>NC_135056.1:14782500-15407500 GCF_051014685.1 Ptiloglossa arizonensis
AAGTTTGTAACTCCACGGAGTCGATCGGTTAAAATCGGTCCAGGGATATGTAATAAAAAAAAAAGAAAAAAAAAAATACGTTACCGTCACCTCGAGTAAAGACGATCCATCGATTCACAAAATTGTTTACGCACCGGTTAACAATTCCCCGCTGCGGCTCGAAAAAGGAGGAAATCCGTCAACGAAGAATGCGAGAGCGATCCCCGAGCGTGCCAATACAAACCCATTATGCGGATAGACGCGCCGCGGATAATGCAGAAGTAGCAGGAAGTCTGGTGTAGTTGTCCAGGATACGAGAATAGACCGAACGCGAGACAGATTCGTTCGCGGGCGAGGGCAGAGAGATGCCTGCGAGCGAGAATACAATAAATATTTGACGTTAACTAATAATAACGTCGCGGCGGCACGTCTTAATGGCACCGTGAGACGAAAAGACGCCGACCGTCGCCTCGACGTCGTGAACTACGACGACGACGACCACGACCAAGACCAAGACCAAGACCAAGAAGAAGACGACGACGACGACGACGAGAGAATCACCAGCGCGCTTTTACATAACGCATTAATGCTCGTGCATTAAATGGACCGACCACGATGGTACAACGGGTACCATCTTGCAGGAAGTTATTATGAATACGGCACGGGGCCTTGGTATTCGTCACGCTACGAAAACCACAGGGAACGCGGATCATCGTCTTTTATAAATAATTGAAAAGTTCCCAAGGATCGACGCGAACGATTTGCCCCCTGTTAGTTTCGGCCGAATACGTCGCGCGCCGGTTCGAAATAGATGTTGCGGAAACCGAGCGGGGTCTCGTTTTTATATTTCCACGAGCGAAGTTACTTACGAGCCACCACGATGTGTGTGTGTGTGTGTACTCGTACCTCGAAACTTCTTCACGGTTGACTTTCGAATCTCCCAGAGTTTCTTCGCATCGTTTCACGCACGATGGAGAGGGACCCCGAGAGCAATCGAATTAAACCGATTTAAAAGAGCCGCGAGATTTTCCCGAAACGATCAACGCCGCCGGTACTCGAGGGACGCGAACTGCAAACGCGTGGGATACTCTCGGTCCAGGAAATCAACCCGACGACGTTAATCGCGTCCATTCGGTCTCGTTAAATCTACGCCCATAAAAACGACCACGGTCGCACCCGTTTTACGTCGGATTTTAACGGTCGAAGGCACGCCGAGAACAAAGCCTCGGGCGTCTACTCGATGGAAGTGTAAAATCACGCGCGGGACGAAGTTGCGACCATACGGACGCTCTTTTCCAGTTCGAGGATTCCTACGATTGGTCTTTTTCGATAAAAGAACCGCGCGTAACATCGTTACGTTTCGTACCTTACGTAACATTGCTCCGGAGTAATACGTCTGGGACCTAACATCGGAGATGCAAATTATTCGAATATTTACATAGTTTAAACAGGTTTGCACGAGATCACTAAGTACGTTTTAATCGACACCGTTTAACCGACGCGTTGCGACGTTAACTTCACCGATATTGTTTATTCACCGACACGGTGAAACGACCGACAATTTACACCGACACTCGCCATTAACTTTCTATTTACCCGCCAATGCTAAATTACAACTGGTCAATTTTACAATTGTACAGTTACTTTTCAATGTACGGTTATCGCGTCCAGTTCCACGTGCACGTGGTTATTACTTCGTAATTGTACAATTATTCTTCCACGGTGATTTCGTTCGAGTTTTATTATTCCTCGCGCCTTGGGTTTTCAATTTTCCGAAAACCAATCCCACGTGCATAAATCGGAGCTGGTGTTAACGGGTTAATGAAAAACAAATAAAATCGATTCGGTAACGGCGGGAAAAATTTGTTTCGAACAAGTATTATAAATTCGGCACGATCGAGCGTGGAAAATTCAGCGGAACGAACCTACGAAGAATTACCGATCATCAAGACCGATCGTCGAGCGTTCGCTTCTCCGGTTCCCGGTCGATCGCGAACGTAATTAAACAGGTATCGAAACGTGCCGTAATCGATAGCGCAGCGGGTCTCGTCGAGTCTCGGCTACCTCTCGAAGACGATCTTTTCAACGTCGCGATAAAAGAGTATCGATTTCGTAGGTAAACACATACATATGTATATCGTGGATAACGAAATCCAACTCGATCCGTTCGCTCGCTCGTCGAAATTAACGTTTACATCGCCCACCTACGATCAACGGAGCACGCGGGATACTTTCCACCGGGGCAGGTGTCGCGGACACGCTACCGTGACCGATTCGCGAATTATCATACGTATAAAAACCGAATCGCGCCGGCTTTTATCCTACGGCCTGAAAAAGAGAACGGCCGCGTAAGAGAGAAAACCAGAAATCAAGAATCGTTTTAACGAACCGGCTCTTTTAAATAATTCATACGCGTCCCTCTCGGTCGCGCCGTAAATTTTCAATACTAATTCCCCGCGGACATTACAACACCGTTGGCTCGTCAGCGACCAAATAGAAACGTGAACCGGGGAAGGAGGGCGGAGGGGGGAGGGAAATATGCATTATACGGGCACAATGCTTGTCTAAGGAATGAACATGATGAATGAAAGAGTCAAACGATGGTCCCGAAGCCGGTAACGTCCAAGGATCCATCCGCGGCGTCTTTTTGCTTCTGCTTTCTTTCCGTTTACTATCTCTCCCTTCTGTCTCCTCCAACATCTCCGCTCGCCCTCTTTGACGCAGTCCCGGGGCTTTGATATTCCTGCCAGAATATCCCACTTATAGTTAGTGCATAAGGCCTGTGTGCTTTCTCTGCTCGGTCTCGCTCTCCCTTTTCGTCCAATGTGTCTCTCTCTCCGGCTCGGTCGTTCCTTCTCGGTGTGTTTCTTTCCCTCGCCAGTTTCCAGGGCTTCCTCTTGCACGTCGCTTCTCTCCTCTCGCGTGTTTCTCTTCGTCCCGGGGCGCTCGCGGCACGGGTAGGGTACGGTACGGTTTCCTCTCCGTTTCTCACCGAGTCTTTGTCCCGTCTCTCCGCGGACGACGTTGAACGCTTTGAAAAGCGTTCTCGTTTTCGCTTCTTCGTTGGCGTTTCGGTTCTTCGGGGGATGATGGTGCTAGCTGGCTCGCTCGCTCGCTCGCACGCGCGCGCGCGTGCGCACGCACGCACGCAGGCACGCAGGCACGCACGAGGATCTCCCTTAACGGCGGCGAAACGAAGGTCAGGGATCGATGATTAAAGGATCCCCCTTTTACTAGCTCGCGAGCTTCGAAGAACGAGCGTGTCGTTTATACGCTCGGCGTCGATCCGCGTGCCGGTTTCTATTGCTCTTCTGGCGTTCCTTTCCGAGATTCTCGAATACCGTGAACCCCCACGGGGTGGGAGGGAGGGAGGGAAGGAACGATGGTAATTACGCCGATAGGAATCTCGCGTAATTGCGGACCTCGAAGCGATAACTTTTTAACGTCGGGTCCGCGCGATGCGTCTTCTTTCCTCCGTCGCTTTTCTTTTATTTTCCATCATTTTTTTCTCTCGGCAAACGCGAACGGGAAAATAGAATCGGATCACGGTGTGTGTTCGTACGAGCGTCGGGACATTCGGTGCGGGCAAACGGAAAGAGGGTGACGCGTAAAATTGGTCTCGGTCGAGAAACGATCGACAGGACTTTTCAGGGGTCCCGAAAACGATGGAGGTCCCCGATCGAGAACACGCCCACTTTTTCGCTGTTCCAATTAGGCGCGGACCCTTGCGTGGGTTTTATTTGGTAGTTGATTGGTGTCGAGTGGACAGTAGTGGGAATTAATGAAGACGGTTAGGGGGTAGGTATACGTCGAACAGTTATTGGTTCCCGTACAATTTCGGCCGGGCGTTCGCGGATTTTACAGGACCTTTGGTCGTCGAAGCAATTAGAACCGGCGACGACGATCGACCCGACGAAACGGACACGAAATACCGCGTATTAGACATTTTCGCGCGGATATTACGTATAATCGTCGGGGGACACCGAGCCCTCGTAAAAAGTAGTCGGACGACGAAGAAGAAGCGGGGGGCTTTTTATCGAGATCGTCGATAAAAAGTGTTTCATCGTCGACGTTCGGAACGACACGGGTGTTCATCGACGTCCCGGTAAGGAATGCGCGTGGAAACTTGTAACAACGATGATGCGATAACACCGAACCGGGTAGAAAGAGGTTCGTGCAATATTATCGTTCGTATCGGGTCGGATACGAAAAACGTGTCCGCGCGAGCCCTCGATATTCACAGACGCACAGGTTTCAGGTTCGAAGGGGTCACCGTCGACTATCCCCATACATATTCATGCCGAGTATTTACCTAAGGCCAGAAAAGAACCGTCGGAGAACCGAGGCAACGTATCGCATTAATACAAGGGTCCTCAGCGATCCTACGAATACGTAGGTATATGCAAATGACACCGTTCCCGCCGGGGAAACCTTTAAATCACACATCGAGGCTACCAATAACACGTCGACGATCGTAATACAAGACAGCCTTTATGCGCCTCGTACCGGACAGCGTGCAAGAGCACCAAAACCGTTTCGTCCTCGAGTTAAAAAGATCGCATTCTAAGTACCGTAACATGCAATAACAGGCTTTCAGCGGGCATAATTCGAGCCGGGATTAAAATAACAAATAGACGAGCACGAGTTCGCGCGTGTATTGAGCGTAATCGGTATATACTACATTGTCGGCCGAGGAGTTTTGCGCGTACCGCCACCACCGCGCCGTCTCCTCGTAAAGAGTATTTGTTCTTTTTTTTTTCTTCTTCTTCTTCTACCTCTTCTTCCTCCTCTTCTTCGACCAGGATCCAAGTTCGATCATCGAAGAACTTTTTACCCGGGATCGAGATAAGCGGATCGATGATATTTCAACATCGAAACGAGCGAGCGGTTCGAAGACGCCGATTTCGCTCGTTGCCAAAAATCGAACTTACGCAATCTCTTGTGACGAAAAAAAAAAAAGAAGAAAAAAAAAGGGAAATAAAAATAACGAAGTTACAATCGACGGGATTCTTCGACGTCCGCGTTAATTTAAGACTCCCTCTCTTGTCGCGCGCGCCATCGTCGTCTTATCTCGTCGTCCGAAGAAACGAAAAAAGGTGGTACCCCCGCTACACACTCGGGGCAGAATCGTTTCCTTCAAAACGAAACCTCCGGCAAATTTATACATCACAATTCACCGCGCATCGCCGCCATTAACGCGTCGACGACCGGGGAACAAGACGGCCCCGTGGTACATCAACCTCCGTGGAAACCGAGTTGCCCGGTCCAAAGTACCAAAAGGAGCCACGCCGTGCTTTTATCGCGAGTAATTCGGGCCACGATCGTACGTATACGATGTCTAATAAATTCGTGAATGGCCGGGCTACGACTGAAATGTCCTATACACCCACGCGCGAACGCGCGGGCACACAATCGTACACACGTGCACACGTTCAACGACGGGTATACGTCCGTGGTGGAGGCTCGTGGTTGTATGCGCGTGCCTCGGTCCCGAGGTTGTTGGCGTTGGTTGCGCGCTTAGGGTGGGTACCGAGCCGACGAACCGACATGGGGGCACCGAGAGAGAGCGGATATTATCGCCAAACGTTAATTTGGTCGAGGCCCGGCCTACCTTCCAATTTTCGAGCCCTTACACGCCCACTTACGAGATTGTCCGTTAATGCTCCGAAACGTCGGGACGCGTTTTCGACGCCCGCGTTTTACCGCCACGGAGAGAGAGCTTTACGGGCACCACGTACGACGTGGTACACCTCGCTCGAAATCTCTTTAAACCTTGTGCCGTACTGGCCGCGACACGTGTTAAGAAAATAACGTACGCACCCGAGGGTCGAAACGGGACGCCCGCAACCTCGAGCATTAGACCACCGTACGAGCGTTCGACCTCTAGGCACCGGGCCTCCGGGTATACTAGTATTAACCCTCGAACGCCTCGAGCTTTACGTCGAAGAGACGCAAAGGAATTAACCACTTTCGAACGATCTCGAAACTACGCGAGTAAAGTGAACGGAACGAGAACAAGTACCCGGGTTTCGCGCAGTTCCTCGAGTTCAACGGGGGTAACATACTTTTTCAAATATCTCGAAATATGATCTGCGCACTTTAAACGCATCGAAAGAAGGTTCGAAGCGAGCTCACTTCGGCACGATTATTTTTCAACGTTGTACAAAATATTTGAAAGGCCGTTTCTCGCTCCGACATGTTTCCCTCGAGTCTCTATCGTCTATTATTCTTTCGTGATTGGACCTATTGTAACGGATGCGATTGGATACTTTTTTTACGTTTCTTCGGTCCTCTCGCAATACCTATACGTACCTCGCGATACCCGTTCCATTCGTGACACTCTTAACCCAAAAACACCGAGTAGAATCTAACGCGAGGTTAAGTAACGTTATTCAATGTTTTTTCGAGCATTTAGTCATACGTACGTTCGAATAACCGTTAAACCGTGTCGATTCAATTTGCATCGCACCCCGCGTTACCGAAAGTGCTCCGAGCAAATAATAATGCTCGTAATAAAAAGATGAAGGGGGAAGGGTAGGAGAGCGGACCGCGGAACTTAATGGATCGAGTCCGCGTGTTCAGCGTGCCCCGGTTTAAAGGATTAAGCGTTCGAATCGACCGTTTCATTTTTTTTTTCTTTTATTTCGCGAAAGCGATAGGGCGAACCGTATCGGTACCGATTTGCGAATTTGACATCGATAACGTTCCGTACGCCTCCCCCTCGTCGCGCGTTGTTGCACCCGAGAAGCGAGAATTTATTCGCCGAGACGTTCGAAATTAAATGGAGCGTTGCGGGGAAAAAAGACGGGGGGGAGGGGGAGGGGCGCGTCCGTTCGGGCGTTAAGAAAACAGGGAAACCGTATTTCAACGGTGCCTTAACATTCTTCCCGTGGACGCCCGGGCATCGTCTGTCCGTATCTAATTTATGTAACGCAGAACAAATATACTCGCGGCCGTGTACGTACCGTACGTAGCCGGAGAAAGGAAAATAAATACGAGAGGCGAGGGTGGGGTAGGAGGGGGGCGTCGGTAGCGACGGTGGTGGCGAAACAAGTGGAGCGGCCCGCGAGCTGGAAGAAAATAGTCCGTGCGCCGATTCGTAGACCCGAAATAGGGCGGTGTGAACAGCAGGAGACGTTACTGTACACCGCGCAACGTGGAGAGACGCTTGGACGTGTATCGGCGTGTGTGAGCGCCGTTGGAAAGAACCGGTTATATAGGAACCGTTCCCCTCCACCCCGTCACCGGCATCTCCTTCTCCACCTTCCTCCTCCTCGTCTTCTTCGCCTCCCTTTCTACTCATTCGCCGACCTTTCGTTCCATCCTCGGCCGAGTATCCAGCGAAGCTCCGCTACATAATACGAGCGAGCCTGTATATACAAGTTTCACCTGTGTGCGTACACGTGTGCGCATACGCGGCGGCTGCTGCGCCGACGAGAGAGAGAGAGAGAGAGAGAGAGAACCATGTATGTACACTTACGTGGGGTCTCGACACCATGGGCGCCTGCCTATCTGACATTGGGTGCCTACGAGGGCGAGTCCCGCGCGTCCTTTCTTTTTCTCCCTTTCCTGACCTGGCTACCGACGGACCCGGAGGGAACCCGCGCGTACTCCTCGCGAGGAACCTCCGGGGGCGTCGGAATTTCGCGAATGTTTCACGGCCGGCCCTCGGTTTCCCAGCGACCGATACGCGGAAACGAATCTATTGTGTTCCGTTCCTCCGAGCCGGATACCCTGCGGTGAAACGTCGCTCGTCGATGTTCCGCGACGAGTCGCGTACGATGTTCGCGAATTTATTTTCTTTTTTTTTTCTTTCTCGAGCCGCGAATACGTTGCACCGAGTCGCGCGGACGGGGTTCTCGAAAGAACGACCAGTCCTACGATGAAATTCGAACGAAACGAGAAAACGAAGTCACTCGTCCGTGTAGAATTGGTCCACGTGGTTAGGGGAACGTTGCGAAAGCAACGGGTATTGTAAGAAAATTTCATTCGTGACGATGGGAAAAATATTTCGAAATATTCTTTCCGTCGATTATCGGATCTTGGATTATTTATTGTTCCGAGGATACTTATCGATACGGTGCAAATAGTAATTTGTACCAATGTACGGTCTAATAAACGCTTTCGACCGTATCGGATACCGATTAGATTTCTTATCGGCGCGTTACTGACAAATTCGTTTCTCTGTTACAGATTCCGAATAGACAACACGGACCACATAATCGACGTGAACAAGAACAACGCAGCGTTCGAGTACGATCAAGTGAACATAATATGTCCTGTGTACCAGGTGGGAACGCCGGACAACAAGACGGAGAAGTATATTATTTACAACGTGAGTACCGCGAGCGCCAAAGTGTGCCCTACCTACCCTCCTTCTAGCAAAGAGTTTGTCACGAGCTACGCTACCCCGGCGCGCCGCGTGCTCGGAACAACAGATAAATCGAGTTACACGACTGCCGCGGACCATTATACGGGACGAAAAAATTGTCAAAGGGCGTTCTCCGTGGATGTTTAGACAGCTGTTGCTACTCGAAAACTCGTTCGTTAACTCGCTCGCCGCGGACCCCCAAGAACGACTTCCGCTACGCGGCCAACTTTTGACACCGTGCGTTACCCCTCGCCCTGGTGGCTCACCGACTCGACGGGAATCGTTTCAGGTTCTTAAAAATATTCACGACCGCGGTATACGTCATTCCACGAAACGTTCCCGGAACGATCGATCGCCTATTCGTAGGAAGAACGACACCGTGAGTCGTGGATCAAAATTTGTTGCCTTCGTGGAAAGTTTCACCCCCTTTTACTCGCTTTTATCGGGGAAGACGAAGCGGACGCAAACACGAATCACGAATCATCGTCGAGATCTGATCACCGCCCCGATATATGTCCATCTCCCACCCCTCGTATTGTCTTCGATAGCGATTCCCGCGCACGATTAGACTCTCGACGAACGAGCACCGCGTTTCATCGCCGCTTAATTGTGTCTCGAAGGGGGAGACCATTTCCACGGTTGTAGAACACGAACAACTCCGACAAAAGTTTTTTCACAGTGGTCGATCGACGATTAATGTTCTTCGCCGGTACGGCCCCGCTGAACACCGCGAGAAAAAGACAAACGCGAAAGAAGGGGGAGCCGTTCGTGACAAACCGGAAGCGTTGCCGATCGATTCGCGTCGGAAGTTTCTTAACCGTCCCCTGTACCTTTCCCTTTAGGTCTCCAAGGAGGAGTACGAAACATGTCGGATAACGAATCCGGCTCCTCGGTGCATAGCGATCTGCAACAATCCCAACAAGACGTTGTACTTCACTATCACCTTCAGGCCGTTCACACCGCAACCCGGAGGTCCAGAGTTCCTTCCAGGACGCGATTACTACTTCATCAGCACCTCGTCGAAGGACGATCTGTACAAGCGTATCGGTGGAAGGTGCACCAGCAACAACATGAAGGTAGTCTTCAAGGTTTGCTGCAGCAACGACACTGACACCTCCTCGTCCTCTGCGACATCGCGCAACAATTGTAAGTACTTGTTTTTGTCTTTGTCTGTATTGACGATCGCTTCGTGTTTTCCTTAAAATTTGGAAACAGGTCACATCGAAAACGTCCTCACCGAACAACCACGGTCACGTCGCTTTTAGAGATCAATTTTTTCGTTCGAGTAACGGGAAAATGAAATTCGTATTTTTCTAGTCGATCCTCGGGCGAATTTTTCCTGACAAAAAAAGTCCATCTTGTCGAAACTGTTTTTACGATCGATTTTATTTCGCAACGAAGCGGAAAAATCGCCATCTACCTCGGTTTCGAGCGAACGAGGCGATTTCGTCGCACGAAATCGAGAATCGGCTAATCACCCAGACGAGAAACTTTCGAATCTATCGGCTCACTAGATTCGCGCCTCGAGATCCGGTACTCGGCCGACCCTAAACTTCCCGAAGACTCTCGAAGGACTCCCGAAGAGTTTCGCGCGTACGGGCCCACATCCTAATACCCCGATTATCATAATCCGAAATTATAGACGTTGTCCATGGAAGAGGACGCGCCGCCTTTTCATTCCGCGTGTAAATCACGTTTAAAGTCTTCACGCTTTCGCGTCAGTTCCGCGCACGATTCACCGTCCCGTCGAAGACGCAGGAAGAAACGAATCAGAAGAGGACCGCGCCATAAATTCATTATCCCGTGATCGGTTACAAAGAGGAGAACGACTTTCGTAACGGCGGGGTAGGGGAACGTATGTCGGAGCGTCTCCGTCGTCGTCCTCTGAACTCATTCTTCCTCTACCTCCCCTCAACGTTCTCTCTACGTTCGTCGAACCTACACACACCCCTCTTAAATAATCCCTATCAATTATAATTCTTACCGTGCACCATTTGTTGCGGTTAGGGGACTAACACTGTCCCGGAGCACAATAAATTCCACTATTCCATTCTAGCCCCGGTCTCTGTTCGCTCCCTAATTCGTTCCAACCGTGCCTCCCTCCCTCCCTCCCGACACCACCTCCGCTTGCCTCCTTTTCTGCCGCTACCACCGCGGCCGTCTCCCCCGTCCCTCCCGTTCCCCGACACTCCGCCAGAGACGATTCATGCGCCGTAATGACTAGCTATTTCGCTGCCCGAGAACTCTGAACTCTTCGAGCGTCCCGGCATTCAAGATTCCACGGGACTCTCTCGGCCTCGAAATCCTCTCCTCTCCTGTGTCGAGCGGTTGCGCGTTGCGCGTTGCGAGTTGCGTGGCCCGCGCGCGAACCCCGGTGCCCCTACGATTACTATCCACCGGCCACGAACTCCCCGAGAAATGTTAATCTCGCGGAAAATTTCAGCGGTTCTACGGTCTCCGCTGTGCGCGACCGCGAACGATGGACGTTTACCGAGGCAATTACCCGAGCGAAAGCGGCGAATTAATTTTCGATTTTATTCCAACGGGTGGGAAGCCGATTCCCGTCGTTCTTCGAGGAAATGAATTTCCACCGATGTACCGGGAGATGGCGGAGAATCGATGCTTCCTTATGGATCGTACTGTTAACAGATTCCTTCCTTTATACCGGGAATGCTTTATTTCGAAGCAATCGCCACCGTGCGAAACTCGTTCTTCGATTTTGTTCGATCGTCGACCGTTAAACTTCCCGTTCCTCTTTTCGATTCTCACGTTGCGTAGTTTTCCCTCTACGAAAGTGCGAATACGGGTGAGAAATTATTCGGTGAGAATTAAAATCGACGAGAATGTTCTTAATTTCGAAATAAACACTTACCGGAGCGAACCTCGCGAGAAAATTTCCACGATAATCGCGAAATTGATCGGATAATATTCTTCTCGCAAGATCACGGTGCTACATAGTATTCGATTCGTATTACGCCCTCCCGCCTAAAGTGTTAAACCCGTCCCCGCTAATAACCACTTAGGTGGTTAATTCGACGCTAAACGCGTACATCGAAAAAAAGAATTCCCTTTTTTCTGCCCCTTCGAGTACTCGGTACAGTTTGATCAGTATTCAGGACCGAAAACTGAGGGTCGAAACGATTATGCGCGAATAAACTATGCTCGCTACGTTCTTTATTGTTTCCTGTTGTAAAATATACGAAATGCAATGTGATAAATTTAACGCGCCACGAGCGATAGGGGCCGAGAACGTGTATTTTGAATCGGTACGAGTGGAAGATCGTTCGTTACGATTTATCGCGAGTTTCTTTTTTTTTTTTCTTTTTTTTTCACGGTCGAAAGATTCGAGACTCAGGGCTAGCACTTGGCCCCATTTGGGAATATATTTTGCTTCCACGAGTCCCGGAAACGAGAAACCCTCTTCAGCGAGTAGCGACGATCTCGTGAAACTCGTCCGCATCGGAGTTGTACGAAAGGGTGTTTACGATTATAACTGTAACAATCGGTGCCCGTGATTCCATTATTATGTACGAACCGTCGCGATTAAACAAAATTTAACGACCGTCGATCACGATCGAGTCCATTCCGATTCGAAAGCCTCTTTAAAATACAGAACGAGCTTCCGTAATATCGGCATCGGTGGCGATTCCAACCAAACCCTCGTTTACGATCGTCATTGTGCTCGCGGACTAGATGCGCCGAAAATTACTCGAAATCCCCGAGGAACGACGAACGACAAAATCGAAATCGCGTCGCAACGTCGTCCTAGATCTTCCGAAAGCGCCGGGACGCCGCGCGACAACGGTAAACGAGAATAAACTGCACAAAAGTTGCACGTGACTCGTAATCGATGAAAAAGTGTGAAAAACTTGCAAATGATCGCAACGTACTTCGTGCCATTGAGAGGTAACGCGAAAATATAAACAGTATCTACAGTAAAGGCGCTGCAGGATGAATTAACATCTCAAGGGCTAATTGAAGGTGACACGAAGTAATAAGGCGTTACATAAACGCGATTTACGCTTGTTGTTACGCATCTGCATATATTTTCACCAGACGAACGAATATATGTGACATATTAATGTAATGTATGCCGTTGCGTGCTCGTTGATGTCTAAATGTGCCCTGCCCGAATGTGTTCGACGTTCTCTACGATGTTAACCTTTCCTGCTTTCCCATTGGTTGTTCTATAATAAGGGGGCCGCACGAAGTGTGACGCAACGATTTTAATGAAACTTCGTATGGTAGCCGGGGAACCGCAAAATATTTCACTCGCGCTCGACCGTTTGCGTCGACACTCGATGGTTTACGAGTTATTTACCAACGAAGATCGTAATCGTCCGCACGGTGCGCGATGACCCTTCGAATATTCTTTCGAGTTAGAAAGTGAACCCGGTGGCGGTACAGTTGCGGCTCCGTAATCGTGCGGTCCGGGGTACGCTGATTCTTTTTTCCCCTGCACCGTGTACGAGTTTATATCTCGCCGTTTCTTTCGCACTGATTCATTTCCTTTCGTTGGAATTTCTCGGGAGGAGAAAAGAGGAAAAAAAATATTCGAATTACAAAAGGAAAATAAAATAAAAAGATCAAGTACGAAACATTTTCTCCGTAGGAATCACAAGTGCGAAGGGAAGCAAAATTCTGTCGCCTGTTCGAGAATTTACAGTGTCGCATGCGATAAATGGATTCTTAAAGAGTCTTCCGAAGACTCGCAGCAGCAACGACCGTGACCGTGAAAGGGAACGTAATTTTTTTTTCGACGTGTCGTTGCAGCCGTAGCCGTGACCAGCAGCACCGTGCCGAGCAGCAGCTCGACCAGCACCGCAGTTTTGGGTGGAGGAGTGCCACCCCCGCCACCGCCGAGCGTCCTCAAGGGCGGAGATCGATTCTACCCAGGGGGCAGCATTCATCATCATCACGATCATCATCAACCGGCCACGGCGGCGCCGACCCTGCCCCACGTGCCCCCTCCGGCTATCTACCCCGTGCATCCGCATCAGCCTCCGATTCACAATGGACCGCCGTCTTCCTCGCCGCCCAAGACCTCGATCGGCCAGAAGAAGAAGAACAGTACGTATACATACCGCCTTGCCACCTGCTCCCTTTGCCGCGAAACGAGTTTCTCGATGCTCCTCGTGACCATTATCTCGGCCAACGATTTTTCCCGCGACGCGCCGCTCTACCCGACATTAATTGTAGGACAGCGCCGAGGAGGCTCGCCAACCACGCGAATTTCGACTCTTTCGCCGTTTATCGGCTGACGAATGCCGTTCGACTCGTGACCATTTAACCCGTGATCGTTCCGCGATGCTTTTCGGAGTGTGCACATTTGCGTTTATCGGGCCGTATTATCTGAAATCATTTCTTTCACGAGATCAACGCGGTCCACCGTTGGGGGACGATTTCAACTCGACGAATATCCGTACGAACGAAAGCATTTTCAAAAGGTAGCCGTATCGTGCTGTAATAATCCACCCCGCGTTCGAAGCGATAATAAGCGCGAATACTCGTGCATCTAGGAATTCATCGGTCCACTCGTATCAACGTTCCGCGTATCGAAGCGTTATCGTCGACGGATCTATTCAACGGTCGACCGTTCGATCGATTCGATGTCTGGCGCGATTATTGGAAACGGAAGCCCCGATAATGAGAGAAATTCGAGTCGGTGTCGGGCGAACGGTGGTATATAAAGGACTTCCCGCGCGTTGTATCGCGAGAGTCCCCTGCCGACAGGTTGGTGCGCGCGTTTGGGATTGCGCCGGCTCGGTTAAGGTGTCTTTAATCGTTGCTTCCTTTTTGGCGGACTGGTAATTATTACTTTGTAGCGAAATTACTGTTGCATAAAATTAAGATAAACCACTCGTCCCCGGACGACTTTACTGCTCGTTATCTTATGTAAATCTTTCTTTCGGAGGCCGAATTGCCGGGTTGCGTCGGGGTTCGTTATTAGCGCGGCGTAATTGATATTTCTCCTTTTCGAGACGGTGTGCATAGTCGCGAAGATTCTCCTCTTCCGTTCGCCGGTCGCAGCGATGGGTTAGACGGGACGCGATGCCCGAGCGTCGCCCCGATGTTCCAGTCATTAAATTACCGTTATGTAGTTGAACGTGACGGTCCATTGCGTGCCGAACAATCATTTTACGTAATTCATTCGGCTTATCGGTCGGTCGCATTAAGTCGGATAAAGTAAATAACGAGCGAATAAATTTTAATGAGGTTTAAAATTTTATCGTCCCTCGTACCTTGTTCTACTTATTACGGGCGGGCCGATGCCTCGAGTAAAATTACGTCGGGAAGAGCGATTATTAAAAGCGTACATTGGTCCGGCGCACGCGAAACTTTTGGTAGCGAGGGACACACCTCGTCCTCGCATTTTTGCAACTCGAGAGGAAATGGATTTTTCGGGGATTTTTTTCTTTTTTTTTACGGATATCGGTGTTCCGATTGTGTAATTCTAAATAGAAACCAGACGTCGCGCGACGCGTGTCTTGATTAACCGTAATCTCGAGTGAAACGAATTCGATGGCCGACGCGGGGAATTCCAAATAGAGAACTTTTAATGGATCAAGAGGGACACATCGCATCGGCGCGCGTGCCAGATGGAGAACAGTCGAACGGAATGGAGAATTGAATTCGACGATCTCTCGACAACCATCTGTCGTCGTCGAGTCGGTGCCCTTCTTATGTCGACACCTATGATAATTTCACTTCAAAATGCACCGCGGATGGTCGCATTTGCATTTCACAGATAGGCGGCTCGGTCATTAACGAGCCTCACGGTGTCGGATCGCGCCGCGACCGAGGATTCGTGTTCCCAAGCTGTCGAACTGAAATTACTCGAGGCGGTCCGCCTGGTTCTACTTGTAATTACGATTCGACCTTTCGATGGTATCGAAGTTGCGCCCGAAAATTCCACAGCACGGATCAAATTTACGTCATCCCACGGTCTGGCGCGCTTTGTTACGATTCGAAAGATCGATCCGACGATAGATAAAGTTCACGATGAATATTACTTACCCGATGGGCGGGAGGATCCAAGTTGAAATTTCCGCGCCGTTATGTCCGCGTTTTCTAGCTCCGGGCCGATTTCATCCATCGAGCGACTTCTTGGGATAGGAATTCAGGAAGTTCGGTACTTTTGGGAAAGAACCTGCTCTCCTGCGAATTCATCACGAATACTTTTTTATTTATTCTTCCAATAATAAGTAATAAAATATTTCAACGTAAGATTTCTAAATTATGGGAATTGATAACGGAAACATTTCAATACCTACGGCTAATTATTCTTGGCTTTTGATAAATAATGATCTTCCAGTATTCAGTATTGTACCGGAACACCTTAAAGTATTACTTGCTACGTCAGAGTTTCGAATTTTAAATATCCACAAATTAATTCTAAAAAATCAATCGCGTATCGTCGACCCTTTCGTCGGGGAGTATCTTCTCGTTTTTTCTCGTCTATCCTTTTTATCACTGAATCATATTATTAAAAATGATATCGCATAGGGAAAAAAAGAATCGAGAGATCGAAATGTCCCATCGATCGAGCTACCGTAACCGTTGGCGGGTATTTTGTTCCCGCGCGTGATATTCGCATAATGCCTACCACTTAATAACGAACTGTCTTTGTGCCAACAGAGGAATATTCGGACCACCCGAACGAAGTGGTGAAGAACGAAGAATTGACCTACAACGGAGCGAGTTCCAGCCAGGTTCAAAATCGGTACAGTCAGCTGGTGATGGTGTTGACGGGAAGCCTGCTGATCAGCGCGATTCTACCGCATTTATTGCGGTAAAGCGATGGCACTACCGACGAGAACGTATATCCCATACGTCGAAACCCCTTTTTCTGTGATTATCCTACGTTTAATTAATTTCTTGAGGCACGCGCGTAACCCCGCGCGGCCGCCCCTCGATCGTGAAAATAAAACGCGCACCATTTATGGTCGGACTGCCCTCGAGAGAGAACGAGAAAGCTTAATCGGGAAGAAGAATGGATGGGGAAAAAAAAACGAGGCGGGTTAGGGAAAGAGTAACGAAGAGCGACGAACGAACGTCGAGAGAAGAGACACGCACGACACACGAGCAGCAACGCCATATTAACTATTCAAACGAAGAAAGAAGACGAAGACGTAGATAGTAAGATTACAAAGACGAAGAATGATGAAACGAGGAGAAACGCTACTATTAGACACTATTATAGTATGCCCACTATTATCACTACTATAAATGGTAGTCGTATTGGTTGTCCTTCTTATCATTACGCTAATTCTAGATATTTATTCGAAATACGAGAAAAGAGAACGAAGCCGTGGACAGCGTGCTAACTATCCTCCGACGAGGAACGCGACGATGGAAACGTCTGTAGGAGAAACACGAGAATTGTTTCGGAAGTCTCGTTCGCGCGAGAACTTTAATGGTATCCGTACACTAACCTCGACGTTGATGGACGAACGGTCCTTTGTCACGTGCTCCTTGACCGTTTACGCGAATGGCAATTAAGATCGCGACGAAAGTAGCCATTCGAGATCCGTTTCGAGAGATCGGTCTTGGATACTTACGCGGAGATCCGAACGGCTGGAATAAGTTTGTAAATTACTTACCACCCTTTTTTTTCGTAACGCACTCGATATCACGTCCATCCAGGCATACGTTTCACAGTTTACCAACCATCAAATCGAACGCTAACGGCGACTAGTTACAGTAAATCGATTCGAGCGACTGAACCGCGATCGATTACGATAGTTGAATCGAAACCAATCGAACAACGACGTCACGAGCAAAGGACCGTTCGAGCCGCGTTAAAGATCGCGAGCAGGATAATTAGCACGCGTGTAAATAAATTCCTAATGAATATGTACAAGTGGCTCTTGTCCCCTACTCGGGGCAAGAGGATTTAAGAGAGTGCCGTATACTAGGTAAAATCTTATATATGACACACGGAAGAGTGCGGATAAAGGATGAGTGAAAATGGAAGAGTGAGTGCGTGTGTTGCGAGACGCGTGTACACCAAACACGCGGATCGTCCATTAAATTGTGAGTGTCATAAAACTGTGTAACGTGCGACGAGCTATTGTAAGTTCCGACCGCGGTTCTCGAAACCGTGACGCATTCACGAACAAGTAAAGTTTCGTCGATGTCGAGAAATTCCGAAATTCCTTGCTTCGATCGTATTCGTCGAAGGAACGAGCGAGGAGGAGTGCGAGAAAGCATGATAATGCGTGAAAGAGAGACTGATCGCGGAGCGAGAGGTGAGAAATGAAATTTTTGTATCATAGTTGTACCATACCGAACTCTATCTATAGATCTGTATTATATTTATTATCCGCTATCATTACGCTACGAATAATCACACTCGATATTCTATATTTACTAGTAAAAATATCAAATTTCAATAGCGAATAAATTACGTATTCGGCGGCGTAAAACGACATGACGCGAGCAAAACGATGAGTTCACGACACCTGTCATCATCGGATCATCCACCGTTCGTTGTTTTCTTCTTCTTCTTTTAGTTTTCCTCGTGTATGTCACTCGAAATGTCGAACACACGAGTGCGCAGTTTGCCGTGCTCGCTAGTTCCAACCAATCGGCCATGCGATCGTTGGTTCCATTGTATCGTCCTTCGTACTACATCGTTCTCTTCGGTTGTCCCTGTTTTTTTTTTTTGTTTTTTATACTCTATTTATTGTCCACCGCCACGCAGATACTTCGTTTCCATACGCGTACCAACGTACATACGCGCGTGCAGGTCGCATTTATTTGTAAAACGTACGGGATTACATATATACATGCACGGTGATCACACGTTCGTTACACGCGATTCCGCTCGGATCTGTCGCGTACGCCGATAACAACGCCCTCTTCGCGAACGTTAAAGCTCCGTTCACGGTGCGATCGCAGCTGATTTTCGTAAATGCTTGTTGACGCGTGTCGCAAGTCGACGATCACGCGAACGCGATCATCGATCTACATTTCTACCGATCACAGCACTGCCATAGTCACAGCGAACGTCAAGTATCTCGGATTAAATCACGGGGCGACATATTGCGCCGGTAATGCATTACGCGCGTGTCACGCAGCGTTGTCATGTGAACGTAATTCTAAGCTTTAAGTCGCGTTCCTGCCAATACAGTATTGGTCGCTCGACGCGGCCTCTGTTGCGTGCATGCATCTGTCACGCGTGCCTCCCTCTGGAATGCGAAATCGTCGTTTCGTAACGCACGATGTAACACTTTTCCTCTCGCATCGACGCACCTCGTTTGACGCGCGACCAATCGTAATCGGCGAATTTGTGCCAGCCAATGCGACGTCAGCGATACGATAAACACAGAGTGAGCATAAATCGTTACCGAAATCGCGAGCAACTCCGTGGAAACCAATGTGAACGGAGCTTGATGCGCGTACGGTTATTCTCCGCGTAGAAAACATGCGTACGATGGCTGAGGATCGTTCGAGGATACAAGGAAAAGAAGAACGGCGAGCAAGTTGTCGTTTCGCGTCGGCCTAGAGAAAGAGATCGACTAAATGGCAACTAGAGTAACGAATTATTGTAAATACGAGTATGCGGAGAGAGATAGGTATATCGTATGTGGCAGAACGAGAGAGTACGAGAGAAAAAGAGACCCCCCAATTCCGAATCGTAGATAATAAAAAAATGAAATGTATCCTGAAGGCTGCTCGATTGACCGACTCGTTTTCATCGTTCGTTGATGGTTCATCGTCCTTAATACTACGCGACAACCGGTGAAAATCAATGACAACGATCAGCCGGGAATGTTGACGGAAACGTCGGAAATTGAATGCGTGTATAATGTTATCCATTACAGTATTGTAAGCCTAAGTATTACATGCCTCCGATCCACGTCTGTTTGTCTGTCTGTCCGTTCGCCTGTCTGTTTACAGTTTGTACTTTTACGCCCCATGTGTTAATCGCAATAGCAATCCGTAATCGTACGAGCGATCGATGATATAGAAGCAGTCGCGACGATATTCATTCCCACGATTCGTGTTTTTTTCCTTTTTGTTACGTTACGAAGTTTCTTTTTAGTTTCTCTAGTCGTAGAATTGTTCGACCGCTGACCAACCCGCAAATCGAAAACCCAAAGACAATCACCTGCACAGTGTAAAGCGTTCGAAGCGCATCAGCGTATATCAGTCGTCTGTAGTGTCACGATCCCCTAGATGTCGTTCGTTACCCTCACAGTAGGAGCATTCACGCAATGTATGTATGTACAAAATGTTCTCGTACAACTTCGCTTTGCGGGTCTCAGAGTTTTGTTTCGCAGACGAGCGCAATATATTAAAGCGCGGTTACGTTCCGATATACAATGCGATCAACGATAACATAACAGTTGCTGCACATCGAATCGTGGATGTATCGAAAGGCTGCTCCGCGCGACGAAGACATCGATCGTCTCGATAGCGAATTTATCAAAGCCAACGGAAATCCGTAAACAATTACATAAATGCAATAGCAATGCAGCAAAGTTACATAGATCCATGTGAATGGTACTCATTCTTACGGACGATAGGTGAATACAGTATAACAATAATATAGACTCGAACTATCGATAGAAAATAGACAAGGTCACTCACTGCAATTCATTTTTATTTTCTTTCCTTCTTTTGTTTCGACCGATCCGTTCCAAAGCACCTTATCCATACCCGTCACCGACCACGTGAAGCACTGCTCCTCGGAAACATATTTTTTTAACCACAAACAGAGACAAGCATCGTCTAAAGTGTTTAAATCGTTAGTGGAAAGTATATGTAGATAATCGATATTAGAGAAATAAAAAGCACTGTCGTATACGTCGACAGGAACAATCGTACCGTCGACGGAGCAATTAAGTCGCGCGTTAAAGTTAGCATCCACACAATCGCGTACACGGGTTGCAAGCCGCACGTTTCGAACAGATCCGCGAAGAAACAAAACGAGGAACAGGTTTCACGTATGATTCCAAAGACATCCCCGAGTTCTCCAACTGCGATTTTTATCGTTCGTTTTCGCTATTTCATTGTGTTATCCTCTCGTGTGCGTGTTCAGGAACAATGTCAAGGAAGTTAGAGGTCTTCACGGAAGATATACAGGACGTACTCTCGTTGCGTACGCAAAGGACTTGTTCCTCTCTTCTCAAGACAGAGGGTAAAAAGAAAAAAAAACGAAATAAAACAAACTAACGAGAAAAGAAGGAGTAAAAAGAAAAAAAAAAGAAAAAACACTGAGAATCAATTATATCCACCGCGTCGAATCAACACAGCCGCGGATTATTGAGCGTAAAAAGGGATCGAGATGATTTCGTAGGTACGTCGTTGTAAATATAAAGAAAGATTACGATCAATAACGATAACACGATGAAATTTATATTAAATGCATAGCAAGTAACGAGGATAGGTTTCTAATAACAATTTATTATAAAAGTGAATGTACGTTGATGTCTAAGATTTTTAACAAGATGGAAAACACGAAGTGGTTATTATTAAAGTATGATTATTACTCATAACCGAGAACACAAGTACTAATTAAACGAGAACGTTTGAATACAGAACCACACTTTTTAGCCAGGTCATGAATTCTCTCACGTTGCATATATTAATTTTGTAACAGGTACATTACATGACACATACGATCACGATCACAGAGGGCATACGGGGCATCGCGTTATTGTAGAGCACCACTGTATCTTTTTACTTTCCTGCTAGACGTGCACGGTTTATATTCGTGCACAAATCGAACCATCGTGTTTCATCCGCACGAAACGTATAGACGGCAGCCAATTTTTTCAATATTAAGTTTCAGAAGAAAGAATCTGTCGACGATTCCAATAAGTCACAATCGCCTTGTTGTTCAAACGTCTGACAAACGAGAACGAATCGGGTACGAATCCCAGTCGCTGATCCTTCTCCGTGTAAAATCGTGTTTTTCAACTCGCGCACGCCGAAAAGAAATTTTATCGCGATGATTTGAAGAACGCGTGTTAAACGCAAAAAATAAAAATGAAAAAAAAAAAGAAACAAAATGCAGGAAACAGTAACGCGGTCCACGTGTGGCGTCCGTGAAACGGGATCTTCTTATAGATTGCGTGTGCTCACCAAGTATGCACGTTCAGTACAGTACAGTCGTTCATTACAAAGCATTACAATACAATACAATACAATACAAAGTAGCGTAGAATTTCATAATGGTAGTCCACTTGTAGCGAAATAGTGTTTAAACAGTCCAAGCAGACAAAAAAAAAAACTGGAAAAAAAGACACATAATCGACAAAAAAATTGCAGCTAACCGTAACAGAGTAAACGTAAAAATCGATCTTCATGAAGTACATGCAAGACACGCATAAACACACACACACACACACACACACACACACACACAAACACAAACACAAACACACAAATATACAAACAAAAAAAAAAGATACTTTGGCACACATTGCGGCACAAGCCAAATCTCATGTAAGTACACTCGGGAGTGTGTTCGATAGCGTCGCGTTTCTCGCGACGCTGCAAACGGAACAAAAAGGAAAAGGCATCTATTTACACTCGTCGTACACACGCGCACACACAACACACACACACCTACATACGTACATACATATACACAGCATATAGAAGCGACGCGATCTCGACGGCCACGCGACGGAAAACACACGTGCGTGAGCTCACTAGCTGGAGAGAGGAGGGTAGAAGAGTGTCGACGACGCCCCTGAGCGCAGTTTCGTCGGCGTCGCGCGATTTATATAGGTATATTGTATTATGTATGTCGATATACGGTCACATATATCGATGGAAAACGAAAGTAAACAAAAGAAACAAAAAAGTAACTGGAGAAAAGTAAAATGCCGGACAGCGTGACCGGGCGTCCCCCCTATACACACGTACACGCGCGCATACACAAAGGAAAAGAAAATGAAAAAAAAAAAAGAAAAAACCAAAAAAAAAAAGGAAACACGTACACACGTAAACACACGTACACACACTACACACCAGAGTACGTCGACGCCGCGGACGGACGTCGGTGTCGGCGCGTTTCGTTTTGAAAGTACCTTGCGCGAGTCGTCTCGAATCGTTTAGTACAAAAAGGAAATGCTCTCGGTGGACGAGACGCCTGCGATCCACGTTCCACGCGGTTCAGACCAGGGTATCGAGCACTAGTTCGCGGATTCGATGAGAAGTCAGGTTTCCTTTTTTGCGTTTAATGCTATCGGCCAATACGGGCACCTTTGGCGTGGGTTGTACGAACCGAAGGATTCACGGCGCCGAATTGGTAGGTAGAAGACTCGGGGAAATCGCGTGTCGCGTTCCTTCAGTTTCGAATCGCGCGAGTGATGATACAGCGGCTCAACCCCCGGGATAAAATTGGCAACGAAAATGATAATGCCCCCCCGTAGTCCCACCCATACGCTTTCCGGGCCGTTGAATTCGGTTAGTACCGGCGAGGCGCATCGTGCATCCTTCGCGGTTTGTCGAGAATACGTATATTTTCTGGTACGAATGAGAAACGCGACGATGATTTCGAAAAAACTGCTTGCGAAAATCGAACAAGTTCTGAATACACTCTTTGTTGCGCTAATTTTTCAGAAAGATTTTATCGATGTTAGGTGTGCATCTTTGAACGTTACTGTAATTACATTTTAGAGAGGATTGTAATGTACGAGACGCAAGAGGAATTCGTACACGTTGGATTCGTAGTTTGCTTCTCGAGATAAAAAAAAATGAAAAAAAATGAAAAAAAAAAAAAGAAAATCACCGCGTTAACGAACAAATTCATCCTCGACGGCAGGTTCTTCCGTTTGCTACGGCGTACGCGATATCCCTGTTTCCAAACGCACAGACACGAGCGAAGGTTCCTCCACGCGCGGCGAGTTCTTCTTGCGTCGCGTAAATCGTCGAATGAAACGAAAACTGCCATTTTCAATTATTGTCGTCGATGCCCGCGGAAGATTGACAAATTATTATAGCCATAAATTTATTCGTTGTCCTACCCTGCGGAACGAATGTGAAAGAGAGATGGGGGAAGGTTCGTACGGAGTTAGGGAGGAATGTGAGAGTTCGCAGCGAAAGCGGATGTCCGGTTCGATCGCATTTTCCAATTTCGCGAGTCTTTCGGTACCGATCATACAAATCGCTCCAATTCGTTCCACGTTCCATCGAAAGTCGAAGAAACGTCGTCTCTCATGGATGAACGCGCTAACATTCACGAGCAGTACATCTTGCAAAGCACATAATATCCACGGGTGCATCGAACGTCGATCGAAAAAATATGAAAAACGAAAGAAGGGATGATCGATCGATCGTCTCGCGTCGTCCCGAGTGTTCGTAAAACGCGGGTAACAAATTTCTTGCCCGTCCTGCTTCGCTCTCGAATATTTTGCACAGGGTGTGCCAGAATTTCATTGATCGTTTCGAAACGGTGAAACAACGATAGAGTAAAAATCTAAATCTAGGAAAATTTCCAAAAATCAGCCTCGTGTTTCCTTCCACTCTTTCTGATTCTCTGATATTTCGGTAACAGACTGTTCGTTTAATTCTGGCTCGCTCGTTATCGGTCGAATGTTCCGATTGTTTCGTACGTATCCAGGACATATCAATGATACTTTTTCTTTTCGTAACGCGGAAGCGTCTGGGTAATCGTTTCGGGTATCGTGCCGAGAAAATGTTGTAATCGTTAACGAACGTTTCGTCGACGATGTCGGATATCGTGTGCTTTATGGGATCGAATGTACATAGCGTGTACATACTAGGAAAATTGCGGCGGTGTTGTAGTATACGAAATCTCACGATTCGCGATGCCGAGAAGGAAGATGATGATGATGATTGTGTTTCGGGGCGCGTTGCCCCCGACGTTCGTCACGGGCACGCGGCCATGCCACTTGTTTAAATCGATTCGATCCGATTAATTAAGCCTCGATTCATTCGCCTAAGGTTTCTTAACCGTGTATGCTTCACAGACAACGAATCTTTCGACTGCCAAGCGACTCGCGTCTGACAACGGTTTTTGCGGACAACTGTTACGTAGGACAGGACTTACCTGCAAAAGGACAATTGCCGCGGGACCCTTGAAATGCGCTCGAACGAATTGTTTAGTGAAATGTTTACGTTTCGTTGCGTCCACGCGCGTTAAAATGTTATTCGCGGCTGACCTGTACGCTGATATATATACAAATCCTTGCATCGTTGAAAACGATAGCAACGGATAAACCCGGTTCCTTTTGTGATCGAGATGTACGCAATTCAAAGTGTGGCAGCAATCCCCGCTCTTTCGATTCCCTCGAAGATCGAGCCATTGATCCGTTCGAAAAGATTCCTCGTACCAACATCGAATGTATCCCTGTGATCGAAATACGCGATTGCTTCGATCGGAGCACGCTCAATTGGCCGCTCAAGGTCACCGCGAAGCTCTCCCCACCATTTGATCGAACGACCCCGCCTCTTGTCCCTTTCCACTTTACCGCAGGTACACGCTATCTGTTACTCGAATACGGTGGTACGTAAGCGGTACCCGTGAGAATAAGAGATAGTTTACTTCGTCGTAAGTTGAATTTGCGTCCACGGTGTAAAAGTAAGAGTTGCGTTCCGTACGATTCACGGAATGGAAATAGTTTTGAGCGGGCAAGTGAGTTTGGTTCGATTGTGGACAATGTTATTATCGAACTTCATTAGCAGGCCTAAAGTATAACGCGAGTTCCCCAACGCTTCCCCACTTTCTCTCTTCCCACTCTGTTAAAACTCTTTACAGCCGCCACGCGAGCCTAAAACGTTACACGATACCACGTTCATATCACGTAGAAAAATGTGAAATCAATTGACACGATCATTGAGATTGTCTTGCGTGTGCTATATGATAATTATATTTCCGGCGTCACAATGTCCGTTTGCGGTCACGTCGATAAGTCTTGTCTTACACGTATAATTGCACTTCGGCTGTCAAGGAAGTACATTCGGATATATTTTTTCTTCAAACGGCACTTCTGATCGAATATGCAACGACAAGCAAAAAATGTATGTTGAAAAGTTAGAATTAAGTTTCGAGAGTTAACGTTAATCGGTGCCATTTCCGTGTCATCGCTTTCCTTCGCGTACGTTCGAAACAGACGATGGATCCGACCTCGATCCGCTAAAGAAAAAATGATTTCTTATTAAATTTCGATTCGAAGTATCGATTTTATTCGTAAGTTCGATTGATTTGCGAGAGAATTGGATGAATTCGCGATGCAAAGAAAAAAAGAAAAAAAAACAAGGAAAGGACAGAAAGGGTTTGAGTGAAAGAAAGCGATGCCCGATTTGAAGCGTGCGAATCGCGACCGTAATACTTGGAACAAAATGCGAGAAAACGAGACGAAAATGAAAACATTTTAGGCAAGACGTATCGGAGTAAGGTACATAGACTTATTGGTGAAACTGATTACCAATAGAGAAGAAACTAATCGGGCGAAAAGCAATGTTGTCTCACTCATCTGCGGTAAAAGTAAACTTGCGGTTCTACGATCTAAAGATAAGGAGAAAAATTTAAAAATGAAAAAGAAACGAAGCACGTGAAACGATGGGAGAAAGCCGTATTGAAAGGCCTACGTATTGTCGCACTCGTTTGAAAACTTATTACAAGAATGCACACGAAGTAGCGTACACTTGCTGTACCCTTTGTTGACGCGAATAAATATGCGAATTAAAAGTCGATTTGATTTATATGTACACGGTGAGCCCAAGGTTCGCGCGAGGACACGCGCGTTTATGCAGGAATGAGGGAGAAATCTATCGATCTATCGATGCTCGTGTTTCTCTGCTTTATTGCCACTAGCGCGAATCAATCAAAGGCCGAACCGCTTCTTTCTCGTAAGCGCTAATGTCCTCTGCGGCGATAATTGTTATTATACGAACGAACTCAAGACGGCATGGTATACAAGACTAAGAACAAGACCTAAAATGGGGACATAATATTTTATAACTCAACTTTTGTACAGAATAAATAAATACTTGTACTGTGGACCAATATTTGTTTTATTTCATTGGCACACCAACGAATCGAATGCACTTGACACGATGGAGTTTCATACTAAAGTAGATCGCCACGTAGCATCGCAGATTCAGGTAGTACTATAGGGGATATAACGTTAACAAGAAGTTACAAGTAGCTATAAAACAGTAAATAACGCTCTCTTTTTAGACATAAAAAATATTGATTTATATTAAACGTATAAAAAGTGATACGCTCTGTATAACGATTTAACTGCAATTTACAATCGAACGGCTGTTTTTCATTAAATAAACTATTTATTTTTTGTTTGAACCAGTGGTATTATAACAATACTATTTTTCGCTTCCGGTATACGCCACCATCTTCCGAGCCTGTGCTCTTGGCCAACCCCTGCAATAAGCTGAGTTCCATCTGGAGTGAAAAATAATGTATTTATGAATCCCATTAACTGAATTTCGAAAAGTGGATTCAATGACCTAAAGGAGTCACTACATTGCCATAATCTGATAATGCCATTTCGTGATCCTGCAATTAACGTTATAAAAATTATAATTGTTTTTAATACAAATAAATCGTATAATATTTTCAGGGGAACACATTTAATACCTGATGCAACTAGATCTGTATTGAGTAATGTAGCTATACTCGAAATCCACATCGGCTGATTGTTAGTTTCATCCTTTCCGTGTGCGTCTAGAATCGAGCACAAAGGTTTTTTCTTTAAACAACTCCAGACACATAATTGTCCATCGTCTCCGCAACTGAAAAAGTTTTCTTCGTTTATGAGTTTTACAGTATCTATGCTGCCACTATGTCCGACAAATATAAGTTGTGATTCTTCTACAATTTTCCAAATTCGAATTGTTCCATCAAAACCGCCGCTAGTTATAGCTCGTTCTCGTGCTAATGCATCGATCGATGTGATACCACTTTGATGCCCAAATCTAATAAAGCGGTGAAATAATATTTTTACAATATTCTACTCCGAGTTACATTAAAAAAAAAAAATACGTACAGAGATTCAACGTATGCCATATCATCTAAATTCCATACTTTTACGCTTCTATCCTCAGAAGCAGAATATAGTGTATGCGTATCTTTACGAAAAACTAATCCAGTTACGCTACCTCTGTGACCTTGTAAATTTTTTATACGATTTAAGGTATCCGCGCAAAATACCCTGATGTCTTTACAACCACTATCACCTACTACCTTCAAACATGAAAGTTAATGTTCATACATACTTATAGATTTAAATATGTTATAAATGAATATTTTTTTAAGGGCTCACCAAAAATTTACTATCGGTGCTAGTAGCAATGCACTGTATACATTTCATTCCATCCTGAGTTTTTCTTTTTCCCTTAATGGCTTTTAATTTTGCTCTTTCCTTTAAAGACCCTAATATATTGAACGAAATCAAATAAATTTTAAAGTAAAAATCACAAACTTATTGGTATAATAATCGAAAATAACTTAC
The DNA here is from genome assembly GCF_051014685.1 of Ptiloglossa arizonensis. Classification (NCBI taxonomy): domain Eukaryota; kingdom Metazoa; phylum Arthropoda; class Insecta; order Hymenoptera; family Colletidae; genus Ptiloglossa; species Ptiloglossa arizonensis. The sequence continues at coordinate 14,810,308 of NC_135056.1, forward strand.
ATTTAACCAAGCTCCCATCTTTTGAGCCAGAATACAAGAACTTTCCATTGCTAGAAAGGCATAAACATGTAATAGAATCCCTGTGTTCTTTACATCTTAGGCTAATCGGTTCACTGTGACCAACATAATTTGATGCTACAGTTTTTCGTAACCGACCCTTTTCTTCTAAATATTCTTCGCGTAACCTTTTTGATACAGCTCCCTCTTCAAATTCTGCTCTGTCTTTCTCTATATTTTACAAAAGTAAAATTAAAATATAACCAAATACAGCATTTAAGAGATACTTTATTAAAATTTTACCTTCCTCCTTGATTTGCTGAAGATATTTCTTTGCAAGCCTCACACGTTTTTCCTGAGCAGTCTCTTCTTCATCTTCCTCGCTTTCATATTCTTGAGACTTATCTCTATAAATCATAATAACAGTTACCATCTTAAGATAAGTATTTAATTCCTATAATATAAGTTTAATAACATACAGTTACCTCTGATTTTCTTCTGCAAGTTCTTCGTCCGTACTAGCAATACTTTCATTATCATCAGCTACAGATTTCTTTATACTCTTCTTTCCTTTTGACGTACCATTGAACTAAAGAATCAACAGAAATATATTATTACAAGTACTATATAATAAATATACTTAGCAATTCTTTGTAATGTTATACACATTGAAGACTAAACATATAAACTTAATATAAATTTCTTTATACATTAAGAAAAAATACAAACATAAAAAATACCTTTCTTTTATTTCCGCCAATACTCTTCTGATTATTTCGAATAAAGAACGACATGATGTTAAAAAACTTTTTAAGACAATTAACCTATCTCAACTTAACCACATGTATTTCGTATACACAAGTGCTACCAACAACAATTACAAAAAAGGTACTACATAAAATTCAAGCTTCCGAGAATCTAGTTACTTTGAATAATGCAAAACTGGAAAACAAAGTACAGACATCATATCTGACCATTGAAGAGAAGTTGCGAGAAGAAAAAAGGGAAGTTTTAGTTACGATATCCACATTAAACGATCCCTTGAGATTTAGTTCTCCTTCTCGAAAGATTTGAAGTTCAAGGGGTGATTTGAATTTTAACCATTCTTCCAAAGTTGTGATAATATCATATTTATGAAGGAGTAACTATAAATCCAACTTATTTTTATTAATTCTGTAATTCCATGGTAAATCTTTCAAACTATTATAATTCATCATTTTAGAGTAATATTGTGACATACATAATCTAATACAAAGATTTTTTTTCAAATTTTTATACATAATGTATACCAAAATAAAATTATTACACATTTCTAGGAGATTATATAAATTATTATATATGCATAAAAGATTTCTAGCAATTGCTTACAAAACCGCTTAATAAAATGTTATAAATTTTGTTGCACGAATAGTACCAGTGGCGCCATCTGTGACTACTGGGCCAAGTTTGTCGAGGAATGATTCCTGTTTGCACCGCTAGATGGCGAGTCAAGTACTATTTTCGCTGCTTAACGCAAATAAATAAGTAATGGGAGAACTCGAGACTCTAAGAACAATCAATTTATACTATAGGATCACCAGCGACGAAAGAGTTGCATAAATTATCATTACTTCTTATAATGTAACAAAATTATTTTCTTATAATAAACTTAATATAAAACATATATTTAACACACAAATAGTACAGTTTATACGAGATTCAGAGGATTTCTAACAACTGCTTGCAAAATCGTTCAATAAAATAATTTTGTTGCGCGAATAGTACCAGTGGCGCCATCTGTGACTAATGGGCCAAGTTTGTCGAGGAATAATTCCGGTTTGATCCGCTAGATGGCGAAACGAGGACTATATTCAGCGTAGGGGGTCAATTTATTCCTGCTAGAATGTGAATATAGTCTTCGTGTCGCCATCTAGCGGTGCAAACCGGAATTATTCCTCGACAAAATTGGCCCATTAGTCACAGATGGCGCCACTGGTACTATTTGTGCAACAAAATTGTTTTATTGAAGGATTTTGCAAGCAGTTGTTAAAAATCCTTTGAATCTTATGTAAACTGAGTTATTCGTCCGTTAAATGTATTTCTTATGTTAAATTTAATAATATAGATTTTCCGAAGTTGTTCGAAGTATTGAGCGAAACGAAATGATAAACACGTGATATAATATGAAATATATAGTTGTATTGTTTCTATTATCAACTGTTTATGTCTAAACAAAAAGTTTCGACATAATTTGACTATTTTTTCTCTAAATAAAAAAAAAGATTTGTAACATGGCACGGAAGAGGAAAGTGCTTATGATTTGTTTAGGTACTTCTTACAGTAGACGACTAATTAATTAATTTATAGAATAGTATTCTACATTAACGTAAAATATAATTTTGAATGTTTAGGAAATATTTGTCGTTCACCTATAGCAGAGGCTGTATTCAACGATCAAATGAATAAGATTGGTGTAAGTGATTTATGGGAAGTACAAAGTGCAGCTCTTATAGGGTATCATACAGGTAAAAATCCAGATCGTAGAGCTATAACTACACTAAAGGATAAGGGCATCATGAATTATTCCCACAAAGCAAGGCCTGTACGCAAATTGCTAATTATCGAGAAACTATGTAAAATGAATATCGATATACTTGCATGTTTTGTTACAGATTACAACAGACGATTTTACAAAATTTGATTGGATATTTGGAATGGATAACAGTAACATTCAGGAATTAAATAATATGAAACCTAGTAATTGCACTGCAAAAATTGAGCTTCTTGGAAATTACGATCCAGAAGGGGAAGTCTTAATAAGAGATCCTTATTATGTACATATTACTTTCATCTTGACTTGCACTTTAAAATTATGTTTTTGTTGAATTTAAGATTATAATTCATCCATTATAATATTTTAACTTGTATTTTGTGTCATAGAACACACATTAACTCAATGCATATTTTATTTACAGGATAGTGACAGTAATGGTTTTCATAAAGCATACGAACAATGTGTAAGGAGTATAAAAGGTTTTTTGGAGAAGCATAAAGGTATTCAATATAATTTTAAATTAGTAATAATGAAGAAAATGTATTGTCATGGTATAAAATACATATTTACAGTAAGTTTATTATTTCCAGATAACACAATGTAATTAAAATGAATCAAAGAAATAATTTTTGTTTCGTAAATTATTGAAATATTGTATATTTCAAAATTTGTGAAAGATAATAAACACTTGTTACAACACTAAAGCATTGATTTATTACTACTTGAAATTGACAGGTATTTTTTTTAAATAATTGTTTTGTCCACACATATATAAATATTTCAATGTAACTTATATAACAAAGTTAATTTTAGTTTCTGTTTTCTTTACACCTTTATTAATACTTATGCTTAAAAGCATTATATACAGAAAGTATATGTATGTATATACCTATTTTATTTTACAGAATGTCTTACATAACCTTAAAAAGTAATGTATAAACATTCCTGTCTTTGGTAGGTGGAAAATAATTGTGCATTATTCCAAAACCTTGCAATTACTATGTCTCAAAAGAAAAAAGTACTAATGGTATGTTTAGGTATGTTAAGAACACTCATTATTTTTTGTTTAAATTAAATATAAATGTATTCTCTTTTATTTTATTGATTTATAATTTTAGGAAACAGTTGTCGATCTCCAATAGCTGAAGCAGTATTTTGTGCTGAACTAAAAGAAATGAATCTTTGTAACTTTTGGGAAGTAGATAGTGCTGCACTTTTACAATATCATGTGGGTAAAAGTCCAGAACCTAGAGCTATAACCACACTTAAACAACGAGGTATTAAACAATATACTCACAAAGCAAGAAAGGTAACAAAACTAATTTTAAAAATTTAAGTGACAAATGAATACAATAGGTGATTTTCAGATTAAAAAAGAAGATTTCTATAAATTTGATTGGATATTTGGAATGGATAGTGGTATAGTTTATGATTTATGTCAAATGCAACCAGAAGGTAGTTCAGCAAAGATTGAACTTCTTGGAAAGTATGATCCAAATGGAGAACTAAATATACGAGATCCATTATTTGTAAATATTACTTCTAGTTATTTATTTGTATTAAATTATGTTTTATAAAGTGTTAGATGATTTTATTAATAATTTGAATTTGTAGGATAACGATAGTACAGGTTTTGAAAAGGCATTTGAACAAGCTTCCAGAAGTGTAAAATCATTTTTAGAGCAACATACAGGTATGTTTTTAACTTTATAACATTAAATATGTGTAAAATCTAGCATCCTGTCATTATTTCTTAGTTACTTCAAAAGACTTGCAACTGTGATTCTTTTGTAAAATGTAAAATATGTAAAGATAAAGAATACATTTTATTTTTATTTAACTTTGTACCCATTTATATACACTTGAAGTATATTACGATCATCTCCAGAATATATGAATTTTTGAAGTTTTTCTTCTAAAGTATAATTTCTTGAATCATTTACTTGTACTGCATTTACATTTATATCTACAACAAGAGCATCAAATTCTTTACCTACTATAAAATTTCCTATCTCACTATCCATTGCAAGAGCTGAAAAGAAATTAATATTATTAATTTACTTATTTTAATAAGTTTATATAAATAGCAAAGAGTCTTGTTTTAATTTTGTAGACCTTACCTTTTGCACCTCCCAAAGTAGCTAAGTGAAACACATCTTTGTAATTAAGTGCTTCATAATCATCTTTAAGAAGAGATAAATGAGTTGATACTTGTAAAGCTGATCTCATTGCATCTAAAATACTACAACTTTGTCCTCCTGCAACGTCTGCAAATACATGATCACAATGTAATACAATCATTAAGAAATTGTAACAAAACTGATAAACAAATTTATTTTTACCAGTGCCAAGACCAATTTTTATTCCTTTAGATCTCAGCTTTTGAACATCACAAAGACCACTTTTTAAACACGTATTTGACGAGGGACAATGAATAACTGCTGTATTACGTTTCTTCAATAATGCAATTTCATCATCTGTAAGATGTATTCCATGAGCCATCACTGTCTACAAACAAATGAAGATCTGTTTAAGTATTTTACAATTTGTTAAATCTACTCAAGTATTGTACATATTAATTTAACATACTTTGCTTGTAAGAAGTCCAACTGCATCATATACAGCTGCGTATGAAGACCAATCAGGAAATGTACTTCTTACAGCTTCTATTTCATTTAGGTTTTCAGATATGTGACTCTGAAGTATTTTGCATGTATTAAAATAATTAGTATATGTGGAATTCACATAAAAATGTAAAATATACTTAAAAACATATATCAATGTATAAATTATAATTGCTTATTAATATTCATTTATTTATTCGTGATATCAGCTATATGGAAACATCAATTTTGATAGTACCTGTATACAAAGATCTTTTTCTTTTGCCAGTTTTCCTAATTCTTTCATCAGTGTCACATCACAACTTAAGGCAAATCTTGGTGTTATAATTGGTTTTATAAGAGGATTCTATAATATTTGTTGTATAAAGAGATATTATGTAATAAAAATAATGGAACATAAACTTAAACGAAATATTAAACTTACATTTAATTCAGCAATGTCTTGTATGAATTTATTTACATTTATTATAGATTCCTCAGTGGTTTCATAATAATCATCACTACGTTTGCAATTCATACTTAGTTTTCCAATAAAAGCCCGTTGACCTATCTGTGCAGCTTTTTGTCCAAGTATTATAGATGCTTTTGCATAAAGGGATCCAAAGTAACATGCTGTTGTTGTACCATGCATAACAGTCTGTTTCTACAATTTGAATGTAATATAACTATATGTAGTTTAAATGTGAATAAAGCATAGTATTTTAATTGAATCAAAATCTCTATTGTTAAACTTACTACAACAGTATTAAATACTTCTTCAGCAAATTTTTCGTCTACATATTTCTTTTCCAAAGGGAAGGTATAAATTTCCAACCATTCTAAAAGCTTTTTATCATACCCAAGTCCTAGATTGGGAAATTGAACAGCATGAATATGACAGTCAATAAGACCTGGCATTAAAAATTGGCTATTACTAAGAACAAATACATTTTCTCCTGTTATGTCGATTGAATTTGGATTTATTATTATACTAGTAATCTGAAAATTAACAAATACTTGAATGTACTATATATTCTAATACTATACTACTCTATATTTATTATTGCTTTTTAAAAAATATATAGTGTTTGAGAGTTTAATTTACCATTCTTAATTTATTGATATGAAAAAATTCAACCGATAGATACCTTTCCTTCTTTAACGTATATTGCACCGTGATCGACGGTGATCAATTCTCCGTTTTCGTTAGTATGAACAAACGAACCGATAAACACTTTCTCTTTCGGTATCGAAGACATTGTAAAAAATGTTCTCAATATTCCATATGTACTGCAACTACAAATAATTAAACATCAAAAAGAAATTTTAATAAATGATAATTAAAGGAATTTTCTATTTAGTAGTAGTATACAAAAATTATACATTAATACTTTTCTTCCCGCATGTATATAAATATTTACTAATTTACTAATAATTATGGTACTTGTAAGTACTTGTCTTACGTACTAAAATATATATGTATAATAATTACAATGTAGTAACGTAGATTATATTGATTAAACACAAACATCAAACGCGAAAGTCGTTAATATCGTGCGGGGATATAGTACTAATCTATGAATTTGTTTTATACGTATTTTTCTTCGTTTGATTATAGATCATGAGTGGCAAAAAAGAACAAAAACCTGAAATATCAAAGAAGGCAGATAAAATGATCGATAACCATCGAGAATTTTTAGATATGGATACCGACGAGGAAGATTTTGGGCCGCAAGGTGAAATCATCGTGAACGCGAATTTTGAAGTTTTGTCATTTTAAGAGGCAAAATTAACCGTTTCGATTAAAGATGTAAAAAACGTTTATTAAACGTAGAAAGTTTTTTCATGATCAAAATTGTATTTGAAGTTTTTTATGATTAATGTAGGATAGTATCTACAATAACGATCTAATTTAAATTCTTTAACGTAGAATGTCTTAAATATTGTTTTTAAAAATTTGCCATAAATAAATTACTTAAATTTCATATTCACTAAAAGAAACCTAATACCCGCTTGGGGCACCTTCGAGCAATACAAAATGCAATACCCTTAAGATTCATAGAGCCGATAAGTTACTTGTAACGTTAATTCTTCGTTATGCCACGTCTTTTGTGTGTTATATAGTGTTAAAAAAAATGTACAGAATCGATGCTGAGATCTTAATCCATAATATTTAAATGTGTTGTCGTTGTCAGTTCCTAATGCTCATACAATATTATTACATTTTTCTTCCATTGAGTATAATTCAAAAGTTTCCATTTACTGTTATAGTGAACAAGTGCACTAATTCGACGAAAGAACGGTTAAACGCGAAATAATTACTGAGTGTCGATTACGTAACAAGATACAGTCTGTTACTATTAAATAAATTTTATTTACGATACAATATCGCACTATATTTCAGAATCACCCGAAGTCGAAGAAGAACTTCCTCCAGAACCCGAGAAACCAGTATTCACTGAGAGGGATTTGATTACGTTAGTTAGTAAGAATGTTCCTACTATTCTAGACCTTGTAATACTTAATTGCTCGATATCAGCTAATTATAAAGCTCTATGAGAAAGTGAGATATCGAGATAAATAGATTGCAATATTTATATATATATATGATTATATATATGATATATATATATAGTGATTAAAGTATCACGGATGTAGATTACAGAAATTCATTTTGTCACAGTGATGTGTATGGCGCCATTTTCAATATACGATTACAAAAGGAATTACATTTTTTACTCTGTACTGAGTCAATTACAAATTTTCGTTTAAATATATTCACAGGTACAATACGTAAAAGATTTAACAATATTCTTTTCTATCGATGATAAAAATTCGAATGAGAATTGTGACGAAACAATACAAGAATATTTTAAAAATCCATCGCACGTGGTGCTAAGCATATTTCAGAAGGAAAATGAGTTGTATGCCGTTTTAAATATACCGAATTATACGCCTAAAGGATTCGTGTATTTTTTAAGAACACCATGGCAGGTTTACACGCCAGAAAATTTTCTCAGCACCGTTTTATTTGGAAGTATCAGTGGCAATATCAAAAGTTCAATTTTAAAATTTATGGAAAGCATGTATGCACCAGCTATGCTTCGAAGTGACGACTGTACATCATGTATCCGTTCAAGACATTCATTTAAATTTTAGACCTTTTAATTTAAATTTAAATAATCGTAAGATGAACGTTCATTGTCCTTTTATTATCATTTCGGTTATGATTCGTAATATGCTCGTTGTATTACTATACAAATTTTCCATTCATAACAAACAGTCATACGAGATGATGTATTTTCAAATCTTCATGAATTTATCATACGTTTATCTGAGGAGGTGTACAAACCAATGGGCTTGACTACGTTATACGTACCGAAGGAAAATATTTCTAAAACATTTCTGGAGCCATCGGAGAAAATTGATTGTTTTTTACTCGGAGAAGATATAAAAACGATCCTTCTCGAGGAAGATGAGAGAAAACGGAAAATAGTCGATCGACTGGAAAAAATAGTTTGGGCTTGGATTAAACAAATACATAGAGAGACAAGAGTGGTGCCGAGTAGAAGAAAGATTGAAGGCATACAGGAAGAAGTCAATTATTGGAACGCGAAACGTAAGTCTCTTGTACAGTATACGAAACAATATCATTTTAATTCTCCTAGTCAAAGTCTCCCAGTCATAAGTCTCAATTCTATACCGTATGAATAACAGATGGTATTCATGCGTTTCAAGTTTCTCAATACAAGGAATATTATTTACAGATTTAAACTTGAATTATTTGAAAACTCAACTTCTTAATCCCGAAGTTCGATCGATAATTGATATACTACGAAATTTGCGATCTGTCAGCGTAAACAAATTCGACGAATTAGCTAGGCATATTAAAGAAAGATTAAAAGAGACGTTGTCAAATTTAACGTATTTAAATATTTTATTAGATTTTTGTAAGAATCTAACCGTTCCGGAAAATTCTGAAAATTCAATAACGGAAGTGTTGCTTCTGATACTATTTATCTGGACCGAATCTCCATTTTATAGAGACACGTAAGAGCGATTATTTACACAAAAAGAAAATTGAAATATACAAAGTATATATTTACAAGGGTAATGTTTTAGGAATAATATAGAAACACTTTGTCAAGCATTCAGCTCACAGATAGTGCATCAATGTAAAAATTACATTAAACTAGACGTTGCACTGGAAAGTAATCCCGAGGAGGGGATGAAAGTACTGAAAAAATGTATATTCTGTTGTGATATTTACAAAGTAATTTATGATAATGTATGTTTCTCAATAGACACTGTCTGTTGCATTACAATAAATCATTTATTGTATAATTAGTTTTACATTGTATAATAAAATTCTTTTTTAGCTGATGACAAATGTTGTTTCATATATTAATTCTGATAAAAAATGGGACGTAAACAAAACAGAAGTTTTCAATAAAATTGATACTTTTAAACAGAGGTGTTACGACGTGTACGAAATCTGTGAGGCATTGGTCCTATTCGGAAGGTACTAGAAATTAAACTATTAAAAACAAATGTATAAGACAAGCATATTAATTCTTCAGTTATTGTTACATAGGTATTTTATATTTGATTTAATAGGTATAATAAAATAGGATTGTTCGGAGGTACAAGAGGAATCGAATATGATGCATATTGGCGGGAAATTGAAAACATATTTTACGAAATTTTGAATGAAATTATAGCCGTTCGTGATATTATATTCGACATTACGAATTCAAATTGGCTTAAAAAATTTAAACGATTTAAGTATACAATTCTACAATTAGAGAACATGATAGTAAATTTAATTAATGACATATTTAAAAGTGTTAAGAATATAGAAGAAGGTATTGAAGCGATTTACACTTTACAAAAATTTAAAAAAAGGGACAGTTTGCGAGAAATATTGCAGAATAAGTGGATGCAGGTACTGTAAAATTATGTACATGTTTTTGATATAAAAAAAAAAGGAACTTCTAATGCTACAAAAAGAATATTTAGGTATGGACAATTTTTAATAACGAAATAGAATATTGTTATACTAATGCAATTAATGCGTCAAAAATATACGAGTTGTCGGAACAAAAGACAGATATTAACGTGAATATGTTGTGCATTTCACAGTATTTAAAAGCTCAGTATAATATAATGATAAATGCAATGGATTGGATAGGAGACTGTGTTATTGAACAGTGAGTAACAATTCACGAAACAAATTATTTAAACACATTTATTGAAATGTTAAATTTTCTTTCTTAAGTATTGTATGCATTTATACTAAACATCTGTTTTATATAATTTTTCTACACTCGTATCGCTAAATAGGACGTATCATGCATGTTTTCAGGTGTACCTTGCAACAATATAGACATGTGTTAGATGTAATTGACAAGAGAAGAAAGATGTTTAACACTTATAATACATATGGAACGCAGTAACGAGAATTGATAAGTTATTTAAGTGACAGTTAAATGGATGAATAATTTTATGTAGTAGAAATAATAAGAAATGAGAAATTTCATGCATGCATTTTTCATAATGATCTCCTGTCACTGCATTATTAAAATTATATTACTGTAACTTTGGACGGGGCACTATGTTTATAACATTCATTCTTGTATATATGTCATATTGAATTTTTAATTAAAAAGAAATACTAATAGGTGACCAAGAGAAATATTAAGTAATTCATTTTACATAACATGTAATGTAATTCACTTATATTACTTATACTTATTCTGAATTTGTGACAGCCTTATAATAGAATTACACATTGTCAATATACCTTTCAATACCAATATTCATATCATTCTACTTTTCTTTGTTTAAAACCTTAATGATGTAGCATACATAAATCTTTTAAACATTTGTATTGTATGAATTCCTTCTTATCGATCACCCTGCCTTTTTTAATAGTGCAAAAATAAAATTTTTAATATGATCGGCATAGGATGAGAGAGAAATCTTAGATGGCACTTTAAACATTGTGAGGTATTTGAATAGTAACTAAAGTAGATATTATACTTTAGTAATTTACTATATAAAAATTATTTCTTATAAATTATGTAAAACTTTGAAATATTAACAATAGTAAGTATAAATTATATACTTTACCAGATCATATTCATAAATTGAACATCTTATAACTGAGATATGATAAATATCACATAAAAAAAAATGTAGTAATATAATGTTGAAAGACTTACATAAAAATGTAATTTTTTAATTAATCTGTTGAGAATAAGAGTATATATTCTGTATGAAAACTAACTAACTTTGGGAATTTTTAACATTAAATTAATATTTCTATAAAGTCTATAAAAACTATAAATTATTTATTTACTATATATTAACTATAGATTTGGAATTATAGAAATAATAAAAAGTTCATTTCAAATATTGAGTTATTATATGTGAAATTTTCATACTAGTCTTGAATAATTTATTTGTATTTAGGCACAGCATTCATACTTTCATTTCTAACATGCTATTAGTACCTTTTACATACTGTGGTCCCTTAAGCAACTCTGAACACGACTAAATGCATAAAGTAAATATAACAACATTGCACACATAACTGAGTCTCCTACTTTTTTAAGATATATATGTATATGTTTCCCAAAGTTATAGCAATTATACAGAACATCTGCATTATAGTATATACTACATAATTGTATTAAAAAAAAAGAATGGAATTAATGAGTAGTTTTGGATGTAGTCTATTAATGGCAATATAGGGTAATCTATGTAGTGAACACCTTTCTGTATTACTCGTTATATAAATAAAGTACTATGTCCATTTATAGATAATAGCATAAGAATGCTTCTGAAAGGAAAGAAACGCTTCTTAAACAAATTAAGATAAATAGTATATTTTGTTACAAATTAAGTACCATCAAAAATATGAAAAGGCATATAAATGTGTCTATTTATATATGTTATAAATATTTTAACATGTATTTCCTCATATGGGCATTCTTTCAAAAAAATCGTCCCATAGATACAAAGGCAGCTATTAAATATGCAATGAATGCTACACACTCAAACTTGGTAAACCATCACCAGTTTCTAGGTAGTATTGTTGGTTAATGTTACCCTCTAGGAAAAATAGGCGTCATTCACTTTTTATGACTAATTTAATTTAAGAAGATACAGTTTTCAACGATAAAGAAATATATGAAAATAGATCTATTCATATCGTTGAGTACATCTAAACATAAAGTAAAAATAGTAGCACCACTTTAAGACCATTTAGTTTTAATAACTATAAATATTTCTACACATGTGTTATGTTAAGTTGTAAGTTGAAAATCTCAACATAGATTACCCTATAACCAGTTATATTCATTCACTTAGGAACTATTATAAAAATTATACATAAATATTTTATGTACATATACCTGGCATGTGTACGTATACACGATTTTTCTAATTTTGATTATCATAATACTGTAATCTATAATTTGCTTAGAGAATTAGAACACTCTTTTGGCACAAGTAACTTAAACAAAAGTACGTATTTGGTTTCTTTGTCCTACTTATTTTCAAGTAATATTTAATTTGACGCAATTACCAGATTTTCCTGACCAGTAGTTACTGTAAAAATTGGACTACCAGGTGAATCCTTATAATCAAGTAATTCGCTATCATCGCTAAACGAGCTGGTACCTGAAGAACCAACTTGTTCCAATCGCGATGGTGGTAATAGAAATATTAATGAAATAGCTATTATCATATGCCATGCACTATGAACATACTGTAAAAGAAAGGACAATTTTTGTACATATTTTTCATATTTTACAGAAGTATTTTACATTATGCATTATACGTACTTGATAATTAGCTTCTGTTTCAACTAGAGAAAAGAGTAACAAACCTATTGTTGCCAATAGTAATCCTCCTAATAACTTTGTAATTCTATCAGGTTTTTTCCACTTTTTCAATTGAAAACACCGGTAAGTATATGTTCCCATCTAGAAATATTTAAATGGGAAATAGCAATGTTATAAATTGGTTTTTAAATTACTTACTGGAATCATAACACCAATTCCTAAAGGTACTAATATACTAATTAAGCTTGTTTTATTGGATTCCACTCCAAAAGCTGTTATAAGAACTCCAAACATATGACACAATGATACAAAACGAGTCGGTATTTCAGCCATTGCCACAAGTGTCACCCAAAATGCTAATATGCTTGAAAAAAAATCACTGTATTGTAAAACCTAGAAGTAAAATCGTCTTATAAAAATATTTTGAATATAATTTAAGGAAAAGATATATAATGTTTGTTATAAAAATAAAACAATTTACATACTTCATATTTAGCAACACAATAGGTCATAATATGTTGATCACAAGCATGATACAGAGACGAAAAAAGCATAGTTGCCAAATAGACTAATCCCTCAGTATATAAACCACGTTTAATAGCTAAATATATAGCAGGTATAAAAAAGCCATTACTTAAAGTGAGCATCATCGTAGTCATAACCAGAGAAGACTCTGGATTGGCACTAGTAGCATCAGTACAGCCCCATCCTCTGTACCCTATATAACAAAATGCATAATTAACATGTTTTGAAAAAGAAATACATAATTAGAATGATATAAATAATAGTCAAACCTTCAAAGCATTTACACGTTGTATAATAAAGAATATCTCGATGAATTTCTTGACAAATTCCATGATGACCACATGGATAATTTCCAGAAAATACGCATTGTCTAGTTCGTATATCCAATGATACTAAAATCTCTTCCATTTCACAATTTACAGGATGTCTAATTTGTAAATAATACCATTTTGTAAACATAAAATAATATAAACATTATTTCAATTTTTTTCATATCGTATTTTTAAAAATATAGTATTACCCATTAAAGTGGCATGTTGCATGTAAAGCAACATACCAATTATCTGGCTGTGGATATGGTATTAACAAACTTGCGTCATGTTTGTTGAGCGATGATAAATTCATTGACATTCTTGAGTTCTCACACATAATACTACCATTAACTCTATCTGGAATCCGACCACGTTGAATGCAAAGTTTAACTTTAACTAACTGTCTTGTTATTACCTAAAATGCATATAAAAATTAATTACAATTGAATTTAATATGAAATTACATAAAAAAAATTATTATTAATGCTTACTTTGTCCATTTCCAAGTGTGCACTAATATCAAGTGTACCACCAATATCTACTAATGGCAAAATATTAAATTGTGTTACTACTGGATGTACATCTGTCAACATTACCCAAGATGTTAGCCATTCTCTACCCTGAAAAGAAGTTTTATTCGTTTATATTAAGCAATAATTAACATAAATTCATTTATATTATGTATTAAATATTTAATACCTGTAATAAGTAAACACCAGAGAATGTTTGCGAATGTTTAATCCTAGCAAGTTGATATCTTGGAACACATGGATCATCAAAATTTTCATCTGATAAATGAAATTGATTTCTCAAATCAACTCCATTATAGGATGACATATTTTTCTTCCCGTCTTCGCGATGAGAAATATGGTTTGTAAAATCTTTCATATGTAATTGTGCTAGTGCTTTGGAAAACGAAGGTGCATCCAAGTACTGTCTTACAAAAGATTTTTCTGTCACTCTGATTGGACATTCTGAGAAGATAAGACAATATTTTACACAATAAAACAGATTCATAAAATTGACATTAATATTAATATAAGGAAAATACTATGAACAATGGAATTTACCCGAAGTGACTACTTTTATGTTTACTTCAATAACACTATCTGAAATAATCATCAAATAATAATAACTATCCTCGTAAGGAGAAGATTCTATAAAGGTATATGAATCTAACATGGTAAAATTTCCAATTTCGCTCGGTTCAGAATGATTGAAAACGGGTAAAGAGCGTCCTTGTAAGGTCATACTTTTAATACAAGGTTCATGTATACTACGAGATGTATATACAGTAAAATTACAACCCCAAACATGTATACGAAAGTTCCATGTTCCTGATGTTATATATATCCTGGGAAAGAACCCAATACATTATTAATTTTTAATATTGGTATAAAAAAGTACATGCAAGGATTATACTCTTTACTTGTAATAGGAAGTAGTTTCTTTTGTTCTCAATGTATACTGGCAACCAATAGGTATATTCTCAATACTATTCGCCTGTGTCCATATAGCAACAGAACCTATACTATAATGGCATTTGTGTCCAAGTCCCTGAAATATGGAAGACTATGTAACGTAAACTGTCTCTAATTTCGAAAGCAATATCAATTATAATAGAAACGATAACTATACCTGTTGTTGAACCTTTTCATCCCAATGAGACAAATATGCTCCTACAAACCAATCTCCAGACTCTGGCCCATAAACTGGTAGAATCGCTGTAGTTTTTGGTTCAAATGTTGTAAGTGCAGAAACTATAATAGTCTGATTTCGTTTAGGATACATATTAGTAGGAAATGTGTCATTATTTACAGACATCACAGGGTAACTACCCCACTGTAGATATCTGAAAATTATAATGTTATATTACAATACTTCGAAGATTCAAAAGGGAACACATTGAACAAAAGACCATTATTTACATATGCACTTTTCTCTCTGGGCAATCTTGCCGATCCATAAATGCTGCAAACTGCCAAGTTGCTCTAAGCACCTCCTTTGGAACTGTATAATGAAACATAGCTATGTCCGAGTAACTTTTAAAAGAATGCAACAGTCCTTCTTGACTTGCCTCTGGCATGGTACATTCCTTGGCTACAAACATAGGTCATTTGTATAGAAATTTAGATCAATCTGTTCAAATAACTTCCACAGATTTTTTTGTAAAATATAAGCACGAGCACATTATAGTTATATCTTTAGTACTAAATGTAATTTAATATAACTTTAAAACGTCATTACTAAAATGTATACATAATGTAACAAAGTAAAAATCTCATGCAAAAGAAAATACATTTAAATATAGTTTGTTTACGAATTTACCTGGAAAAAGGAGCAAAATTAGAAGAACGTGGAACTGGAGAATCATGAGATATCGCCTTGGAAAATGACATATCGGAAGCATGACAATTTTTTTTGACATCACAGAAAAATTAAAACTATTATTGATCGAATATACTCCATTCACTCCTCATTAATTATCGATCATCCTCATATCACTATGTTGATCGTACATCCTGTACAGACGATAAATAATTACGTTAGGCTACAATGTTTGCGTGTTTAGTCTACCAGTTTATATGGGTTCCTTTCGATCAGCTGTAGTACACGATATATGAATGGCAGTGGGAATGCTCGGGGGTGATTTTACCGGCAAACTGTGATATTTTAAATATTTGCGGGAACAGAATGTTATTTTAACGTAGACGAGGATATCTCGCGAAATTTTAATTAAGAATTTACCAAAAATTCTAATAATATCCTACTTAACTGTCACACTTTGCAAATCAATTTACAGACGAGATATAGAATAGATATATCAAGTTGTTTTTCCATAATCAGTAAACTTTGAACTTAACGAATATTCCGATAGCCGAAAGCAAATGAATTCTAAAACCGACTGAAAGTAATAGTTGCGAAACGGCGAAAGGTCGCAATGCATACGTAGTAAAAACTTCTACATTTTGTGGATCCATATCTTCTATTTATTTATTTAAATATGCAAAAAGAACGCTTAAAGGAACAAGTAATATCACACCAAATGTTTACATAATCTACTTACAAAACTTATTCACCGATCGCTATTTCTACGTACTATATTTTGTACGCATACAATATACACGAATATTAGTCAATATAAACTGTTACAAATACGGGGTAGATAATATTTCCGATAAAATAAACAAAAAATGTAAAATAAAATTGTTTCGTACCAGCCTTCGTTTTCGAGGTAATCCACTATAAATATTGTATAGAGCTTGAACAAATATTGTCGACTCAATTCCAATGGCCTCGCCATTTTAAAACCATTTTACTCAAAACGAAAGTTCGCACAAAATAAATTGCAGTCCATTTTCGATTAATTTTTTTCGCAAGAGTTACAGCTATTTGTAAATATAAATATAAATTTATTCATCTTTATCTATAATAAATTTATCACTTTACATTTCGGGCGGTACCGCGTGTTCTGGAACATCCCGTAAACGTTATCCAGAATATATATCTCTCTCTGGATGCATTCCCACGTTGCGGGAGAAATTAAACTTCAATTTCTTCCTCAGCGGCTGGGAAAACCACCGTGGTCACGGTGATCGGTTTCGTCCTCGATTTCTTGCACAGCAAGATTTGCACTCTCCCCGATATACGGCTCGTCAAAGTTGCGTGCATTGCCATAGGAATGGGGATTCCGCTCGGCAACAGAGGTACGTCCATTACACGGGGTCTCACGTCCGTGTTCTCGTTCCTACAAACGATGTACAAACCCGTGTCGGACATCTCGTCGGATATGTTCGTCAGCTGGATACGAATCTGATAATTGGGCCCCAGGCCCAAAACGGTGGCCTCCAGGGTGATGGGATGCGGTCCTGCGTCTTGGCTCTCGTTTATAGACTCAACCGCCTTTTTCGCCACCATTAACCTCAGTCGAAGAAGACCCTATCAATAGCGACGCATAAAACTTGAGTCTTCGAAGCTCGACCTCGAAAGTTGAATTCTTGAGGCTAGCATTACACGAAGCTCGAGCTCTCTGAACTTTACGAGTCGAAGTTTAACGCTCAGTTCTCGGAAGTTCTTCACGAGCTGGAAAGTGAAATTTCCTTTGAAGTTTAGAAGACTAAAGTCGTAAATCTTGAGCTTCGTACAATGTTAGCCTTACGATCTTGATCTTCTAAGTTTCGAAGAAAATTAAATACTGAACTTTAGAGACTCGAGTCGTAAAGCTTCGAAAGCTCGAGTTTCTTGTAATGTTTAACCTTGAGAACTTAAGGTTCAAGACTAGGAGCTCATTTTAACGACAGTACCTGTTGGAACGTGCTGTGAATCTTTTTCGCTTCCGATCTCTCGCGTATCGTTTGCTCGACGAACAACCGCGTCTTCTTCGGTACGAGGAATTTGCAGCTCTTGTTCGACAAAGCGCTCGTGGTTTCGTTGTGGGTGCTGAAGTCGGCGGTGCGCTTCAAGATCTTCACGCAGAGACCACCGCCGACGGTGACCATCGCCATGGTTCGTTCTTCTTGGCCCATTCGACCGTACTGCGACAGGAAAACAAGGAACGAAAATTGGTAACAATTTCGTGTAACGACTCGCGTTAGATCAACGGGAAAATTAGAGCGAGGTGCGCTGCAGACTACGATAATCGAGAAGTGGATAATTGAAAAGTCTGTACGTCGCGATACCGGAAGAAATTATTTCGAATTAATGTCGAAGTTCGTCGTGATGATTGACGGTGGTTACCTTCATCGCGGACACCGGTTCCATGATCTTGAGCGTGTCCACGTGGTGCTTTCCATCGTACACTCGAATACCGTAACCGGCAGTGCTCACAGCGAGCAAGGAAAGGCCAATTTGGGGTACCGGTAAGCTCACTTGGTCCAAAATGGCACCCGGGATTTGAACGTGCCACAATTTGACGCCCTGCGCGATTATCAGTTTGTTACCCTGTCCGTAATTGTTTGCAATTGCGATAGAACGTCGATAGTTGCAGAAAAGCGGGGTCAAGCGACTGTACAAGTATCGAGGCAACGCGATCTAACGAGAAGTAGCGTTATTGTCTCTCGAACGAAAGGACCCTGTTAATCACAAACTATAATAATATCATCCCCTCTAGTATCCACTACTACTTGATTCAAAACAACTAATCCTCTCGTCGTATTCGGAGTCATCGAGGATAGGCATAAAGTCCTTTTTTCGTCAGTGATCTTTCATTCGTTGAACGAAGTGCTCAAGTATCGAGGTTCTACCGTATTTTCAACCCTGTTCACCCTCCAAATTGAAATCGACGAGCATACCTTCCTGGAGAGGCCAACCAGTGTACCATCCATAACAGTGACCGCGACGCCATTATTGTTCAGGACTGAAATGGCCACAGCCGGTAAGGGCAACTTCTCCCAAAGTTTGACAGGACTTCCTCTTCTTATCGCGCCTATTTTCCCGTCTCTGCCGATGATCAATATTCTACCATCCCCGGTCCACAAACCGGTGCACGCGAACGCGACTGGCGGCCATTCTAGCATGTGTTTGTCCATAACGGAGAACGTCCTGCAATGGACAACATTGGTAAACGTACGAATGTGATTTTGTACGAGTGGAAAACAACGGTTAAATGAACCATTCGTTTACCGAGGGTCCAAAATGAGAACTTCTCCACATTCCGTGCCCAATACCAGACAACTGCTGGCTGGATCGGTCCAAGAGTCCTTCCGTATAGCGGAGATCGCGCACAAAGCGTTGTTCCTGACCAATGGTACCGTTTTGTATTGTTCAGCGAAGCTGGACCTCAGATTCGGTTCCATGGAGAGGAATTTCAACGTCCGCGGCGAGATGAATCCCGCACCGAGTTCCTTCAACAACAGGTCCAGCTCGTCGGCCAACGTGAGCACGTTCAACTCTTCCTCCAGACCTGCCTTGTGCCAGATCTATCGATAAAACAATTTTCACACTTGGTTCAATTGTAATCTGATCGCAGTTTAATCTTTAACTGCATTGGGAAACTCAGAACGAAACCGAACGACTTTACCGGTACATTTAACGGGTCACTTTGAATCAAAATAAGTGTACTATGGATTTTGGTTCACTCGTTTTCGATTTATTTAAAAAAATTAATTCCATTTGTTTAGCTTCCGTTTGTCAATTTTAATTCATTTCCAAGCCAATATCCGCTCGTTACAACGAATAAAAAAACTTTTTTCAATTTTATTCTCAACTTTCGGAAAAGTTTCTGTATCAAGAGTTAAGAGGTGTCTATAGGTTCGAAGGATCTTACTTCTCGCTCTTTCGGGTGAACGTCGATGGACGGCAAACAGTATTTGAAGTAAGGTCTCATGTTCTTAAAGATGTAGACGCTCGAACCGGAGCCCACGGCCAGGACCGACGACCGTGATTCTCCATTTTCCATGTAAAAGCCAACCACTCCGCATGGTGAATCCACCATATTGTGCTCCGTTATTTGGTCACCTCCTTTGTAAACTCGTATCTGATAATCGGAAAATACCGAATAAGAGAAACGAAAACGATCGACAAAGTGATACAAATATATAATAGAAATTCTTCAATTTCGGAGCAAAGGAAGCGAGCACGAATTGTCATAGGGAATGTTACAAATTATAATTACAATTTTTCATCTAATTCAATTTTCAGTCACGGTAATCTCAGTATTAATTTCCTCTTATCGAGACACTTGTGAAAATATATTTACTCGGTTTCTACCTTCGTCGAATTGGCACCGAGCATTCCCAAATCGGCGCAGATGAGCCTAGCGTCTCCATCACCGGTCACATCTAGCATGTCGAGCGAATTTGGCAGTGTATACAATCGGGTTCCTGGTTCCCAAAGAGCCTCCAGCCATCGGCTGGTACCCAGACCGACCATGTTGTGCTCGGCCCTAAAGTAACGCGACAAATAGCATCGACTCTCTGAATAATATTTCTTTGTTTCTTCTTTTTGAACTATGTTCTGCCAAACCGATCAGTCGACCAACGTACCGATTGATTCGAAAACGGTGTCGCAGAATTTACGAGCTATTTTTAGTACCACCCTTAGCAAACGGAGCACTTGCCAGTGTATGGCTAGCTAATTGTGTACGTACATCGTCTAGAACCGTTCCAACTTCGCGAAACAATTTCACCGAACGCTATTAATCCCCAATACGGTTACAAACACGTGTTCGAGTCATCATGGACGTACTCTAAGGAGCTGAGAAGTTGACTTCTAGAATTAATTACGAATCGTATCGGGTCGGATGTTTCGGTCGGCCTTCGCAGACTTACGGCCGAGCAAAAATTGCTCGACGTTGTGTACATTCTCCTCACACATGATACTACATTCCCCTCGATTCAGGTGTTATTGTTCCAGCTCCCCATAGTATATTCCCCTTGATCCAGGAGTCGTCTTTCCAGCTCCCAGCTACACACGACCAATTAGAAAAAAACGAATAAGCAGTTTCTCGTCTCTCACCGTAGACCGTGCATGCTCGAGTTTTCCCTTTTCCTCAAATAAAAATATTATTCGTCACTCGTAACGCATACTCCTCGTTTAAAGGACACTCTCCGTGTACGTACGATGCACTGTGCTGTAGTGCAGCGCGACGAACCGTCATATCGTTACCAACATGTCGCGTGTTCTCTTGAAAGGATTTCCTCTTCGTACGAAATCGGTAGAGCACTGAACAAATTGCAATTTCCCGACGCGATAAACATCGATCATATCGGAAGATCTGTTTAGAAAATTCGTCGACCGATGGAACAGTGTACCAGGGCTTTTTGTTGTGAAAACTTGTATCCATAGAAATGCTCGTAAATATATTCATACGTGTATACGTGTACACGTGTATGTCAATATCGATGATCGCGCGCAACGTTTTGCGCGCAATGCCACGGAAAACCTAATTCAATTTAAACGATTCGTAAACGTTCCCCGTAAACGTTAAACTCGAATTTATCCTGGTACTTGAATGAATTTCTTGAGAACTTTGTTCCGTTTCCCTGTTTTACTAGCACAGCCTATGCAGCCTACGTGCATAGTATCGATCTATGCATTTTGGCATAACTTTTCCCTGTCGTTGTATTTTTTTTCGATATACGAGAACATAATAGAGGAACGTATCTTTATTTACGAGAACTCGTATAAAGAAATATCTCTATAAAGGAGAAACTCGTATAGAGGAACATCTCGATATACGAGAATTCATATAAAGAAACACGTTCTCGATACGTCGAGAACTCATATACAACGGTACAATCTTTTCGTTGTTTGTTAACAAAGAACTTGGAACAAACATGATGGTACACGAAACTAAAAATCCTTCCGTGTCGTACTAATCAGTGTTCTTTCCACACCATTGTTATTGACGAGCGTTCCGTTTCCCTCGGGCATCAAATAGGATTTGACCTGTCCGCTGTAAACACACGTATTACCGTTGCTCGCTACGCGAGACAGATATCCGAGGAAAAGTGATAACTGGGACGGTTGATTTTTAACGAAATTTTAGTGAACCAATGAATTATCTAGCATTTTAGAAAAAATAAACTATTTAAGGACTCTTGACGAAACGTGATTGTAACTACGAGATCTAGTTTCTAGTTTATCGTTTAATGGG
This sequence comes from Ptiloglossa arizonensis, assembly GCF_051014685.1. Classification (NCBI taxonomy): domain Eukaryota; kingdom Metazoa; phylum Arthropoda; class Insecta; order Hymenoptera; family Colletidae; genus Ptiloglossa; species Ptiloglossa arizonensis. The sequence goes on from NC_135056.1 coordinate 14,832,723, forward strand.
GACGAGAATGTTGCCCTTGTCGCCGATGATGAAGAAATCGAAATGGGGGCAATCGGTAACACCGGTGGCGTCCGTGAATTACCTGAAACCGCCGTCGCGAAAATTGTGGCAGAAGGAGGATGCGAAGACTGATCACGGTAACGATAAACGGGGGAAGTGTCGAATTTCCGAGAAAGAGAAATGGGACACGATTCAATCCCCGCAGTTCGTCGATTTTTCCAATTTACCAACCACGAGTGACTCTTTCTTCGGTAAGTGAACGCGCCATCGCGATCGAGAATGTAAAAATACCAACCAAGAGTTCGCTAATACATTTTTCCCCTTCAGGTAGAACAACCGTGATCGTGAGCACACCGCTCCCGAATGTCCAAAACGGGAAGCTTTTCAATTTGTTCGAAGAGGATTCGATAATTACGTAAGATTTGCGATCGTTCGAACAGGAATTATCTTCATAACGTGAAATTTCCCGGTTGCTACCTAAAGATCCTTTTCATTCGACGTCAGGTCTTTGAATAATTTCCGTTTATCCGGCATCTGTCATGAAAACGAACCACCTACGGCTACCAGTGCGAATTTCGACAACGGACACGAACAGAACAAAGAACAATACGTGATCCACGAAGCCAACGATAAACTGGTACGTAATTGTGACGTTACTCGATCGAACCGATTCGGTTTGCAAAGGGTCTTGTGACGAACGTTTCAGAAGTACGACCAAAGAAAATGTCACACTGCGAGGAAACCACAAACCACCACCGTAAATCCGTTTATGTTTCATACGCGCGAGAAGCACAGACAAGACCAAAAACAAGAGCGCATCAAAAAGGTATAAAAATCACGGTGATATTGTATTATCGATTCCGCGGAAGAAAATCTTCAACTCGTTAATTGTCGACAGCTCTTGGAGGAGGAGAAGAAGATGAGAGTGTTCCGAGCGAATCCTGTTCCAAAGTTTCTGAAATCTCGATCAGTACCCGTTATCGATAATAAAAATCATAATAATAATAACATCAACGAGAAAACGGCAAAGATCGTCGAAAGAGTTGAAAAACAGGAACCGATTAAGAAAAATATCGAGGTATGTTTTGACGGAACTTTTTTCATTGTTTTATAATATCGATCAAGTATTATATTAATACGATGATTTAAGAGTATTGCAAATAGCGTATAAATGGGATCATATAATGGTTGCTTAATTAAGGAATTTTTTATCTTAAGATCTTGAACGCAAAGGATGCGCAATCATTTTAAATAGAATCTCTCAGATATCGTCGATTAATCGTAAAAATTGTCGTGTAATTGAAATGGAATATTACGTTCGAGGTATCTGGAACGAGGAATTAAGAACGAGGATCTCCTATTCTTAGTACTTTTTCCATCGACCGAGTCGATTCGTTCTATATACTTTCATTAATCGAGGCTCGTAAAGCATTGGTAAACGTTGATTGTGATTTTTTTGTTCGTGAAATGATTCAGATCTGGAGGAAACCACCGTTCGTACCGTATCTATCGAAACATAATTTAGTGAAGTCGAAAACACCGGCCCTTCATACGAGAGTTCGGGCACAGGACAGAAAACGCTTCGACGCCGGTATCAAAGAGAAAGAAATGCAAAGAGAACAACTGAAGAAAATGGTAATTTAGATATATTGTGATTGAAAAATTTTATCCTTACATCAAATTTTTATAAAATTCCACTAATGATCGTATAATAATGACAATAATGATGTCATTATTATATCATGTTAAAAGAAAATACATTCTACGATAATAAAATTATGAAAACAGGATATTGCCGCTAAGAAAAAGCAAGAAGAGAAAGAAATTGCATGCTTGAGGAAACAAATGATCCACAAAGCTCAACCTATTCGTAAATACAAATTGGGCTTACCGACAATTCAGAAACGTCCATTAACCGACCCCATTGAACCAGTATTGTTGAAACGACGCCGCATAACTTCGCAACAGACACTGTAAAATGATATTTTTACACGTGTTAATATGATATTTTTAAATAGCGAATCTTATGTGTTAATATATTTAATACTGTTCTCGTATGCGTACTACTGTATTACAAATAGGTCAGTGTAGTTACGATGTAGCAGTATTCGTCTACGTTTTAAATTAAATAAGATAATAAAATTAAAAAAGTCGTACGAAATGTTTTACACTGCAGTTGATCGAGGTTTACTTTTTCAATTATTCGTTTTAAACTTTGAAAGATAATTTTATTAAATGTATAGTTTTAATTATTCGACGTAACATTTTACAAGATGTAAGGATCGCTTCGAGAGTTCATTGAAGTATTAGTTTGAAATCCTCATTGAGACATAGTAGACTTACTTGTATTATAAAAAAAAGTAAGATATATTTTCTTCATTGGGTACGTTCACATGCTCGTTACAGCTGTTGCTGAATGAATCATTAACAAAAATACGTATTAACATGAAATAGTTATTCAACGTACATAGTAAGCTCGCTATAATATATTGTAAACATACGCATAACATACACAAATACATGTAGGTACATCAAAGATTGCCAAGGCATTCTAAATCATTTATATTAATATCTCTTACATATATTATTTTATAAATATCTGAATAATCGATGAACAGACATATACAATCGCTGAAATAACAGATTCTCTTTAATAGTATATATTTGTATTTGTTTAAAAACATGAAATTGTACTGCATAAATTGCTGACTTGTACCTTACTTTTTAAATAATAAAATGTTTGTAAAGGTCGAGCTTTACCTAGAGTTACAAGTAATAATTTATAACACTAAGTTCCATTAAAAGATATATGAATAAAACACATGTTGATTAAGATATCATTAAATTATTGCAATACAATCAAATAGGCCGCTTGTTAAAATACCGTTTTATAAATTCGGCGGTTCTTTATTTGATGTGTATTTTTTAATCTATGACATTTTAATTAAGTCAAAAGAAATCTACATTTTCAAACAAGCATTTATAAATTTGAAATTTTTTTCAAAATTGTCTCACATACTTAGAAGCATCCACTGATAAAAATTATAAAAATCTGTCAGTCTTTTTTTAGTATGTACTTTGTGTAGTTCATAATCATAGGTAATCTTCGAACGAAATTATGTACGATATCATAGTCCGTTACTTATTCTTAAATTTAAAAACATATTCATATTCACACATACATATTCATCTTGTATTTTATGAATTTGGAAGCATTGCCCAATGTAATAAATGATTCGATACAATCTTATTTTTGAATGCACAATAAATTCATTCGTTCTTTTATATTTATTATAACAGTAACATTTGATCTTAAAATTAAAATCTCTGTAGACAATTCTCGATTTACAAAATTTGAAAATCTATATTGAAATTAATACATTTGTTCGCTCTTCTATAAAAACAAAATTATAAAATAAAATGTATTAAAAAACAATATGAAAAACTTATAGTAGTTATAAAATTTTATTTAAATATCAAGTTATAACAAACTGACTTACAAAATACACTAAATTGTATAAAAAATTGAGAAAAAATTGTTTACATTATGTTTTAAAGCGTATTAAAATGAATGTCAACAGTAAATTATAAATAGTAAGTATTTTTCGTTTGTATGAAAATAAATAGAAGCATATGTAATAATACAAAAGATTTTACAAAAAAAATTATATACAAAAAATACATTAAAATGCATTTATAGATATGTAAATGCAAGTCTAACAATGTAATACTTTATTAGCATTAGTTGCCACGTTAAAGTTATATTTGTAAACATAGAGAACAGCTTATAACTTTTTTAAAACTTGACAATTAAAATATATTGTAAGATTTAAAAAAATTAGCGATTTACTTGGCATCCGAAGCCTTTCTCGTATCGCAATGGATACTGTGTGTATATACATGCGTAACTGATATAGGAAGCCCAATGAATATTAATAATACACAGATATATAAATAATTATCTTAAGACTATTTTAAACACAGCCAATGACACATCAGTTACACACGATCATAGCTCTATATAGGACACAAGTTACACATAAATAAGTAACTTTATCGATTCAAAATTTAAACTATATGCTATACCATAATCGGTTTTCCTAACAATATCATCTAATATAACAGAAATATCACGACCTGCGTCTCAATAAAGTAACGCCGATGATGGAGATGGAGGTAGTGACGGTGATGGTGGTGGTCTTGCAAAAGTTTCTATTTCATTACAATGGAATTGACATACTGTACTAGATGTACTTAAAGTAGATTCTGACCACATTCCTCTTCCCCTAGTTTTCCTTCTAATCCTACTATTATCTGTACTTGTTTCAGGCACATTTCTAGACTTGTTTTTACGAAGGTAATTCCATAATACATTTAATCTATGAAAATTACACGTATGAAATTACTTTGATAATTATTCTTTTTCTTGAATACTGAAATATAAATTATGAGACATTTACCTTGGATACTGAAACTGGGCGAAATGAGATGAAGGACCAATAACAGCTAGTACTGGGCATAAAAAAAATGTAGCATATAGCCAACTTATACCCATTACGAGTAATAAAAATATACCAATTTGAATATATGCCAATACACAAGATGGTAACATAAGAGCTCCAGCAGCTCCACTTGTAAGAGAAGCCATTAAAGTTGGACCACCCATTTGTGTTAGCGCCATTTTTACTCTATCCTCTCTTTCTTTGGAAGTACACGCTCTATAGCTTACTACATAATGTAAACTGAAATCTATAGTCAAACCTAAAATAGCATATATATATATAGATTATATATTTTTCAAAAAATAAAGTTAATAGTGCAATGAATACCTATTGCTGTGGATACAGCAACACTTTCCAAAACATTTAGTTTCCAACCAAAAAGAATAAGACCAGCAACTGTTACTATAATTGCTGCACCAATTGTTATAATTGCATATAGACTGACAAGAGGATTAAGTGTCACAAAAGCTAGTACTATAAGGGCCAAGACCAATGAAACTCCCATTGCCCAAAGAGTACCTTCGTATAATGTTCGTTGTAGTTCATAAAATTCTAAACTACTAACAAACCATCCACCTTGCATACCCAATGGTGCATTTTTTAATTGATCTTGCATCCAAGTTTCCACCTATAAGGATATAATTAATCTTTTTATTCTTGAAATTGTAATATTTCATTAATCAATCAATCAGTTTAGATAAGTACCTGATGAAAGAATTGATTCATACTTGAGAAGGAAAGGCTATAGTTATATATACTGTTATATTCAACAATTAAAACTTTAATTTTAGGTATTGGCATTATCACTGAATTAGTTTCATTTGACACTTGTACTTGTGTAAGATTTGCTTCGTTTAAAAATTTTAAACCGGCAAAAACACCATTATGAGCCCATAAGTGCGAAGGTGTACGATATAATTCTCCATTAGCTTCAGCTGCACATTGTTGTAACACACTAGCATTATATGGAAATGTGCTTTGTTCACAACATGGCATGTAATTAATACGCGAATCGATAGGATCTTCACAACGTCTTTTCATCCAATTATGTAATGATTCAATGAAACAATTGGATAATAAAGGTCCTAAAGTATCACGATAAAAGGATTGAGCTCGTAAATTATGGCAAAATTGTTCCAGCCATAATTGCGATTCTGGGTGTGATAAGTCAAAAGAATCATCCCATTCTGGTGTACCTGTTAAGTCAGGATCTAAATAATTACCATTATCGATTGGTTTTATGCCCCATACAAATCTCAGTGGTAATACATCTCCGTTATCAATCTAAAAGTATAGTCTTTTATTAATTATTCGGGAAATTTAATAAAATTGGTATATTAAGATGCTGTAAACTATAATTATTTGTACATACTGTTTCGTGTTTTTCAAACCAGAATTTGCGGGAATATATTAAATCATATTGTTCAAATGTATGAGAGCTATCAAATAATTGAAACTCAGCTGTATCTGGTAATTGTAAGCCTGGGTATTGAAAAACAATGATACAACATATTACTGCCATGGTACCCAAACTGAATAACCAATACCATCGGAAATTAATTACTATCTTTGTTAGGTAAGTATTAAAATTTAGTGCTACTTTATGTCCAAATAATTGTGACGGTCGAATAATTTTTCGCACTATATAATTTGCAGGTGATAGAACGTTTAAATTAAATTGTTCTGACAATACTACACATGCTGGCAACCAAGTAATCATCAAGAAAAAATTTGCAATAACAGTCATTCCTGAAAATAAACTATAAGTTCGAATTATTAGTAAGAAGTAAATTCTTATTACTGTCGTCTTTAGAAAACAGGTATATAAACAACTGTATACCTAAAACAGTTGATAGCAGTAACATTACTAACAACTGATGCAAAGAAGGCTACTGCAGTAGTTAAAGATGTAACAAACATAGATGGGACAGCATGTTTCATGGTCTCTTGCACTAATCTAACTAATCCATCATCTGATATTTTTTGTTCTTTTCCTCTCTCCCAAATTTTGCAATATATAAATGCATCATCTGCCCCTATTCCTGAAAAATTAATAAAATTGCAATTTTTTATATATTTTTTTATCAAATATAACCTTTTATCAAATATAATCCTTACCTACAGCAACAACAATTGCCAACAGGTTCATGAATGGAAAGAACTTAATATGCAAAACTAAAGTATACAGTGCATATGAAATGCCAAGACTAAAAATTACTGCAACAATTGTTGTAACAGTTAACAATAAAGAGCTGGTATACGCCCATATACAAACTGTTACAAAGGCAAAACCAGTAAGCAGCAGAATAGAATCTGATACTAACAACCGATCAAATAATGTACTTTTTAAACCTAGTTGCATCCCTTTTATACAAAATTTTCCATAAGATAAGCCATCTTTGTTTAGTTCTTTATAAAAATTTAAAGTTGCAGAGCTTGCTGCAATTGGCAGAAATATCATGACATATTTCAATGTTGAATTAAACTTAGTTTGAGAATGTTGCTGCTATAATAAAAACATTAGAAATTTTATTAAAAAATATACCAGTGTCAATAATAATTTCTATTATACAATAACTAAATTTCTTACATGATCTGATATAAAATCAGTATCTAATAAGTAATGCAGTAAATGATAAGCTGCATTATGCATATAACATTCACTTGGAACGTGTCTTTGACAATTTAAATCTTCTGCACAATTTGATGTCAAGTGAAGGTTCCGATAATAATAAACACATCTTTGTAAAAGAGTTTCTACACGACTGAGATCATTTTCGGTCACACCCAAACAAGAACTTCGATTAGATAAAAGTGCAACATAATTTGCTGGTGACCAACTTCTGCAACATTTTTGTCCTGCACCATTGTGTTCCATTTGCATTTGACATAAGGAAGAAAAATGAGAATTTGATCTGAGTTCTGCATCAATATGACATTGTGCTAAAACACCCTCCATTGACCATAAATTTGTATCTTCAGAGTTTCTGCCAATAACCACACGTGCATAAGCAGAAGATGGCGAATTACAAAAGAAACTTTCACTGTCAACATGATCTTGACTCTTATAATCCTTTACCACATCTAATCTATTTTTGTTTTTCAATTCTATCAATTTTTCCCATTTGTCTTTAGCATCAATTTGATCTATTTCTAGTCTTGTTATTTGTTTTTGATATTTTTTCTCTCCTTTTTTCTTGTTTTTAGGTTTTTTCCTAATAATGCCCTGGTTGATCCAACTATGATTTTGTATGTTAACAGGATTCTGTAAATTCTAAAACATTAATTTATTATTTATATAAAAATTTAATATAATGCATTAATGACACAAGATTCTTTATAAAATTACTTGTTGATTTAATTGACGCATATAATTATAATATTCTAAAGGATTATCAATAAGTTGTCCTCTTGGTTTACTTGCTTCCATCAAATTTTGCCAAGCAATAAGCCGTTGGGCTAGTGTTGTACCTCTTGCTTCAAAGCCCTTAACAAAATAAATAAAAAATAAATTAATTAAGAAAAATAAATACATATATAATAATTATTTTTCATTTATATATACTCACTAATTGAGGATCAGAAAAATCTGGGAATTTTTTAACAGTTAAAGGAACAATCAAGCACGTTGAAGAGAATATAAGAATTACCATTAAAACAGTGTAAGGATGATGAGCTATTACGCGAGAAAACCACCACACTTCCATTTTGATAATTATATTCTATTATTTTTACTTTCTGACCTATAAAAAAGAAAAATATTGCAATCAAGAAAAATTGGAGAAAATTTTGTTGTGGAAAAACTTCAAGATCCAATTAGATTTTGATCAAATCAATCCATAAACAATACTGGTCATCTCTTATAAAAGTGATTGATTTTTCTGATATATTTGCTGTTTATTAAATTCTTAAGAATATTTTTAATAAATCTCAAAGAAAAAAAATGTTACATAAGAAAATTGAGAAAATTTTTCTGTATTTTCTTTAATAACAGAAAAAGTAAAATAAAATTACACATTCAAATCATATTTTTTTTGACATAAAGTGTTATGACTTTTCGTCTCTATTATTTTGACTTATCACATTGTATTATCAATTAAAGTAATATAATAAAATAAATATAGAAACAATATCGTTGTTATATTCATAATCGTCGTCCAATTCCAAAGTTGTTATAGCATTATTTATTAAACTTTTTTCGAACTTAACAGGCACACACAAAAAATAAAATATTATAGTATGATATTATCAAAGAGAAACTTTTGACAGATACATTTGAATATAACCGAACGAATAAAAGATATAATATGAACTTTTTTCGTTTGAAGTTTCGTACAATTTTGTTCCTTTCTTAGATTAGTTTCCATTAGATTTATAACATTTTTGTATAATCATCTCGTAGATTAGTTTCAAATTTACATTACATATAAATGCAGCAGAAATCAAAGTTACCGTCACTACACGAACAAAGATCTTCAAGAAATATTTTATAAATGAATCTTATTTTTTATGTGAAACTTTTCGACATGACTTCTTAATTTAAAAAGCAACATGGACTTCCAACTTAAAGGGGTAGCATACACGTGTTTACATCGGCAGTAACAAATGGGACGATCCATTGACCCAAGAATATATGATTAAGCACAGAAACACATTTCCAATGGCGTACTATAAATCTTTGAACAGTTATAGTTGTAGTTTCTTTTGATATGAAAAGGCAAGATGAATTTGAAAGAATACAACATTAAAATGTAATAAAAAGAAATATAAATCAATTTCGATTAACATTTTATATCATTATTTTGATAAAATATTTAGTCAAGTGGTATTTCATGAATAAAGAATTAAAAAAATTTAATGTATTGTTAAATTATATGATGTTTTACTTGAAATATTTGAATAAAAAATGATTTATAATTTAACAATGTAGCCTAGTAATATTGTAGTACATTTTAATTCTTGCTATTGTTTGAATATTTTTATGTTGGCATTCTTTACTTACACGTAAAGAGTAGTCATTCGTGTATCACATCGTGTGACATTACATATATCATATATGTATCATACACGTGTTCGCCTATAGCCCTACAACAAGAATTAGACGTTTGATTAGATTGCCGTTAGCTTGTAAACGAAATAAATATTGTCTACTTTCTTGATTAAATACAATGTAAGTGCATTTTAAAAGCATTTCCGCCGATTTACATGTCATTTATAATACAATTCATTAATAAACTTTTATTACAGATGAAAAGCTTAATAGTGGTGTTTTCTATTTTATTTTTAAATACATCTGTTAAATCTGTAGAAATTGATAAAGATTTTTTGAAGTGTTTAGGTAAGTAAAGCAATTTTTAAATTTGTATAAGTAAAGAAATGGAGATATTTATCTTAATTGTAAATCAGAGTTATAATAAATTAATATTAATAATACATAGTTTGCAGAACAACTGTAAAGGAAGTTGAGGAAGAATTAGCAAAAATTGATCCTTCAAGGGAAATTGAAATAGGTAATTATAGATTAGACGCAGAAGGTAATGTTATTCATAAAAAGGTAATTTTTAATTTTAATAATAATTTTTGAATATAAATTTTTATGCTAAAAGTGTGATTTTAAATAAACTGTTTTATTTGAAGATTCCACTTGCACAATCTGAAGTACACATATCTGATGTATTAGACAGTATTTGTGATAAAATGTCGGATTATGTAAGAGCAACATATAAGTCAAATGGTCAGTTAACAATTCTAAATCTCATGAGTCCATCTGGTAGTATGAATCCAGAAATGAGCAAAGTTGATATTATTCAAGATGGTGATATGAATAAAAGTTTAAAGTATTATGTAAGTGCTTTCTTATAAATTATATATTTTAATATTTTAATAAGTATGATAAATTATTTTCAACTTGTATCAAAAATTAAATAAAATAATTTATAATATTATATTTAAATATTTGTTAAAGTTTTTGTTATATTTCAGTGTGAAGGATTGGTAGAAGAATTTGAAGATTCTATAATTTCATTGTTCACTCGTAAAGAAGATAATATTAAACGTCAATTGTGCACAAATGTTACAAAGCTGTGCAATCCTACAGATTTTGCTCATGAAGATGATGATGATGATGATGATATAGAGCAAAATTACTTATATGAAGAAAATGATGAATTATAATATTATATAGGAAAAATTAACATACTTGTATTAATATATTTTTGATATTCAGAAAGTGAAAAATGAAATGTATTACTTAAATAATGTAATATATTTTAAGGAGGTACAGTGTATAAAGCACAAAATATATGATAAATAAACATAGACATAAAAGAATAATCAAATTATTTGATTTTAATTTAAATAAGTATAATTCATTAGTTATGTAATATAGGAGAACAATGTTTATTTTCTAAACATTGCAAACTTGCCGCATTGCTGTGAATATCATGTATGAATGCAAACATGCATCTGTAAAAATATTTTTATACCGCATCTGAATTTAAAAAAAACAGTTACATCCAATCGTTCAAATAACACATTGGTAGAGAGTGCTTCGATCGTCGGATTGTAGAACTGAAATTAATATTTGACTATAGAAAAAAAAGGAAAGAGATTTAAATTTTGTCTTAAATGCATAAATATTCGGATTAAATAGATTTTGTTATTTGAAAGAAATAGATGTCAGCAGTAGAAAAGTTGCAAAAATTGGTTGCTGTTCGTAGCCCTCTGGTGGTAGGCTTTGAGGGCGTCACCAGAGATAGTTTAATGTACAGTTCGCACATCTGAGAAATATTCTCATGACCAACGGTCTTTATACCCAGGTTTCTGTGCGCGCTTGTTTCGTCTTCGTTCGCCGCCATCATTACGAAGACGAAAGAGGTTGGTTTTACTGATTTTCGCGTAGTAGTGTCATTACACGAAAGCTAGCACAAATGAAGATGGTGGATAAAATAGAAATGAGCCTCGACGACATTATCAAGCAAAACAAAGGCACTAGACCACGCGGCGGCGGTGGCAGACGTGGAAGAGGTGCCGGTAATTCACCTCGCAGAGGAGCACGCAGAACTCAAAGAGTTGGTGGTGGCGTCATGCGGGGACGCAGTCGTGGTGGCATTACACGAAGTACTCTTCCATATACAAGGGTGAGGAATTATATTTGTTTTTATTTTGACAGAATTTTTACGCTTGATACCGTATATACTCTGTCACGTGGTCGTATATTGCAACCTATCGCATTACTTCCGCCCTAAACGATCCGTATATCAAATACTTTATTCTGAGGATAGATTAATGATCGTACACCAAAGCAAAATAGTCTTTTGAAACAAAAATATTATTCGAGCCTTTTTTATACGATTGCTAGAACAAATGTTTTATTTACTTTTAAAGGTCCTTGAAAATGATCACAGTCGCGTTTTTATCACATACGTATATTAGGTCGTTGGTTTTAAGGACGATTATGTGTATCGTTTTTTATATGTTTACTCGGTTGATCACTAACGGAAACGTTTGAATTAGTTGAATTGTGTAGCAAGAAAAATAACTTAAACTTTATAATACATTAGCGCGATTTGAATAGTTTAAATATGATTCAATTTCAATTATGGTAGGAAGTAATAAATATAATTTTCATTCATAGGGCGATGTAAACAGTGCTTGGAAACATGACATGTTTGATGGAGTAAAAAAGGTTGGCAGAAGTGCAATAGGTAGTACAGGAACAACCAAGCTCCTTGTATCTAATCTGGACTTCGGTGTGTCAGATTCAGACATTCAGGTACTATTACTAGGAAATTTTTAATGTTTCATGCATAAATATATTTATCATAATAATTTATAATTGTTCGTAAAATATTTTTAAATAATTAATGTCAAACATTTTCTAAGGAATGTTAATGTTTAATGTAAAACAAATGTAATAAAAGTTTATTATAATTACATGTGTATTTGTGTATTTTTAGGAATTATTTAGTGAATTTGGTCCTTTGAAGTCAGCGGCAGTACATTATGATAGGTCAGGTCGATCTTTAGGATCTGCAGATGTTATATTTGAAAGAAGAGCAGATGCCATTAAAGCAATGAAACAATATAATGGCGTACCACTAGATGGTGTGTAGTTAAATTTATAATTGAATTTCAATTTTTCTTTGAATCTCTCTTTTTAATTATAAAATTCCACCTATATTTAGGGTTTCAGTATCACTAATTAATCTGGTCTCCAGTTTATACCTAGCAACATACAGTTTGAGCATTTTCTCTTTTATTCTTCTGTATACACTCCAACATGGGATGGGATGAAATTAAAGAAAAACAAATTTCAAAGAAGTTATTGTGAATTATAATTTGCACAACTATTCACGTTTATTATTGCAATGTGTGATATACATCGGCAGGTCGTGAAATGAACATACAAGTTGCTACCTCTGAAATACCAGTCACGTCTATCCGTGGAGGTCCAAGACTTACCGGCAGTAATTATACACAGAGACCTCAGTCCCGCTTTAGGGGCAATCGTGGAGCAGGATCTATAAGAGGTATATGATTTAATTATTTTAAAATAATTGAAAATAAATTACCAAGACTGAGGTATGATAACAATTTTTTATTACTTTTTTTGAAGGACGCGGAACTGGTCGACGTGGTGGTAGAGGAGGCAGTCGACAAGCAACGAAAACTCCCACCGCTGAAGAACTAGATGCCGAATTGGAAGCTTATGTGAAAGAAGTAAAGTAACAACGTCACAAACCTTCACACTCTTAAGATTTTGTTCTGATCTGACTTAACACAATAAAATGTGTTTCCCTAATTTTCATGAAAATATATAAAAATAAGTATAACTGTATCATTAGCAAAATGTTATAAGAAATTTCTTTTAAATGAGTCTTTTTTATTTTTGACGTTTTCTCTGGAAATTGACATACAAATTTTACAGATTCTTAAGAAAGATGATTTATAGGAGTTCATAGATTTTTTTATGATATCGTAACAAAAAAATGAAAAGTTATAATGTAAAGACTGTATGGATTTGTATGTACTATCGTGCGTGTGTGGTTATCAGATGAAAAATACAGTAAAATTCATCTTTAAAAGTTGTTGTTTATCAAAGTACAGAATGTGCTTCTAGCCCTCAATCTAATTTAGTTTTGATTCGTGAATTATTGAAAATTTTTAAATATCCATTTTTGAACTTAGTTTACACCTTGTAGAACATCCTGTTATATACTATGTGTCAATTACTATATGTACTAGTATCATATCTTTGTAAATTATGTTTACTGAATTGTTTTTTTACTATGAGTAATAAAAACTGCCATTATGTGTAGTTGATAACTCATAGTGGAATAAGGCTGTGACATACTGTTATCTAGTCAACTACTAATGAAATATTTTATTGTGCAGTAATGGGCTTGTAAGACAATGTATACGCTTTTATTCATGCAGCGTATGAATGGCATTGCAGTGGTACAAGACTGAAGCAAAGAAACTGACGAGTCATTATCTAATAAATAACAATATTCTTGAGAATGAAATAATTTTTATTTCCCACCTAATCAGAGATTCGTATTTGAATCAATTTTTCACTTTTCTAAAAATATAGAATTTTTATTTAAATAGAACCTGTAAAAATATGGTTTATAAAGTACTGAAATATTAAGAAGTCATAACAGACTGGTAATTATAAATATTCAAAATGCACAATTTTTACTTGAACATTCTTTATTTAAATAATCACACGAGGTATCATTTTGTACATTTGTAAAAATATTTGCTAATAGATACCACAGAGTGGGCTAAATTATTTTCCACTCCTGATTGTAAAGTAGATCACTACAGAGTTGTACTTGTTTGTATCTTAGGAAGTCATTCATCAATGCTTCTGGAATTATTAATTTTCTAAATACTTAATAATAAGATCAGTCGAGTTTAGATAATAAATTTTTACTATGCAATAATTGTGTACAATAGAGGCAACATTACCACACCAGTGTTTTAAATTATAAAAGATAGATAAATGACGTCGATTTTTCTTATAATCTTTTGAGTGTCCTCTTCTTGTCTTTTAACATTTTTTTCTTTTCCGCTGATAGTTTTTTATCTCCTGCATGTTTTTTTGGGAGAGATCCTCCAACTTCAGAGGAAGCACAACTTTCCAGACCTGCTTTGCAGCCTTTTCCACCTCCCTGAGACAAGTTCATCACACATTATTTATCATTGGGTATATGTGTGAGCTAATATAACTTTTAGTACTATATTACCTGTGCATGTATTTCTGTCATCATTTTTGCTCGCTCCGAGTAATCATCATACCTTTGTAGAAGTAATTTACCAGCTTCTTCGTTTAAAGCAGATTCTGCATTTGGCACTATTAAGAGACATTTTACAGTCTGAAAATAAGAATTTATAAATATTAGTTATATCTTTCTGAAGCTGGTTTAGCTTTATTACAATAAACTAATACAAATAGTTTACATATATTATGTTAGTTAATTAAGTATATTTGTAGTTATTCATTTGTTAATCATTTACAGCTTACCAGTAATATATGTTTAATTCCGAGATCTGATTTCCAATCTTTTTTTAAAGTATTGACACATATTTCTCCATTTTTCGCAACATTTGGATGAAAAATCTTTGTAAGAAAAAATGCCTTTGGTGGTCCTTGAGGAAAGTCTTTGCCGAGAGCTAATTTTACTCTAAAGAAACCGCCAGCATATGGCGTTCCCACTGGTTTAAAAAAAAAATGATATTTTAATTTATAAATATTATTATCTTCTATACAAATATATATAGAATTCAGTGAAGTGAATTATCAACTACAAGCTTAGATATCAATGAACATTAAATACAGGTTTCTAATAATAATAGATTATAGATTAATGTGTAAGATATTTAAAAATACATTAAGAAACAAATAAAGTTTTATAAATTTTACAAATTTAATTGTTTAGGAATGGTAGAAATAGACAATTTCTTAAATTCAGTTTGTAAATATAGATTTGTTTGTAATTAATAAAAACAAACCTACATTTATAGATGTGTGCATGTATATATACAGGTATAATTGACATTTAATAGGTTATGGTTCGATAACTATAAAACTGCCTAAATAGTACGCATTATTTGATTTAGATTTTGCGAGGATGGTTATTACGTGAGATTTAATCTTACAGGGTCCTTCGATAATAGCTTGAATGTCAGTAACATCTTCTTCGTTCAAAATAACACGAATACCCTCGGGTGGTTGTGCTGCTAATTCGCTCATTTCCTTGGCTACACGCCGAATAATTTGTGGAGATAAGTTTTCGACATTTGATATCTAAAAAAGTAAATTATTGTACGCAGTTCAATATACTGAAAGTAAGATACATTAGGAGAAACCTGTCTCCTTAACCAGAAAATAAACAAGAAGTACCGCCGTTAAAGTTTTTAGTTACGAAATAATACATGTCATAGAGTACTTACAGAACTTACAGCAGCCATATTTAGCAAATTTTGAACAAAATTTCAACTAAACGCGCTCAGGA
Source organism: Ptiloglossa arizonensis (assembly GCF_051014685.1). Lineage (NCBI taxonomy): Eukaryota > Metazoa > Arthropoda > Insecta > Hymenoptera > Colletidae > Ptiloglossa > Ptiloglossa arizonensis. The sequence goes on from NC_135056.1 coordinate 14,848,747, forward strand.
CGCGATTGTTTGGAGTATACTGTTAGAAAATCTTTAACGTCACAACATCAGCACAGCATCGCCTGCAATAACCAACATTTTGAACTGACAGCCAATCGCGTGCGAGTTACAATAATCTCGAAGTTAGAAGTCGATCTTCGTCATTTCGTGTGTTTTCAAGCAAAAAGTATCTGGCGTCTCTGACTTTTGCCGAAGGTATGTCACAGTAATCGAATTAAAGTACAAGATATGATTAAATCTAAAAAAGTATAAAGTTAAATAATGCAAATAAATAATAATTGTGTTGTACTGTAACTTTCACTTAATTACGAGTTTGTGTCATAGAATATTCTACCTTTGGTCAGAACAAATTTAAATACTCCGTTACATATTAGACAGGATGACTGATAGTGCGGGAACAGAGCGGGTAAGATTTTATTCATGTTGTTTGTATTTTACGCGTATTAAGAACGTATAATGTGTTTCATTTAACATTTGGCTAGACATTGTCCTGTGCACTAAATCATATACATTTACTGTGGTAGAAAAATCAATGACAGTGACACTCATTTTTGTTCTCTAACAATATAATTTTATCTTAGGAAAAGCATATGAAACAATTAAAGCGTAGAATGGAATGCTGGCGTGAAGTAATACTTCCATTGAACTCCATTCTATTATGGGAACGTTCTTGGAACCCTGGGCTTATAGTTGGAATTACAAGCACAATATTCTTGTGAGTGAAAATGTTGTATATGAATGCTTGTGTTTTGTTCTTACAAATTATATATCTTTTTTTAAAATTTATGAAATAAATTTCTAAAAACAGCATTTTTTATTTATATTTATGGTATATTTCAAATTTTTTGTATTATTTTCAGGAATTCTTAGTAATTAATTTACAAAGTTATAACTAATTATAATTGATATTAATTTGAAAATTGCATTTAGTAATGTATTTATATAATGTACTCTGTAATGTTTTTATTTATTACTTGTATACATTTTTAATATCTTTAAAGATTTTTCCATGTTTGTAAAATTCTTTTCTTTATAGTTTGATATGGGTTTTGGAACCTGCTCTACTTACAATAATATCTATATCACTCCTTGTGTTGGCCTTGATCGATTATCTTGTTCCACCTCTGACATCTTTTTTGTGTACAGTCAATAGCTGGACAGGTCAAAAAGAGAAAAAGTTGAATGAAATTTGTCAAAATTTGTCTGTAACAATTTTACAATTACAAAGTCTATGGAGATCAATGTTACAAACACGAAACGATCGTCCTCACGTTGTAAGCTGATAGATTGTATATTTACTACATGTATAATGATACATTAGGTATAATATTTGAGCAAAAAGATTACTTTAAACTATATTCTTTTTATGTTCCAGTATTATGCAGGAATAATAACTTGCCTCATTATTTGTACATGGATCGGAAGTACTATTAACAATTTACTTCTATTTTACATTGCAGGTAACATTTGTAAAGCGTATTTCAGAATATAGTATATGTATTATGTAATATTTTATTCTATAATGTACATATGATAAAGTCAATTCTATTCTATGGTGATGTTACAGTGAACACTATTTTACTTATGCCAGGACTCAGACACAAAGGACGTGCAATGTCAGCTATAACGTTTGTACGCGATTATTTGTCTCATGCTAAAAAATCATAATCATCGTTTTGTATGTATCGCTTTATCTTTATCCTCTATAAGAGTTTTTATTCGAAATAATTAAAATCCTAACTTATTAATTCATAACTAGGAAAATATAGGCTTTGTACTTAAAAAGTATAATTATCATAAGGTAGATTATGCATTTTCATAGTTGTGTCATTTTGTGCAATATCTAATATAATGAATTGTTTTCATCGTACTTTTATACCATAAATGTATTTACACTCTGGTTCTTCACTCATCAATTTTAGTAAAGCTATTCCATATTTTATCAGTGTTTATTTAAGTTGAAAAATTGTACTTAATAGCATCCATGTGATTTAGTTGTGATAAATTTTTATTGTTCGAAGTTGTTTTTGTTATATATTATTATATTTATATTACATGTAATGTGTGTTGCATCATGTATTATGTAATGTTAAGTATATTTACGACAATTTCTATGTTAAATTACTAAAATGTTCAAAAACCGCGGGTTCAACGATTGAAACAGGTGGCGCTGATAGCACAAATAGCACGATTGTATCGTTTGTTATATGTGCACTTTGATCAACCAGTTTTTATTCAAAGCAAATATGAGTAGAATGACATGAAATTTTTTATTATGCTACGAATAATTACAAATATAAATTTTTCAATAATTGTAAGTGAAAAGGACTTGTTTTGCGTATTAAATACTTCAATTGGGTTACGTTACTTTGTGCAGTTTAATTAGTATTTAAATTAATTACTTGTGTATGGTTATAAACAAATTTTATGTCAATCAAGTTCTTGAGTTGAACAGTTTTTGGTTTATAATTTAATACAGTTATTCGTTCCTGTAATAAAATATATTACAAAGAAGAATCATGGATATAATATTAAAGTTAAATGAACAGACAGTAGGCAGAGACAGAATTATCAGGTATGTGGTATTTTCTTTTTAAGAATTTTTCTGTATATTAAGTGACATTTCTTTTTTTAATTAATTCTAATTTTTGAAAAATTCAAGTTTTATGTGCTAAATAACCTATTCTTCATTACTTTGAACATTAAACAATTTTTCTTTTCATAATATTGTATTTTAATAGCCAGAAAATAATTTTTGTATACATACTTACATTTAAGTAAAAAATTTTTGTTTTAAAATTCAATCTAATGTAATATCATTCATCTAACAGGTTTAATTATGTATTAATAATATTTTACAGATTGCTGCAGTACGGAAGTAGAGCTTATTGGTATTATGCTCAAAATACTCGTACTACACAACATTCTGCAGAAATTTTGCGAAGTTTGGAATATACTTTTAGTTCATTTAGAAAATGTACTCTCTCATTGATATTTCAAATTTTAGTGCAATTAATACTATTACTAACATTTTACTTTCACTTTATTTTAGTATTACGCCTTGGAAGGTGTTTGGACAGTTTATACTCTGCCTCAAAACTGATGAAATATCCAGATGTAGGCATAAGAGTTACTTTGATATTATCAAAAATTGCTAATGCTCTATTTCTACTGGCAGATCATATAATTTGGATTGGTCGTGTGGGATTGTTAAGAATTAACATTGAAAAGTGGAGCAAAGTAGCTAATAAATATTGGTTAATGAGTATTATTATGAACCTTACAAGAGATATTTATGAAATTATTAAAATCTTGGAACGCGAAGGAAAAGATATATTATTGAAAACACCAAAATTAGTTGATACATGGAAGCAATACCAAATGTTATTGCATTTGAGAAATCACAAAGATGTTGTAATGGATATGATTAAAAATGGATGTGATTTATTTATTCCATTAACAGCATTAGGTTTTACCAAATTTTCTCCTGGAACAATAGGTATATTTGGTGTCATTTCTTCAGTTGTAGGTCTTTATACACTAATTTATCCGTTATATAAATTAACACCATCTTAAAACCTTTATGTACAATGGATTACTTTTTTATATGTATGATAAATATTACAAAACCTTTTAATTAAAAGTAAAACAATATATGATTGATACACATATGCTCATCATATGCGCGCACATACACATATAATTAATTAATATTTTTATACAGGTCTTGGGGTGTCTTATCTATTTTTAACATATATATTATGTATATTTTAAAATATAATACAATAATAGTACTGTGATATTTAAATAATTACATTGTGATCTATTTTTAGTACAGTTTTAAAAAAATTTCTAATGTTTTAAAAATAGTACAAAAAGTTTAATATGTAAAACCAAAAAAATGTTATTGTATAAAAAGCATCGGGATAAAAGTTGGAAGAATATGTTTATATGTGCTTAGTTCTGAATTATATTTTTATGAAAATATATTTAATTACGAATAAAGCTTGATTTTAATTTATAATGTTTTTTAAGTAATAAAAATTTGTTGCATTTATCAGTTTGAAAAATAATAGGCAATAATTTCTGTTAACATGGGTACAGATCCTTCTTGAATAAGTAATTTATGCTTATAAGTATAGTACATTAAAAGAATACCCAATATGTCACAATACATGAACCAAGCAGCTGATATCACTGTACTTTCATCTATTGATTTAAGAGCTGAAGAATTAAAAACATGGTACAATCATTTATATTAACTATGTTTCTTGATAAAGTCTATAGTAATAAGTACTTACAATTAAAATATTTGATAAAATCTTAACAATAAGACGTTACTGTAATATAATAAGTATTTAATTTTTTAAATTAGGCCTTTCTCAGGTTTATGTGTCCATATAAATAATACAAAATAAACATTACAATATTGTGCAATAGAAATAGCTGAAGTTATACATTCCAGTCTTATTTAGTATACGTATGTAATAGAAAGTAATATACTGTAAGAACTACATTATCATTCTTAGAATCTATTTGATAAATAGTTATAATTTTTAGAAGTATTATTCGTTGTGTATAATATCGAGCTAATCGGTCACAAACCGAGTAGTTTCTTATGGTACAAGAATAAATATATTATCGTAACATAGAAAACTTTTATAATGCATATGACTGTATGCAATTTTGTGTATTTTATATTTGTATAATTTAACGAAATGTAAAACGGATCTTGTTTCACGTTCTAACTACCGGAGTGAAATCGAGTTGGAGTAACGTAAGACTTGCATTTTTCTATTTGTAAGGCGTTTATGTAATATGCGTTTAATACATATATTACATCATGCGAACGATAATTATATCTCGTGCAATGGGTTTAATTGCTAAGTAATAGTTGCGTTTCTTCGAAAGAAACTCGTGCGTTATATAGATCGCGTTAAAGTACTATTATTTTTTGTAACAATTTAATTTCACCTTTTTATCGGTGTGTTGACTTTCTCTTAAAAAGATTACGACCATACTCTGTGTGGAACAATCAGTAAGAATTTGTCGTCGTTGAACGTTTGTCAACATTGATGTAAACGAAGAGAAAGAAAAGTACGAAATGTGAAATATCGCGATTTGCACGCGCAACTTCGTCGTTTTAAATTTAATTGGTTCGCGACATTGACGATACAAGAGCATTTTTTTTTTCTCGTACACATTTATTATTTACATTTCTCGTGCAATAAAATTTTCCAATATTTTCCGTGTAATCGTTTTTATCGCAATTGAACGTTTCTCGCAACGATTCTTTCTAGAAATCGTTACCGCAGTCACTAGGGTTGCAATTTTACAAGGGATAGAAGTCACAGTTTGCAGTCGCCGAATCTTCTTCTCGACGAAGGTAGTGGTTCCAGATATTGTTGTCGGTTTTTTATGTTACTTAAACCCATCTTGGAGATAGTGTCCACGTACTCCGAGCGACCGGTGAAAGGTTCCTCCCACAGTGAGAAAGATTCTGGAACTAAATACGCATTTCTATGCTGAGAAGACCTCGTTTTAAAATTAACATATTCATTAAGAACGCTTAGCCTATGGAGACTACGAGAGTTGAGTCAGAATCTATAAATATTCGTCTACGAAGCTATTTTTTCGTTTTTGTTTCTTAAATAAAGAAACCGTGTTTCTTTTTTCCTTAAAGAAACGTTGAGAAATATTCGTATATCCTAGTCAAATGATTTTATTTTAAGTCTCTGACGTGCAAGGGTACAATCTCTACCTTCCAATAGATTGAAGGGTTTGGCTGGTTGAATGCGTGGTCTCTCGATAGCCGTATATCGGAATCTAGTAGGATCTCTGTAACCACCTTTTATACCCATAACTTCCCTTTTAAACGGTGAACAATATGGCGAATCGAGCGCAGCCATTAACTGTCTGTACTCGCCGATCGGTAAACCTGCATTTAATTGAGACGAATTACACAAGATAGGAGATCTTTGTTTCATCGACACAGTTTCGTACCTCTTTTCGAGTAATCTATCTTATAAACACTGCGCATCGTCTCGTCCATAGGCGCGCAATTGCTGTCCACCATTGCCGATGCCAGATTGACCATTTCCCGATTAACATTTACGAATTGATCGTACAGTTGTCGTTCCTTCTCAGCTAGGTACTTGTATCTGTAAATATTTCTTTGATATCGTTTCTCTTTCGCAACCCTTCCGATCGTTTCTCACAGACACGCGTTTATCACGATTGCCTCTTTCATTTTGAAAAGTATCGTGTACGATCTTAAAAATTTACCAATCCTTTATCAGCCAAATTATACAGATAATTACGAATACAGTATGTACAATACCTGTCCTTGTTGCTATAATGGCCGTGAACGTTACACGTGCAGTCTTCGATATCGATTCTGGGTGTGTACAACCGAGTTCCGGTGTCCATCGGCGGTTGTGTCGGTTTTGCGACAAGTGGCACCAACGATGGCCAAGCATAGTCATCGTGAGTGATCGAGACGAAATTTTCCAACGGGTTGGTCATCGCGTACCGATGACAATTCGATCGGAGCGGGACACGAAAATTTTACACGAACACTATATCGAAAGAGTATTTAATTATTTCACAATTAACGTGTCTTCGAAGTATCCGATCGATACGAGAAGAATACGATCGAATTTTTCGTAAACGTCGAACTTACCGAGAATTTTGTCGCGGAAGAACAACGACTAAACGTTACACAATGTGGAGGACCGATCCGATTCGTCGGTGCACGTGACGCAGCTTCGTCTCGTCACCTTTCGGAAAAACCAGAACAACGTTTCCTTGAGTAGCACGATCGTGGTAACGACAGCTTTGTAAAGGGTGTAGTGGAGCACAGCGTTCAGAAACGTGATACCGATATGCGCGACCACGGAATCGGTCGTCACTCTCAAGTCGTTCATCCTGCGACCGATGGTTACAGCGAGGAGAGTGTTCTCGAGTATTACAGAGACATTTCGAGCAACGAGTAATTTATCGAGATTTTCGACGAGCAAACGTCGAGCAGTTTGGCCCGAAGTTTGCGATAGGTTCGCTATCGGTGTTCGTTGGACGATTTCACGTTCGTCGAAGTAAAAATTGCAATGTTCGTGGGAAGGGAGGGTGCAGAGACATTACTCGGTCATTGGTTAATTATTGGCTAGATGAAAGTTGGCCATAGCTAGTCATAAAGTGACATCCTTTCCGCGAGGAAAGTTTGTTATTTTTTGCTTACTAATTTGGAAACCTTCCCTTTGATTTTCGCATTATTTTTCTTTATCGCTATATTCTCTCAATACATGAGAGAGGAACACTTCAATGTACAGTATTCTTTATCGTTCTGTAAAGACACATCCTAATCGAAGTTGATTAGGGGTCCTTACCTTGTAAGTGTGAGTCCCACACCGCAGCACTCATGGGTACAGAAGCTTTTGTCTATCATCTCACTGATCAGAAGATCGCTAAGAAAACTGATCCTCCTCATAGTAGTTAACGCTCTCAGGAGGTTCGGAGTAACTGGTCTTCTCGTCATGTTCGTACCATCGAGGACAGATACGGAGGATTCTTTATTTCAGCCTCCAGCAGTTGCAAGGATCATTTTTGCCAGCAGAGTTTAACACAATTTCATCAGGAACAAGATCCAGAGGGGGTGTATAGAGACACTTTATTGCTATCGATGGTAAATGTACAATTTTGTGGAATGAGACCGAAAAAACGGAAAAGAAAATAGAAAATGGTTTCTTCAAATGGAGGTTATCGACGTGTCGCTCAACTTTTCACAAGGAGACACGCTCCTTGACACGCTTCTTGACACGCGATCCGGGACCTCCAATTCCTGAGCGTTAATTGGTTTCTCGATCTCCGTCTCGAAGTCATCGTCGTCGACCGAAGGGATCTTCGGGTACGATCGCGGGTCCACGAAGAGCCGTTTCTTCGATTCCAACCGCTGCATGTCCTTGTTCTGCTCCAACGACGTGAGCAAGTGCTCCTGAGGATTCGATAACGTTAACTTCAACAGACGCCCGTCGTTCGGCGCTTTGTTGCAGTTCTTCCTCTGTATGCGAGCCTTCCCCATCGTAAAGATTGTCCTCGTTGTTTTTTGGATACACCCACAATCCAGTTTCGTGATTGTCGTCATTGTACCACATGGTTCCAAGCTCTGAAAGGTGTTTATCGATTATCCGCTGGATTGGAACATAGCCAGATCAACACTCCGCCGTATTTAATCCGATAAACGTCCGCGTCGAAACAATTTCGGGTCGAAAATAAGACGAGAAGCTTTTCGACCGTGTTACTTGATCGACAATTTTCTCCTCGTAATGTTTCAGCAGTCGGTGTTTAATTTTATTAAAGAACGATACCTATGTATTGGTCGAAATAAACTAAGTGGGGGTACGAGAACAATTACCTCCCGTGTGAATTAAACAAGAGAAAATATCTACACTTAACGCTGTAGAATTTTTATCGAACGTATTTATAGTTAAGATCGTACGCGTAGTTTTCAAATTACCCTCGTTCGTATACCCCTCAAAGTATACTTTGATTATTTCGAACGACACACGATTTAAAACGGGAATGATCGACTTTTTAATTTTACGAATTTCGAGAAAATTGTCCGAAAAAACGATAAATTTTGTTCTTAATCGACGCGAACGTTCGTTTTGTAAAGTGACTCGTTTCTCGATACTTTGGACGGTACGATTTTCTCTCGATCTTCGATGAGCGGTTGGTAGCTGGCACTTTGTAATCTCCTCTGGAGCCTGAACGAAGGTGGGAGCATCCTCCGACCCAAATAATGTTCATCGATCAATCGTTTCATTTGTTGCGAATAGTATCTCTCGCTGATGTCCCGTTTAATTTGTAGCTCTTTCAGTTTTTGCAGTTTCTGCATCGCGATCACCGCCTCGGATACATTCCTCTCGGAATAGTCGTTGAAACGTCGTTGTCTTCTGGGTGACACGATGTTGTTGCCGTGTCGTGAAATGGTGTTAACGTTAACCGGCTCGTTCTGATAACGATAAAACTGTAAAAAGGAAAAGATTACCACTGTCCAGTATACTTCAAGTCGCTGAAGCGTAAGAAGGTAGAAAGTTCCAGACGACAAAAATGAAAAATGGGAAAGTGTTCGCGGAAACCTTTCGTTTTTGATCTTTAAATAAATTCCCCTATCTACGGCAGGGAACTCGATTTCATTTTTTCTTTCGCCAACGATTACTTAAAAGTTGAAAAAACCCAAGGAAGAGTCTACCTGTTCTTTTTACAGTTCTTTTTATTCGAGCCTCCGGATATCTCGTCGCAGATACCCCACGGACGTTGGTATTCGACGAAGAAGCGACTTTCGCGAATAAAAAAAAAAAAAAAAAAAACCACTAAAAATACTTTGCTTCGGTAACTTACGTCGACGACAGTTTACTTGTTCTCGATTTTACATCGACTTTTAAGCGTTTCCTCGACTATACGCCCAAAGTATAGTCTTTCAGTTACTTGGTGTATACAAAATACGGTGCGTGAAACTTAAGGGTTCGTCGACCGAGTGCCCCGCGTATCTTCGAGCTCCCGTTTCCTTCGATGGCGTAGACTCGCGCGAAAAGATTTTATTCCACGTTTCTGGTAAATTATCGTAAACATTTACGTTTCGTCAACCCCCCACTCCCGAAAAGTTTCGGGCGTCGATCAATCGTCGAATGCCGCGTATTTTGAGCGACCTGTACACCGTGCTACGTTCCCACAGAGGCGGTGGATAACTCGCGTTCGCGCGTTTCTAAAAATTTCACTTTTGGCACCCGCGATATACCCCGATTCCTACGATTCGGGTTACGTCACGGGTGGAGCTTGTAAATGCGATGTTAAAATAAACGCTATAGATCATACGTTATTCTTATTAGCGCCGGTCTCCTCGACCTCGACGACAGTTTTCTCGGAAGATTTCTCTCCCAGAATTTTAGCATCGTGTTCCTCCGTATGATCGCACGGATAACTGTACGAATTGACGTATCGTATCGAGTTGGGGTACATTTCACCGGGCCAGTCGTTACTAGGTACGGTGGCGGTGTACGACGACGTCCTTCGACGATTGTCCATATCCATCGATGAGTACCTGGAACCCAAGACCCGTTCAACGTGATCGAATTAATCAGTTTCAACCTCGAAGCGTTCCACCTTTCCACTGTTCACTCGAGGTTTTTGAATAAAAAATTAATTAACCTTAAACCGTTCCTCCTTTAGATTACACAAGGTTACTCGAGGTCTTTGGATGGAAAAGAAATGTATAGAAATCGTGAACTTTATAGTATACGCGAACGTGTCGACGAGATTGTGTGAGAAGTAGCAAAAATGAGTCGACGAAAACGAGAGGATCTAAGGAAATAGGGAAGCATCTCGATAGCTTTAATCCAAGTGTCGAAGAGTAGAAAATTATTTTCAAGTTTTCTAGAAAGTATAGTAATTTGGAGAGAATGACACGTCGAGATCGGGAATAATGCGAAGTAAGTACCCTATAATCGTGTTCACGAGTTCTCGATTCGATTATAGAAGAATAATGTATCGTGAGGATGCAACGGGTCGGAAATGACCCGAGGAACGCACCAGGGTTAAAATTGTCGCGTGAGAGAGTGTGATAATTATTCGTCGTCTAATTTGCACGAACAAGATCCAAAGTCTAGGTTGTCATTGTAATTCACACTGGAAAATTCACCACCGATCGTTTTTGTGCATTATCACACGGAATTTGTTGCACGAAATGTGTTCGTACTTTTACATGGTTTGTTTATCTTCTGCGCCGCGGCCAAGACGACCGAGATCCTTGAACAACTTCAAGGTCTACGATGCCTAGGGTGAAACGTATATTTCCATCGACGAGACACGTTCGAACGATCGTTAGAGGGACATTTCATGGAAACTGTCGTCATCGACTTTGATGAAAATTCGGTGAAAACCAGAACGCATCGTCCTTTTCTGGTTGTCGAGACAAATTCTTCGAAGTGTTGCAAAACGCGAACCTGTACGATAGTCGGTGAAATTTAAGCAATTCTAAATTCGTGGTATTTTGTTACGTTCCGCACGAATTTATTCTGTAAAATTTCTTCATGTTTCTAGAGGAGATTTGTTAAAATCTATCACGAGAAACAGAATACAGAGTCGAGGTCTAACGAACATATAGTCCGATTACTTATTGTACTGGACGATAATAAAGTAACGTCAGAGAACATTCTAGTAGTCTTAAATATTATTTTACTAAATCGAGAGAACGTTCTCACGTAAATATATTTGTCAATAAGACTTGAATCATTTTTCAATCGATACAACTACGTCGAATAATTTACGCTGGAATTTTTCTTGGATTTTTATTACGTACAATTTCTTTTCGCTAAAATTTTGTCGCGCTAAAATCAACGTACTATCGAATTTCGGGAGGAATATTGGTTTATTCTTTTTTACAAAACTTCCATCGCCCATGTCGGCCTCGGGGCCTTCTTCCGATGAATTTTGTGTCTCATGATGGTGCTACCCAATTTACCAATACCGTCTTGGTATTCCGAGCGCCAAGGTGGTAGTCGTGTTTCTTGACTGTCCTCTTCGATTTTTCTCTTTCTTAACGACCGTTTTTGTTTGGCTCTTTTAGCGAGTCGAGACCGAGTGGAATCGTACGAATCTTTTCTTATTTGTTGTTTAACGGTATCGCAAGTATCCAATTTCGCGTCTGGTACGTCCATAATTGCTGCAAACGAATGTCGTGAGTTACAATTTCCATTCCGATGATCCAAAAATGTGTTTAAAATATAACTAATTATAGACAATGACAAAGTATCGGGTTACTTCGTAAGTCGTGTCCCACAATTTCGTGAATCGATGTATCTAAAACGAATAAGACTACGACTTACGTTACAGAAAATAATTAACAACTTTACAAACACAGGGCACAATCGTCTACAAATTGGTACACACGGTACCTATCGAATTTCAAATCTTTTATATTAAATTCTTTCGTATTAAATTTCATTATATTTCGTATAGAATTTTTTATATTAAATTCTAAATATCATTAGAGAAACGCTTCAAAGAACGTTCCTTTAAACACGAGGCTGCAAAAGACTCATGAAAAAGGGGAACACTCCCTTAAATACAAAGGCACAGACTTATGAAATCGTCCAATATTTCCCGTATTGTTGAAACTGTACTCTTATCGGTGTAATCCTTTTGGTAGGTTGTTACTAGTCGATCCTTGTCCACGCGTTGAATGATCTCGTCCATAGGTGTGCTCTGTAGAATTCCATAGAGATTAGGATACTTCTCTTCCAACTGAAACGAGTACTTCCGAGTAACGGTACGCAAAAACGTGAACAACGAACCGACTCACTCACTTTTCTTATGTAAGTGTTCGGTTGATCGTATTTAGTCGCCTCTGACTCTGGACGGGGCCCGGTTTTCGCCGGGTACAGCTTGGGGTCCAGGAGACGTCCCATGGGACCGATGCGGCTCCAATTGTGTTCATCCTCGCAGAGTTCGACGACCTTCAAGTCACGCTCGTAAGAACGCGTGTCGCACGCGCAGGGACCACCATCGCGCGGTATGGACTGACCGTGTTGGATCTTCGTGGAAGGCCACGTGTAGTCTTTTTGATACGTTGTAATAAACTGATCCATGTTGGCCTCTCCTTTTTTTTATTTTTGAACAGCGGAAACGCTACTGCCTGGTAGCGGAGAGGGCTGGACGTTGAGGTGATTTCGTTACTCCGAAAACACTGCCGTGATATCGTCCATTTGTCTGCGCCGGCGATCCGGAAATCTATACAACGTATTCGAGGAAACGTCACTCGAGATCCTTGCACGAGGTGTCTCGTAACACGCGGTGTGAATCGAGAGAGACGACTCCATTTTGGAAGAGTAAAAGAAATTTTTTCCTTACCGTTCTAATCCGTCATAGCGTCGAACAAAAGTGTGTACAGTATCATTCTGTACGGTGAATCGATATTCTCGAGGACGGTCCGTCTCTAGAAAGAGAATTCGCAAAAGACACTTTCTTCTCTATAGTAACTTTACCGGGGAAAATAGTATCTTTGGATAGTACCGTCAGACATTTTCCAGAAAATGAAATACAAATTCTCGATTTCTTTTTCGGTAAAGTATCTTCAAGATTTGTTCGTCAAAGTTACTTCTTACCTTGGTTACTTCAACGTGATTTTTATGTTTCATTTTTACGCGTTAGGATAGTCGAATTTCTCTCGAGAATGGTATCGAGGAACACGCGATTCGCACAGCGACGTACGCGTTTACTTCGTCGCGATCATGCTCGTCCCTTTCCTTATCCTGCACATTTCGAGACGTTTGGTCCCACGGAGGTCGACGAAACGAACACAATGGAATTTCGCCGGTTCGCACGACGAGATTCCGACGTTCGTGACGCGTGGCGACATTCAGGTGTCTCGCGTTCCTGGCTAGCCTAACGGTTAGCGACCCGAAACATCGGTAATCTCGTCGGTGCGAACAAACGGTTTGTACAACCACCGTATGGAGAACGGTCAAAGCGTGTACGATTTGAAGTTGCAACGTCTGGCTGAACAAACACACCCCAGTTCCAATAAATGGTCGTAGACCGATACCGTTCGCGTGCAATCGGTGACCAAAGATGCCGCGTATCAACGCAAGATGGCACCGTCCGTTTCGCGATTATTGCGTTTGGCTTGACGCCACTTTCAATAGAAATTAACCATTTTGCGGGTTAATATTTCCACCCGACTCAGTCAATCGCGAGAAGAAGAAAAAAAAAAAAGGAACCTCGAGATCTCTTCGAGGTCTCTCGTCCCGATCTCTTCGATATCGAAATACTTTTTCGCAATCACCGTGTTTCGGGCGATCGTCGATTTTTTCCGCCATTTTTTACCACGTCGAGAAACGTTTCGTCATCGTGGCGAAAAATAATTGCGACGAGTCGCGCGAGATGCCCGGTATTCGCGATTATTTTTCGCGCTAAGAACGATTCGTTTCCGTCGGTTGCACAGCATCAATCTTATTCCCGACCCCCACTTTTTTCATCGACGATTGGCCAAGTTCCAAGACCAACAGATAGTTCGATGTGGGAGACTAGACACAGGCCACCGACTGCAATCGACGGTACACCAAAGTCGTGCACGCTTTATTTAGAGATACATCGGTTCGAAAGTTCGGTCACTCGGCTTCCGGAATCCACGGTGTCTTCCATGCGAGACGCGAGCCGGCCAGGGTACGCTCGAATTCTTGGTCAATTTTCGAAGAAGAAACTCTGTTCGTACGAGCCTCGTGTCGAGAACCTCTTTTATCTACGAAGTTGAGAAAAAAAGGAATTTCTACGAGACGAAGAGACATCGATCGAAGTGCAGGAATTCCGTTAACAGAGGATTCCAGGAGTCGTGGCTTCCTTCCGTTATCCGAAAGCGATTTACTCGAATTCGTGAGCGCGTGTTTTTGCGCGGCAACTTAATTCCGCGCGAATCGTTGGGCTGTGTAAATAAATCGACTCCGTAAGGCATACTACACCCGAATAACTTTATTATTTGAAATAATCGAAGAGCGAATAATATACACGGTTTAGAATAGCAGTTACAACGAGTCTCTAACTGACCTTTCGGTATCTTGAAATGTTCTCGCTTTCGGTAATCCTTGGGTTGTGTAAATAAATGATCGTACTCGTAAAGTTCATACACGAATAACTTTATTATTTGGAATAATCGAAGAGCAAATAAATAGTTCCGATTAGCGGACCACGAGGGACTAATTGATCTCTCGTGGTCCTAAAATGTTCTTACCTTCGTGTAAATAAATGATCGCACCTGTGAAGTACTCGCGACAGTGACTTTATTATTTAAAACGATCGAAGAGCGACTCTGCACGATCTTTCGGAGTTTTAGAGTCTTCTTGCTATCGATTTTAAAAACGTTTCGATGGTTCCGGGTCGGTGTCGTCGTCTCTGACCGATGCTCCTTCTCTTATTTCCATAGCGAGGGATGTGCAACGATAGTAGATTTCCGTTTGGTCGAGTTAGTTTAGGTTTGTCAACTTTGGAGTTTTTCCAATTTTCCATAGGATACTCCTGCGTTGTCTCGCGGTCCTAATGTAAGCCCCAACCTTGTAAGCCTCGACCTATTTACTTTAGAATAATCTGTCGAAAGTGTTTGAAAATGTTTAGTTAGGAGTTCTTGAAAAATTCATTCAATGGATAGAACCCACGGGAGCAAGCTACGATACGTATACTCCACTTTTGTGAAACTTGCGACCGTAAAATACACGTGCCTTGTCGGCTTGACAAGGTGTGATCTGTTTGGTTTAGTATAATCTGTCAAAAGTGCTCTGAAACGTTTAGTTGGTCTTCAAAAACTGGCCTCGCGGATAGAATTCACGACAGAAACCTAGTACATTCTACCTCTGTGAAACTTGCGGTCGTGAAATATCTGTCTCACAACCCTGATCCAAGCCCCAACTCCGCGAGACAAGGTACGAACCGTTCGATTTCGTATAATCCGTCAAAAGTGGTCTAAAATCTTCGGTGAGTTTGAAAAAATTAGTCTCGCGGGCCAGAACTCGCGACAGCAACCTGTAAATACGCTCTCCGTTTACTTGCAACGATAAAATACTCGTGCCTTATCTCGCAACCCTAATCCGGGTGTGTGCGAGTCAAGGTCAAAGTCGTTTCGTTAAAATTTCGACGATACGGGTAATCGTAGCGTTCGAATCGTTCGTGGAACGATGACGTTACGTGTCGTCGGATTTGTGGACGAAACGAATCATCTTTGTCGTCTTCCTTCGCGCGCTAGCAAAGCCTTCCGTCCCTAAGGAAGGAAAGCTCGGAAACGGACTGTACCGATGGTTGCTCTAAAGATATCGCTGCGTCCACGCGGCCAGGAATAGAACCGTGACGTCGTCGTTCGTCGACGAGCGAACACCAACTCTTCGGCTTGCTACCGACGGTCAGCCAATGGGATTCGATTCGAGGTCGATGCTGAAGACGGTCCTCCGACGTACCACCCCGCGATTCTAATTTTTCGCGCGGAACACGCTTCCTCGTTTCACTCGGTGGTTACAATGTCGCGAGGATTGTTACCAAGCGTTCTTTGCCCCGTACCCTCGATTCTGGAGCCACTGGAAACTCGGTGGCTTTCCATGGACATGGATCGGGTGTCTCGAACGTCGAAGAAGAATCTCGGAATAATTGATGCCTCGAATCGAGATTCTTTGGAAAACATTCGTTCAGAGTTTCGAGATACTTTGGAAGATTATCGCTCGAATATCACCGTTCAAATGCATTGTACAAATCTCGAAGAGAAAATTTGTCGAAAGACTCGCGACTCGCTACAGAAATTTCGTCCTCGAGGTGTGTACAGTATTGTAATTTCAACGAGGAGTTATCGACGCGATCAAATCTCGTACTCTCGGTAAGGTTTCGAATATTTTTAAAGCTTCATACGCAGCACGATCGAAACACTGGAACGGTATCGTACGGAATTGTTCGACGACCCGCTGCATCCCTCGAGCGAATCGTTACAAAGGTTAATTCACCGCGTAAAAAAGTTTCTCGGTCGATATCCGTTCGGGACGAAATCACGCTCGAAGTATTACGAACGAGATACCCAGCGTGGTATCTCGAACATCTCGGAAACAATTAATTTTCGTCGTAGCTGGTAGCCGATCCGTCATCGGTATCAGAGAGACCCGATCGCAACTCACGAGGGGTAGTTTTCCACTAGCTCGAGTACCGTTGATCGCGAACACGCGCGTAAAATAATATTCAAAGCTCGATGGGTGGGCGAAATCTCGGGAAAATCGAAGACGTCGAGTGGGCGAGGCTTCTCGTTAGAAAACATCGAGCTCGTGGTCGTTCTGTATATATAATCGCGAGCTTCGTTGGATAACGAGGACCGGCCCCGAAAGAAAGGCCTTCCTCGAACGAAGGTTCGCAGAGTTTTTCTAAGAATGGAAGAATGATCGAATCCACGAGGCAGCCGGGCGACAATAATTTACACTCGAAGCGTATCTCTCCCGGTCCTTCTCCGTCCGGCTTTTCCGGCGCGAGTTCAAAAGACGAGTTCGAGAGAGAGAAGGAAAAGAGGGAAAAAAATGGCACGAAGTGGGGGGAGGGAACACACTGTCGCGAACGGAGCCGATAAAAATCGTTGACAAGGGGGCGCGACCGTAAATTTTTGGGGCGGGAAAGAATTATTGCCACCGGATAAAGACGAGGCGGGCAAACGATTCTGACCAAAAAGCGCGCACACGTGGACACCGTGGAACACGCGCGGCGCAAACGTGGCGTTACCGACATCGTTCGCCAACATGGTGAAAAAGAGAAAGAGAGAGAGAGAGAGCTCGGTTTCTCGAGGTTCTCGTTTTTGGAAGTTCTGGATTCTTCGCGCGTATGACTCAACGGGGGAGAGAAAAAAGGAAACGCGCGATGGTGGTCCCGGTCGCGGAGCATCCACCGGGCTGATGAAAGAACCCGCTGACAAAGGAACTGCCGCTGCGCGTTGCAAATTAATCCGCGTATTATTTTCTACCCGCGTGCGGGGCGTTTAACCCCGAAACACGATATCGTGCGTTTACCTTCGAGCCGCGGCGCGAGTTCTCTCGAGTCTTCGAATTATCTTCGAGACCGCGAACGCGCCAATAATAGCGCGGAGGAAAGGAGGGCCCGCGCGAATATTGACAAGCGTTCGAATGTACCGATAAATATACAAGGTGCTTCGTCAAACCTCGAATTAATCTCAGCGGGGAGACTTCAACGCGCGATAAATAACCGAAGAAATCGATTCGACTTTGTTTTCGAAACGTTTCCGCGCGTACCGTTTTTTCTTTCAACGAGATATTTTTCTCGCAAATTTCGACGCGCACTCTGTTCTTGAATTAATTATTACGCCGGTATGGTATCGTGGATGTTTTTAGGGGATGGAAGGTATCGATGAGTACGTCGATAAATATATATGGCGCTTCGACAAACGTTGGGTTCAGCGGTGGTTTTTAACACGAATAATGAAAAAGTCCGGTCGACTCTGTTTTCGAGTTACGGACCCTTTTAACTCTTCGTCGATTCAAATATTTAGGAAATCGTAAATATTTCCACCCGGTGCGCGAGATTCGATCGACCGTTTTGTAACGGTTCGCGAAACATTTTGCGGGTAAATTTTTCATTTCGAAAGTCGCTTTTTCAAAATCGGTCACCACGCTTCTGCGGGACGAATTTCGAGCGAAAAATGTAACACCGCGAGGGATAGATTTAAGTCGAGGGGGCTCGGACGGGAATGTTTCTGAAATTGCTTAGAGCGAGGCAAGAGACTACAAAACAAAAACAGCTTGGAACAAGAATATTTAGAATGAGAACTCCCACGCTAAGAGAAGTACGGCGTCTAAAAATATATTTATCAACTCGAGCTCGGGAAATTAAAAGAAAAAGGTGCCAACCTGGTCTCGCCGCGCGAAGAGCGATACGCTGTTGACGGAAAAGCACGATTGTATTGTCGTGGGAATTATTTATATACAGACACGTACCTATGCGTTATCGCGTCCAATATCGTGGGCATCGTTCCGCGAGAAATATTCACGAGGACAATGTATAAATATTCCGTTGAGTAGTCGTTACAAATATAGATTTGATAAAGGGGGATTTTACTTATGTAAACAGCGAAGGGATGATTCAGATCGGATCGAGCGAAAGTCGCGACTTCATTACTCGGAACGAATCACCGAGAAATGTATTCTAAGTATGAGGACATCGTTAACCGTCGGTGACGCATCTTCCAGAAATCCGTGCAATCGGAAAACTAAAATCGTATGGGAACAAGACGAATAGCGCGTCTGTCGCCTGCTCATCTGGAACAGGAAGCAGCGAAACCCTATCGAAATAGCAACGCGACCATTAACATTCATTAGCACCTCTCACGTCTTCGAAAACGGCTTACATATAACTCCACGACGAAACCAAGGAGCGAACATGCACGCACGCAAGCACGCACGCGATTCTATAAATTTTCTCCTTATGGAGTAGCACGACTTCTTAACCTTTTTTACGCCCCGCGGGATTAAAAGCGTAAAAAAGTTCTATCGCTGCTCGCACTCCTGTACCGAGTTATTTCTGCGCAAACTTATTCCTACTCTATCTTATTTTTACAGTAACTTAATCCTACTCTCCTCGTCCCACATCGTCTCCCGTCTGCATTCCAGTTTCTTCGTCCATTCTTCCCCCGTTTCTCATTCATTATTTTCCCCGACCCGTTTCGTCCCGGGGATGGATCAAAATTTTCTTAAGTAAATTCGAATCGAAAAGAATCTCGTAACACGACCAAAAGTAAATAACACGAAACTCGATACGCGTTCGACGGTTGGACTTGGATAGTCCAATTTTTAGGCATTTAAGAAGCTCCAAATATTTCGTGATCGTTTCATTTTTTCTCGAGAGAACTATCAAACGCATCGACTCCAAACTTTGCACACATCTCGATCAATACCTCGCCAAATCTATAGTATGTTTTCCCCTATGTAAATAATTTACTTCACCCAAGTGACACGTTCCACATCTTTCCTCCACGTTCGATCCTAATTCTTCCCCTCTGCACTCCTTCCAAGCTTCCAAACTCTAAGAAACTCTCCAAAATCGTAGTTTCCCCTCTTCAAATGATCAAAACCCCCTGACAAAGGATTGAAAGTACCACGAGGAAACGATGATCCCCTCAAACGATCGTAAACCGAACCCCTTGGTCCTGTTCTCACGGTTTCGCGCCATTCTGTCGTCGAACGCGCGTGCTCGGGGGTACCGAGTCACGCGGCCCCACCAACACGCGCAACATTCGGGGGACAAATTGTTGCCGCGTGGTATTAAATTAAAAATCATTCATTCGGTTATCACGGAGAGGAGGAGGGGAGGGGGAAGGAGAAACGCGTTACAGCGAGACAACGGCGTCGAGAACGCCCGAGCCGTGTGTCTCATTAAATTTATACCGGCGTTCACATTCCCGTCGGACGACGTAGCACCCAATTAAACGTTTGATATAGGGTGGTCCCCCCCTCTTACCTCCCCCAGCTCGTGTTTTGACTTTCGCGCGGCACACGTCCGCGCGCCACGCGGGACTGGCAAAAATAATCCGCGTCAACGGGGGGGGCGAGCGGGGACCTGCAAGAAGAGGACGCGGGGGAGGGCAACGACGAGAATTCGCGAGAGAGTTTCGCGGAACGACACGGGTCTTCGTTCAAGCTGCCTTACAAAGTGTAAAATTACTGGCCCGAGGTAAGCCCCGATCCTCGAGGCCTTTTTTCTCGGCCGTTTAACGTCACCGCGACGTCCCCCTCGGTGATTGCTTTATCGTCCTCGCTTTGGGGAACCTCGAGACGTCGGGGATCGGAAGAATCGAACATTTTATTCCGAACATTTCAACGCACAGTGTGCCTTGGAAATAGATGGTCGAAGTACGATACGGTACGATCTTCTTGAAAACGAAGAATGGAAAATGTGGTGCCCCTGGAGATCCAGGAGCTTGGTCGTATGTTTGTGTAATTGAAAAGTGTACAGGTGTCGGTTGCTTCGGTGCACGATGTACTTTAAGGAATGATATTTTTCAGGGTACTATCTAGGTTTCACGAAACGCAATTTCACGAGTACGAGAACGATATGGTAAAAGTACGTTGGAACAGATTTGGATACTTTGGCTGGTACGTTTGTTTATTTTTTAGAAAATACGAAAGTAACAGTGGTGATCGAAGTGTGGTTGTGCGAACGTAGGTTTGGAAACTCTTCCAACACGTTTTGCTCGCGACTAGCGAGTGATCGTTGTAATTAATTTTTATAATTGAGTATTTAGTCGTTTAGGAGTACATTCGTGCAGTTCGCGTAACGTAGAATATTTTCGAGAGGGTTTTTGATTTTTCTTTTTTTTTTGTTCCAAGTCGTGCAGCGTCGTTTCGAAGATTTCGAGAATCTTCGCTCTTGTGTCATTCGAGCGAATTTTGGCATAAAGTACGGCGGATCACCGAGGTCTTCTCGTCGGACGTAAAGTGACTGTTTCGTATCGTTACTGGCGATCGTTCCGTCAAATTAATTTGTCGTGATTCCTGTTTTCGTTCTCGTTTCTTTCGTGTCTTTACGGCCGCGCGGAATATCGCGAGATTTATGAGCGTAAACGTCACTCGTTTAAGCGCAACCCTCCTTCGACACAATTTCCTTTCCACCCGATGAAACCGTGCGCTCGTTGTTAATCGAGTTACGATGTTTCTAAGCAGCTGCGCGTAATTCTGAATGTAC
This sequence comes from Ptiloglossa arizonensis, assembly GCF_051014685.1. Lineage (NCBI taxonomy): Eukaryota > Metazoa > Arthropoda > Insecta > Hymenoptera > Colletidae > Ptiloglossa > Ptiloglossa arizonensis. The sequence goes on from NC_135056.1 coordinate 14,870,002, forward strand.
CGTGTGATCGGAATAGTAACGATCTCAGAAGTCACGAAAATGTATATACAATAGAAACATACAAACGTAACCGGTACATTAATACTTACCAAAGTTGTCTTCCTCGATATATTAATACCGTGGTAATACAAAATGAATTAATTGGTCAATTAACCGTAATCGAGAATAATAAAATATCAGAAACGACAAAAAGACACCCATCTGCTGGAATAATTTATATTAAAATACAACACTCCCAAACTCGAGCTCCGGTGAATAAGAATGAAACGTCGAGCGGTTGAAAATATACCTCCTTTCGCTCTAGATTATCCCGAGTGCTAGCACGAGCTAAAGAAACGGTAAAAACCTTACCTTTCTCGATATTTCGTAGATCCCGCTCCGAAAACGTAAACAGTGCTCTCGTGAGTTAGGTATCTCGTGGCGTGGAACGTCTCGCATTACTCCGACGGAATTAATTCGCCGACTCGCGCTAATTGGCCGTTTTTCGTTCATTGTCGCGAGCACGGTACGACGAACAAAGACACCGTGCCGCGCCGCGTCCTCAGGAGTTATTTCGTTTGCGCGAGAATATGTATCGGTCGTTTCTAAGTAAGACGTTCTAAGGCTCTCTTAACGTTAAGGCCGGCGGGCGGTGTCTCATCCAGAACGTTCACCGTTTCGCGAATCGTCCTCGCGTTTCAACGCGTTTCTCGCGAGCAGCGGCTCGTTCCACGGGACGTAACTGATTCAGATCCTTTGTTCGAGGAAGACTATACGGTAGGTGCGCGAGCAACCGTTCCGAGCCGGTTCAAAATCCCGGGAACACGAATTCGATGCCCCGGTGTCGCGCGTCCGTTTTTGGATTTCGCGGAACAACCAAGCTCCAGCGCGCGTTTATTAGCTTCCATTCGAAAGCGGGGAACACGTTCGACGAACAACTCGGGGGCATCACGGAAGCGGGGTTGTCGTCTCGACGCCTCCTGTAAACTGCGATCGAAATCTCGCGAACAAGATTCTAATTAGAGAGAACCGGAGGGGGGCTGGAACGACGTTGGAAAAGAGCTTTCGGACGAACTCGTTCACGTTCCCGTCTTCGGATCGATTACACGGGAGAAGCTCGTTATCTCGGATTAGGATTTATTGAATTCGGGATTCCGTGAACACTGCAACTCGTTGCATTTCGCGCACCATCCACTGAAAGTTGTGTACTCGTCCATGTACCTGGTATTTTTTTTTTTTATGTATTCAAAAATATCGATTAGAAATTATCCATTGTTCGATCGGCGAACCTTTATCCCGAATGTTGTTAATATTCTTCGATTCAGAGTTTCTACTAGCATTCGTATGTATCTTTTGTGATGAATCACTTGTCCATGGTCTTCTTATTCGCCAGTGAATATTCAAGTGTTTGAGTGGTCGTCAACTACAGGAATAATACTCGAACGGTATTCGATGGTCGACTATTCGTACAATATTCGACCGATATTCGATGGTTAATTATTCAAGTAGTATTCCATGGTCAGTTATACTAATGGTACTCGAATTTCAAAGACTATTCGAATACAGGAGAATTCGACAGCCGACTTGTTTCTTTTAATGAACGCAGCTCGACGTTCGACGTTCACCCCGCGGGCCTCCACGATTTTTCAATTTAATTAGGCGCGTGTTTGTCGACAAATCGACCGGGGTCGCGTTACATCGAACGTACCTGCCAAAAACTTCGTTAACAACCTGCCAGTTAGCGCGACGGTGCGCGACAAAAGTTGAACACCCGGGGATGCGGCGCGGTTGATTTATACGCGTTTCCCTCGGTAAAAATTCGCCTATAATCCGGAACGGTTCGCGTACGGTTTCGTTATTTATACAGTCGTGACATTCTCCGATTCCGATTCGTCTCGCATACGCCGACAGGTTGACGCTTCGGGTGTTATGTCGCGCGCGACGCCTGCCAAGAAGTCCGCTAACGTTGGTGCCAGTTTACACGATAACGCGTAGCGAGCGTACCGCGAGGCACCTCGATTATAGAACGCTATTCCTATATTCCTCATTATAATTAGACCGCTCTCTAAATACGGGACGTTTAAAGGTAAATATGCCGCAGTTAACGCGGCCGCTCGCGTGACGAGCGAGTATTCGCTCGTTAAAGGTGGTCGTTCGACGATTGAATTTCATCGTCGTAAATAGACGTTAAGGGTACTACGATTTCGTTCGGTGCATCGAGCGATGCATAAATACCGACTATGCAACGATCCTCCGCCGGTGTATTTAAAACCGTTGGGACAAGTTGAGCGTTTTCGTATCGAAGAAGAAAAAAAAAAATCGATGGAGGGTTCGCGATCGTCGCGTCCCGAGGAAAACAATTCTTATATAGGGTCGTTCGGAAAGTCATTTCGTTTTCCAAAATGGAGAGTGTATGATTTAGCAAAATGTTTGTACACGCTAAAAGAATCGTGTTTCATTTTTACCGAAGAAAACGAAACGACTTTCCGAACAAGTGGATACATCCGAGTAGTTGTTTAAAAAATTCGTACATCGAAAATCGTACCGAGAGGAGAAATTATCTTCGAGAGAAACGTCCATAGGAAATCGAGCGCAGACCAATGCAAACATTAAAGACGCGAATGTTTTATCTTTATTTACAAAAAGTTTCATCCACGAGTACACTTTTGTAGAAGACACTCGGTTGTGGAAGAGTGTCGATTCGCGAAAGGGGCTCGAGTTTTCCACGTAACTTTCGCGCAAAGAGATCGGGCTAAACGATCCTAAAAATTGCCGGTGATTTGTAGAATCACGCGGCCATCGTCAATTTGACACTCGTCACGTTTCGTCGCGTGAATCTGCGGCCTGCCAAGAAACCCGATGACACAGTATCGGTAGGGCGTTCGACCGGTGACTCGTCGTTCTGCGACATGTAGGTCATTATTTTTATTTCGACTACCGTGTTGATCAAAACAGTTGATATAGGACAGCTCGTAAACAATCTCGTTTCACCTAATAAACAATCGGTTGTATATTTGTTGCGTACCGGCTTGGAAAACTCCGTACGAAGCACGAGCGAGTAAACGCGGTTCGATTCCGATCGGTTGAAGCCACTTGAACGCGCAACCTGATCGGTGGGTGTCTCTGGATCGTTTGTAGCGGAATGAATAATTTTTTTTACACTCGCGTACGTGAAAATGAGCTGCACGTTTCGTTGCACACGACTTCCAATCGGTATTCTTGGACCGTTTATGAAAGACCAAGAGCACGAATATTTGAAAGATTCGATCGAAAAGTGTCGTTCGAATTCATTCATTCGAATACTTCGAATCGGTAGGGTGGAATACTCGTTACGTGTCTCTCATTGTCAGAGTGGGATTAGTTCGACCTCGATCGAAAGAATAGAGTGCCTACATACTTTATCTAATTAGAAACTCGCGTGTAACTGTACTCGCGACGATATAAGACACGAGTGTAATAACGGTTGAAAATTGCGAGGAATAAACTCAACCGCTTTAAACATTCGACGATGTCTTGGAGGGACGTTTCGAAAGAGCAGTTTGGATTAGGTTTATCTCATCTTATCTGCGAGATAGCGCAAGCGTAAGAGGCTTGTACTTAATAACAACGATAGAAATTTAATTACGCAATACATTTCGAGCATCCGTGCAACAGCTCGATACAATGCACACTCTTTACGATCTTCGAATGGAATTTGGATTTTAATAAAAATGTACATTTCGACGACCAGCTGCTTCGTGTTTACATCGATCGTCTCGGTATACGGTTATAAGTGGTAGTACAAATCCAAATATTTAGCGAAGAGCCGTTGTAGTACGTTCGCGATAAAAGCGAACAATTGGCAGACTTGGGTAAAATTTTATTCGAATAATAAACAACGACTAAGAACACCGTGCAACGATTTATTCGCTACGTTCGTACGATTAATTACACGGTTAAGGTATCGTTCGTTCAATGTCGAATACGATTTTCTTTTAAAATTTCAAGCGTAATTGTTATACGAACAATGGATAGAAGATTGTTTGTTTTTCACTTCGTTCGAAATTTTTATCTAGATAAGAATCTTACTTATCTCCGTTGCGTGGGAATACGCGCGAATCGAAGACACTTTTCGCTCGTTACAAGTTGGTGTAAGTGCGCGATAAATGAGACTCGTTACAGGGAACAGAGAACGAGTTCGTTTAACTTTTCGCGATTTCGAAAAGTGTTTACCAATAATAAAAAGAGGCCGAAAGAGGTAAATATCGCTATCCGTTTTCCGACGTTGCTCGAAACTTAAACCTTGAGAGGCGAGAATGAAACTGAAATAGAAAGTTTCATTGAAATCTATCGAGCTTGTTCGAAGCAATCGTGTGCACACTCGTACTCGTGTAACTCTCGCTTAAAAGTCACAACACACCTACTAAAGTCTCGCAAAGACGCGACAAATTAAAAAAAAAAGTCGATAAAACGTTCAACGGGAGACAATTTTTCGTGTAGAACATCGTTAAAAATAATTACACCTTGTCATTCCGACGATTACTTTTTCAATATCTTCTCCATTAATATTCACCTCGTAAAATACTTCACAGCTCCGTTCGTAACTTCGCAATCACTGTTCATATGTCTCGTTAGTTAAAACATCGGAACAATCACGTTCGTTTCTTCGATAATATTAAAAATCTCGATGATTCGCAGTACTAGAAAAAAGTTCTTCTCCCGACGGGTGCGTACACTTCCGAAAAAGAATCTTTCTCTCTCTCGCGAGAGAACGCGATCCGAAACGGTCTTCCCTCTCTCGCGTTGTTACAAATCGTAAAAAAGAAAGAGAAAGAAAAAAGAAATCACGATTCCAGGTAAGAACAACGGAGCTCCTTCCATGGAAGCGTCTCGAGCGACAATCGGTTGACACTTGCCTGCCAAGAAGACCCCATTACACGGTGCCGGCCGCGGGAGCGTTTACAACGAGCGTACCGCAGGACGGTCGCTCGAGTTGGAAGGACAGCGGTTTTAAAATAAGCTCGCGTGAGTCCCAGAGCGCTCTGCCAATGCCTATCGGTCCAACCAGTCTGTCGGACGTGCGCGCTCTCCCTTTCAGCAGTCGTTGATCGTGCACCGTCCTCGCAACAGGCCGTGTTTCGTCGTCGTCGTTGTCGTTGTCGTCGTAGCAGCGATACTCGTACCGTTCCGGCAGACGCGTTAAATCTACCGCGGTACGCGCACGGTGTTACAAACGGCTCGCGGTACTGTCGCGATAGAACACGCGCGTTGTTACGATCGCGATTCGGTGCGTTAGAGTCACCGATATTCGGTAACTTCCGCGTGGACGAGCGCGATACGTCGTTGTCGATCGTCGATCATCGTCGATCATCGTCGTCGATCTTCGTCGTCGTCTTCGGTGGTACGATCGCGCGTAAAACCGTAGGAGCGTTGTGCGCGGCACAGGTGACACGTGGTGCCGTTGTTTTTCGCGCGATCTGCGCAAGGATGTAACGCGGTTCCACGGATGATTCGTAGATACGACGTGGCCGCGGTGGTGGGGGAAACATCGAGGGTACACGGGGGTACACGCGCGACTGACCGCGCGTCGCGTTACCTGCTCGCTGTGCGTGTCGACGTCAGGTTACAGAAGGTGATCTCCTTGAAAGGATACTCCTCCGGTGTTGGGTGCACGCGACCGGGCGCGTGTACCGTACGGCATTGTAAAAATAGACGTAATCAACGTCGCGGGGCCGATCGTTGCAACAGCGTGTCCCGGAAGCGGGACGCGCACGGCGGCGAAATGATTTGCGATTCCACACGCACCAGAAGGGGGGAAAGCGGCTAGGGATATGCATGCGTGCGTACGTGCGTGCGTGTTTCCAGCGTTACGCGGACTCGCGAATAATCCGAGTCGAAAGACCCGGTCTCTCCATCTCGCGACGTTGTGTCTCCTATCGGTCGCGTTTCGCGAGTTGCATCTTGTCGCGTACACTTCCCGCCGCGGAGATCGTAACTCGAGGAAAGAGGAATAGACAGATTGGATTGGATTCGTGAATTTCGAGAAGGTCGCGAGACTCGCGAGGGAATCGTGTTCGTCGGTTCGGAGCTGCTTCGAAACGATTCTTCGTCTTCTGTCTCGTGACGCGCGTTTCTGGTACGCTCTGGTCAGTTGCACTCGGTCGCGTTCGACCGTCCACTTTTCCTTATGGATACTGCAACTCGAGAAAGGAATTGGACAGAATTGGTTTGCGCGAGTTTCGAGAAGGTTACGAATCTCGAGTTACACGCGCTCGCGAAGAACGTTATCGTCGGTTCTCCGATCGGTATCGAAATAATCTTTCCTCGTTCGCCGGCTCGCGACGTGCGTGACTCCGGTGCACTCCGGTGCACTCCGGTCGGTTGCGTTTCGTTGCGTTCGCGCGTCGACCGCGAACCGCTTACCCGTTACAGAAATTCGGACTCGAAGAAAAGAACGTATCGATCGCGATCGTACTCGTGGATTTCAAGGTGGTTACAAAGTTGGCGAGAAACGCTATCGTTGGTTCCTGGATCGATATTCAAATAATCAATCGTCGTCCTTCGCATCGCGACGCGCGCGACTTCCACTTCGCTGCGGATATTACGACTCGAGATAAGAACAATAAATCAATTTCAATTGGATTCGTGAGTTTCGCAAAGGTTTGCGAAGAACGTCGGTTTCCTAACCGGTATCGAAACGATCTTTCTTCGATCTTTCTACTCCTCGTCTTCCATCTAGCGGCGCGTGCGTTTTTCTCCGATGCACTCTCGTCGGTTGCATTTCGTTGCACTCGCGCGCGTCGATCGTCCACTTTCCATCGGGCAGATCGTAACTCGAGGGAGAATCTAAATCGATCCGAGTCACAATCACGAATATCGAAGAAGTTACGAATCGATTCTCGACGAACACTCGTCTCGATCGTCCTGAAAAAGATTCCCATTGTCTCGTCCGAGTTTCGTTCGTTCCCTCGAACCGAGAACACTTTCCAAGTTGTTTACCGACGATTCGACGATTGTCCCAAAGTATCGAAGCGGTCGCTCGGCGCGTTACGAGATGTTTCGTAAACACCGACGCGGGACGGTTAATTTCCGAAAGACGAGACGCGACACGGGGTGGGGTGGGGAGGTGAACGCGGCAGTGCGTTGTTACATTAAATGCAGCGATATTAGAGCGGGGCAGAGTTTGTACACAAAGGCACGGCCGGTGCAAATGGGCGATCAAAGGGGGCAATGTTTCTCGTGGCACTTCATTAAACGCGCAAGCGTGTTTCCGTTGAAACATCTCCCTCGTCGTCTTCTTTGTTTCGTCGTCGCTTGCATTAACTCCGCCACGGCTGGCGGGAGATTCCCGCGTGTTTTTGCGTTAATAAGAGCATAAGTCACGGGCCGGAGAAACGGTCGTATTTATAAGATCGATTATTCTTGGAACGTCGCAGCGTGCGTTCCCCGATGTGTATTGTTACAAATCCGCTCCGTGTTCCCAATTCGTGCGGGCGTTCCGTTCGCGAATTTCCTATATCGGTCGACGATCGTTTCCGTCGATCGCGGTACAGAGACGTATCGCGAGCCACGCGTTCCCTCCCCTTACCCTCCCCCTTCCTCACCGCCACGTTTTACGTGGATTTTCGTTGGCCGATCGCGTTGTTTAACCCCGTCGACGGGAAACGAGCTCGTTTGTACGTACGGTTTGTTCCGCGGAGCGGATTAAACGTTCCCGGGGAAAGAAAGTTGCGCGAGTTGCACGCACAGCGAGTATCCAGTTGCGTCGGGCTGACCACAAATATTTGAATTACAGGAAACGGTGGTGAACGATAGCCGGGTGAGAGGCCTCGTTTCGCACGTGAAAGCAATTGTGCCTGACAGTGAGGTATATCGATGCACTCGGCCCCGATTAGAAATTAACAAGTGCGCCCGTAACGAACCGCGGGATCGAAAGTGCTCGAGGTGAATCTTTTTGAGTGTGAATCCCGAAGCGGATGTAGTGGAGAAAGTGGTTGAAGCCGGTGCATGGTCAGACGCCGGGTCGCCGATCCTCGCGAGTCAGACTCGACTTTCCCCGCGTCGGCGAAAAAGTGATCAGTGTTCGAAGAATACGTACGCACATTGAGAACGGTAGAGAGAGATAAATAAAGATATATACGAAGAAAAAAGAAAAATAAAAACAGAAGAGAGAAGACAAAAGACGATAAAACACCCGAATCGGGAGTTATGTGACGATCGAGACAGATGTCAGGTGTTCTCGATTGCGTCGAGTCGGAGTCACGATATTCAGCACCCTGGTATACCAACATCGACGCGGCACTCATGGGAATTCAAAGCACCGCTCAGTTCGTCGAGAAGTACCACCATATTATCGGTAAGCGGACACTTTCCATTTCTTTCGTTTCATTTTCAATTCGTTCAACTCGAAGGGAAAGGAGAAACTGTGAAAATAATAAATTTTACGTTCTCCCGGTTGAACGTCGAGTAGAAGTTTCGAAAAATTAAAACGTAAAGTTTCCGCGCGGATTATCGTCGATTCCGTCTGTGTATTCGATAACACGTTACGGAGGTTTGTAGAATCTCGGTATAATTTCCGCGAGCGTCGTAAATCTGCCAACTTGAATGTAGTTCCGCGCTGAAAACTTCGGTCACCGTGGCGCACGCTGAAGTGAAATAAAGCCGATCGTCTTGCACACGCCGTGGCACCGTGTACGCGGCGTTGCGGATTTATTTCTGAAAATGTAATAATCCGATTTGCGGTATTTAGCGGGGTTTACGCGCGTGTTCTACGAAAATCGAAGCACACGAACGACGCGAAAAAAATTCGAGTATCGCGTTAATCCGGTCGCGTGTTTCCGTTTGTACTTTTATCATCGCTCCCTCGAAATTGACTTTCACAGTTTCCTCCTGCCCCCTTCGCGGTGAATACTCCGGCGATCGTTAACTCGTCGGTCGTTGGCCGATGTTTTGGAACCGTGTTAACGGATCTCTCCAGCTGGATCCTCGGTCGTCTCCTTTCTCTCGAAACCCAGATCCCGCCCCGAAATCGCGCGAAACGCGTAGAATATACAAAGAGCACGACCGTCGACATATGTTGCCTCTTACCTCCTCCTCCCCACTCCTCTCTCTATTTTACTCTCAATTTCTCAAGTTCCCGGGACATTTTGACAGTGGTAAATCGTCCTTCCTGTAAAACTTTCTTGCACGCCGTAAATCAAACGTGTTTCCAACGCGGCGAGCCTCGATAAAAGCTAATTTTCTGCGTTAACGCTGGAAATAGAACGCGCCGGTATCCATCTCGAGATCGAAGGTACGGGTCATCGAGCGGTGTTTATCGTTCGGAGAGTATATCGGAAACAATCGCGTAAACCTCCTTCACCAACGTTTCGAGTGTATCTCGAAACTTCAACGCTTCGAAAATTCATCCAGATCGAATTACAAAATTTTCATCGCGAGATCTCGCGATTGCCTTCCACCTTGTCTAGTGAAATCGTTTATTGCGCTCATCGATCGGTACTTATAGTTACAAGATGAGAGAGTATATCGTAAACAATCGTTTAAACCTCTTTCACCAACGTTTCGAGTGTATCTCGAAACTTCAGCGCTTCGAAAATTCATCCAGATCGAATTACAAAATTTTCATCGCGAGATCTCGCGATTGCCTTCCACCTTGTCCAGTGAAATCGTTTATTGCGCTCATCGATCGGTACTTGTCGTTACAAGCTGGGAGAGTATATCGAAAACAATCGTCTAAAGCTCCTTCAGCAACGTTTCGAGTGTATCTCGAAACTCGAGCGGTTCGAAAATTCATCCAGATCGGATTACAAAATTTTCATCGCGCGAGGGACTCGCGATCGGCTTCCACCTCGTCCCGCGAAATCGATGTCGTCTGCGTATCGTCCGGAAGGGTCTATAAATACGAAGGCCGACGAGTGCGTGAAAAAGACAACGGGTGTGAAACTTTTCAACCACTCCCGAGCAATCTCCGCGAGCAGGGATCCCACCAGGCTATTTTACGGACGTTTCTGTAACCGTTGATGAAACGTGATCGACAGTCGGACAGTGATCGGGGTGGGGTTGCACGTGTATATTTAAAACCGTTCCGTCAGGGATTTTCCCGGGGCCGTCTTGAGTACGTCAGGAAGACTGACGCGTTCGATAATTCATCGACGGGTCGAGAAATCGTATCCGCGCGCCTGTTCTATCGAGTTTCGACGATTTTTCTACCGGCGCCACGCGATCTTCCCCTTTTTTTTTCTTTTTTTTTCGCAAGGATGCGCACCGTGGCCACTAATGAGAAAATCGATCCGCTCGTAACTCGTGTTTATCGATAGCGTGACCGCGCGGAGAGAACGAAACGAAGCGCCTGTTATTTTTAGTGGCCCCTCTTCCTCAAATATGCCTTTCGGTTAATTTCACGGGCAACGAATACACACCCCTCGCCTTGGTACTCTCGCGCTTGGCAATTGCCAGTAGAATCGATCGAAATCGATCGCGTTCGTAGGTAATTTGCGAATGCAACTTGTGTTCCCGAGAAACAAATTAAATTCGCAGGAAGACTCGCGCGACTGGAACGAGCTTCGCGAGAATTTACACGGGTTCTACTTTTCGTATAGCGAAGTAGACTATATATGCATTTCTCGAAATCGAATTTTATACTCTCGAATAGAATGGAATAAATTGAAGATAATCACCCGAAGGAATTTTTCTCGTATTTTTCATCGCGAAGGACAGAATAAGATGTATAAAAATTCACTTGTGCGCCGAAACGAAGAAACGAAATGTTTAAAACGGCATACGGTGTATTTTTAAACGTTTATCGATTCTTTTCCCGATACTGTTTGGAAAATCCGATCTCGGAGATTTATTTCGATCGTGTATCTTAGTCCGTGGAAAATCTTTGCTTCTAAACGTTACTCGATGTGTCGGGGAAATTATCCAAAAACACGAAATTTAATTCGGTCGATAATTGAACAAAAATTCAAATCCTCCATCCTTCTGCGCAAACAGTGGTTCCTGGTATCGTGTAAACTACTCTCGGAATATTAAAAAAGAATTCTCCTCTCCACCTCCGACGGTTACAACTTCTAGCTCTTGTACAATTAGAATTCGTTCCAGGGAAACGGTTCTGGAATTAGATTGGAATAGTTGTAACCGTCTGCGAGATTTACTCCGACGGTCTCGCGTGGTATTACGAAACATTTTGAATGTAAAGGAGTAATAACTCGCGAGGAAGATTTCCTCCTCAAAGTTCGTAGTAAATATTGCGGTTCCGTGCAACTATACGGGTTCGCTTGTCGCGTCTTACATAAGCACTTCTGTACTCGAGTACCTCCTCGGTACTCGAGGATCCTACTCGCGTCTAGAACTCTCCGATAAAATGGATTTCGGAAGCGAGGGATTACTTCTCACTCGAGATAGTGATCTTCGACCGGTTGAGAACGATCACCGTGGATCGATGAATCGATAAAACGGGGATCCGTTAAAACGCGCGAAATTCTTTTCGCGTCGAGCCGAAATACGATCGGTCGATGGAAACACGGTTCTCGAATTAGATTTGAATTGTTTGCAGCCGATTTCGAGCTGGTGGCGTTTGCAACTGTTTCGTTGGGAAACGCGGACCGTGCGAAAAGGCCTTTATTTTCGGTTACTAGACAGTACATCGATTTCGTGCATAGACCCACGGGGATCGTTTTCATGGATTACTGCCAGCTGCCGTGAGTCGGCTACGCTTATACGTGTACACGCCCGGTGTGTGTTCGTTTGTACGCGCGGGCGGTACGTACGCTTGCACGAAATCCACGCGTTTGCACGGGCGAGCAGCTAGTGCGATACGTCAAGGAAAATTTCTGCTTGACAGTTGCTCGCCTACGTCACCGTCAAATAATACTAGTCCCGAGCGAGTAGTACCGCGAATAACTAGTTTCCGCGAATCTTCATCGTTAACGTATCGTGCGACTATTTGCAACCGATTTCGATCTCCGTTGATCGCGCGTCGTCGCGCACCGATCGTGCACAGCGGCTTGGAAACGTCCCTTTTCTTTCTCCCGTCGTACGAATCGTATGCTTGTTCAGCTCTCGACCTAGGGAAAATCGCGAGTCTCGAACGGGAACGGATCAAGGTACGATTAGAAGAGCGAAAGTAAACCCGTGAAGTATTCTTTCGTACGAAGAAGAAATTCTTTTTTTGCTCCGATTGGTAACTTTCTAAAACCCGGTATAATTTATCGCCGGTAGAGAGTAACTTCGGGAAAGCGAAGAAAATCTTTTTATTCATCTGGACGTTTCAGGCCTCTAACCGAGAGAATAATAACGGGGTACGAAATAATTAGAAACGCGGACTGGCCGCGAGTCTCGGGCGTTGATAACGATCGCGATCTCTACGATTCATAATGGAAATATTCTTTTCGATCGTAGAGGCGTTTCGCGAGACCAAACGCATCGTAACGTTTCTAACGGTATTTTATTTTCACAACGGACTGGTATTCCATTGTAAAGTCGACAAACCTGTTTTTCCTGTAAACTGCGCGTAACGATTGACTTTCATTTGAATATACACGCCCGTTCGCACCCAGTACTTTTAATTCTGCCGGTCAATTATCGAATCCGCGATATCCTTCTGAATTAACCATTCGGACGACACTTCGCCTTCAGTATATGATAATGAACGGTTGTCTAGATTTTATGGCCGTAAGCGACGCTTACGTTCGTCGTCGGAACGTTGCGCGGTTCTTTTTTTTTCTTCCTCGCATTGTGAATATGAAATTATGCAAATATTTCTATAAATAAGACGAACGTTCCGCGGCCGTATTACGTATTTTCTTATTATTGTGCCTCTCGATCTTTAGAATCTGTTTCACCTGCTACGCGAAATATTCTCTGAAATCTTCCAACTGGTACCTCGATTGTTCTCGATCCCGAGTAAAACATTCTGCAACGAAAATATTACTCTATTTCGACATTCGTGTACCAGGTGTCTCGAAAAGTTGGAGCGTGTACCCGAAACGAGAGAAAAATGCTCCGAACAAAGAGCGAGTCCGCGTATCGTTGGTTTTGTCTTCGTCGGTGTGTTACGAGCAATTCGTCGAAAAACGTGAACGTAAAACGAGGAATAATTCTATACGCCCGCACGAACTGCTGCTACAACACCAAACTGACAAAGTAGTTCTTCTCTTACCGTATCCTGAGCGACGTTGGTAATTTACAACTACGTAGCACCAGTGTGCGTTATGTTCACTTTGCTGACCTTAACGACTTGCTCGATAAGTTATAAGTAGACACGCGATAAACTCTTTTACACTGTAACAAGCTCCTAGTTGAAAGGTTTCGCAACTCCGAAACCGATGCTACTCGCAACCACGATTACTCGGAATCTCGAACACGCTTCGTATTCGAAATAAAAATTTCAGTCTCGCGACAGAAGAAATTTACGCTCCACCGATTACATTCGGGATCTTCGACGAGTGTCATCGGTGTCGAAGAAAATCGTTTCGCGATCGTCCTCCCCTCTGGTAGCTTCTCCCCTCGCGATGATGGTTTCTGAAATTGTAGCCCAACCTACCGAGACACCCGGTACGTTTGCTACGTGTCAACACGGGCCTGCATTAGCGACCGAAACTTCTGTTTCACAACAGAAAATTACGCCTCGAACACGCTCCACCCATTGTGTTCGGTAGCGATCATTGGCACGTCGTATCGGTGTCAATGAGAACTGCTCGCGACGATCGTCCCTCCACTCCCCTCACCGTGTGATAAATCCATCGAAGATTTCACGCGATCCTCCCGAGAACGCGCGACGATCGAAACGATCGATATACACGGGCACGAGGGCGCGTAGTATTTGGCAGGGATCCTCGATTCCGTCGGTACACGGTCCTGGCCGGCTGGCATACTGCTGGACCACAGCATAATCCATAAATAAGTGCTATCCGTTTCGAATCGTCGGTGTACGCTCGTTGCGCGTAAACGCGAGTGCAGGTAGCGAGAGAGAGAGACAGAGAGAAAGAGAAAGAGAAAAAGAAAGAGAGAGAGAGCTCGAGGATAGAGAGACGGGAGAACGTGCAGGGGATTATTGGTTTTGCGTGTCTGCTTCTCGTACGTTCGAGCGGGGGCTAGACACGTGTAGGCAAAACGGCGCTCTGTGTGCCCAACGAAAGGCCAAAGGCCTTCGGGAGCGGCCTAGGATCTGTCTCTCTCTCCTCGGCTCGTACTCTTGGTTAGAGCCTGGCCAACCGAAGAAGGGGACCACGCGCACGTGTCGTGACACGAACGTGTCTTTGCAACGGCTTCCACGACTAGACGCCGCCGTCGCCGCCGCCGCCGCCGCCGCTACCGCCGCCGCTACCGCCGCCGCCGCCGTCGCCGCTGTTGCGCGTGTCGTGGCCCGAGCGCGACGATTATTAAACTGGGCGAACCGAGACCGCTCGAGAACTCGCGACGCTCGAACGTCGGAGAGACACCATACGTTTAATGGGACAGAACCTTGAGGCTTAATTAACCGTTCTTGCTCGTTGCCCCCTACTCTTTTCGTCTATCACCCCGCCCCACCGTCCCACTGTGTTAATCATCCGTCTCGGTGAATCTCGCCGCGGTTCGATGTTGGAAATAGCCACCGTTTCGGCTATTTTCGACGGACTCTCTGTCTGCCGTGTGCCGAGTCTCGTCGTTCCTGGAACGAATTTTCATCCGAAATTCATCCGTCCGTTTCCGGCGAAACGATGGCCACCGTCCGCCCGGTATGTTGGCCGCGAGACATTTCGCGGAACGCGTGTGTTCACCACCCCCTACCCTCTCCCCAACCTCTCTCCTCTTCGTACGAAACGAACGCCCTCGTGCTTCGAGTTTTCCGCGAATTTACAACCGACGAGACTCGTCGGTGCGCGATAATTGTCGCGAATTCGATAATTGCGGCGGGGGAGGCGGTCCGGCTAGCGCGCTCCGCAAGTGGAAAGGGTCGTTCTTGGTCCGGCGGGTCCCGATCGTGCGAACGGGCGTGTCGAACCGCTCGTGACTCCGAATCGTTGGATTTTCATCGATCGATCGAAACTTTTAACGGGGTTGCTCGACGCGCGACAATTGGGGCACGATTCTTTCTCGAATCTGTCGAGAGTGTAGCAGAGTATGAGAAGTCTGTCCGAAAGTGTTCAGAGTGAAAGAAGAATCGAAATTTGGAAATGATCTGTTTCCAATTTAAGTACCCACGTGTGTATTTTGACACGATTGTGTGCGAAGATACGATTGGATTTTAATTGTTCTTTGTATTTAAGTTTTGTATCTGTATTTCAAAATCTGGTCGAAGTTTAAAGAAAATCTATGCACATTCATTTGTGGGGAATATTCTTGTAGCGTTGGATTTTTTTAGATATTCGAAGATTGGACAATTTTTGGAAATATTCTCAAGAAATTGTGTAAGGGAGTTAGGAAAATCTCTAGGTTTTTAACGAGCAAATGAGTAATTTTAACACGATGCGTCGAGAAG
Source organism: Ptiloglossa arizonensis (assembly GCF_051014685.1). Classification (NCBI taxonomy): domain Eukaryota; kingdom Metazoa; phylum Arthropoda; class Insecta; order Hymenoptera; family Colletidae; genus Ptiloglossa; species Ptiloglossa arizonensis. The sequence goes on from NC_135056.1 coordinate 14,885,420, forward strand.
TATTCGTCACGGTTCATTCTTTTTATTCTTTATTGCGAGAAGAAGCTTTGTCATTTGCATGCTATCTGCAACACGTCGAAACGTATTGCGACGTATTCGTCACTCCTCGTTCTTTTATCTTTTGTTACGAGGAGCTTCGTCACTCGCGTGCTATGTACGTTCGGGAGTAAATATTCCCGCGATCGATTTATTTCGCCAACGAACAGGAATAATGGACTCGGAAAATGGAAATTAACCGATCAACACCTTTCTTCGATTTTAAAAATAACATCGCCTCCCGGTTCCGTACCAAATTTTGACCTTTCGGTGTCTGAAAAACGATGCCAAGGATGCTCGAAACAAGGAAATAATATTATTTAAGAAGCAAACTTTTGTTCGAACTACCTACGCCTCTTCACGCGCGTACGTGAAATCCCTTTGTTTGTTCCTCGTCGAAATTATTGTTCTCTTTCCAATATTGTACGACGTAGTAGCGATTGGTGTTGATACGACTGAAAAATGGCCTTTGAAATATTTTTATCCGTTGTAAAATAATTGTACACCTGCGGCCCACGACACGATAGTAAAGTGCAAATTGGCCCACGTGCCAAAATGAGTTTTGACACGCTTGTTGTAACATATGGTAAAACGGGAAGAATTCCACGCGGAAGGGTTATACAGTGTGAAATTTTAATAGACGTCTGTATTTTCATATCGTTGCTAGAAAATACGTACGAGTTTTATCGTAATACAACTGTCAGTATAATTAGAAATGTTTACATCGACTAAATTCGCGTATGACACAATACTGACGTTACCGCGTGACATAACACAAAATTAATGACGCTATGCGCAGGAGCGTACCCAAAGTGTTTGGCACCTGGGATGAGTTATTCCTTCGGTACCCCCCACCTGTGATCAATTTTTAAATTTAACCCCGTGGAAAAGTTGGTGTCCCGTGCTGGTTGCAAATAAAAAGAAAAAAGAAATACAAGCGAGTAAACGCATTCAGTGAACGCATGAATGCAATTTGCACCATTTGAATGCAATTTCTTCGATCGAGAAACCCACAAATTCGTCAAAAATAAATAGATCTCAGTTTCATTGTTTCGAGTTCGTTAAAATTTCATTTGCATATATTTATACTCGATACACGTTGAGAATCTCTAGCTTTTAAGATATATAATACAGTATACACCGCAATACGTCTGTCAGTCCCGGTGAGTTTTCCGTTGTTTGGCAACTCGCGTGAATATTTCAATTGTTTCGATGGCACCCCAACCCTTGTTACACTACTGGCTGTTTGCCGCTGTCGTTCGCGATTCTAAGAAATTCTAGTATCTTCCGATTTAGTTTCTAGGTCCCTCCACTCGTTAATATATTGTTTATTCGCGAAGAACGCTGGCCCGACAACGGTGATTGTTTTCCTCGGGCGGACCACCGTCGATAAACTTTGCGGGGAGCTCTTCGTGTGAAAAATACACCGCGATCGATGCAATTGAGAAATCTACTTTCGATCGAGGCGTCTACCTATTATCGAGGACCGAAGTTTCTTCTCGTTTCAACGTTAAGAATCATCGAACGCCCGAAACCTTTGTACTTGTCCACGCGTCCCTCTCTATTGTTTACACAGTTCGTCTAATTCGAGCGGACACACCTACGTTGACGTTCTCGAGTCTAATTTCCAATGTTTACGAGGGTCTGTGTACAACGAAATATTATTTTTATCGTTGACACACGGCCCGTCGCGTGTTCTCGTACTTATCGTCGTTCGTTAATCGAATCAACGATCGTCAAGTTGTCGCTACCCGAGTACCGATATCGGGAAAGATAGTTATTTCCTTTAGCTTGCAAGCGTGGCCGCCACCTTACGGAGCTTTCGCGAAGGTGGCTAGGTGGCCGTACGGTGGCGACCTCCGCGGCACCTCGACGAGAAAGCTCCGCGGCGAGCTTTTCGTATAGCGAGCCAGCGGCGCACGCGACGAAGCGGGCAAAAGTACCGGCGCGTGCGGCGACCTTGCGATATTTTTGCGCGGCTCTAAAAATAATTCGCGCATTTTATAATACGACCGGCGAGGACCGAGCGCGCCTCGCCGATCGTCGATCGTTTCGTTACACGTTGCACGGACACATTTCGAGAATACGAAAGCTCGAGAGCGCGGACAGAGGGAAACCGTTACGGTTCCGTCGCTCGATACCGAGGACCTTTAACATTAATCGCGGTCCCTACTCACGAAAAGAAACAAATACGTCGGAGCGTAAATAAACCTCGCGCGGATCGTCCGCGATGCTTCAAATATTGACCGAGCCTAGATCAAAAGGGTGGATCGTTGGATAATATAAATAATAGATAACGGTTGAGATACATTGTAATCTTCGAAAGGCTTTATTGTTATTAATTCACTTGCATCACACGCGAGCTCGAACGATTCGTAGTGTCTTTTGTATTCTTCACTTTGGATCGACACATTTTTATTATTGTAGAATTTTTATGAATTTTTATCTAACGCGTTATCGAAGTCTTTGTCGATAACGTTACGCGCGAACGAAGCTTGCAATATTATTCGTATTGTTTATATATCTCTTTGCGATGGTCACGCTTTTACACATTGCAAAAATTTCGTTTAACGCAGAGCATCGAAATCTCGGCCGATAACGTTACGATCGAAACACGAGACCGCGTCCGCGTACTTTTAACGCGGAAAAGCGTCGCGCGAGATCGATCGCGATAATTAGTGAAAGTTTCACGGAAATTGCCTTAATGGGTGTTCGATAACGCAATCTACCGATGTTTATCGGTATCGCGAGCGAGTCACGGTGTCCGCGCGAACGATCCCACCGTACGATTGAATTTCGCGCGTTGCTTTTACAGTCCCGTCTAATTGTATTGCCATTAATCTAAGCGGCGTTTATTTTTAGACCGTGCTCTCATCCAGACATTCGATATACGATCCCTCGGATGCAAAGCATTAATTTAATTATTTTATTTTCGAGTCTCGGTTATTTTGGACGCCGATTTTCGCCCGTCTAGATTCCCAATGATCTATAGACCGCGTCGCGGGTGTTGTGCGACTTCGACTCGAATCAGCGACTGCGATTTTACGACGTTCGAGGTTTCGTCTCTCATGCTTCGCGGGTCTTCGTTTCGCGAAATATTGAATCGCGCCCAAATCTCGGCGATTCGAAAGTCCGCGAAGCGTTCATTTATCTATTTATTTATTAATTTTTTTTAAAAGACAACACTTCCGTCCCTCTATCCGTAGAAACGACCGCTTTCGGTTCCCCTTGATCGAGATCGATCGCGCTCGACCGATTTGTCCGTCTGTTGTGAAAGAGACGGTAGAATGCCGGGATTCGCGCGATGTGTACGCGGCGCAGACCAAGCGGTGGCGATCATGTGAGCACCAGAACAGAATTAACACGAAGGGGGGCCAATCCGGTATTTCTGGCGCGATTGTCCGGCGAAAAATAGATTCGTATGGCGGTTCGGATTAAAAGACGCCACTGGGACGATTATTCTGGCGCTGTTACGCTACTCGTGTCCTTCCGTAATTCTTTCTCTCTCTTGCGCGAGCACTCGCGCTCGCGCGCTTTCGTCGCGTCGCTTCTTCGGTTTGCTCCAGTAGCGAAAATAGCGATACCGTTGTATCGATTTTCCTCGTTTTCCAGCGAACGATCCGATCGCGCGACGAACGTGTCCCATGTTTCGATCCTAAGATGGAAACTTGGCTCCTGTGAGAATAAATTTCACTCGTCCTTGTACGTTTCGACGTCTCTATGGGAGGAATATAAATTCTGGAGAAAAAACAGGGTGGAAGGGAAACACAGCTAGCGATCGCGTAGGTAAAATTTGCGAGACAAGCTCGTACGTATCTCTGGAACCGAAAGAAAGAAAGATCGCTACATCGAAGTATCGGTTCTCTCTAGCTCGAGACGCGTGTCACGGTTCAAGGTTATCGTGCAATTTTCTTCTTCTATCCCCGAATTTGTATATTTTCCCTCGTGAACCCACCGAGAACTATCACACGATCGAAACTTCGCGGCGAATATGTTTCTATTATTTTTCTACAAACGCAGTTCGCGTTTCGGGTCGAGTAGCTTTTTTTTTCTTCTATTCGATCGAACCGGGTACTTCTCTGGGAATTTTTTACGCTTTCGAGTTCATCGAGTTCGAGAAGCAAATCTCAAGAGAAAGAAAGCAAATTTTCGAGGTTTAGCACCTCGTTAAATCGATTGCGTAATTCGCGTCGCGACATCTCGCACGTTCGCGGACACGATCCTGGGGACGTGTATCCAAGGTTCCGTGGGTATTCGAATCTTTGGGTATTCAAGGCGCACGGTATTCAAACTCCTGCCCGAAGTGTATATTTATTCATGTCGCTTACTTTTTACGCGCGGAATTGTAAATATTATCACGTTGGGATTTGCGTATATACACTTTTTTTCAGTGGCTTGACGTTAGAGGCGTGCCCCCACCCGCATCGAATTCTTCAAACGAAACCGATTAAAGTGTTTTATAGCGATCGAGTTTAGAGAAACCGCAACCCCCCGCGCGTTACATTCTTTCTTCTGCGATCGGTCGTATCGATCCTCGCGATCTCGACGATACCTGTCGTACACCTGTCGCGTTGCGAAAAATTGTCAAACCTGTGATCTATCGTTGGTCAATTTACTCGTGTCGTTACTCGTCTTTCGAAAATTAAGATATCGCAAATTAGAGAAAGAAGAGAACACTTCGAAATAAATAGTTTCGTCTACTTAAAATTACGGATCCAATGGACGATAATCTACTCGAATATCCATCGAACCAAAATTTATATTTTATTTCGAATAATTTGATTCCATCTTTATTGATATATCTCAAAGAATAGATATTCGAATATCCATCGAACAAAAATTTATATTTTATTTCGAATAATTTGATTCCATCTTCGTTGAGATATCTCGAAGAATAGACAATCGTCGAATACTCAAACCGAAACGCTAGAATCGACTATAAACGATAAATTAATCATTTTGGGTCGAATTTTAACGCAACGATGTTTAGATTTTTTCACGAGTTGTCGAATAGATTATAATATCGTAGATTTCGAAATTTTTGGAAACCCTAGGAAAGCATCGGTCGCCCGTTTCCTCGTCGAAGGAAACGAAAAATTCCACGAGTTCGCAACGTGGAATACGATTCGCGTCCCTGAAAATCCTCTCGAAAGTTCCCCGATACTTGTTAGCACCTTGTAGAATTAATTTGCGTGTCACGAGGTTGCGATCGCGCGACATTCCGCCGTTTGTTATGCCGGGTTAAGCTCACGTGGCGGTGCAAGTGATTTTAAATAAGCTTGGCCGCGAGTTCGCTCGAAATAGCGACAATCAGTCGATGACACTGCGCGTCGCTCTCTCGTGACGGCTGGTTCGACATCGGTCATCAGCCAACTCGTCCCGTTGGATCGTCATCGATCGATGACGAGGTCTCACGATCAACCACTCGGCCACTTTCACGCGCACGTGCTCGTGCTTCGAAACCCTCGTTCCACGTGGAAACGTAATTCAACCCCCTGTGTCGACTCTGACGTCCCATAACCGTGTATTTACATTTTCGCAAATCTAGTCTCGCTTTTCCACTATTTCCCGCCGTTTGTGTCTCGAAAGCGACAGTGATACATCGATCGTGTTCGTCGTTGAAAATTTCTCGTCGGATACACACGAAAGGTTGTTTTTCTTAGAATTCACCTTTGATTTCGTATCTTGTTACGTACGTACGTCAATATCTCGTTATATAACTTATCACGATTGGAGAACATTATCTTCTTCCATTTCCGATGAGTCGTGAACACAATTAAACAGATATCGAGCTTTATGTAATCGATAAGTATCGATGAAGTCGTTCCGTGGGATCGTTCGTCGTAAGAATATCAATTTCAATGGTAAATACATCGAGGGTATCTCAGCGCGTATCGGTTCCATCGTCGATTCCAAATCTGTTTTGAAACTTCACTCGCATTTCTTCTGTACTTTCGTCGACCATACGGAAAATTGAGACTCTTCGTTAACGAATTTTTATAATTGGGAATTGGAGAATATTCGCTAACGGGAAGTTACGACCAATCTCGTAAAATTGTATCCTGAAACGTGACAATGGAATCGTCGAGCTTATTATAAATGTTCTCAAGGTGGATGTTAGATCGTGGCGATGGTAAATCTCGAATGATGACATCGCGGCACGTTTTTATCGACGCAAATCCGTCCCTATAGTATTACAAAGATTGACTACTATTACGACGTATATAAACCGAAGATAAATTTGTTCGTTTTTTTTTCTTTTTCTTTTTCTTTTTTGCGCGCGCGCAATATTTACTTCGCACACGATGAAAACCTGTTTGTTCGAACGCGAAATAATCTTTTCAATGTCGGGAAGGAAGTCAAGGGAAAGTTCCACGCGTAGAATCGATCGTGTTCGGTACAATGTTCGATGATATAATAAATCTTGCTCACCGGCTATAAATTAAATATATTGGAATCGCGGTGGCTCGAAAAATGAATATATTCTTTCGGTGGGAAACAAATTACGTATAATAATTTGCCCGTAGACATCGTTATGTTATTTTAATCATACACGTAGCAAATGAGTGTCGATGTAAGTATGTACATACTTGTTGCTCGACAGACTGCTCAAACATTACCACGAATGTAATACAAAAGCTATTCGCGTAGTCGATAAATCGATTACGCGTTAAACGGCGCGAGCATAATTTCGGTGACCATAAAATTTTATCAACGTAATTCGCACGAATTTAACGATAAGAGAATTCATTTACGGCACGTCTTGAATGTTTCTTTCGCCCGTTAAAAAAGCTTTTAAGCGGTTGATCCGCGTTGTTTTCCATACACTCGGCCGTTTAAGCATTCGATACAATTACCGTTTAATAGTACCTTTATCGCGTCCGTCAAGCCCCTTCCGTTTTCTTTTTTGCGATCGATAATGACACGTCTATCAGCTCTCGTGTATGCGTTCGAATAACGTTATGTCATAAACGTTAAACGTTAAACGTAAAACGTAAACCGTTGTCGGTCCCCGTAAAAACACGAAACGAGATCGCAGAAATTTTATTCGAGATCTCTGACCGTGAAAACGAAGCGGGAACGAAGTTTCCCTAACGAACTTTATATCGAATTAATTAAATTTTACATTCAATCTCGCGTTTGGCGCCGACGGGTCGTGTCTATTTACGCATATTTTCTCTTATTTTTTATGCATTCGTCGGCTATTTTTAAATATTCGATAAATATTCAATTCGGATTTATCTTGAAATTATCATTTTATCGGTAAAATATATTCGGCCATGCTTGACCAATTGAATTCAAATTATAATAATCGACTTTGGATTTATTACAATTTAAAAGAATCAAAACATTTTGAACAATTATTTTCGTATCGTTCAAAATTCTTTTTAAAAGACTTTTCACAGTTATACGGTACGAATATAGACGTGGTTAAAAAATTCTTTTTACACTATATATATATACAACGTGCATTGTATACATTCGACAAAAATTTACACATACGAAACTTAATTACAAAAGACGATACGAACCGAGTCGATCGTTCTCGTGTCGCTTAGAATTCATTTTTTGCATCGTATGCACCGTGCATTGTACATGTTTGGCACGGTGCATAGAAATGACAGATATATTTTCACCGCGCGCGTGGAAAATACGTTGGAGTGCGCTTTACCTCTCGAGAGCGTACTCGAATTTCTGGGAAGTGCTTTTAACGTTTCGTGGCTCTAACATTCGATTATACATCTCGCGCGTGAATCTTAACGAATCGATCTCCATCGAGCGTAACCGAGGAGAAACACCGAGCGTTTTATCGCGCGCGTTTCCGTAAATTCGTACAATCGGAATAATTTTATAGCGCCGGTTTAACGGCTACACCCACTCTCTCGCGAAGAAATTCGGTGTTTGCGTACTTAACGATTATACGATCGCATTTGTTGCTAATTTCCAACGACTTTTACGTGCCCGATTTCGTTCGAATGCGGCGCATAAAGATGCGGTTGGCAATTCGTAGAGCAATTAGAACAATTTTACAGCACGGACAGTAACTGCAGCCCGCGAAGGAACTCGATATTTGTGTACTTAACATTGCTTAACAGCGCTTGTTTGCTAAATTTCGGTGGCTTTTACGGGCCCGATTTCCAGCACGGCGCGTAACCGCCCGATTAGCAGTTTTGTGGGAGGAATGGAATAATTTTAGAGTATTGCCAGAGTAGGTACACCTACGTGGAACAATTCACTATTAATTGTCGATTTTCGTTGAATCTCGCGTTTCGAATTTCGATTCTAACGAGCAAGAAGTAGAATCTCGATCAGGATCTGCGTGAACGTGTTCCATTGCTCGACAAGGACTTGTTGAAATTATTTGATCGACTCTTCGTTCTCGATCTTGCCAGCTCGAAGGAAGTTGGAAATCTTCGTTGAACGTTCTCTACGTGGAAACGACGATAAGAAACTTTCGAATTGTGCGGACGAGTGCAGATAAGTTTCTTCCAGAAGACACTTCGGCGCCTCGACGAGAGACGCGAATGCTAAATATAGAGACGTTGTCCCTTCGATTTGCTCTTTGCTCCATCTTTTACCAGATTTTGTCCCGCGCGGCTCGCCTCTAGCCGTTGCATTTCTGAAACGAATCGTTTCTGGACCGGCTCGCGTTAGTTTCCTCTCGACTATGGTATTTTCGTGAGCGGGATCCAAACTTGGAAATTCGAATCGAGTGTTTAAAGATAAGGTACTTGTATATTATTTTTCTTAAATGTGGAGAGAGGAGAATTGCAATTGGAGACTTCCGCGACGAGATTAATAGTAATACGAATCTGGTACGCGAAAATGAAGCGAGGTATCGAGCGAAGAAAGAAGGAAATAAGAAAGAAAAAAGATTAACGCATAGAGGTAGAAATAAGTATACCTTCGATAAAAAGGCGAGGTACGATTGTACGTTGCTATTAGCTCAGCCACGATTTAACTCCGTTAAACACGTGATGTTCAATCGCAACGAATGGGGGATACATTATCGTCCATAATTTAGGAGAGATCGTTTCGAGCTTCGTTCGAACGATTTTATGGAGGATTAGGGAGGATTTTCTAGACATTCGGGAACAGAAACACGAATTAAGAAATCTCGAAATAGAGACGACGATAAAGTAAGGCTACCAGTTATCGCGAAACTCTTACGGGACGAACTCGATGAAGAAATGAAAAAAATTTGATTCACAGTTCGAGAAACACCTGGAATGAACGCACAGAAGCAACAAGTACCGTACGAAAGTTACACAATGTAGATCTACTTGCACGATTTCTTCGAACGTCGATAAACGTCCACCGAAATATTATTTTTCATTTCACTTTAGGGAAAGTGAACATTTTCCCATTGTTATTTCACCCGTAACGAGATATTCTCACTTCTCGAAGTCCGTTTCACGATTCACGTTCCCATTGAAACGGTATCCGTGCGATTAAACAGAGAACGGAAGGAAGTATCGCGAATGAAACGGATTAGGGGATGAAGTTTTATTTCGGGCAACATTGACGTCACACATCGTTCCTCGATAATAGATTTTCGCTAAATCGCGGCTAATAAGTTGAGAATTTAATAGCGTTCCCTGTATATTTTCATTATCCCCGTAACATAGTACCATGCTGTCGTATAATCTAATTTGGTAAGCGGTGGGTATGTCTTTATAAACTGACCGGCCGAATTACCCCTGTTACAGAGATAGTAATTTATGATCGATTGTAAAAGAATCTTACCAAACAGAAAGAATCTCTCGTTCATCGCGAATCGGCGCAAAAATTCGTTATCTTTCGATAACGTAAACTTTCTCTTCCGACTCGAATTGAATTCCACAATCGAACCGAGAATTGGATAAACTTAATCTCGGTAAATTACTCGAAGGTTGAATAAACTTCGAATAAAAATTCAGAACACATTTCCGTTAAGTTTCGTTATTACGAATTAAGTTTTCGCTCTCGGCAAAAGTTGAAGAACTCCTCCTCAACGAATTGCACGATCTCTCGGTGTTCGATATTCGATTCGTTCGAAACGTTCGCGAAATAACGCAACGATCGTCCTCCTCTGCGTTTTGCGCTCGAATTCGTTATTTCTCCGGGGCGTTTCGTCGATTTTTGTTCCACCACGGTTTCAGACGAGAATCGTATCAAAGAGGAACGCGACTCGTCGGCGAATTCGCGAAGGCGATCCCCCGTCTCTTCCCCCCACCACGGTCGGGGTTTCATATTTTCTGGCCGAAACCGCGTGCAGTGTAGAAATTCCGGGCGCATTCGTCGATAAATCAGTCGTCGATTTTCCGCTCGAAAAAATAAAGAGTCTCGCGGTGAGCCAGCCCGGCTCTGATTTACGAACGAACGCCATACAGGCGGGCCGAGGTGTGGTCCGACTTGCATTAGAGAATGAGTTCTCGAAATAGTCCCCGGACGTGGAGTACAGCCCTGGGAATATTAGGCAATGCCCACCCACCCTTCTCCCCACCATACCCAGCCCCCCATGGCCGATTTTTATCGTCCTACGTCACTGGCCCGTTATAAAGAAATGTCCCACATTTTCTTACCGAGCCGAGTTAGGTAATCGGGCTGGTTTCAACCGACTTCCCTTTCGGACTTACGAAGACTGTTCTCTCGTTGGACTTTGGTACCCACGGACGCGTGCACGTGGACGTACGATTCTCGTTTCGCGTTTCTGTTTCTCGTCTCCCCGTGTTGTCTTTTTTTTTTTTTTATATATATATATATGTATATGTATATGTATATATTCTGCATAGGCCGTAGTCAGCAGAACGGTCGAAATGTGGAAAAATATTTTTCCATTTACAATTCTAAATCGGGGGCAATGTTTATTGTAACTATCCCCCGGTTTCTTCTTTTCGATTGAAAATTCGATCTACTCTTCTTATCCCCGCACCGCGAGTATCGATACTCGCGGGATAAATCGTAGCGAAACGCGTTCGTCTATCGGATACTCCGTTCGCTAACGATAAGAGAAAGAGCGTTAGAAGAATCCACAGGGATACAATATTCGCGAAAATAGACGAGCGAAATATTCATTCATCGAAGGTCGTAGCAACGTGGGATTCTTTGATCCAGACGGCATTAACATTCCATTGACACACTCGTTGCGAAATATCGCAACCATGGGGAAAATCACGATCGCTTACGTCACTCTTATTATCCTCCGCGTTTCTATTTTTACGAATCTTTTCGGATCGCTTTCTTTTAACCCGCAATCGTACCGTACCGCCGTGGCCACGCGCTTATGATTAACTTTGCAAGGTGGGGGGAAATCGCTCGTTCGCTAAACCAGAAATTTCTCGTCGGTGCTCGTGATTTCTGCGCGGTGTTTCTACCGAACCAATTTGGACGAAATTCAGAATCATAGAAGAAAAAGAAATCAATCATTCATTGATCAGGAGTTCTCGTCGCGTAAACGATTCGTGGCACCTCTACGATAATCGAATCACTATTTACGAGCGAAATTGTAGACGTCTCTTGTTGCAAAAGTCGCTGGATTGTATTCTTCGCGCAAGAATCAAGTTCTCTAAATGATTCCGTAGAGAACAGTCGGTTACAAGTTCTTATCGATCGATGCCACCTCCACGATAAAAGAAACTCGATTTACGAACGCAATCCTGAATTTCTCTCATCGTGAACACCGTTCGACTACATTGTCCGCGGCACGGGTACACCGAACGTTTCTCGACCATTTTTTCCGACCACCCTGTATACAATACACCGAGACAAAAGTTCGCAAACAGAGTTGCTTGAACCGACGAATTTAGAAATTGCACGTTCGCCAGGAATTTCTTATAGCGTTTGGCAAACAAAATCGATATCGTCGACCGAATCTCCTGCAATTTAAGGGGAGTTTACTGCCTCTCTACTGCAGCCCCACGCACTGCCCCCGGTTGTCACGAGTTCCTCGCAGCGACACGTCGCCTCGCGGGATCATCGTCGCGATTGCACAACCGCGTGATCGCGATTCGGACGATTTAATTATTTCCGACGTACAATTACACTTATCGAGGTCGTTCGATCGAGGAGTCGCTTTCTCGACCTATCGACAATTCTTCAAAATTTCTCTCTTCTCTCGACTCACAACATTTGCCCACAAAAGAAAAAGAAACGGAAAAAAATATTTTTCAACGTCCTCGAAGTGTTCTGTTCGCGTGCGTTCTTGCGCGCGTTCCGTCGCCCCGCTTAGTGGTCGTTCGTGTTTCCACCATCCCTGAAACACGATCGTCCAAGTGGGACGACGGTGTCTTACGAAAACACGCGGTGGCGGTGGCGGTGGCGGCGACGGCGGCGGCGTCGACGTCGCGTCGCGTCGAGCGGCGAAAAACATTCGCGGAAAGCAAGAATGCGCGCAACCGTCTGCTTTATCGTTATAAACAAATCGTCAAGGCGGGGACCACCTATCCGTACTATGAAATACGCGAGCGGTGCACGTTTTGGACGCGGCTCGAGAGAGAAGCGCCGTCGGTATTTGGCAAACGGTGACAACGCCGTGGTCCGACACCCGTCGTCTCGCGGTTTCTCCGCGGTCCCAGGTATCCTAGACTCGCGGCCTCCGCCTCTTCCTCGGTACCGTTGCGTCCTCGTCTCCGTACGCCTCCATCTTGTCTCTCTCGCGTCTCCGTTTCTCGCTCGCGCGTCTCCTATCTCGGAGCATCTCGCTCCCTCGCGCGTCCTTCTTCCGCTTCGCGGTCTCTTTCTCTCGTTTCCGTGCCCCTCTCGCGAGGGACCTACCTCTCTCTTTCATTTTTGCGTTTCTCGCGCTCTCTTTCATTTTTTTATCTTTCGCGCCCTCGCTCTTCCATCTTGTGTCTCTCGCGTCCTCTCTCTCTTATTTTTGTTTCTCTCTCATTTTGTGCCTCTCGCGCGTTCTCTCTCTCATTTTGTGCCTCTCACGCGCTCTCTCTCTGATTTTTGTGTCTTTCGCGTACTCTCTCTCTTATTTCTGTGCCTCTCGAGGGCGTTCTCTCTCTTATTTCCATGTCTCTCGCGAGCTCTCTCTCTCTCGCTTCGCGTCTTCAGCGCGCTTTCTTTCTCACTTTGTATCCCCCGCGCTCTCCCCCCCCTCTCTCTCTCGCGCTCTCTCTCGCTCTCTTCCGCTCGGTCCCACTCGTTCCTGTGACTCTCGGGCGGTCCTCCTCGCTCGCGTTCTCTCTCGTTTCTGTGTCTCTCGCGCGCTCTTCCTCTCTTCGCGTAAGAGAGCCGCAGGAGGAGAGAGAGAAGGGGCAAAGACGCTTTTAGACACGGAGCGTCCACGAGCGTCGCGACGCCTTGAGAAGCAGTAGTCGCGTACCTTAGGCAGCTTCCACCTTGCCGGCTCGCGGCCCCGAAACGTAACGCGATTCTCTCCTCCGTCGCGCGACGACGACGTCCGCTGGCTTTCGGGCGCATCCTCGCCGATCCGCGTCAACGTCTCACCTGCGCGAGGACCCATTCTCGTGACCCGTGGGACGTTCGAAACACCCGTTGAACCGGGGGTGGACCTTGCCGATGGAACGTGGTGGACGATCATCGGGGTGGTAACGGTCGTACGGTGCTCCGGATAGAATATTCTCTGTGGAGTTAAATTTGGGTCGTGGCGTTCTTCTCCGTTTCATCTCTAACGCGCGCGCGTTCACGCGAGTTCTGGAGAGCGATCCTCCCGCGGGATCGCGTCGGGTGGTTAAAGCGCACGTCGTCGTTTCGTATCTCGTGGACACGGCCGTGCACCGAGAGGATAAAGTTGGTCGCGGCGGGACTCGGGCGAATATTTCGACGGGATCCGCGAAGTCTAAATTAATCTGGAGCGGCCGTTGTCGAAGCTGGGAACGACGGGCCTGGTGGTGTTCGCTCGGCGTAAAAAGAACGTAAAGTTTCACGCGTCCGTCCGCTCGTCCGCCCGCGCTGCGCGCGAGGAATAAAAATAAGCGCGATACGGGGAACACCGAGGAGTCGGATCGGTTTTCTGGCCACGGAGGGTTGGTTGCACGCGTCCTCGCGCTTACCAAGACATCGTCCCACGGGGGGGGACGACGACAACAAGTGGCCGCGCGCACCGTGCTCTTATCCCCACTTACAACCCCCCCACCTTGCGCGTAGACTCCCACGAGAAAGAAAAAAGAAAAAGAGAATACAGATACAAAGACGACCGACTTCCTTTTATTCCAAAAATAATCCTCCTCGTCCTTTTTCGTCCACGACCTTGCAACCTCCACCTACTCGCCCGCTCGGTAAGAGACCAACGCGCGGATTTCGAAACCGTCTCGATAACGAGGCGAAAGAATCCCGCGAGGAATTCCACGAAACGGTGGATGAACCACCCCGAGTTTCGAGGCACGCGGATAAACTGCGCGGTTGATCGTTCTGGAAGAACGTGGGACAAGTTCGAAACGTCGTCGCCGGTTTCCGCGGCGTTCTCTCCGCTGTGACGGATCCGTCAGTGTGGAAGTGCAGTGTCGTGACCGTTTCGCGGTTCACGGTGGTCGTTGGTCGTTCGGCGACTGGATCGACCGTTCGAATGTGTCCGTGGAACTGTCGCGCGGTGACGTCGTCGCGGGTGATACCTGTTCGCGTTTGTACGGGGATGGTATAGTGTTCTCCAAGTGGACGACCGTGCGCGTGGTCGATCGGTGATCACCGGTGGTAGAGGGGAGGGGAAAACGAACGCGTCACCCCGTTTGAGAGTAAACACCGCGAAAGTGGTTCGCGTGGCGAGAAGAGAGAAGAACCCCGCGACGATGGCGGAGCGTCCCGGGGCACGTAGACGCTCGCGTCGCGACAGCATGGAGAACGCGGGGGCGTCCGCGCGGGGCACACCGCCAACATCGAAGGATCGCAGGACCAAACGATCGAGCAAACCGTCCAAGGAACGATGGTTGCTCACCAGGAAGACCTGGCGTTACATGGCGGACGCTGGCCGACGTTTGATCCCCGACGGTACCCACAACCGGCCGGAGGACATCCCGAAGATCGAGCAATACTTCCAGGAGGTGTGCCAAAAGGAGCCCAGGTTCCTCTTGTGGAGGAAAGCCTCCTATCCGGGAACGTTGGGCTTTCGTTCGCAGAGACGAAGACGACCGATCAAGGGTGGTAGCTGTCGCACGAAAGCCAGCTCGGCCGACGAGGCGGACGACGTCAGAACCGGGACACCCAGGAGTTTCGTGCTCAGGACCACCACCGCTGGAAAGTTCGATCTGGCCAAAGCGAAACGGGAATGGTTGCTGGCGACCGAGGGGGGCAGCACGCCCTCCAGTCCCGGTGAACGCAGGAAGTTCCAACAGGAGGACACCGAGGCGAAAGTGTTGGCCGATATGCTGCAGAAGTACCTGAACATGCAGAGCGACGTCGCTGGCACGACGAGAACCACCGGTAAAACGGACGGTGTCCAGACGACCGAGGGTAAGGAACCCTTCGATTATCAGAGCCTGATCGACAAGCTTCAACAGCACCTGGACCTGATAGTGGCTCAGGCGAAACTCGAGGAACTGTCGATCCAACGGTCCGCCTCGAACGACGCCGCGCAGAAGGTTCCCAAGTCCATGCAACCGTATCAGGGCGACTACGTGCACAAATCCCTGATGGAGACCATCGGTCGTTATTACAGCAAATCGGGGACCAGGGAGCACGTGATCACGGATATACTCACCGATCGAAAGTTACTGGAGAAGTTGTACTTCGATCTGAGATGCACCAGGGGGTTCAGGGGTCCACGTGCCACCGGTGCGTACACATCGCCGTCTAGTCGTTGGTGGACGCATCAACGAAGCAGAGCACCGACCAAGGAGGACGATTGGTTTTCGAACAGAAGGGATCATCTCTCCCCGCCGCCGTTGATCGCGGTTCAGGAGCCAAGCACCGATCGGGGACCGGTGGACGACGGGGTACAAACCGATCCGGTGCCCAGAGACGTACTGGACGCGATCGTTCTGGAGAAGGAGGAGTCCAAGGAGATCACCGGGCAAAAGTCCAGCGGTCGTAGACGCAGCAGCGTGGACAACGATGACGTTTCACCGTCGGTGAGCGACACCATCAAGAGGTACCTCAGAATGGCCAGAAAGAAATCGATGGACGCGGACAAGGTCGATAGGTTCAAACGAGTCAACTACGATCGCAATCTGCGCAACATAAAGGCCAAAGGGGAGACGACGAAACCGAGCGACGACGACGGGAACAACAAGGGTTGTCAAACGGACGACAACTGGGCGATCAATTACAGAGAAATGTCTTCGATGGAGAATCCGTTCGAGAATCTTTCGGACGCGGACACGACCACCTCGCCGCCGAGTCGTAACGCGAGCTCGAGGAGCAGCATCGACGCAGGCCTCGGCTCCGAGGAGCCGCTCACTCCTAAACATCACCACCATCAATCCTTCCTATCCCATCTCCTGCACGGTTCCAACGCGCACAAGGATAAACCGCATTCGGCACCCGGTTCGCCGGCACTCACGTCATCGTCGACAAATTCCGCAGGTGGCACAGCGATGCAGAAGAGCAAGTCCTCGAGCAGCGTGGTGCATCACGGCAGCCGACTGGTCGCCAAGAAGATATGGCGGTCCAGGAGCAAGAGCACCTCGAGGGCGACCAATCAACCCTCCGTCTGGACTCCCCAGGTGAGTCCCTGTTTGCGATTAAGAGAGTGGCTTGCTTTTGTGGATGTGGTCTAGGGATATTGGAATAGGTGGTGCAGGGATATCGAAGAGGGACAGGATTTTGGCAATTCGAGGGTTTGTCTAGGGATATTGGAATAGGCGGTGCAGGGACATCGAAGAGAGATAGGATTTTGGGCAATTCGAGAGGGTGGTCTAGAGATACTGGAAAGAGTTGGGTTTTTGGGTGATTAGGGAAAGTGGTCTCGAAACACCGAAGGGAGCAAATTTTTGATAATTCGTGAGGGTGGTCTTGAACGTTGATAAACTCGAGTTCTGTTTGCAATTCATTTTCGTATAGGTTAGGTATCAAGGGGTCTCGTTAATTCTCCATTTTAAAATATGGATGATCTTTTGTATCTCTTTCCATTGGAGGGTGTATTTACATATGTTTCAGAGAGTCGTAGAAAGTTTTTTCGAGTATAAATGATACTTTCTGTTGAAACGTGATCACTGTCGACACGATGATTCTTCTTTCGAACGTTAGACCTATCCAAGTGATTCGTAATTCGTACAGGTGTGTCCTTTAATATCAAACTTCGATCGATAATTTCTAATTGGTCGCAATACGGTCGCGCGCGATTTTTTCGATATTTCTTTCTAACGCGTTTTACACGCGCATTGTAAACGGAACAAGAACATATCACAGGCGCTATAGATAGAGTTTTGTCTTGCCAAAACACGTCTACGAATAATTTGCTTAAACCACCTGTCGCGGCATAGCTGGGAGTGTCCACCTCGTTATAAGAAAGAAAACGAATTAACGGTGCCGCCATTAAAATCTGCGAAAACATACCGTTGCTATTAATAAAGATGCACGGTCACTTTTCTTACCGACGTTCAAAAATCGAATTGGTCCTTATCATTGGACAGAAATATCGAGTTTGCGATTGGAATATTTCTCGGTTCACTTTCTTCGATGAAATCTCCAAGCAGGTAGCCTTTTCTCTTTAGATAGAAGTATCTTCTTCTTCTTCTTTTTCTTTTTCTTCCATTTCGATGACTTCTCCTCTGAAAGTTCCTCCAAACAGGTAGACTTTCCCCTTTGAACAGAAGTATCTTCTTCTTCTGTTTCAATGATTTCTCCTCTAAAAGTTCTTTCAAGTAGGTAGCCTTTTCTCTTCGGACAGAAGTATCTTCTTCTTCTTTCTTTTCTTTCATTTCAATGACTTCTCCTCTGAAAGTTCAGCTTCTATTTACTCTTCATCGACTCTTCGCGTGCTTCGACCATTTGTAATAATAATTATCCAAGTGGTTATCGCGGTTTCCAATCAACGACGACGTCGTTTCGGGCGATCTCTTCGGCGCGCGGGTCTCATCTCGCGTCACCGCTCCTTCTTCGTCGATGTCGGTTTCGACGGTCTATTTTTCTTTCTTCCGGCCTCTGGCGGCGTTTAATATCCCGTGTGACCGAGTATTCGGACGATGTGAAAGGGAAAAAGAGGAGATGCGAGAATAAGAAGAAGAGGGTCGACCTTGCGGCAGGCAATCTCGTTAAGCGGTAAGCGCGATAACCAATTTAGGGCCTCGGAATTTCGCCGGCGCCGCCAGAAATAGTCAGCCAACGGTGGTGTGTATGAACTATACTTAACCCCTGCTACTACTACTGCGTGCACCAACGCGCCAGCGCGCACGCTTCTACTAGCAAGCGGCTTGCAGTCACGCGCTCGCGTTATCCCCAACGATTCCGTTCGTTTTTCCTATCGATCGTCAACGCGAACCATGTCATCGATTCTTGATCGGTTCGTTGCTCCGCGACGACGAGAACCGAGAAAACTCGAAAATAGCATTGCGTGACTCCCTCCAATTGAAATTGAACGAATTCGTACGCGAATGGTTACTTATGTCGTCTCCAAAATCCATCTACTCGAAGTCAATTCGCCAAAGATTCTCTCGATCGAACATTAACTCGCGCGAGTACGCGCGTTCGCTGATTTTTACCCACTTTGTCCCCCTATCCTCGACTGTTTTAGCCTCTTCGGTTATAACGAGCGCGTTCCCGAAAAATTTGGATATTCGAAACCAGTTTACCAACGACGCTTTCGTCGAGATGTAAAATACACAAATTTCTCGCTACGATCACACGAGGAACGAGCTGATTCCTTTTGCTCGTTCCAAAAGTTTCGATGCAAGACAGGGATGTATTAGGGGTGCTAATTTTTCGTACGTATTCGAATCTTCGGGTACTTTCGCGGCGCGAATATTCGGCTATTGTTCGAATTACTCTCGAGTGATCATTCGAATACTCGTTCGAATTTATTCGTAACGTTCGAATATTCGAAGCGTTACTATTCGCTTATTCGGATACTCTCGTACCTATAAAATATTCGAAGCTTCACCTCGTAGATACTTTTTGGTTCTATTCGTCGCTGACGCGACGATTCTAACTCTTCTATTCTGTCGCTTGCGTTTAAAATCCTCGTCAACATCGAGCAGTCAAAGTTGACCGAGTCGTCCGCGTCCTCGTCGCGGAGATTTATCCCTCGATCTAAATCCACGAAATTTTCAACGCCCACGGGCCACGGTGGGTTGTATATTTATTTACACGGCTCAGGACAACCGATGATATCGCATCATTTCGCGCTCGACGACACGAGAGTAACGACAGAGCGTTTGATAGATCGTCGTGTGCGATTGCGTTTTGGCAGTGATCCTTCGCGAGCAACGCGTACGAGCCTTCCTTTCTTCTGCTACCCACGTGTTGCGATTATTAAGTGCTCGACCGGTAAATAAATTTTACGCTCGACCCTCTAAGGAAATCTTCCGATGACCACCGAGCTTCTTCCACTCGTTTCGTCGTCTCGATCGATGATGCATCGATTTGTGCACGCTAGGTTCGTTCCTGTTTTGACATCGATGACGAACAGTGTTTGAAAGTACACGGTGTAAACAGTGTGATTAAATTTAGATACTTTAGGGGTTGACAACATCGAAAGGAATAGAAAAGTTCGAACGAAGATGTCTCCGATGTTGACAGTTTCGGAGATACTCAAATTTTTGATTCGTAAGTCACTTATCGGCACGAGGATACGATTAATTTGAAATCTTAACGGTTAGATATTCATCAAACTACTATCGAAACTTATTCACGTTTCCTTGAAAGAGTTCCATCGACTCATGAAGATATTACCTATAGTACTCTTACACGCTGTATATTTCTCTCTGACACTTCGTCTTCTCGTTAATTAGCTTACTAGGATCAAGATTACTCATCGAGTGATTCGAATATATAATATTTCGATCAGTGGACTATTTGAACACTATTCGAATACTCGAGTGTTCACAGCATTTGGATATTCGTAGTATCCAAACGATGCTATGCGGTATTGTTCGAATAGTATTCAAAATTTATACGCGTCTCTCCAGGTCCAATAGTTTGAATAGTTACAGCTCTACTTACAAATTAAGTTCGTTAAACCACCAACTTATCTCCAATATACTTGTAACGCGCTGTATCTTTGTACAGTCATCGGTATACTTATCGTCGTGCTTTATTTAAGGTCTCCTGTTGGACAAACGTTTCTCGTAATCCTCGGGGCGTATCTTCGTTTTATGATTAGGATTAAAGCATCGCGCGACGAAGATATCGCGTGCGTTAATTTCGAAATATTCCGCGGCTGTGCACGGTGAGCACGAACTTTGTCTTCGTGTAATTGCCGCTATAAAGAGAGATAAACCGAACCTTCGTCGTTCTTGAAACATCGAAGCCAGGAACGAGCCGCGATAAATCAAGCGAGTTCTGCGCGTTGTTCCTGTAACCGCGAAATGGCGATCGGGATCGTAAATTAGTGGACATCGGTTCGTTTCCGAGCGTGGAAGTCGCTCGATGATATTCGAATTCGAAATTGACGGGGAGCCAATTCATTACATCAGACGCGGTGAATTTTCCAAGATGCTCCTCGAATGCGAAAACAAAATTGGATCGATCGGGATAAGAACGCCGAAACGTTGATTGTTGATGTGCAGATATGCAACAGGTCATGTGCACTCCCTGGAACATCGAATCGACGATGTTGGTGTTCGAAGGAATTTTTTTTTATCGACTTTTCATCAACGAAACGCTCAATATTGGCTCGAATGATCATACATCTCCGAGAAAAACGTTTAGTCGATATATAGGGGAAAATGAATTTTCCCTCTTCTCGTCGTTAGTGTATACAGTAGGTCACGTGTGTTCTATAGAATATCGAATCGACGATTTTGGTGTTCGAAGGAATTTTTTTTCATCGATTTTTTACCAACGAAACGCTCGATGTTGGTTCGAATGATCATAGATCTCCGAGAAAAACGTTTAGTCGATATATAGGGCAACATGAAGGAATTTTCCCTCTTCTTGTCGTTAATGTATACAGTAGATCACGTGTGTTCTATAGAATATCGAATCGACGATTTTGGTGTTCAGAGGAATTTTATTTTCATCGAGTTTTCACCAACGAAAAAGGAAGAAGTTCTCTCCCCCTTCGTTACTAGTGTGTACGCAGTAGTGCAGGTTGGCGTTGTTTGGAAAAATTTTTCTTTCACGAGCGAGAAACTCGATGTTTTTTTATCCTCTGTCGACATGCATTGTAGGAGAAAAGGAAGGAATTTTTCTCCTTGTCGTTGGTCTGCGCGTAGTAGGTCAGGCGTGTTTCTTGAAATACCAGACGACGATGTTGGTGTTGTTTGGAGGAATCTTTTTTCGCCAGCGAGAAATTCGATGTTGGTTCGAATCAGGTTTTTACTTTTTGTCGACGTGCATTGTAGGGAGAAAGGAAGGATTTTTGTACCCTTGTTGTTGGTGTGTATGCAGTAGGCCAGACGTGTTCCCTAGAGTATTAAACGTCAGTGTTGCTCGAAGGAACTTTCTTCCAAATTTTGTTGCGAAGCTTCCATATGATATTGCTTCGAATCGTAGGTCTACGAGCAAATGTGTATTTTCCATCGACATGTATTACAGGGAGAAAGATAGATCTTGAATCAAGGAGAACGTACAGCGAGAGGATAATGGAAACATAGGAGCATTAAATTTTATCTATTGTAACAGTTTTAATTACAATAAAATAATAGATCACGAGAATGAATTGAAAAAGATCCAAGGATTAGGGTTAAGTAGAACGAGGACAGTGTTGAGAAATTTTTTACCAAATTACGATAATCGAACTTTCTTTCTCCCCAGTATATATTGTCCATGAAGAATGTACTGTCACGATCTTGTTTAAAGTCTTCTTCGCTTTCGTCACCTTTCGACATTTGGTTAACCTTTTTGGAACACGAAACGTTTCACCGTGTAACATTTTCTCACGCTGCTTGAAATTCACCCCGCGAATACGGCTTTAAATTGTGACGTATAGAAGGGGCGTCTTTTACATTCGTTTTAATTAAAACTACCCGTTCCGCGGAACGTTAGAACCGCTTGTCTTACAGTCGTACTATTTTGCAAGAGCGAAAAAAATAATTAACACGCGTTCCCTCCCTCTTCCAGTGGCGCACGGGCGAGGGAAATCTTATCGCGAGATTATAATTATACCTCGCGTTTCCACCAATGTTCATTACTGTCGATGTACTCGGGCATAAAATTATAAATTCCAAATTGCTAATATTCTCCGTGAAAATATGCATTCTCAATAATTGTACCGCGCTTAATTTTCCAGCGCGGAGAGCAATCTCGTAATTGTACATGTCCGGAGGATATTTAATTCTGAGAAAACTCGTAGGTTTTACTTGTAATTTCATCCCCCGGGGGAAGGGAGTACGAACTTAATACTATTGTTCCGACTATTAGGTGGAAAATGGTGACTTCCGGTGACTCGTTTATTAGGGCAACGCGCGTTGCATTAGCAATTCCCGGTGAAAACGCGAAAC
Organism: Ptiloglossa arizonensis; assembly: GCF_051014685.1. NCBI lineage: Eukaryota > Metazoa > Arthropoda > Insecta > Hymenoptera > Colletidae > Ptiloglossa > Ptiloglossa arizonensis. The sequence continues at coordinate 14,907,943 of NC_135056.1, forward strand.
AACGTAGAGTCGACGGAATCGTTTATCAACAACAAAGTAATAACGAACTGAACTGCTAATCGTGGTAATGGAGAGGCGAAGTCAATGCCAATTATAATTCCCCCGTTAATTACGAGGGCAGGTGAAGTTCACTTCGATGCACTTCCATTAATTCGATATACACTTGCTTTTACATTAGATGCAGTTACTTTGTTTCTAATTAAACTTCGCACAGAACGGTAATACCTCTTCCAGTTACTCTTCGCAACGCGAATGAAACGTCTTCCTTAATATAATACTTATTACTTTCCACTCGTTACGCGATTTCATCGATTCAACTTTCCCACGAGAACTTCAGCTTTTATTCAATTTTCATTTCTCACTCGCGCCAGTTCGTTACATTTACGACTGCAGTTTGCTTGTAGTGGACTGTAATTTTCTTTTCAAAAGAACCGAGACGGAGATTATCCTACGTCGTAACTGGGCTGTCTCAACTCCTCATCGACGTTACTCGTAGTAATAATTTTTCCACTCGAGGACTTCTTTGTCCACTTTCAAAAGTTTCAAACTAGTACAGTGTTCTTGGGGAAGTATCATTGCAGTTTCTTCGATTCTCCCCTCTTCGTCACAGATTTTGGTAAAGTTCGTCTAGAGTTCATCGACTCGACGTATTCTCTGGAAAAATGATTCACAGTATTCGTTTTGTTTGTACGCTCTTAATTTTCTTAACGTTCGAGGAGTATCGGTGTCGAGGAGTTCGATGCACCTGTTACGTAAAATTCAACGAGTCGATTACATCGATTAACGCGAACGACTCCGTAATAATCGATCTTACGAGCGTAACCCGACCTTTCGTAACGCAACGTAAATCGAAGCATCGCGGTCGAGGAGGATTTTTCAGATCGTGTGTCTTTTGTATTTCAGGGAAAGTGCATGTGGGCGGGCACTGCTGGACGACGCGTCACTCTGCAGGACACCTCGCTAAGATCGCTGTCAGAAATCGAGAGGAAGGTCCTGTGCAAGGTGGCAGTTGCCAAACTACAGGCCCTGAATTTAGGTGTTCACATTAGGCCACCGAGCGGTAAGTCCTTTGACGTTTGTTCTTTGCGTTGCACAATTGTTTGTCCAATATCTCTGATACGAAGCAATGCAACTCCAGAGTGCATTGCACTCCCTCGTGAAAGAATCGGAAAACTTTGTTCGATATTTACGAAACGTAAAGAAAACTTTAACGAACGTTCATGGACACGAGAGTGTCTTCGACCTTTGTGAAATAAAAAAATTGTACCTTCTTCTTTTAGAAATTTCTAGAAAAAATTGATCAATGTTGGATATGTACCAAACGTAAACAAAATTTTAAAGAACGTTTACAGAAAAGAAATACTAGGGTTTCTCCCTTTCAAAATAAATCAAATTGTATCTCCCCTATTTGAAATTTCTGATTGTACCACCTAGAGTCTTTTAACAACTATTTCAAGTATTAACATCGAATCATCTCGACCCACTTGTTCAATGTTTCTGAACCACGGTGGTATAATCAAGGGGGGGGGGGGGGTAAGAGAGCACTGTATCCCCCAACGAAAGAATTAAGAATTTTTGTTTAGTATTTATCGAACGCAAACAAATTTTCGAGAACGTTTACAGAGATAAATTCAAGAGTCTTCTCCTCTCGAAAGAAAAGAAAACAGAAAAAAAAAAGAAATCACCCCTATATTTTCAATTTCCGGTTGCGCCATCGCCGAGACGAGTTTCGAGTCTGCTCTTTGAGTCGCTGGTCAATAAACTATCGAAGAACCGATAATTGATCTTTTCGAGTTTTCGAAAATTTTACGAGCCCGGGATTATTATTCCACGCTGTCCGAGTTTTTACGAACGCGCGAGTCGTGGTGCGTTCTTTAAATTTAAAACAGACGCGAGTATTTTCTTTTTTTTTTCGCGCCTCGATGGCGCCACGAAATGATAGAAGGAAACCAGAGGGTACCGTGTGAATTGCCGAAGGTCGGTTCTTTTGGTTTTTCTTCGAGGAAACGAGTATCTTATCCGCGACGTCGTGGATGAAATCTCGGCTCGGCTGTCCGAATGATTGACGTGTTTATGAGCGTAAGGATCCATTCGCTTTTGCCTTGTATCTTCAACGTGGGAGTATCCTCTTTCGTAAAGAATTTTTTCTCGTTCTCGTTTCACGACATTAAGTATACACTGGCTCCCGAGGCTTTTAGAAATCGTTGGGAAGATGTTTATTACCCTTTCCGAGGGAATCGATCGCTCGTTGCGACGAACAATTGAAATAGTATCGTCTAATGGACCGAGGTGCACGGTGTTGCACCACGGACGCGAAGTGTTCGCAGAGTGATCCTAATCGTGGCCAAAAGTTACGGTACAGCGATGTCGTAGAGGGTACGAAGGAAAACAGAGCTCTAAATTATACGAGGTCGTTCGACCGAAACGATGAAAATAGTTTACGTAACTTGAAAATGAAAAACTTTGGAGTCATCGCCCTTTAAAAGATAGGCACGACGCACTTTTACGAGTACGACTTTGAATCGAGTGTTTTATGGGTTCATTCTGGGGTCCATTATGAGTGGTTCTACACGGTGTGCAGTGATCAGTTATGTAAATTAAATTTTAAATCATTTATCGAAGAGTGGGTATTCTTCGAAAGATTTTGACGTTCAAATTTGTATTTTTTCTGGACGTATTCGGAATTGTGTAAATTATTTATTGTTTTAGTTGTAGGAAATTGTTTCGCGAGTTTGTAAAATATCGTTCGAACGAGATCATTCGTTGTTACGTCTTCGTTGCTCGTCGAGGTATCAAATTCCACGAAACCTCAGGGACGATATATAAAATGGATATTCGGCGAGGATAGTATCGTATCAGGGTCTTTATTTAGGACAGGCGGAGCGAATGGGCTGGCAAACTCAACGGAGTGTGTTGATTAGGTGGGCAGAAACGGAAGGAAAGGTGACAGAACTTTCTTCTCTATTACTTAGAAATGGATAAATAAAAGTATGCGAGGGTGGCGAATGAAGCAAAGGGCGGACAGAATTTATAGATCCCAAATGGGATCGAAATTAGAGGAAACCCGTGTAAATCACTGTACAATGATCTCTTGAATTTCTTTTTCTTCGAGTTGAAATGAAAAAAAAAAGAAAGAAAAAATTTGTTCTCGAAAACATTTTCCTTCGATAAAGTACTCTTGAATACGATACACGGAAAATGGACGATAACTCTGTAAATTAATCAATCGAAATAGGCAATCGTTGAACTTTTTCAAAGTACTTTTGTATACAATGTGTAGAAAATACGTAGTGTACGTACACGATAATTATAAATTGAATATTTATAAATTGATAAATCGAAATATACAACCATTTCGATTTTTACTTTCGTGGTGATCCGTTCGCATCGAGATATCGAACGATCGATAAACGCCGCGCGGTCGATACTCGTCGAAACGTCAACGGTGACTCCGATGCGCGGAAAATGCATACACTCGATGCACGGGCCTATGCGTTTCGCAATCTCGCGCGCGAAATTTTTCTGCGGTGCATTGCGGTCGTTGACGTTACTCAACAATCAAGAAGGGATCGTGTTTCATCGAGTTCCATTTGCTCGTGTGCGTTCTGCGTTTCTTTGTTCCACTTCCGTATCCAAGCGGAAGTGAATCAATGAGACCACAATAGAGACAGAGCGAGCACAGTGGATTCTTATTCGTGGGCCCGATTGTGTACGCGTTCTCGCGCCCACCGATTCCCCGAATATAATTGAGGCACGTTGATGCAACCGAAGTCCGATAAAGACACCGAACAGTGAATGTTTCATCGTTACTCGCCGTTTTACAGAATCTCTCGGCAGCAGCACGGTGGCCACGAAGCCCAAGCGGAGAGCGCCTTTGCTGAAGAGGAAAGCTCTCACGACAGGCTTCTTCGACAACAAAGGGAAGGACGACAAGGAAAAGGGTAAGTGGGAAACGAAAATGTCCGTCAACGGCTTCGGTTCGTGTTTTCTATCGCGCGAAAAAGATTCAAGGAGAGCGAGTAAACTGATACGAAAGATGCAAAAATTATTTCGATGATTTTCGATACGATTGAAAAAAAAAAATTCTTCTTTGTACAAACGCGTCGAACAATGAGCGATTTTTTACTCGACGAATGGGAATCAGAATTTTTATATATTTGAACGGATTATTTTCTTCGATACGTATATTCATGGATAAGAAATATTTTAGTGAATACAAATTTAACTATTCTTCGATCGTTTTATACGTCGTCTATTGTTCCATTATAATTTTACCTGGCTTTGTTTTTCGCGCGTTACACGGTACTAGAGAAAGGGTTTTGTAGCATCGTTTTCCAGCATCGATTCGAAATTGATTTTTCATAATAGGTGTAATTAGAATAATAACTGTACGTAAACATTCGTGCCATCTGAACTGGTTTTTGCGAAACTTACGTGGATCGTGCATCGAGGGATGATTTTCTAAGTGAAAATTTCATTTTTCATTCAAGTGAAATCACTGTCGCGACGCAGAAAGTCGAGCAACACCGAGATAAAGGATATTTAGGGGATTTCGGTGGCAAAGCGATCGGTTTCCCAGTTCCTCGTTCGAGTTTCGAACACTCCGCCGCAATAGAAATTCACTCGACAGAATCAATAATTAAACGCGGTAAATTAAGTGCGCAGTTTAATGCGCGGAAAGCGGCACAGTTAACGATCGGAGATTTATGGGCCGATTATTTGTTTGGAGAATAACTAGTTCAGCTATTTTCAGGTGCGATTCTGTTTGCTAAAGTGCGGCACAGGAGTGCTTTATCATTTTATACGTTTACGACATCGCCGCGTGTACGTATTTTGATCTAGTCGAGAGCCGCAGGAAAGACAAATATTATGCTTGGGACAAATCTCGATGTTGTTCCGCCTCTGTTTCCCCGTTTGGAATTCCACGCTCGATAATTACGTAAATCGGGAGCAAAGCTCCTCTGCGCGCGATCAATTCCTTTTATTATCGTTACTGTTCACCGTGGAACCCTTCGTCACGATCGCACAATACAACGCTGGAAATACAAACGAAGAAAAACCAATGAGCTCTACCTCGGGTCGTTTTTGACCCGTGACACATGTCCTCGTAATACATCGTTTTTTCCACGATTAAAGCTATCTGTAATAAATCTGTAATAAATGAGTTCCTGCATTCTCTCAGGCCCTCTCGTTGCGTTCTAAAGTTAAAAGAATTACGTGTACCGTGCATTCGCGATATTTTTAAATATTAAGTACACCTGTTGAAAGTATCGACACCGTGGTTGTAATCGTTAGCGAAAACATTTTTTCTTTGCTTCGGGATCTCGATAAACGAGACGGGAAAATTTCATCGCGGTTTCGAATTTGTTCAAGCTCGAGAAACGATACTCTTTCGTTCGTTGTGTGTGTGTTCTTTTTTTTAATTAAATTCCCATCCAAAGGAACACGCTTTAAAGCCAACTTCGTTCGCGCCTCTTTCTGCTCCGTGTCAGCGATGCAATTACTAGTATGCACCGCGTGGGCGTTTCATTGCATTTCCTGTTTGTAAAGCACTCGCGGCGCGATATTTCGAATAAAAATTGCACTCCGGATGGAAGTCGATGTTGAAAAGAGCTCAAGACCAGTGCGAAACAATCCTAATCCAACGACGTGGGTATGCTTCAACGGGCTGTGACCTTTTACACTTATAATCGTCCCTTTTGAGTGTACCAGGTCTCGTTCGCTATTAGCGAGCGTACGGTGTCGTCTGTGGAAAACGTTGCAATCTCTTTTTCCCCATGAATATCAAAGGTAACGGAAAAATTTGGTGTTTTCATCCTTCGAGGTTCGTTCGTTACTTTCCGCGACGAATAATCCGAATTCATTGTCATTGGACTGCGAGAAAACGAGATAGAAGATGGTTCACGATTTTCGAACGAAATTACAGATTTACGTTTCTACATAGTTTTCGTTCGACGATATTTATACCAAGTGTTTTTCATTTCACTCAGAGAAACGTCAAAGAGTATTACGGAGATAATCGTTTCTGCATAGACAATGCTTGGATCTTTCATCTTCGCGAGTGTTTTCGAAGTTTCGCAGCTTCGAGGTACACGTCTGAACAATTCTTCTTGCAATACGTTTTACCTTATCGTTGAACAATTTTCGTATTAAAATACGAAATAATAACTTACCAGGAGTAAGAACATGCTTGGAAGAGTAACGTCGAAATGTATCGTCCAGTCGCGGTTAGTTTTCCGTGAAGAGAAATTGTTCCTTACGGTTGGATGTAATTTTCCTCGCAAACACGCGAAAGGAAGAAAAAAGTGGAGAAAGAAGTGCGCGGAACTATCGTAAAGAAATGAATTTACGATACGGTGGACTCTTTTTTTTTGAAAAATAAAACCACGGAATGTCTCGACGTAGAATTAACTCGTTAAAATTAGAAACTATATTCTCCGTAGGGTGGAACACCGAACGGTGCAATTATGGACGATCGTGGAGAAATAAATCCCACGCTGCACGACACCACGTACTCGCTGACCATCTGTTCTTAGACCAATATCCATAAAGTTATTAATTTTCTTCGAGAATTACAACGTTCGAATATTCGGTCACATCCAAGTCTTGACGAAGAATCGATCGTCGACATTAGATCAATCCTACACATTATTCGAAAGACTAATTCCGTGCAATAATCACCATTCGAAACTACAATCGAGATCGACCGTGGAGAACAAAATTTTAATTAAATTTTGAATCCTTAAATCGTTTTCAAATAAAATTCCTAAAATTCGCTGTTCTTCTCAGATATTTAAATTTCACGAAACGGTTACCAATTCGAAACTGCAATAATGCAACCGTAGAGAACTAAAATCTCGCAGAGTTCCAGCCACGAGATCTCAAAGGGTTGTTGGTTACGTTTTTACCGCGTTGTGCATCGCAAATTATTCTCCAAGTTGTTCCCTGAGAGGTCTGGAAAAGGACCAGGCACCGTTTGGAAAAAATCGTGGGCTTGTCCATGTGCAAGTACCAGGCTGCGGCAACAGTCTCGGCCAGGCTGGTATGAGACACAATTTCGCCGGTTAAAATTAGCCACGGGGTGCTTGGTGGCGGTGCATATTTCCGCATATACCAGGTTTATTTGCGGTTCGCGCCGGGTACGAGTGCCGTGGGGACACCGGACGTCAATCGGGATCCGGAGTGCCGTAGCCATGGGGTCGTTCTCACCCCTGAACGAACCCTCGATACGCTTTTCCCTCGTTACGTGCACCGAAACGGTAAAACGCGAAACTTCTTGTTTCGCGTTCACGCTGGAACTCTTCCGAAAAGTGGAACACGAGCGAACAATACGCTCCGGCTTCGTACGATCGTAAATCATTCCTTTCGGTCGTCCCAATTTCGCGAAGTCTCTATCGAAAATGTCTCCTCGTCTCTCTGGCATTCCCGTTGCATTCGTACGAGTGGTTTTTAAATCTCTTGCACGGTAGATGCACGTTATCCGTGATTGATCTCGTACGGTATTCTTCCGCAGCGAAAGAGAAATCTTTCCATTTGAGAATATTATTTTTTTTCATACGAAGCGTCCGGTTGAAGAAATGAGAGTTTCCGTATTGGAGAAGGTAGCTCGTGACATGGTATTTGTAATGGTGAGTTTCTTTTTATATAGTATATGAGTTTTGATTTTGTGTAGCATTGTTTCGAATTTGAAAGGATCTCAACTCGGTTATGGAAATTATTATTGTATTTGGGAACGAACTGTATAGTTGGATTTTCGGAGCGGTGGCTACTAAGTTTTTTTTGATTTTTAAAAATCGGCTTATCGATGAAAGTGAAGGTAAAATAATTCTTTAAATTTCGTGCCAAGTTTTCGATAATTTCAATGATCAAAATTGTACTTTTGAGTATTGGAAAAAGGATTCGTAGAAGGTTTGCAATCGAATGTCGAATATTGGTTTCGGAAGACAGGGATAATTTAAATTCGAGTCGAGTATATTCTGATCGGTGGATTGGCGAGGAATTCGCAAATATTTGCAACAAAGTGGCAGATGACAAGAGCGTCGGTAGCAGAGATATTTGATCGGTGCAACCTTTTAGTTTCCCGGGACGTTTACGTTTGTCTAACAACGCGTAATCGTCAAAGAAGACTAGAAAATTCAGCGGAACAATTTCCTGATCGACGAAGCGTGTTTACCAAATTCTCGTTCGTGTTTATTTTTACGACTTTTCTTCGTAAAATATTACTGCACGGTCAATTATCGGTACGGTCACCTTAGTACAACCGGGGCAGAATTTTTAAATCATCACTGTTACCAGATACACATAAATATCACGTAACAAATCAATCTTAATAAAATCGTGTCACGTTACGAGTAACTTCGTAACGATTCATTGCACACAAAAATACTCTTCTATTTAACAACCATTCTTTCAAACACACCCGTGTATTATTTTATAAATATATATTTTCAAAATCCAAAGGACAGTTTCGATAAAATCCAGGACGTAGCGAGCCAAAAGAAAGGGAAAGGTTTCGAGTAGAAAGTAACGCGAGAATTGAAAAGAAAGGACACGAGTTAGGGAAAGTGTTGCGTCTACTATCTGCAGTGCAGAGTCGTTCGAAAAAAAAAGGCTCGTTCGTTATGGGTCCATTGTCGCCTCTTGAAAGTGGTCGACGTTCCACGATGAGAGAAGCTCGTTTGGAGAGGCTGGGATGGCCCAGATTGTGGTCTATAATCGGAGCGGTATAGAGACACGGTTTGTTGCCTTTCGGTTTTTAGCTGGCTTCAGGACGGCCGGCTACGTAGACCGTAGCACCGCGAAAGTCTGACATATTCGATCATATGAGGGGGGACGTCACTTAAATGACGTCCTCTTTTAGACCATTCGCCACGTTCATGGCACGTGAGCCCTGGTACACGTGTCTGCCTTGCAACGGAATGCATTCTCCGTGCGCCGCGTTTGCATTCCAACGAGAATTAAGTCCTACCGGTGAAACTTTCGTTCGTACGTTGATACGGTATCGTTTCATCGACGAAACTTTCGTCCCTTCTGTAAGGGTGCCACGAGTTTTGTCGAGAAAGTTAGGGCAAAGTGGTAAACGATGGATTCGTTCGAGATACGTTGGCGTTTCTTTTTTCTCGCGATTTCTATCAAGTGGGAATTGGAAAAGTTTTCAGTGACTACAATTGAAGCTGAAATTTCGGGCAAACCTTCGGTCGTGTTCGAAGTTTCTGCTTCGATTAATTTATCGTTCCGGTCGTGAAACGACCGGGGATTGAAGATTAGAAAAAAAAAAGAAAAAATGAGCGACGTTGATCGTAGTCGTAACGAGCCATTTATTGCTTCTATTACACCTTTTTACCAATTTATCAAAGGAAATTGTTTTCCCTTTGTAGTTCGGATTATCCCTTTTTAACGATTGGCTCGTTACCATTACCATCGACATTATCGATTCTGTTGCAATTCCCTACCCGACGATTCGAAGGATTAAAAGAACCGGAAAGGATTAATTGTCAGAATTTTCTCAAATTTCGCGCACAAGTATCACGCGGTTTCGCCGAGACTATTTTTACGCTAGAATATTCTGCGGTGGAATTTTTTCAAAATATTCCGCAACAATGTTTCCACGATTGAATTCTCTTACGATGGAACTTTTTACCCTAGAATATTTCGCGCTAGGATATCCTCACGCTGGAAGTTTTTACCCTAGAATGTTTTGCACTAGGATATTTTCACGCTGGAATTCTTCCGCGAAAAAAATTTTCTCGACACCTTTTTCCATTAAAATTTCTCTTTTCGTGGCAAAATTTTCATCCAGTGCTGTTATTTTCTAGAGGCGACTTTAATCGTGGGTTAACTCTAGAGGTGACTTTAATCGTGGACACACTTTTCTTCTTCCCCGCGAATAAAAAAAGAATCGAATCGGATTGTAATTACCAGGATCGGTAAATTTCGATTTTCCTTGCAATAATTACGCATACAGTTCCCCGGTTAGGGAAGACGCGGATTATAATCACCGCTCGATAGGTTTATTCTTGAACCGATCGTTATTTTCGGCCTCGCTTTCGGTTCGTTCGAAACAAAATTCTCAGAAGCGTGGACGCGTATCGAGAAGCTCTTCGACGTGATATTGTTACGAACGTGCGGGTACGTTTGGCAAGCGACAGGATGCAATTAAGGAATAATAAGTCGAAGATCGAAAGGTGGCACAGCGCGTTTCCGCGAACCTGGCTGGACAGTGCGGGGTTCAGCACCGAAAATAAAGCGGCGGTAGCATTCATGGCCAGCCGGAATATTATCGAACGTCGGCGTCGCCCGAGACTGCTCGAAAGCACCGTCTAGCGTCACGGATTTCGAAGTTACTGGCTCACCGAGCGATCCTATTAAGCGTGAATTCGCTTCAACGAAACTTTCCTTTATTTTCGTTACCACTCGCTCGTCCATTATCCCGTGCTTTTAATCGTCGTGGTTATTTATAAAATGTTCAATAAAATACTATAAATATTGTAGCAGACGTACAGTCGGTCGCGAAAGTCTCCGTAAAGTGTGCACGTTTCATAGCGAATGGAAAATTATCACATGGGTGTTGAATTATTATTTCTCCGTAAAAGAGTACTTTTTAGAAATAATTCGTTAAACTCGTCTGTGCAGGGAAATACGTAAGGTATGGAAGTAAATATCGCAAAAATGTGTATCGAAACGTCAGAAGTTACATAGGAATCGTTATCGTTGCGTTAATGTTTTATTGTTTTCTGTTGCACGCATAAATAGTCTCGTATTTACTTCGACTTAATATATTACACACGAGTGTATACAGGCTTGCACGACGTTCTAGATTCGTACTGATCCATCGAAGAACGAAATAAATAAAAAAAAGAACCGAAAAGGAACGGTATTTCCCGACACCTGCGGATCGGTTTCGATCGTTATCAACGGTCGATAGTGCTGGTCGAGTTTTGTTTTTTTCGTCACTTCGCGTGCCGATTTCCCACGAAGACAAATTTCCACGGCGACGTTGATAAACGTTGAACGACCATTTCCCATGAATCGCGTGGAAGTGAATGCGAGAGCGAATGGGTCGTGTTTACGCGATTGGGTGTGCAGCTGACGGCTCGTAGATCAGATCGAGTTAGTCGTTCGCCAACTGATCGGGAAGACCCGAAGCTTAGCGAGACGTGGGCTTACGTAGGAAGTGGTGGCAAGTTTGTCGTGCGAATTAACGCCCATTTAATTTATTCCGTTCGTAACGAAACTATTCGCTCTCGATCGCGGTGGGATTAATTAACGATGCTTTGTTTCGAAACTCATTGTTTTTTTGCACGAAAAAAAAAGAAAAAAAAAATATAATTGAAACTCTCGATCGTGTTCTGCGTTCAAAAATGCTCGTTCTCCAGTCGAATTTTCGGTTTATTTCTCTCGAAATACACACCTTCTGTATATTTATATTTTTTATTTACTCTACTTCACCAACGAGATGAACTCTTCAAATACAAAGAAAAATACCGATTGATCGTGTTTAGTTAATATACATCACGGAACAAACGAAACTTCAAATTAACGAGTGTGGAAAAGAAATTAATACTCGTTTCCAGTACTCGTTAACATATTTTGGGACAGTGCTCGAGTAATTATCGGTATATTTTCACATAACGAAGCAAAGAGCCACTCCGTGGACTTGTTTCGTTCGCGCAACAACTCGTGGAATTCTTTCGTTCTGTATTTCAGATTCGTCGGGCGGCCTGGTATTCGGCATACCGTTGTCTCAGTGTTTGGAGAACGACAGGATCGCTAGAATCGCAGCTGGCGAGGTCACCGATGTCGGATGTCTGTCGAGGAGCAGCAGACACGGCAGCAGGACGAGCTTCACGAGCCTAATCGAGCCGACAGTGGCGGCCAAGACCGACGAGGTAAGTAGATCGATCCCGGTTCGTCTACGGACCCGATCATCTCGCTACCGACGCGGAAAATAGCTTTGGAAAAGATAAACAAACACACGGATCGACTTTAAACGGTTCGAGTGTCTACGAGACGAATCTTGTAAAGCAACGTTTAATAACGGATATAATTAATCGCGACTCCTACGGTTCTCCGCGTATCCAGTTCTCACCGACGCGATTTATTTATAGTCGTGATGAAAACGCGCGTACATCGCGTTTTTCAAAAATTTACAGTATTTTAAGATTGTGAAAATTCAGGCTCGACTAACGTCGACGTTCTTTCTAACGTCCTTTCTCATGGATCGTGGAACAATCGAGTATTGACGGAGGATTACGAAATCATTCCACGTTTATCGTCTATGGAAAAGATAGAGTATACCGTAATATAGACGAAATTTACAAAGTTTGTAAAATCAAAAGTATTTTCAATTATCTAATACCTCAATCTTTCACTCGTTCTAAATTTTCGGAGATGTATATCGTTGGTCTCTATTGATTCTGGTAAAACGATCAATTTTCATCATTGTAGCAGCTACCCAGATTCTCGTCTTGTATCGAACGAAAAGATCAATCGTCCAATAGAATAATTGCAACAGTAATTACGTGGTCGATCACAGTCTCGCTCTGCTTACTTTGTACTTTGTTCTTTCGCGAATCTCGTATCTTTCTTTAACTGCTCTATCGTACTTTGACGTCTCGCGTCTCGCGGGCTTGTTCCGCTGCAAAAATTCACTCTCGAAGTAGTACAGGTCGGTGACAAGTCGGCCGTGTACCGATACGAAACCTCGCGATCCATTCGGATCGAACGATCGAGATTAACGATCACCGGTGTTGCGGTCTCGTAGCGCGAAACCGTGTAACGATTCTTCGGAACGCTCGAGTTTACGACAATAACGATGATCTCGGACAATTTCGCATAAAAGCGTCGGACGACGCGATTCTTGGAAGCTTTGCGCGAAGAACGACAGGGTTTCGTACGAAAACGGCCCACGTGGCGCACTTTTTCGCGTGTCTGGTAACAAAGTGGCAGGCGCGGGTTTATTTTGGCAGCTAGACGAGCGTCTTTTCAGAAGGCGATCTCGCGCGGGAATTACGTGCAATAAAAGTAGATTCGTCCGGTGTGGCTATTTACAATTCGATATTTTATTCGCCTTTCACGACGACGACGACGACGACGACGACGACTCGTAAAGATACGAAGACGAGGAGAGAACGCGAGTCGTGAAAATTCGAGTCACCTGTTTCAGATCTACGTTCACTAATCCGTGGGCTCTCACCGTTTCGTTCCATAGAGATTTTAGTGTCTCGTCGGTTTAAAAATATGAACACTCTCGAAATAGATACAACGCGCGAATAGTCCTGCTCGGTTAACTTTTCTTTCTTTTTTTCTTTCTTCTTTTTCTCTACGGATGCTGTACACCCCGAGCGTAACGCGAAACACGCTAAATACGTTTCGATCGCGAAGGTGATACGTGGGCTTTTGGCCCGTTGAAATCCGTGAACGCGAAATAAACTCGGTGAGGAGATTGAAAAAATAATTTTAACCCCGGATTCTAGAGATGGAATATTTTTCAAGGCGGCACGATCATTGAGAAAGACGCATTTCTTTTTTCGTTTTTTTTTTTTGTAGCGTAGAATCACGTCGACCTTGATGTCCCGGCTCGTTTCGCGCAGATATTTTCAATTCCTCGAATTGTTTCTGGTATTATTTTATAATCATCCCGTACACGATCCGGCGGTCACTCGGTGGTTTCCTCGACGTTCCAACCGGATGAAACATTACCGTGTTTGTTAATTAGTTTCCAAGTTTCGCGTGTGAGTGTCGGGTAGGAAACGTGGCTCGTTACTTGAAAATACAGTGAAACTCGGAAACGACGAGCGCGTTCGACGCGAAACGTTTCATACAAGTACGAAAACGCGACCTTGGATCGTAACGTCGGCCATAATAATTCTTCGCGAAACGGTCCTTGTTTCTGGCAGTACGTATCGTTCGCTCGAAAACGATTCCGCAGCCTCGAGAGCGGACACCGAGTCGCGAGATGTCTCCGCGAGTGGGAAGGGATTAAACCGAGTGATTCGCAATCCTATTTGCGGATCGCTCGGTAAAAAGGTTGGACATTGTTTCCAGATCCGCTTCCGTAACTTCCAATTGTACTCTAAGAAGAAAGAAAGAAAGACTAGTCTCGAGTCAAGGGCAGTCTCGAAAATAGATAAAATTCTGTTCCAATAACCGACGAATATAACGTTTATTCGATTCTGAGAGTAAGAATCTCGTAGTAAAATTCTTCGGTTGTTTCACCGAGCCCTAATTTCTTTTTTTTTGTCCCTTCCTCGAAATCGGTCGATTTGGTCTTCCATCCACCACAGTTAAGTTAAATAATAACTTTCAAAGTCCGACTGGATCGTCTCAGTACGAATCGTACCGTCTTCCTCCCCTCGACACTCTCCATAATTCAGATAACAATCTCAATCGAAACGTGCATCATTGTACCACCGTTATGCAGAACTGGGACACTCTCGATTGATTCTTGAATACTCTTCGCCCTTCCAAAGTCTTTCGAGAACGTCCGACCCGACCGTAACGCGGTTACTTGTAGACCGCGATTCTCCTCGGTCGCGGAACAAAGTTTCTCCACGAGGTACGTTGGAAATTGCGTTTCAATGACGCGTGTACGCGCCACCGTGTGTGCTCGGCGTCGTTTGTCGCGGCACGGTCGGTTTATCGAGCAGTTACCGCGTCGATCGAAGTCGCGAAACGAGGACGCGGCGCGTTGTAGACGACGACGACGACGACGACGAGGAGGAGGAGAGAGAACGGATCGGCTCGAACTTTAAAGGGGCGTCGCGTGACGGGCCGGGGCTCGCGAACGCGATCGTAAACCGCGTCATCGGTTGCGTCAGAGTGTCCACGGATCGCGACGAGGGCGTTTATCGATGGCCACTTGGCGAGAGCGAAGGGGCGAGGCGTTCGAGCAGCGGCGAGCCGCAAGTGGTTATTTTTTGACGGATACGTCAGCGACGGTACAACGACGAGGGACCCGTTTAATTCTATGCGCCGCGCAACGTCCGAGACGGCCGAGACGGCCGAGAACACGGCCCGTTGCCAAATCCTCTCACCGGATTTAACTAACGTTTCGTGCAATTAAATGCCAATGGGTGCCGCGTCCCGACGTCACCAAGAACTCGTCGCATATATCTCGAGGAAAGCTCGCGTGGGTTCCCCGGAACGCGATGTGACAGTGAAAATTAACGGTCGTCGAATATACCGTCTCGAATACACGGGGATACCTGTTCCCTCGATTTTACAACGAAACTTCGCACGAGTTTCTCACCGTGTTACGATCGGAGATCGTGGTAACGTTACAAGGGACAATCGACGCGTTTGCGTTGACAACTGTTCACTTAAGTGTACATCGCCGATTTCAATGAAATTAAAATGTGGAAAAGTATTTTCTTTTTTGTTGCTACGCGTATCTTGGGGTGAAATTGGCCCTCAAAGATTGAGAGAACACATTTCTCTCGATATTTCGAAAACGATTTTACCCAGAAGAAAGTTATTTTGACAAGAATTGTATAATTTTTGGGATTGAATTTAAGCTTTCCAATAGTCATGCACAAAATGGGAAATGTGTATATTTGAAAATTTTCTTTCGGTATTTTTAATCAAAATTAGCGTTGGTGATGTATCACTTTCAATATGGAACGTGAATTTTTGGGGTGGATGTCCGAGAGTGAGGTTCTGAGAATAAGATTCTAAGATTGAGATACTGAGTGAGAGTAAGAGGATAGAAAGTAGGAGAAATGGACTGTCTATGGTCAGACTCGATCCCTGATAATACCGTTAAGCTTGAAAAGTTATCGTAAGATGAAGTACGTTTCGATCGATCGATGTAATTGAAAATTGAGAGATTCAGGGGAAATGGACTGTCTCTGGTTAGACACTGTACCAGCGTTATAGGCACACTATCTCCCTAATGGAATATCTTTACCGAGAATAAACAAAAATACTTCGTACGCACGAATTCATATAGAAGAAACTTTAAATATTTCTGTTCGTACAGTGCCAAAGATATTGTGATACCAATAATACATTCGTGATGAACAATTTGTATACACATTCGACGAAACCCTTTATATGGACACAGATACGGATTCCTATGCAATTGTTAGGCGACACGCGGAATTGTGCTCTCAGAAATCGAGGAAGACTCTCAAGAGTGTTTTCGATGAGACACGAAGTTGACTTCTATTCTGTCAAAGGAAACGTGGATCTTAGATTTCCAAGTACACTTTAAATCTTTTTCAAGAACCACGAATTCGATCGACAATTTCCTTCCACTTGTTATACATATCTTAATACTTTATCGAGTTTTTCGTAAAGTCATTTCGTTCTCCAAAATGGAGAATATCCAATTCAATGAAATGTTTGTACACTCTGAAAGAACCATGTTTCATTTTCACCAAAAAAAAAACGAAACGACTTCCCGAACAATCCAATATTATCAATATTCGCAACATCGGTACAGTTTCAAGTTCGTAACGTTCGCCTAATTCGTCCTCTCATTCGTACAAATTTTTTTGGAAGCAACCTCCTTCGCGACCGGAAGTAAATGTTTTGGTTTGAGAAGCACCGGCGCCACCTGGCCGGGGAACACGCTTCTTTTTTTTTTTTTTACTTTTTTCCCTCTTGCGTTCTCTAATTCGAAAACTCGAACGCTCGGACGTTATTTTAAGAAAGTCGGAAATTCGACCTGTGGCTCTTGATTTACACGATCCGATCTAATTTCTCGGCGTTTACGTTTCTGCGTATTGATTGTTCACTTTACGACGCGGCCGGAATGATTTGCTTCGCGCGCGAAAATTTATTTTAGACAAATCCTCCCTTTGATCGAAGGCAGTGTCTTGTGGCCCCTCGCTGCTTTCTTATTTATACTACGATTTATTATTTGCGATTAATCGGATTTATCGCGCGGTATTTAAGCTCGTGCCGAATCTCTTCGTTCGCGACCGATTATTGAACGTGGAGGACGACGAACGATAGTGAAAATTATCGGAAAATTCTCTAAAGAGATCTTTGCTCTCCCTGTCGCAGGGAGAGAAATGAACAATAATAATGGTAGAAAGAAGCACGAAAATTAAAAAGTCGAATGTTCACTCGATACTCGAAACGAATAGACGAAGAAACGTTTGGATCTTTTTTTTTTTCTTCTTAAATCTGTGTATTTCTTTCGCACGGATAGTTACGAAGCAACTCGATTTATTTTCAACGAGGTACTCGGAACGTTTCGTGGCGAATGTAAATAATTGGAACGACCCTTGCGAGTTCGCGCGTTTATCCGTGACGCATTGTCCGTAGGCAGAACTTTTTCCGGCTTCGAAATAAATTCCATCGGTTACGAGCCCGAAACCAAATCGACCCAACGATTCCTCGTTTTTTTCACGATAGCTTGGAACGTTACGTTCGGTCGTCGATATATCGTATATTGACCCGGATTAGTTTACAACCTAGTTGCACAGCCATGCTGCCTCCTCTGCCCACTTGAACACGGTGTATTCGAGCATACCGAGCCGTCGATCGAATTTATCGAATTTATCGAATTCTTCGTGGTCGTAACCCTTTCGAATCTGTATCAAATCGTCACGGATGGTATTGTTCAATTTTATGGTGGATAGAATTAAAATGTAACACACCGTACGGTGATATTCGTTCTTTGGAAATACGAGTCGAAAAAATTGTAAAGTGTATTGCTTTAGATTTCTATTCTTTGCTCGACGGTAAATAAAACTACCAAAACCAGACGAAATACAATGCTTCTAGTATCTTTGAAAATCACTTTTATTTATGTATTCGAATATGTTCCATAAATTTCTGTAACAATCTACGATAACTTCCTGATATTGGAATAAAAGGAAAATTATTTGATAAGATACTTCCCTTATTGTTACCATTGCTTGTTAGTATTCCTGTGACAAATTGTTCCATTAATCACGTTGAACATCTCAAAAATTCTCTTCGTAAGATCACGTGCTTCGATAGAAACTCACTTATCGTTAGTTTCAATTAAACGAGATCGGGCCTTCTATATTTTCACGGCATTTTCGCCACCCTTGGCACCTTTCGAAATGTCGCGGATTGCTTGGAATTATTACGCAATTTCCACGAAACACCGCGAATTCAAATTTTATGGATTTTGGCAAGACTCTTTGACGGATTTCGAAACATTGTATCCGGAGAGCCTGATAGCGAAGGAGCTGGTATTGTTTCGCGGGTTTCTGGAACTGTGACGTCGATTTTGAAATTATTATACCGGATAAACGTAACATCGAAGAATGTGGCACGGTATCGTGGATTTCTGGAGTCGTGACGTCATTTTAAAAAATTTTAAAGATTTTAAAATTGTCCAGATTCTGGCGAAAGTGTCGAGGGTAATTTTAATTTCGTATTTACCCTCGGTTGATCAACGAATCGTGTATTTTTTTAAGCGAAGGACAATAATCCAAAGTTATTTCATTTTGTAGAAGTTTTTCAATAGATCAAGGGCTAAATAAATCTTTGACATCCCCACGAGCAGGTGCTGACACCTGCAGATGTTCAGGAAACTTGTTTAAGAATATTCTAACGTTTGTAAAGAATACTATTTCGGTGTCTACCTGGATCTTGTAAGATTCTGGAGCTGTTGTGTCGAATACGAACCGAAAGAACTAAGAATTTGTTAAAATCGTCGACATAACGTTGCATCGGTAATAGAATTTCGATAACGGTGTAAACGGACTTGTTCATTGGCACACCGCGTTCTCATCGATACTATTACGTAGCGTAAAATCTCGCAAACATATTCGATAAAATCTGTAGAATGTTAACCAACATCGCCCACGTACAATACGATTTTAATTAATAAAGACCGGTCGTACTTTCCTTGTTTAGAAATGGTTTAATTATGCACGATATCGCGTACACGTCGTTCGTTCGATCGATCGAATTTTTGCGGTTGCACGTAACCGGGAATAAATCTTTAACCGTGCACCGAAAGTGCATAGTATCTCTTGGCTGAAAATTTTGATACGCATCGAAAATGTATACATAAATCAAACGGTACGGTAACCGCGATAAATCCCGACTAATCCTGTCGGGAAGTTCAACGATGGAGAATCATCGCGATTGCGAAGATTCGATAGGAAAATTTACAAACCCGGTGCAGGAAATCGAAGCATCTGGAATGTAAATTTGTATCAGCTTTTCCCTAGAAATAGATCGACCGTTCGTGAAATAGAGTCTTGTGATTCACGCGCCGTGAAAATAACACATCGCGGATCCGATGCGACGTTGACCGTCGTTCTCGTCGTAACTGACCACCCTCGATTTCCGGTAACCGAATCGGTATCGAACTCGAACCTATCGTGCGCTTTGTATTCGCGAGGAGGAGGTTAGATTCAATATTTGATCGGTTAACAGAGGTCGTTATGCGAATCTGGATCGCGGAGATCGAAATCGAAGTGGACAGAGCTGGCCTGAGAGGATACAAAGATCGCGTTTGTACGCTTCCCACGCGTTCGCGGCCATCTGTGTTTCTAAACGATCCTCGAGTATGCACGAACGTTCCCCAAAAAATCGCGAAACTTCCTCTCGAGCTCGACAATACGACGTCCATGAGATCCGATCGATCAGAAACCCTTGCTCGTTCGTCTCCGATTATTCAATGAAAGTTACCGTAGACGGACAAGCGTATTTTATTGACAAAAATCGTGTCAAATTCTTCCTACGTTCTTTAGACAGTCTACGAGTCTCGGAACGGTCGTCGAGAGTCGTCGAGAGTTTAATAATACGGTTCTCACGAGGTACGAACGATCGGACGATCGGTTGCTCGATCGTTTCTCGTTGCACGTCGAACGTCATCATCGATAGACACGTGCAATTTATTTATAAAGTTCGCGGTGAACGTTTGGCCGGTGTCTCGACGAAAGGCCGCGTTTTTAAATAGCTTCTGTACGATCGATCGGTTTAATACGTTTTCGGAATGAACGACGTGGCTCCTTCTCTCTTTCTTTTTCTCTTTCGTTCTCTCTTTCACGCTCACTCACTCTCGTCGACGTCACGTGAGCCTCAAAGTGACAGTGACGTCACAGATCGGGGACGCGAATAGAACGACGATGAGAGAGCGCCAATTTTAACCAGGGATTAATTAAGATCCCGGAATCTTGCAAGACTCGCCGTCAGACAAGACGAACGAAAGAGGCGACTGTCGGTTGGTAAACGCCAGACGCTCGTCAGTCCCCGTCGATCGTTGCAACGCTTACGTAAATCCGATTGGATCGATATTCGGGAAGAATGTTGACGCGTTTCCTTCATCGGCGTTCAAACGACGCGGCTCCAGGGAGATAATCAATGCGGGTCGGTCTTGGTAATTTATCATCGGGTTCGGTAATTATTTTTTACTCCGATTTACCAACACGCTGGAAATCAATTCACCGGAGAATCGGGAAGTATCTGTATTAAGTTACTTCGTGGTTATCGATTTCCTCGAGTTCTTCGTACACTCCGGGAGAGAAATAAATTTGTTCCGTGAAACGAACAGAGTTATCGAAATTTTCGATTTTGAAGATAAAAATATTGCTAGCGACACATCCGAGAAAGTATTGTCGAATTTTGAGCACAATATGAAACATCTCGAGATAACTTCATTACTGGTTAGAGAATCATTGGTTTAAAGGAGTATCGTGTACGAATTTGTTCTGAAAGATAGATCTCGATGAAAAATCTTTGTATTTCAAGACACGAAGTTTTTCGAAGACGAGAAGAAAAGTTTCGCGATTTCTTGGTACTCGCGCCTCGCTTAATGATCGTCTTTGATCGCCGCCCGTTACGCGTAATTATGTTCGCCGCGTAGCCGTTATTTTCGTCCCGTGGCGGCATGTGTTTTCGATGCACAACAACGTGCCATTATGCGGCCGAAAATAATTTATAAACACGCGGGTAAACGCGGACACGATGTCGAGTGCGTAACGTCGCGCACTCGAAATTCTGGTAAGTCGTAAGTAGCTTTTAGCGAGGTACCGGCTACGCCGTAAACGCCTCGATAAATATTTGCGCGGGCGAGCTTTACGGTGAAAGTTTCTACGGAATGGAATTCCTAGAAAACTATTGTTGCACGGTCCTTTGGCGTCGCGACGCTTCCCGTTCTCCGCGAGGCTCCGAGCTCCTCGAGATTCGACGATGGTCTCGTTCACGGTGCAAGAAAACGGGCCGACTTTGATCAATTTTCGAACAAAAGTTTTCCGTACCTTGCACACGCTGCGTTGAATACAGAAGTAGTTACGAGAAGGATCATTCTTCAACGAAGTGAAAAGTACTCGTATCGGGTCAGACGTTACGATCGACTTCGCGAAGCAAAATTATTCGTTGCTGTCCATATTCTACTGAAACGTATTCCTCTTCGTCGCGAGAATGTTCTCTCCATGTTGTGTCCAATATTTCGTCGAACGTTCGCACGTGGATCACTGAAAGATATCGAACATGTATTTTCTTCATCGTTCTACGTTCACCTTCGAGGGATGATAACTTCAATGTTACGAAATATCAAAAACCAATGGACCAACAGTTTTACTATAAAACTCGTGTGTGTTTTTATAAATAACGAATTATCCGATTGATAAAATATTTTGGTTATTCTAAGAGTTTTAACGCATTTCATAGGACACTCGTAACTTAGTTACTTATTATAATATTTATAGTAAATTATAACGACAAATTCAATTTTTAAATCACTTTTCGGGATATATCTGCTTACGGTATTGCGTCGTATTTACCACAATAAACGATCTGGATGTACACACGTGTCCAGTTCAGCCCGATGTATTTTTTTTTTTATCGTTCGCGATACACAGATTGCAAGGAGATAAAAAAATTGTTTCTCAGGGTGGCTCCTGCGAGTCCTTGTCGTCGAAAGGCGGTGCCTTGACCGGAAGCGATTCCGGTGTACTGGAACTCAGCGACAGCGGCGGAGGCCCTCCAGGGGAATGGGACGCTGTTCCAGCAGTGGTCAGACAGTGCATCAGGCACTTGGAGAACACGGGACTTAGGACGCTCGGCGTGTTCCGGGTGTCACCTTCGAAGAAGAGAGTTAGACAGGTATGTCGAGTATCTGACACTGAAGCTGCCAAACGAGTCAATTTGACGCGTTTCGCACTTCTTTTTAATATTAATTGTTAACCGTGTCTTCGCTCGCAATATTCGTGGACAATTATCGAAACAGACTACTTAACTGTACTCGTAAATCAATTTACACTTTCTTCGTTTAACTTCGAAGATACCTTCGATACAATGTCTGATATTTTAATAGAAATTTAATAGAAGTTTCTTTTCATAGAAATTTGATAGATATTTCTTTGAATAGAAATTTAATAGAAATTTCTTTGAATAGAAATTTGATAGAAATTTCTTTTCATAGAAATTTAATAAAAATTTCTTTGAATAGAAATTTGATAGAAATTTCTTTTAATAGAAATTTAATAGAAATTTCTTTTAATAGAAATACGTGCACAACGGGTAGTTGAATTTTTCAATTTTCGAACATTAGAAAAGGAGACACCACCGTGTACTCAATTTTTAAATTTGTCGACACCATCGCGTACAGATGATTTCGATTCGGAGTCGGTTACTCCAGTATTTTAAAGCGACTGAATTGCACGTTTCGTTGAATCGTCACGGTTCAAAGTCTCTTTCCGTGGGCTTTACGCGCAACGAATAATTCATACGGAACACGGTCGAGGATTTCGAGCGAACATCATCGCGGGTTTCTCGGATATAGAATACCACGCCATTTAGCTCGAGTAGAGTAACGATAGATCGAACACTTGAATTTAAGAGGGGCCTAGAAGTGAACGATGTCTTCCTTCGGCGCGGAAAACGTTAAAAGCAGGTGCACGGACACGGTACGTGAAAGTGTGGCTTTCTATAAATCATTTTTTCCCCTCCCCCCTCCCTTATAAATAGAAATGATAGTTAACCCCGTGGAGCACGTGGAAATATGAAAGCGACTCCGTTTGGACGTTATTTATCGCGCGGGCGCGCGCGTTCCCGCGTGTCGTAATTCAAAGTTACGGGACCGTTGCACGGTGACTCGCGGATTTCGTTAACTAATATCAATATTACATTTCGTTTCCGGGCATTATTCATCGTTATCTCGTCCCGTTTCTCCGCGCTGTCGTCGTTGTCTGGCACGCCGAGACACTCCTTGCGAATTCAGATGACAAACGACGCCGATTTTTCACCGTTACTACGAAATTGTTGGCCTTGTACGCGCATAATGTTACTCGATCTGCAACGGACTTTTTTTATATATATATATATATATACACATTGCACGCCCAAAGAATTCTACCTGCGATTTCGTTCGCGAATCGTGCAGTTCGAAGCTACGAAAAATCGAATCGAGCGCCGTGAATACGAATTCGATTTCGCGCGGAATTTTAATTACGATCTTCATCCCACTTTCGGCACGCTCTGTGCAATTTTATAATTTATTGGACGCCTCTCGAGTTAGAAAGATTCGAAACGATTCGAGACGAGACGGTCGATAAATTTTGCAAAGTCGAAAGCATCCCCACTTGTGCCTGCATCCGTTACAAAGTGTTTATTCTCTCTCGTCGCTCTCGACGTATTGAGCAGAGTAGCGTTATCCTCGCGATAAAATATTTACGTTGGTAATCGATGTTTTTACAGTTACGGGAAGATTTCGATTGCGGTCGTGTGACGAAAATCGGGCCCGATCAGTGTCCCCACGACGTGGCAGCCCTGTTGAAGGAGTTTTTTCGGGACCTGCCCGATCCCTTACTTTGCAGGGATCTCTACCAAGCCTTCGTCCATACGCAAAGTAAGGTCAAGGTTAAGAACTCGCGATGGCAGTAACGCAACACGATCGAAAAGTAATAACACCGGGTGTAGTCGTTTGTGAAACAGAGCGAGTCGACGATCGTTATTTGTATCCAAGGAAATACATAAACGACGGTACAGATGTTCTTAAGGTCGTATCGAGGCGACCTAGAGTCGATCCATTTGTCCATAAAATATACAGAATGTTTCGAAACACTCGAGATTCGATATTCTCGAAAGTATAAGAAACAATTGAAAATTCGATACACAATGTATTTCGTGTAGCAGATCGGTCGATTCACTCCGTACACGTAATATGTACAAAATATAAAAACCATACTATTCCACGAAGAAGAAAACACTTGCTATGGTCTTCGATAAAACGATTCTACATTTCAATCGAGCTTGTAAACATATTTCTCTCAATTAGAGACTGTGATTTCCTTCTTCTCCTTCGTGATGTTCTACGTAGAAGAAAACACTTGCCATCGTCTTAGGTAAAACGATTCCACATTTCAATCGAGCTTGGAAACACGTTTCTCTTAATTAGAGATCGTTGTTTCCTCCTTCTCGCGATGTCCATCGAAATAATTTCCCTTTTCGATCGTTGTCGACACGCTCGGTTTCTACGAGCTGAAAGAGCTCCGTTTCTTCGCAGAGATCCGGAACAGGCGACTCCAGCAAGAAGCTCTTCAGCATCTCATTCAGTTGCTGCCCACACCGAATCGCGAAACGCTCTGGGCACTTCTGAACTTTCTCAGCGTGGTGGCAGCGAACAGCGAAGATCAGAAGACCGAGACCGGCGACTGGCTACCGGGAAACAAAATGGACACGACCAACTTGGCGACGGTGAGCGACTTCTCCGTCAAGTGTCGCGGATTAATCGGAATTCTCGACTACGTTCGTCGCGAGATTTTAATTAACGGTCGAATCTCGTCGAGCGAGAAGTATTCAACGGAGCGAGTTCGAAGCTATCAAAGGATGAAAACGACAGCTCGGAATCCAGTAACGTTCGCGTCGACGTAAATATTTCTGGAACACCGGATAGAAGTGTTTGTTTAAAATTAGAATAGCGTTAGAGATGCTACAACGATTCTGTGATAAAGACACTCCTTAACGGTACAGAGAATAATTGGAGTGCAAGTACGGAATCGTGCTAGTATTGTATTATCTTTTTGTATTCTAGATTTGTCCATAGGTAGAGCAAGTTTATTGTTCCCGAAGAATCCTCCAGGAGTATTTTTATTTCTAATCTTGTCCGTATACTTGAAACCCATTTAGAAAAAAATACCACGAGTCTTATTTAGATTGTCTTCGAATTTGAAAATGTCTGTTTCGACTTTCACTTCAAAGATCGAACTTTGTTTCTGAAAACGATTCAAGTTTTTACGTGTTCCTGAATGTATGCAAATCTAACATACTCGATTATAAGAATTAAATTTAAAAATAGACAGTCCGTCGGGAACGATATTCTAACACCTCCCTTTTTACAATTTTCATAAAAATATAGTATACGATTCACTCTTGCTCTCACCATCTATTGTACGCGCCACTTACAATAATCTTCAATTTGAATCAGTTTCTAACGCAATCCGCGCTAGAGAGAAAATTCGTGGATCGAGTTTCACGCGTTTCGCGGGCGGAAAATTTGAAAAATCTCCTAGTTAGCGTCGGTATATGGCTCGCGGACTAATTTCACGTTGAAATTCTGAAAATTGTGCGCGCAGGTGTTCGCGCCCAACATCCTCCATTGCGTGAAACCTGGCCAAAGGTCCGAGGTGTCCGCTGAAAGGGCGGAGGAGAGGATAGACGTAATAAACGTGGTGAGAGCGCTCTTGGAACACGCGACAACGTTGTTCACGGTGCCGGCTGCCCTTCTGGACGAAGTATACCTACACATGATGGACACTCATCCGGCCGAATTGGATCTCGCCCTCTCTCGACGCGCCGAAGAGTGAGTAATTTAACCGTAACTTCGCCCATCCCGTGCCCTCGACCTTGTTTCTATCCACGTCGCGAACCCTAGGAAACTTCGTTCGAAACTTTGAAATTCGAAATTTATTTTCCATCTCACGGCTTAACCTTTCCGATACGTATCGACGACCTTGTACCCCCATCCGTCGTGGACACCTCGCCCTTCGAACTTCGTAATTCGAAATCTATTTTACGACGCGCAGCACCGCCTCTCGATTCCTATCCAGAAGCTCGCGTCGCCACCTTGCACGGAACTTTGATTGTCTTTCGAACTTCGAAATTCGAAATCCGTTTCTTAACGCGCGCAACCTCCACTTTCGATTCGCGGATTAATCGTGGAAGTGTCTCGCGGTAGTTTCTCCTTGGCGAAATCATCCACGGAGTGTTTCCAAACATTAATTTCATATTTTCGACTAACTTCCAAAGATACGTTTTTACACGTCCGGATATACGTATCTGAAAGTTTTCCGAATTGTTCTATTCCCTGGCGTATCGTTCTACCTCGATCGTTACAGAGTTCTTCGTTCAATCTGAAAAACTTCCGCGGAAAGAAATCCATGTTTGGGTACCAAACGATCCGGAAACAGGTCTTTTGGAACCTGTAGATAAATAAATCTTCCGCGTGTCCGCTCCGTAGCCGCGATACACCGGATAATCGGTTCTGGGAACACCTTGTGGCAAACTTTTCAAGCTTCCTCGCTATATATCAACGCAGTGAAAATCGTCGGATTATACTTTCCTTTCGCCCGTTTAAACGAACGAGGCTTCCCGATCCGATGCAGAGGTGTCCACGTGGCAAAAAGCCAACGATGTTCGCGCGCACGTCGCTCAGTATCGCGTGGGGAAAAAAGTTTACGGAGAGTTTTCGTGCGTTTTTCCGCAGGCAGTGCGGGGACGAGGCTGACCCGTGCAGCGAAGCTGAAACCTTTTCGGTCGAGGAGACCCTGACGACGTCGACGACCACCACGGCCGGAACCACGACGTCGACCAGAAAGGTAACCTAACCGGATCGAACGAAATGTGTCCACGTGTCGTTCTCGAGACATCCCTGATTCGTGTCGTGTGATCGAAAACGAAACTTCCCGATGAACAGAAGAAATATTTCTTTATGATACTTTCTGGTTCCTTTTTCAATTCTTGCGTCGAAGAGACTCGTTGCTCGCTTAACTCGTTCGCATTGTGTCTTGTAGTAATTCTATGAGTCGGATTTAATAAGCTAACTTTGGTAGCTTTAAATTTCTCGTTTGTAACCATAGTAGTCCGATTTACTGTCACAGCAACCTTGGTAAAATTTAGTATCCCGTAGTGACACTAGTAGTAAGAGTGGAATACACTATATTAACCCTAGTAGTCAAATTTAAATAGACGAGTTTAAATGTTACGTGGAGACCCTAGTAGTTAGATTTGAATGCATAAAGATTTAAATAAATAAATAATTTGCAGTATTATTCTCTTCTTTCTACGATTAATGGTAAAATTTCCGACGCAATAGTAATGATTATTAAACGGCCGCTTTCTTATTATCATTGAAAGCAATTATTCCATCCTTGGAACGTAATGGGGATAATTAAATTCTCCTAAGTAAAATTCACCGAAACGTACAAATATCAATGACGATAAAAAAGTAATGTTACTCGAAGCGAACAATTTTACCGAACAACCGGAAAAAAAGCAACCCACCTTTAACTTCCGAGAGAATATTTCACAACCGAGCAAACAAACTCTCTAAAGAGACAATGTAACGATTTATCGCTCGCAGCGGAACGACTGTCGAACCGTTTCGTTGTTCAAATATTTGACCGTTAACTAACACGACGCTATCGTTAACTCCCAACTACGAATAACCATTACCGGACCGAATTGTGTAATTTTATCGGCTACTTACCGTAGACGACCGTGCTCCTCGAAGTCTCCCGGTTAACTGACACGAAGCTATCGTTACGGTCGTTGCCAATCGAACGGGGAGAGACTTTCTCCGAATCTGAAATTACAACACCGGTCCAATTACTTCGACTATCCTCTAATAAGATTGCACGAGCACCGTGAGCAAACGAAACCTGGAAACTTCATTTTTCAGGTCTGGACGAGGGAACAGTGTCTTCACCAAACAGCGGGCATAGGCGGGGACATAGGCCCGAGGCCGCGACGATCGAAGAGGCCCGGAAGTCGTCGAAAGGAGGAAGGTAGAAGCAACAGCGTGGACAGCGGATCCAGCGAGGATCCAGCGGATCCACGAAGGAGATCCTCGCCGATGGTGATCACCGCCAGTCTCACAATACCGATGACCGGAGCGTTCACGTTGAACCTCGACGATCCGGACATTCCTTACATCGAGGAAGCACCCAAGCAGCCCAGCGCCCCGCCAAGGAGGCAGAGGCAACGATCGATTTCCGGTTGCAGCGAAGGTACGTCTATGTTGCATTCACACGCAACATCTGCCCCGCATCTTTCGACCATCGACCGATAGACTAAGGATCAAGAGCCGGTCTGTTCCGCGCGAGGCGTCTGATCCCCAACAGCTGTCGAGTTTGTTGAAATCTTCGACGATGCGTAGCCTCGCCCAGTCAAAACTGTTGCGATCGTTTCTGATCAGCGATTGTTCGAGCCGGGAAACGGGAATAAATAGATCGAAATTTATGAAAATTATGTAACTCGATAAGCGGTACCGAAAGTAGGCGGACGAAATATTTACTTGGGTTTTTAAGCGCCCTAGGGTCTAAATTGCTCAATTTTGGATGATTTAAGATTACTTAGAATAATCAACGAGACGATTGTCCAGGACTGAATGTTCGATCGAGTCGAAGAAGATACATGAAATATTTCATTCGTGTCTTCTTTTGTTACCTTAATGGGATTACTTTTATTTGAATCTTATTGGGAAGGTTTCTTTTTGGAAACTACCGAAGTGACGTTACAAATTCAGAAGAAATTTAAGTTTAATCAGAATATACTATAATGAAATCAAATTTAAAACGACGAGACAACGATCGTTCTTTTCCAAGATAGTAGACACGAACGCGACATCTTCACTAAAGGACCCTCATTTTGTAAACTATCGACGTTGTAAATTTCGAAGAAATTTAATTCTAATTAAAATATATTACAATAAAATAAAATTTGAAACGACGAGAAAACGATCGTTCTTTTCCAAGATAGTAGACACGGACGCGACATCTTCACTAGGGGGGCCTCATTTTCTACACCATCGACGTTGTAAATTCCTAAGAAATTTAATTTTAATCAAAATACACTATAACGAAATAAAATTTAAAACCACGAGACAACGATCGTTCTTTCCCAAGATAGTAGACACGGACATCTTCACTAAAGGTCCCTCATTTTTTTTGTAAATTCCAAAGAAATTTAATTTTGATCAAAATCTACTATAAAGAAATAAAATTTAAAACCACGAGACAACGAACGTTCTTTTCCAAGGTGGTAGGCACGGAAGCGACAGTGCAGTGGGTTCCTCCGCAACTCTGTCCGGCGACCAGGCGCCAAGTTCCCCGCCTTCGTGGGCATCCTCGCCCCCGGCCAGTCCCGACAGCGCGGTGACCGCCGTTTCGTACATACCGGACCAGCAGGCCGTTCTCCAGAGGGTTTCGTTCACGACTTCGAGCGAGGTGCGCCAAGTGACCAGGTCGAACAACCAGGAGATGTCGAGGAGCACCGCGGCACCGTACACGCCTAGCATCACGAGCATCGGCGGCGCGGTACTGAGGTGAGAATCCCCGCCCTCCTTGCTATGCGGTCCCGTGGAAGATTGCTAGGAATTGGGTGGACGGTTACCAATCGTTCTGGTATTCCAGAGGAACGTTTCGGACGGTTCGTCGACCCTGTCGAATGTAGCGCGACGTGGTCAGCGTACGTTCACCTGGTTTGCGAGGGCGATAGGTCGTTCGATAGCACCGACCAGTTCCGCCCTTAGCATCGTAGACGAACTCCATACGTAGACAAACTACGTTCGCGTACACTTGACTTGGAACGAAAGGGTTATTTTAGAAACTGTGTCGATGGAATTGAGAAACGTAGATTTTCAAAGTAGTATACAGCAGTCGTCAGAGACTTTTTAACATCGGAATAGGAACATCGGACCCTGTGAACTCTGATTCTAGGGACGGCACTGGCCTAACATACCACCGTTCCAGATCATTCCACTTTCGTCGCTCCCCTCCGTCCTCGATACAAGTATACACTTTACCACTCCGTAAAAGTACGTTAAAGTAGCATGGGGGACATCTTGGACCCTCACGAGTCGAATTACCCGATAGTCACCACTATTGCACGGTAGATGTTCTTAACTCGCGATCTTCGATTCAACGAAGCGAACGACACTTGGCCCGGGTGTCCATGTCACTCTCCCTTCGATGTCCCTCGAGTTCGACCCCTCGTCGCAACTGCAACGCTACAGCACGACTCTGGTTACCGTTCGACGGTCCACACCGTGCTGAGACGGTTGCAATTGAAATCCAACTGACTAACAACATCGAGGTTGAAATGGAGAAGCTTCTCCAGCCAAAGGCTCGTTTGTTTTCCAGGTCAAAGACCGCCGATATCGAGAGGATGTTGCACATCTCGAGGCCCGACACCGGCATGAACGTCTCACCCCAGAGCAAGAGTTCCTCGTCGACGTCCTCCGAGAGCAAGAAGTACACCAAGAGGCGTTACACGGACTCGAGGCATCAGACGCGTCACATCCCAGACGCTGACACACTGGCGGGGAAGACCACGGCGTCGGTGGCGTCCTCCTCCTCGGTGGTGATGTCCTCCTCGTCCTCGACGATCGGTACGCAGAACCAACGAGCTGGCGCCCAACCGGTCTGGAAACGACGCGAATTGATTTCCAGCGCGCCCAAGGACAGGGAAAGATACTTCTGAACAACGATTCCCCGTCGACGATCGGATCGAATGGCCGCGAGGACCTCGAGGGTAACCTCCATGGCGAAGAAAAACTTACGAAGAACTCTGTAACGCGACCGTCGATCGTATTGTTCCCAATTATACAGCGAAAACCTCGATACTTGCGCGCGAACGTTTGTCGGGTTGTCGTAGGGGTTCGTAACTGGCGAGGACACGTATTACGAGTTCCTCATGGTTCGATCGCCCGGACAATCGCACGAATCTGCAGAGTTTCGTACACGGAGGAGCAATCGAAAGATTTTGGGAGTTTGCAAACGTACGCAAACTTCGTCAAACGCGTAGCATGTTTCACAGATTAAGTGGTTCGCAACTATCGAAGTTCCGCTGTATTCTCGCCACGTTTTCCAGAGTCTCGGTTACTCGAACAATCGGAAGATCCTGGAAAGGAACGCTCCTGTGTCTCCAGAGTCGCGTTCAAACGTACGCAAACATCGTCGAACACAGAGCCCCGTGCTTCACAGGTTGCGATTTATTCTGTACGCTGCTCGAAGCAATCAGAGAATCCTCGAGAAGTTCCGAAGGATCTACGAAAGCACGAATTCTCGAATCAATTCTTACTTTTGTCGAGGCTCACCATTTGACAAACATTGTCAAACCGAGATTCTATCCACTCCAGAAGCTTCTCGAGATTCAAGAAACTGTGTCTACCGAGTAACGAGAGTTCGTCCTTGCTTGTGCACATTGTAGAACTGCGAGCGTCCGCACGCTGTGGTTAAACCGTTAAAAATCACAAGGAACGATCACGAAGAGTATCAACATCTCTAGAATTCTAACCCAGAACCTCGTAAACACTATCGAGATGATTCCTTTCAATTCTCCGATCAATTCGTTAGCAGAGCGGTCTCTGTTCGATGAAACATCGAGCCGGTTGATTCGAGCAGCGTGCAAACTCACGTGGCAACTGTGCTACCCCGACTCAAGTTCAGGAGACCCTGACGGATACCCGAGACCCAAAACCAAGGGTCGAGAGGTCCCCGAGCGCGTCTCGGAACCCGAACGGGCTTCCGGGCGTACACTCGAACCGATCGTTAAAGTCTTCGCAAAGCATAGTCACTGCCGATCAGGCGTGGCCTGGCAAACTGTTCCTCGACACGTTTCCTCGCAGCTGGGAAACCGTGTGCTCGGTATCGTGGGGTGTCTATATTGGTTCCTAGACTACCGTCCTCGCGCTCGCAAAGATCTCCGTGACGAAACTCACGAGTCACCGAATCCTCTCTGTCACTGCTCTCGTCTCGTTCCCGGCCCGTGTAACGATCACGGGTGAGCGGGAACGAGCGAATCCACGCGTGAGGGGACGTTTGCGAAGCTCGCGCGTCGTTTCGTTAAGCGCATGAGAACTTTCTGTAAATCTGTGTCCACGGACAACACATTCTGATGTAGTAGCGACTCCGTTAGCGTCGATTTGTAAATTATTTTTATTACTAGATTACAAAGGATTCGCCGTGTCGTAGGCGAGCAATCGAGGGTTTCGGAGAATCGACGAGGACGATCTTCTCGTCGACAATCCGCGAAATCCTCGACGAAGCCGAAGCCAACAACGAAGACTAGTCTCGAGTCCCTCGGAACTCGCGTCGGGCCAATTTCTGTCCCAACGGATGCCACCGTGAATCGAACACGACGTTTAATCGAACCCGGACCCAACAATCTCGTTATCGTTGTTAATCTCGAGACAGCAGCCGGGCGATAACGTGGACGAAACGAGAGCTCGATCG
Source organism: Ptiloglossa arizonensis (assembly GCF_051014685.1). Classification (NCBI taxonomy): domain Eukaryota; kingdom Metazoa; phylum Arthropoda; class Insecta; order Hymenoptera; family Colletidae; genus Ptiloglossa; species Ptiloglossa arizonensis. The sequence goes on from NC_135056.1 coordinate 14,940,336, forward strand.
ATTTTTCGCTTCCGTTCGGGGATCATTCTTTTTCTTTCTTTTTCTTCCTTTCTTCTCTTTTCTAATCGTTCCCGTTTGGATACATCGATCCGCGTACTGCCGTGAGGGACGCGTGGCCCGAGAGACCCTGTTGTTCGTCGTTTAAGTTTTCTTTTTCAGTCTGTAAGCCAATAAATGAAGGTTAATTTTTTTACCATCTCGAGTACCTTATTTCTCCTCCCGTAACGTCAGAACGATTGATCACCATTCACGTAGACGGGAATACCATAGGGTATCTTGTTCAATGGGTCCAAAAATGGTAATTCAACGCGTCGATGGTAACTACGAACGAAAAGAGACACACATGATCGTTCGTGAGTTATATACTGTCAGATACTGTCAAATACTGTCAAATACTGTCAAATACTGTCAAATACTGTCAAATAACATCAAATACTGTCTGAATTTGAGAAAGAATCGAAGAGAATCTTCGTACTGAAGCTAGAGAATACTTTACGTGCGATGTGTCAGATTCTTAGGTGAACGAAGCGATAGTTTAGTTGTTTCGGAGCAGGTACGCGATGCAGTTATTTTTCTTGGGATGGAATTGGACACCTGAAAAGGAATAAAGAAACAAATGGATGAAACGTATGAGGTGGCTAGGTAACGTTCGCGGTGGTAAATTATAGAAACTCCTTTATTATCGATTTCTTCGCATACAATCCTCGTCACACTGGTCGTTACAAAATCCATCGTGATGCAGCGAATGTGCATCGCGAAGCTCGACAGTCCGCTTAATCCGAGTAGCAAAGAGGTGCAAAAGGGTGAAAACACGAATTCGATAGCTCCGTGAGGATAAGGTAATTCTGCACGTGCGAACGTGCGATCTGAACATCTCGAACACTTTCTGTCGTTATTACATCTAAACGTGGCAAGGCCCGATCGCTTTTATCGGAATCCGTCGATGAATATTTAAACGAATCGTTCCGTATCGTTCCTTTCTCATCTGGCTCGCAAGTTTCACGTATTTCGTCGCATTTACCTTCGTTCCGGGAATTGTATCTTATCTTTCAACGTACACATCGCGAAACCGTTCGTTTCACTTGTTGTTCTTCAAATTTTCTCTCGATCGTTTCAATTTTTATTCGTTCGCGTGCACCGTCGAAAGGAACCGTTTCCCCAGCTTCGTAATAACACGTAAATGCAACGCGATGCACACGGTCGCGGTTAATACTGTTGAAATCGGACGCGTTTTCGAATAATCTCGAACGAGTATTGATCCAAGTATAATACAATTGTCCGAATGGAATTATCCCCGATGGAATAATTCGTTCGTGGAACGATTACACGTTCCACGTGTTAAGAAAAGATTTTCGATCGATTCATCGACGGATATCGATGGGATTCGCGCGCGGGCCACGCCAGAAGACACTCATACGGCTCGTGTGATTCGTTTCGACGAAGAGCATCGAGGCAACGATCAAAAAATCGACGCGAGGTGTCTGTTAAGTGTTACTTTGTTTACGAAGGATCCGGTGAATCGTTCGGTGAAGGAACTGCAATGTTCGCGGTGAAATGATTTTTTATACGACACGCGGACTGTACAAATTGTGAAACGTCTCGTCGTTCGGGAACGATTGGACCGAAATCGACGTAGCAACGAAAAACTAAAGTACGGAAAGAGATTGATAATATCTCGTTTTGCATGAATTTTTCCCGATGGTTCTGCTTTCGATCGTCCACGTTCAAGTTACTTCGTTTTTTTAAATAAATATGCGACGATACGAAAGACGGTAGATTTGAAATAGGAAAGCTTTCTGAACTGCGAGCAGTTTCGTTAGAGATAGGTATTGGGAAAAAAAAAGAAAGAAACACTCTCTTGAAAGAGAGTGTGTCACGACACCATCAACAGTAACGATAAAAAAAATATAATTTCTAACGAGTAAACGAGCATCGTTTCCTTCGAGACCAATGACACGAGCGAAAATCTCTCGCGCACGCGCAACATACATATACATATTTATGTATATATATATATATATATGTGTACTTATATATATATAAATATATAAATATAAATAAATATATATATATATTTATATATATATATTTCTTTCGCATATTTATATATATATATTATATTAAAACAATCGCTAAAAAATATAAATATATTTATATATTTATATTCATATATTTATATATATATATTTATATATATATATAACTCTCACCGTTTAACGGCTAGCTGCCTATGCAGGGCTGGACGGATGCGACGCAATAAGTATTTTTATTTATACTTCGTACCCTCGAACGAGGAAACGCTTAGTTAATTCTAATACGACGAACAAGTATACAGAGTGAAGAAAGGTTAGATTAAAAACAAACAGAAGGAAACACGAGAGAGAAAAATAAATCACATCACGTATCCTGCAACTTGCATCGTGACGCGAACAAAGCGCTAGGTTGTTGCAGAAATTCCAATGACGTTTCGTCGATTGAAAATATCGCGTTAGAAATACTGTGTAACGTCATTCGAAAAGTTACGGCGATGATCCTTTGCCGTGAATACTTTCGAACAGAGTTTGCTTCTTGAGCAAAAAAAGAAAAGAAAAGAAAAGAATTTTCACTCGAACTTGATCCTCGCTACGGGAACGAAACTTTCGCAACAACCTAACGATCACGGGTACGTAACAATTGCGAATTTATTACTTTTAGTCACGAGCGGATGTATTTACTTGTCCATCCTTGGTCATTCCATTTTCAGTCCGGACGAGACACAATCGTTCGTCAAATACTCGATTCGATATACACTGTACACGAAACATTTACGGTATACGGGCTCATTCGGGATCGATGTTTAATTACATAAGTGCAATCTCAAAACGGCAAGAGACACCTGAAATCATCGTAGAATTTCTTTCTTCGAAACTTCTATCCGGTATCTCCGTCAAGGTTACCTCGAGGTCACTTCGTATTTTCTAAATTCAACGAACCTTCGTTGATGACCTTCGAACAATTCAAGTTCCCGGAAAAGTCGCAATTAATTCAAATACACGATCATTGGAAACACGCTACGATGCGTTGTCTTTAAAATGTGAAAAATTTCAATGTCTGTCTCTCGAAGGTATTAATTTATCGCAACCTGGAACCGCTCCAAGGTTATCGGTAATAGGTGTTTGCAGTGTAAATAATCTTGAACGGTTCCAAGGTTATCAGGTATGTACACTGTGAACAACCTTGAAAAGATAAGAAACGTTTTCCATCGACAATAATCCTTGGCGAAAGAGAAAGAAAGAATTTCTTGCATCTCGTACCGTTTGGCGACTACGATATCTCGCGCGACGATATAATAATTTTCACAAGTGAAACTCGACGTTATCGAGTACTCTACCTTCCCGTAACAAGTACACCGATTCGCTCTTAAATTAAATATTCGACACACGAGTCGATCAGTTTCGCGCTACGTACTCGGTTTGGAAACGTAGAATATTCGTAACACTCGTGTATCGAAGTTTCGTGGAACTCGTCGACGAAATTTCCAATCGTACGATAAGTCAATTGTCGATTCCAGTAACGATTGATCGTCTTTCGCGCGTTCAATTCCACGCATTCGACCATACTCGCGACCATGCGCTCGAAAACGGACAGTTAACAATAATCCACTGTCATCTCCTTCCGTTCGATCGTTCGACAACGTAATAATCTTAATATTACGCCGCTCCAGCTGCGAACCGAGCGATATTAAATATAAAATCTCTTCCCTTTTCTTTCGCCTCGGTGTTATCGGTACGTTCGTTTTCTCGCGCGCCGTTCACCGATCGTTCCACGGTTTAATTAAAGTTCGATCGCGAGCATCGTGCTTAATTAAGCCGAACGCGCCAACTTTCGACACTGTTCCATTCATCGACACTCTCGATTCGTTTCACGAACACGATTATTAACGACTACGGGGTACACGCATCGCGTTTCCTCTCTTTAGCGAACAATGTACTTCGAATTTACGAAGTAAATCGACGACACTCGTGGTCGTTACACGACAAACAACGTAAACGTTCGCCGTAATTGTGAAAATCAACGCGCGGTCGGCGATCGTGGCGATCGAGCTCTGCTCTAAAGGTTATATAAATAATTTTCTCTTTTAAATTTCATAAATAAACCTTACGGAATGCCCATTGTTGTCGGGAGTCGCTCCGATCGCCCGTGACCGAAACGAATATTAAAATAAATAAAATTTAACGTCCCTGTTCGTACGATCGGCGATTATTCAATCGTTGAAAGTTGGAACGCATTGGTGTCGACCCTTTGCACACGGGTTCTCGTCGAATGATCCAATGGATGCTCTCGAGATGGAGATAAACCGTAAACGGTTGAATTCGTTCGTGTTCACGGCTGGAACCGCTTGGAAACTTAAACTGTAATCTCACCGAACACGACTGGCTGATTTTCTCGATCCACCACCGATCCAGACCCAACAGCGCCGTTTGCTTCGAGACACGATTATCCTTTTATTCGTTCGAGTTGCTCGCGGAGCGTTCCAGAAAATAGTATCGCGCGCGTTTTGGTCACTTTGCCTCCTCGAACCCTTTGAATCGTCGCCTTGGTATCTTCGACGATCTCTTTCTTACGATCACACCGCTCGAAGTGCAACCAATGTCGAGAAATAAAATCATTAGACGAACTTCAAGGAAATCTCTATTAGGTACACTATCGAATTTGATAAGAAAGAATTACCGAGTATCCGGATCTCTCGAGTACTGACAAAATTCATTTCGATGGAACATTTGAAAATTCTGAATTATTGAAAATATCACCGATTCTTTTCTGCTTATAATTTAAGACTATTTATCATTTTTAAACGATCGAAGCAGTTCAAAGGAAAGATACCGTACCTTCTGTTTCGGATTTTCAGGTTCGACGATCGTTCGAGGAAGTTCGTACCGGATAAGAAAAGAACGCAAGCCACCGATAAGCTCGTCGAGGAAATTTCGTGATTCGAAAGATTTCACGGTCACCTTTGAATCGGTATTGTCGCATCGGATATAAATATATCCTTCTCGCCGTACAGGTACGTCAGACGAGGACGCCTTGGACCGAAGGTTACAGTGTTCTCGAAGACGTCACGACGCCGTTGGAAATTATAGTCGGAGCAATTCCACCCTCCCCTGTTCCGGACGCTCGATCAGTTTCAAAAGGGGCTCATTTCCCGCGTCCCCTCGAACATCCTCCCACGCTACAAGAGGCTCGCCGGGGCTCGTTTTCGAAGTTCTTAAATCCGAGATCATTCCGAGATACTTCGATTCCGGGCGCGAACCGAGGACAGCACTCCCGGGAAACGCTCCCCGATTCGTGAGAAGTTTTCAAACACGGTAGAACTCCGTTTGAAACGGTTACGCGAATTCAACGGGGAACGAGTTGTTCGTACAATCGGAGTACGTACCATCCAAGTACGATTATACTCCCTAGTTGTAATTCTTTTTTCAAAGGACCGGAGTTTTCGTCCATTTATGAAAATTTCTAGGTATTTCGATTCTTGTGAACATTCAGAGTATTTTGGTCTTCGTGAAAAATTCGGAGTACTTCAATTCTTGTGAAATGTTCAAGGTATTTCAATTCTTGTGAAATGTTCAGGGTATTTCAATTTTTTCGAGAAGTTCAGGGTATTTCGATTCTTGTGAAAAGTTCAGAGTATTCCAATTCTTATGAAAAGTTCAAGGTATTTGAATTCTTGTGAAAAGTTCAAGGTATTTGAATTCTTCTGAAAAGTTCAAGGTATTTCAATTCTTGTACAAATTTCAGGGTATTCCAATTCTTGTGAAATGTTCAAGGTATTTGAATTCTTGTGAAAAGTTCAAGATACTTCAATTCTTATGAAAAGTTCAAGGTATTTGAATTCTTGTGAAATATTCAGAGTACTTCAATTCTTGTGAAAATTTCAGGGTATTTCAATTCTTGTGAAATGTTCAAGGTATTCCAATTCTTATGAAAAGTTCAAGGTATTTGAATTCTTATGACAAGTTCAAGGTATTTCAATTCTTGTGAAAAGTTCAGGGTATTTAAATTCTACTGAAAATTTCAAAGTATTTAAATTCTCTTGAAAAATTGTTCGTACTGTACTATTTAAGTTACATTCCGCTCGGTGTAACAAATCGTTGATTTCCCATCATCGAACTTTTTCCATAGAGAAATTACCGTCTCGCTCCAACCTCTCCAAGAATGTCAATTTTCCCTGAAATACCACTGTCTCCCTCACATTTCCATTAACCATTAAAAACCACGTTCTTTAAATACATATCCACATTTATACCTTTCATTTCCATTCTTACTTCGTTCGTTCTTGCAACCAAACGAACATCCATCATCCGACATTCACCGAAGTTCACCGAACGTCAAAAATTCCAATCACAGAGTTCTACCGTAATCTTCATCAACAACCGTGCAATTCCCGAAGAATAAACCTCCACCCCAAATCAAGCCCCCTAGGTCACTTCCCCCTTGCATCCTCCGAAAATCACCATGGAGAATCGTTCAGGGTCGTCGTCGAAAATCTCGCGGTAGATCGCCAGAAAAATAGTAGAAAAAAAAAAAATAAGAAGAAACAGGCAAAGGTTGATCTTGCCTCGCGGAAATTTGTTCCTTAAAATCCTTTCCCTCTCCCCTGTAACCGAACACCTGGCGCGACAAACAACGCGATCGGTCGATGGTTTCGTTAAGGGAGAGCAATGAAAAATTCGCTCGTTCTTCCGTTCGTCGCGATCGAGGAACGGGTCGGTGTTGTCGTCCGCGTTTCGCGGCGTCGATCGATGCCCAAAGATTATTCCTTTCCGGGGGCGAGAACGCTGCAATATCGAGCTCTACGCGAGCTGTGACCACCTTCGGTACCATGGGGTGAATTTGTCCCGTTCACCGACGAGACACCACCTACACCTCCGTGGAGTGGGTCTGGATTCGCACCTTCTTCTGCGAACCGTTCCTGGACAAAGTGGGGCTGTGCGCCGAGAAACCGGGATTGTGGATCCCGAGCGGCTTCGGTTTCTTCAGCGAGCTCCTCAGCGGCGACGCGGCGCTACCCACGCTTCCGGAAGTCGCCACCGATGCCATCGAGCCGTTTCCGGCGCCCCCGACGTACGGTTTGCCGCTGGCGTCGGTCATCGAGATGCTGCCACCTGAAACCGAATCGCAGAGATTTTCTTTTTACAGGACGATAGCGTGACACGATCATCGACGACGAACCACGCTGGAGAATTTATCGCCATTGGTCCCCTTCGAGCGAAACGAATAAATAGATTTCATTTTGAACGGGAACTCGTGGCGATAAATTCTCCAGCTTTCCTTTTTCTCGTTTTTTTTCTTTTTTTTTTTTTTTTTCTCGTCCGTATACCTATCAATCCGGGAATTTTCTAACAGGGATTTCCAAACCGAAACCAACGAGAAGATTTTGACCGATGCGACGATAAATCTTTCAGTCTCGGTCTGATGAAAATCAGTGTCTCGTGTTACATTGTCCTCGAGTTACGGCTTCGTAGGGTTCGATGTTGTACCGCTGATGTTCAAAATCAGAGCGGAATTTATCTCTCGAGACACACGGTGCGATCGACGTTAAATACAGCGTTGATTTTCAAAGATCGTTAAGATTTCATCGACAGTACTATTTTAATTTCGATGACGTACTCGAGGTGATCAAATTTTATGTATCATTCCGGGTGAAAATTACGTGAAGTTTTAGAAACTAGAACGATAGAATTTTCCTAGTTTGCGTTTAGCAATTCTTTTTACCAATGTTTACGTTTTCGTACGGTACTTCAAACTCGAGTTATCAGAGCTAAGAAGCAGACACTCGTTCTTTTATTTTTTCCACGGTGTAAATTAACGCCCGGTTCTGTAAAGATCTTAGCAATCTTGGTGAAATTTAATCGCGTGTAGGAAGTTGCGAGGATGACAGCCGAGAAACGAGAATTAAGCGAACTGGACGTAAAATGTATATTTTTCCTCTTTTTTCTTTCTTTCTTTTATTTTTTTGGTTCGATAGCGCATAACACGGAAGTGACAACGCGATAGCCTTTTCCGCGACGTTTCACTCGGTGATACAGTAGAAACGAGTTCTAAAACGGTTTCCTGATGGAGACGCCATCGGGTTTCAGTCCACACGACTGGACTTTCTGCCAAGCTTCGGTTAAACTAACAAAAACCTGACGCGTTTGTGTGATAAACGATCCGTCGTTTACGGTAAACGAGAAACAAGCACTGTTGATGCATCCGAGACGGTTGTCATCGATCTTGACCGATGTTCGTTCATTGTTGGCATGTAAACACGTACGTACATACCCAATTAACCAAAGAAACGTTTAACCGACTTACGACACCGAGCAAACAAATGAATACAGCTTTACGGGACTTATCGCTGAATTTATTAACAGCTGTTCGCACGGTAAGGCTTAACGGGGTACTTGAGAGAATCTTTGGCAAAGTTGAAAATTAATTGGTCGTGAAAAATGGTTATTAAAGAAGAATGTAAAAGACTGAAGACGTTCCACGAAGAATATTTAACGAGAAGGATTAAATTAACTTCTTCCCAAGAATCTCGTCTTAATTTACTTTCGGTCAAGAGTCATCCCAGCAATATTTTTCTTCGTTGAAACGACAATACGTAAACCGTACCAAAAGTATCGCCTCGATCTTCTTCCAGGAAGAACGTTGTTGCAAACAACGTATTCTTCGCGGAAGAATTTAAACTTTCTGGAATTATACTTTCTAGAATTTTTTTTTTTTTGTAATCGCTCCAAGTGTTTAGCTGTAATTTCGACTCTCTCGTTCGCGAGAAATATTCTAATTACAAGCGCGGTAATAATTACACGAGGGAGCAGCGACGACGCGTTATCAACAATTAATCTCGGAATTTCTCATTTGCGTGCGGGACACTGTGATCACTTTTCAGAGGTGTAACAAACGCGCCAAATTTCTTAACAATTCCACGCGGTGAATTGTTGCCAATTCCGGGTCGCGTTTAAATTGTAACGAGTCTCAACGTTAATTAGAAACGCCCGTTCCGCGTTATTTGTCCTCACCGAGGAATCTCTCGTTCAGCGGCCATTTTATCGAGTTACTTTTCTACGACTTCTCCACCGTCCTCGTTCCCTTTTCCATTCGACCATCGTTGTCCCGTGTCTTGTATACCTGTAACCGTGATTTAATTCCTCTCCAATCTTGCACAATTTACGATAAACTTCACCGATTCGATCGTTCGGATACATTCAAATTCTCGATAAGAGAAGTCGAGGAGGCTCGCGAACAAACCACTGGAAAATGGCGATGAGATGCAACGATTCCCCGGAGAAAGAGAAATTTCGATTTCATTGGAGACACCAGGCGGAGTTCAAAGAGTGCAGAAACGATGTTATAACATATTTAAAAAAAAAATTTGTATATATATATAAAAAAAAATTTCTTTACGCAAATACACGGCTACTGTATTGCACACGTTGCAACTGGATGCACACGTGGGTCACGTTGCACCCGACGCAACATCGTACGCGCTTATAATATGCAAGAGCACCTGCAGTCTCGCGATGCACCGTGGAGCATACGTGGAAAAATTCGTCGAAATGTTTTTCTAATTGCAACGCTACCAAACGCGCAGAGGTTTTGTCATTCGCTACGCGAAGGGCTGCGGAAGAGGACACTTCCTTTGCGTTTCATCCGCTCGTTTCCAGTCTACTTTCTTCATTGTTTCGCTCACCTCCCTTTGAAATCGTGCTTCCTCCTCTTCCGACCCTTTGACTCTTTGGTGTTTACCTCTCTTTATTCTGTCTGGAGTATTCTTCGTGTACGAAATTCGCGCTCAATTTACATAATTCGCTTTTTCGATTCGCGAAAATATAATCGTCAGTAATGAAAAAGAAAAAAGAAAAGGACCTCTGCGAAACGAGATCGCGTAAATTGGAACCGGTCGTAGAACCGGAGATTATTTCCCGTGTAAAAAGAAACTCGTGGTAAAAAGGAGCGTGTCGAGGGACGGAGAGTACAAGTACAAGTAACTTGTAAATTTCGTTACCTGTTGCTTCGAGGGTTGCTCTTATTTGTACCGTTCCCTTTTGTATCGTTTTTTCTCCGAGGTATCGTGTTTTACACACATTTGCCCTTTGTCTCTTCGCTTTTCTTTGTTCTCTCTCTCTCACACTCTTTGTTTCTCTCTTTTTTCTATCAAAATTTCCACTCGTCGCCTCTTCCCCAGACCCCTGTACATCTTCTTTATTTTTCTCCCATCACCTTGACTCCCATCACGTTCACATCCGAAGACATCTCACCGGCATATTGAGTTTCCATCAGCTGCCAAGCGAAGGTCTCTCGACTTCGAGCCACGTAGCAACCTTCGCCCATAGGAGAATACCCGAAGGGCATTCGATCGAGGCACTATGAACATTTCAGATTCTTTCTCGCGCGGTGATCCCTGCCCGAAATTTGTAAATGGAATCATTCTCAACGGTTGCTCGTACAAATCGATTTAAAACATTTCGATGAAAATCGTGCTCTCACTGGGGATGCAATATCTAACGTGGTTTACTCGATTTTACGTATCCAAGTGTTCCTGTAATTGTTACGCTCAGGTAAAGAAGCAACGTTTCAAAAATATATTTTATAAGTCACGTTGGATCGATAGAAATTACTTGCAGGACCGTTAAAGGACTCGTGGAAGGACACCTGAATTGAAGGTGAATGTTGAGTACCGATCTCGAGGTCGTTTCAAGGTCACGTACATTTTTCTTTTCAAGGAATATACATTTTTCAATATTATCGAATAATTCGAAAGAAAAATTTCAACGATACATGATACATATTTGTAGATTAAGGTGTACATACCGAATCGCTGGAAGAATTCTCAAATATTTTGTAAATGTTTTACAAAATTTTTGTAACCGAAGTGTATTTACTATTGAGATTCGATCAACATCGTTTTGGTTATTTTCTTTTATTAAGTTTCAGTAAATTGGTAAAAAAATCGCGGATTACGATTTTACAGTGTACCCATTCGTTGAAATATTCTAAGCTTTAGATTTTGATCGACACTGTACAAAAGTAATTACTTCCCCGAACAGTGTCTACTTTGTCGCAACGTAGTAACCTTGCAACGTAACCCGTTTAACGCGATGATCCATCTCGAAGCCATTATCAGCAGCGAAATGGGTATATTTCCCTTGTTTGTCGCGTAAACGACATTCCAACGAGAAGAGGGTTTTCATCTCGCGTTAAAAGCTAAGACCTTTCCCTTTATTTCGCAAGAGTGAACCGTTCACGACCGAGAGCAACCCGCGAGACGAAAGACGACGAAAACAAAACCCACTGCTTATGAAATAATTAACATCAACTTCGACTTAACTTAACCGAGACCTCGTATAGTTTATCCAAATGTGTAATTAACCGCGTGAACGAGAAATGGAAACGCGTGAAAAGGTAGGATCGAGTTAAACGCAAGTTGGACACGCGAAAAACAGAAGGAACGAACGCGTTCTGTCGTTTCTTTTTCCAAGAACAAATTACAAGATGAAATCCGAATGAATTTTTCATCGTCCATTAGTCCTGGACGAGTGCTGTCCAAACTTTGTTCCTCCTCGAACGAATTTCATCGCGCAACGTGTCCCAAGTTTTCGTGCTCGAGGACGTTTAATTCGAACGCAGTTCGAAATACAAATGAAGAAGACAAATGCAAAGGCACGAAACACGCGTCTCGTGTCACGATCCTCGGTGACATCGGACCGCGAGACTTCTGCGCCGGAATGCAAATAATTATAGACACTCGACTGGAGAAACGCGCATCGACTAATTAAAATGAAATCGCAGCAAGCTGAAACGAACACCGTTCGTCGAACTGATACGCACGTCGAGGATCCAGAGATATCAGTTTCGATATCGATAGTCGGAGAACTTTAGAATATAAGCAATATTAATTATTCTATATTCGTAGAGGTGTCGAAAAATTCCAAGGTACGGAACGCAATATTAATTATTCCGTAGTTATAGAGGTGTCGAAGAATTTTAAGATATGAATTTCCATCGAAGATTTCCAAGGTATGGAAATTTGACTACGTATAATATCAATATAAAAGACTTTCGAGCAGTAAATACTAAAGATAAAAAGCTTCAAATCTTGAGGATGGATTCTCGAATTTTAATTCTCAATAAAAAATTATCCACAATCATTCGAGTTAATAATAGTAGATATCAATTTTGATATCTATAGTTGAAGAACTTCAGAACGCAATATTAATTATTCCATAGTCATCGAGGTATTGAAGAATTTTAAGGTATGAATTTCCATCGAAGATTTCCAAGGTATGGAAATTTGACTACGTATAATATCAATATAAAAGACTTTCGAGCAGTAAATACTAAAGATAAGAAGCTTCAAATCGTGAGAATGGATTCTCGAATTTTAATTTCCAATAGAAAATTATCCACAATCGTTCTAGGTTAATAAATCGCAACGTGACGTACAGTATCCACGATTGCAGACTCGTGAAATCCAATTTTCACCCGGAAATCTCAAAGTTGGTTCAATTTGATTCGCCGTCACGGGCAAAATGAAATGCAGAATCCGTGGCTCGTTTCTCGTTTCGTCTTAATTTCTCGGTAACCATTAAGCAAATTGACAAATGCTATCACGTGCTGCCCCGGCGGAAACAAATAGGAGAAGTTAAACCTCGTTCGCTTTGGAATGCCAGACACGCGCTGATAGCGTTTCGTAACGTCTCGTCCTCAGCCACGAAATTTTACTATCGCTTCTCGCGTAATCTTTATTCAACGATATTTCCGCGCCAGAAGTCCCCCTCCCCCCTTGAAACGTAAAACGAACAGAAAAAGAATCGAAAAAATGTCGATTACAAAGTGCAAGAGTACAATCTCTCGCACGGTATCTCGATACCGTTGATAAACATCTCGAACCAGTGTCTCGTTCGATTAAACATTTCGAAATCAACGAAAGAGTGGTTCGACGAGATCGAATTTTTTTTTGGTGTAATTTACACAGACCGTTGCGTCGAACGTAATTTTTACAATGACTTCGGTAACGATCGACGACGCGAAAGATTATTTACGCGAAATTTCGTTCACCCGAAAGAGAAAACAGGAATTACGTGTTCAATGAACTCACCGTTCGTGGGTTGATGTTCCCGGTAGCCAGGATTATTTATGGTGGCGGCACGAGGATCGGCCACAACCCTAATTTTCGTCGGGTCGCCGCCTCGTCGAGCATAAATACCCTCGTACACCGCGGTGACCAGCACACCGAAGTTCAAGGCGATAGCAGCCAACTGTAACAACAAATTTCGGACCCTTCGTTCAACGAGAATTCCTCATCTGTGATTTATCGCGTTTCACCGCGAAAACACTGTTCCACAACGTTCGCGTCTCCGTTAACGATCAATTACATATATCGAGAACGATTTCGTATTCGATACGATGACGCAAACTTCCGCGACCTCCGTGAAACATTACGCGAGTTTAGCGATACATTCGAGACCGTTTTAGAAATTAATTAACCAAGAATTTCCATTAAAACGAACCACCATCGATTATGGTAATTACGTTTCTTCCTCGTTGAATTTGTTTCGCGCGTACCGTCGATTCGATTCGTATGAAATTTTACGTGATTAACGATCGTGTAAAACTACAAATAGAAACGGAGCACGGTTGAAAGCGGAAATCGTATTGTGCGTGGACAGGATCGATAAATCTCGAAGGAATTCACAAAGCGGACGATTTTTCGTTGAACGCGATGCGTTCACTGCGAGACCATTGTGAAACGAAACGTTCGATTTGTTGCAAAATTGTTCGTCGTCGTTTGCACATTTATCACTCGGTTTTGTTCGTTTCGACGAGTATCGATGAAATCAATTTAACAACGCGACCCGCAGCGTTACACGCGCCATTAAGCCGGACGGTTAACAGGCACCCGACTTGGCCCGAAAAACGCTAATAACGATAATGCGCGATAATTAATACCGAGGCGATAAATAATTATCGTCCGGGAGACGCTCGTTACACGACTCGGTGTATCGGTTATGCATATTCGTGCGCGAACAAATGGCATCGTTATTACGAGGAATTTTACCGTGCGTAATTGCCAGCCTTTCGTCGTTAGAGTACCTACAATTAACGACAGGAGACAAGAATGAGTTTAATTAAACGGTATGCGCACGAGCCGTGCCGTGTACGGGAACAGTTAGAGCAAACAACGTTCGCTGGAGGTATTTGGTTGTTGTAAACTGTGAAAAGGAAGTGGAGAATGGTAGCTGGAGAATGCAGAGATAAAGGAGCAGAGTACTGGAAGAAAGATGGAGGAAATGAAAATTGGTGGAACCGAATGTTATTAAGAGGAGTAATTTAAGGTAAGATTAGAATCGGACGATATTTAGAATAAAGTGTTGTATCGAAAATGGTTAATGTAACAAGGGAACAGGTGAAGGTTGTGAAAAGGAAGAGGAGAATGGTGGTTGGAGAATGCAGAGATAAAGGAGCAGAGTACTGGAAGAAAGATGGAGGAAATGAAAATTGGTAGAACTGAATGTTATTAAGAGTAGAAGTAATTTAAGGTAAGATTAGAGTCAGACGATATTTAGAATAAAGTGTTGTATCGAAAATGGTTAATGTAACAAGGAAACAGGTCGAGGTTAACTGTAACGAAAAGAAGTATTGAGTCGAAGAACTGTGAAAAGGAAGAGGAGAATGCAGAGATAAAGGAGCAGAGTACTGGAAGAAAGATGGAGGAAATGAAAATTGGTAGAACTGAATGTTATTAAGAGTAGGAGTAATTTAAGGTAAGATTAGAATCGGACGATATTTAGAATAAAGTGTTGTAACGAAAATGATTAATGTGACGACAAACAGGTCGAGGTTAGCTGTAACGAAAAAAAGTATCGAGTCGAAGAAAGTGTTGTGTTATACCTGAATGGGCGATTTTGTTAAAAAATACTGATTAGTTCGAGTACGAACACGTCTCTGTTCGTTACTCATTGTTTCCACTCGTGTCGGTGTCTGTAAACATTGACAGCGATATTATCTACTTTGACCGATTCTATCTGTTTAGAAAATATGCCAGTGAGATCGATGGAAAACAGATAATACCCTACCGTCGTCAATGTTTATAAACAACGAGTAGGAACAATGAGTAATGGGCTGTCGCGTTAGTCGAGTCGTGATCAATAGTGCACGTGCCTTGCGAACTTTCGAAATTGATTTTCTCGAAAACGGTGCATCCGATGATAAAATTTTATTGCATGTTTTTTATTTAATTTTTCACGGAGAATCGTACCCTACGCTATGATCACGTTTGTTCTGTCCTGTACCGTTTTCTTCGTAGTAGAAATAAATCTAGGATAGTACAATCGTGGACGATTAATTCTACAATATTTTCAGAAGTGTGATCGGTTATTTTTATAGATTAGTGGTTATTATGGAAAGCACGGTCTATCCTTGGTATTTAAGTTGAATACTACAATCTGGTTTCCACTTTGATCGTAATCATCGTCGAGCGTGATAACCGACATAATGTCTCTGAAATTGCGTAAACACGAGACACACCCTTGTCGTTTCAGTTTGTTTCCAGAACGTTAAATTCCCCGTTTTCAAGACCGCGTTGACTTCCAGAGACGCGCGAAATTTCGAAGGAAGAAACCTGTTCAATTAAAATGTACGAAAACGCCAAAATATTATTATTGGATTGCAATAATTGCTGTTACTTTTCCACTCCGTTGTATCTTCGTCAGTCGTGTTCAAGCGACTAGAAACAGGGAAGAAGAACGAGTTGGCGAAGGCCAAATAAACAAATCCCGCGACAAATTAATCGATAATGGTGCTTCCTGAGTTACTCGTGTTGATACTTGTTTCACGACTCGGTGAAAATATTTTCAACACTCTGTGCAAAATTCACTTACAACGTAACGTAAAAAAGAAGAAAGTCTTCGCAAAAGAGGCAATAATTTAGCACGATAATCTGAAAGGTATACACATTTCTGAATATTTTTAGACAGTATTCATCAGTCGTGAAGACGTTTTATTCATTCTTTCGTGTCTTCGTTGCATCATTACACGAATTTGGAAGACGGGTACGCGAAAGTAGAAAAAAAGTAAAAAGATAATGTTTCATTATCTTCGCAGAGTGGCGCATTATCGGGCCGACATTAAACGTCCGGGAAAATTTGTACGATTCTAAATGGAAAATATTACCGACCGTCTGACACACTTTGAAGGTCGTGTTCTTCGAGATTTCGAAAACACGGACGATCGTTCGCGCGTAAGACGCTCTTTAATTCGCGTAGCACTTACGACTAATTAATGGAAATTCAACGAACTCTGTACGACAAGAGACGACCTTCGCGTGACCTTGAACGGAAGATAAAAAGAAACGTTATCTCACATGTGCGTCGGAGACATTGTTATTATAAATGAAACACACCGTACAGTCACCGTGCTGCATTCAACACCGAAAACAAACGATAACAATTTTTCAAACGCGTCGCGTGCAATTCTTCCTTTCGCGGTGTCGTCTACCGAAAAGAAAATAACACTCGAAACAGGAACAAGACCATTTACAGACGCGTACACGTACCGTACACTTTTTCTAAATACGTTTACGCTGCAAACAGTTTTCCAATGATTATTTGTCTTTCTAGGAAGCAAGCTTTTTCGCGAAGCCGAGCACGAACTGTTTCTTCAAGAGTTCCTCTCTACGTGATAAGATAAGGTACGACGGAAAAATAAAAATGAACGTCGACCGTCTCTTTTCTGGCTAAATTCAGTCGACACAGCTTCGTAACATTTTCTTCCCTGTTCTCTTTTTTTCCAATTAAACGAATGAACGATACGAACGATATTACTCGCGTAGAGGAAAAATGAAGAAATTACACACTGTCCCGTTCGAATCTTCAGAACTGGAAAACTCGAGAAGAATTGAATTCGCGGGGACAAAAATATGTCGAATAAATGTATTCTCAACGATCGAAAGAAAAATCATTGATCGAAATTTTGTACCCGCAACGGTTCTTCGGTAAAAACGTAATATATATATGTACGAGATAAAAATATATCGCTCGGGAATTATGCAACTCTGAATGACTCATTTTGCGTACGGAGCAATACGTAATTGTGTACAAGTTTTGTAACAATTGTTGACCATAGCTCACGAAATTCTCGCGAGGTAGAATCGTCTCTGTTTGATTCCGATACACTTCAGAAACCATACAAAAAATTCATCCAAAAAGAAAATTATCAAAATTATTTACCTTGGACAAACACGATTCGGTAATAAATTCTAGAAAATTATTTAGAAAGTCACGAATCGTAATGTCACGTTTACTTGTTTCGTAGTCGGTTTCGACAATTTTTCCACCGTTGGTAAAGTGTAACTAATATTACGTCTACACTCGGTGAGTTTACTTTTCACGATCGTCGGATAATAATTTTCTGACGAATACAAAGCTCTGTGTCTCAACTTTATGGCGTTATAAATCGAGGATTACCTTGCCCTGTTTCTGTTTGTTCATTTTATCCAGCTCGATCTCGTCCTTGGCCTCCCGTAGAAGGCTTCGTCTCTTCTTTTCCATCATCTCGGATACTGAACTAAGCGATACACGCTTGACAATTGTCACGTAGCACCCAACTAAGATTCCTTCGTAACGTCTCTGTACGATTCGTTATTCGTATCACAATCGAATAAAATATACCAGTTACGCGTTCGTATAAATTCACGATCCCTCGACGTGCTTCATTCTCTTTTCTTTTCATCGAGAAGTATCTTTTCGCATCTAAATTCGTTGCCTACTGCACGAGATCCAACGAATTCGGTAACCTTCGACCACGACATTTAATTCGCGCACCGGTCTTACGTTGTTCGGAGTGAAACGGAACGAATGATAATTCCGAGTGACGATTTAAACAAATGGACGACGAGCTGTAGTCGTTCCTCGATACTCGATTGAACCGATCCGGTCGATCGGTGAAGTCAACCGAACGGAACGCTACGAAATTTTCACGATTACGCGTACCTGAGTCGGTTAACCGCTGTTTCACCGATTAATCGTGCAACAGTCCCGATAGATAAATGCACTCGCGGTCGTGTTTCAGCCAGCTTGTTACACGAGAAACAGTGACCCGCTTAAGAACTTTCACTACGAAGCACAACAACAATCGTTACGAAACACACTTTTTTATTTCCATAGCCAGAATGAAACTGCTCCCCGTGCTGCCCGCCGGTGTACAACGATAGTCGGGTAAACTATTATCTCGCTCGGTGAATACAAATTAGAAAAAGAAAAAGAAACGAGACGAAACGAAACGAGCCGGCCAGACCCGCGCCAAGCGACGCGATAACTTCGACGACGAAATGAAGAACGAGGACGCGCGCTGGCTAACGATCCGCACCAAAACGCTCACTGAGGGTCCGCCAATGTCGTCTCATTGTTTTTAAAGTGTCCAACAGTCGTGGGTGCTCTGACACATACTAAGTAAGCCCCGCAGGGGGGCTTAAGGAGACACCTGCGAGCTGTTCCTGATCAGGTGGCCGTTTAGTATTTAATTCCCCCGATCACCCGCGCGCTAACGCGTATAAGTTTCCAACTCGTGAAACATTTAACAGGGTTTTCCCTTTTAGTTTTAGTTTTTTTTATTTGGAGTTATGGAAAAAGGAAGGTAGCTCACCTCGAGCAAGGTAGGTTCTTCGAACTTCGTTTGTACGTATTTCGGGTGGAAATATATGGTTTTTTCGTTTCCAAGGATGCGTAGCTGGTGAAAGAAATTTACGAGGAGTAGTGTCTTGAGTTTTTTTTTTACTTTGTTAATAGTAAATAGAGAAATTGTATCGTTTGGAATTATACGATCGAGAGTGAATGAAACAAGTATTGAGAACTTTTTTAAACGTCCACGCTTTGAAGGAAAATATTGAAAATGAACGAGAAGAGCTACCAGAGATACGAGAGATTTTTATCCTTAAATTCACGGAGCGAGTAACCGGGATTATCGTTGAAAATCGCAAGGATAATCGAATCGGGGTATCCTGTCGGCGTAAAATGAATCAGGTATCGCGCGCATTAATTGAATTCACCGTGGTCACGGTAATTATCGAGCGGGACAACACTGAATCAATTTGTGGAATCAGTGACAATAATGCAACGTACGCGTTGCCGTGTATAACAATATTACGTCGGTCTGGTTAATCTTCGTACAAGGTGCACTGACCAAGGTTGTTATTGATTTTTCGAACGAACTTGCCGAGTGTTTCGATCGTACAAAGTTCGTCGAACTTTCGAACTTCGTCGGCCGATCGAACTTGGAAAACGAAACAGAAAATTTATTGAGAATCGAGAAGCAATGAAACAAAATACCGAACGTCTAAAACAATGATTTTTATGCTTTCATTGTGTGTTAACTTGTAATTATTAATCGTATCTATATTTCTAATATGTACATTAGAATATAAAGTTTCCGTTTATGAAAGATTCTTCGCTAATTTTCACCATTTGAATATATATTCTAATGGTACCATTGTATCATTTACCGACAGTGTAGTATAATTTTTAGTTATCGTGGCAAATCCTCTAGTAGTTTTCAGTGGCAATTTACTTTCACATCTGTCGGTATAGAACTGTCGCGAGTTAGAGAACTGTCGAACTCTGCAATTATATTGCCGCGAGTTAAGTGTAACGTGACAAATTACAGGACACCGTTGGAAAGAAGAAGCCCACGGTTTTCGATCGGTATTCGTCGTTTCATCGATTACTGTTGTAATAAACTCGACTACGGCGAAAGAGAAATCCGAGACATCGGTTCGCGATAATAGTGGACGGTCGTGGCGTATCGTCGTCATCGTCGTTGTTATCGTTTCCAGTGTTCCAATAACCGCGATACTTCTTCGTAGCGACGCATAGTCATCGCTTGAATCGTAATTTCGCTTCTGTGTGATTATAGCGGTGTTAAAACGAACGATTCTTTTTTTTCCTACGTTTGCAAAAAAAAAGAAAGGTGACTTCGATCGGCTGGTACGTAAGCGCGAAAACCGGATCAATCGTGTACAATTAACGTAATTAGCGGTGCGCGTAAACGTTGACCATTCTGTAAACCGATTAGCAACGCGATAGAGTTCAGGTAAATTGAATTGGCTGGAATTATTTCGGAAAGATACTTTTGAAAAATATTTTTCAAGAATACTTTTGAAAAATAGTTTGTACGCTCGATATTCTTTCACGAGTCTCATACAACTCGATCTTATCTAATTCTCTTGGAACAATCGGTCAAACGAATATCTAAAAATGACGAAGTAATTAAAAGAACAACGAAACCCTGTTAAAGGAACTCGACGCACCTACAAAACCTCGTTCATTCATCACTGTTCGCGTCGCGATAATACGTCATCGTTTAATTAAAATACACGATCGTAGCATTATCCGCTCGAATTTTTTAAACTTTTTAACAAGATTAATGCACGAGTTTCTCTCCACAACCAGGAAAGAAGTGGATCAATCTCGTTCCGGATAAATTGATTAATTTCTAAGAAGCCCCTGGTACCGATCGTTGACACTCGGAACTATAAATTAAAAGGATCTTTCATTCCCTTCAGGAATCACGACCCCTTTTCTTTTCAAACTTATTTCAAATATTCCGTATCAAATTTTACATACAAAATAACCCTTTCTACGGAAACAAATATTCAAAACCCACGACACAGATGCACACTTTTCTCTTTTAAACTAATTTCAAATTTAAATATTCCAAACGAAATTCGTCGTTAATGGAACGCGAGAAGCACCGTCGCGAGTTCATTTCTCCCTAATAATTCCTTTCCACATAGTTCTAATATTCGACCATTCAAAACCTACGACACACACACACATACACACACTCTTTTCTCTTCTCCGAACTCGTTCTAAATTTAAATATTCCGAACGATATACCCCGTTCGTGCAACGCGAGAAGCATCGTCGCGAGATCGTTTCTCGAACGAAATAATTCGTCTCCAACGGATGCCAACACTGCAAAGACTGCCCTGTTACAAATACCCATAAACAACGTAGCTCGTACGAAAAATCGTACATCGTTGGTTAATGCGTTTGGTGAGTCGCCCCGAGACACGATCAACCCTCTAACGGTTGGGAAAATCGTTCGTAGCGCGCATGTAAGATCCCGTGGGCAGCATCTGGTCCGAAATGCCGCGAAACGGAGCTCGATCGTCGAACGATGGAGCAACATCTGGCCCCCAAGGCGGTCCCGCGTGTCAGGAAATTGTCGCGATAAATCATGCCCGACTATCCACGGTCGAGAGACGCGCACGGGCCGGACGCGGGCATTAAGCAAAACGCGCGCAACGGTTTCTCTTCCGCGCGATAGGAGCAACAGGTTCTGACGATGAGTAAGCGACGAGCGGCGTCTCGTCGAATGGATACCAACAGCGGCGGCGGCGGCGGCGGCGCCCCCGTTCGCCAAAGCGAATCGCGGAACTCGCAAGAAGAAGTGCCCCGCGCCGGAGTAGTTTCCCTCGTTAAGTGCAGTATGCTAATGAGCGGGATCCGGACAGACGGACGAGTCTAATGGACGTGTTAGCGCGACTTAGCTCGGTACCGAGGAAAATTCGAATAGAGAAAGTTCGGCGAGTGAGTGATTTACCGGCGAACGGACAGAGGAAGTTTCCAGAGTTACGATTCGGTAGACAGGGACAGCTTGGAGAAGAAAGTGTCGGTCTTTTTGACAATGCGACGATGGCGGACGAGAGACGAAAACTCGAACACGCTGACAGGTACGAGCGACTAAACAGAGAGTGTTGCATTGAATTGGAGACGAGTTGTTTTTTAAATGGAGATTTTGGATGAAGAAGGATACCTGGAGGAAAGTTGCACGGTTTTCCGATATGGATTCTTACGTATGTAAAAGATTGGAGAGTAATTAATTTTCATACCGTACTTTGGCTTTTAAGGGAATTAATGGACAGGGATATGAGCGACTAAACTGTTCCAGAGAGTGTTCCACTGAATTGGAGACCAGTTGTTTTTTAAATGGAGATTTTGGACGAAGAAGAATACCTGGAGGGAAAGTTGCACGGTTTTCCGATATGGATTCTTACGTATGTAAAAAATTGAATAATTAATTTTCATACCGTACTTCGTGCTTTTAAGGGAACTAATGCACAGGGATACGAGCGACTAAACTATTGTAGAGAGTGTTCCACTGAATTGGAGTTCAGTTGTTTCTGAAACGGAGCTTTTGGATAAAGAAGAATACCTAGATGGAAAGTTGCACGGTTTTCCAATATTAATTCTTACGTATAGATGTATGTAAAAAATTGAATTAATTTTCATACCGTACTTCGTACTTTTAAGCGAGCTAATGGATCTTTTTCTTTTCCCTGCGAAAGTACCAAGACAACGCTTCGAAACTACAGGTTTGGAGACTTGTTGCGATTTAAAGTTTTCGATATCGGAGGAAAGTGTTTTGGAAGAAAGGTAAAAAGTTACCAAGAGAGATTCGTGTGTTAAATAATGTAAGGAAAATATGGGTGAGAATATTCGTTAATGGACGTGAATTAATTTCGGTGAGTAAACGTGCAAAAGAAATTGAAACGTGTACGAAGTGATTGGAGATATTTTAATTGAAATTCATAGGGAACGTGTTATCGTGAACGTTACGCGACGTTGTGCGCGCGTTTACCTTCTACGCAAATTATCGTTTGATATTTACGATTATTCAGACTCGCGCGCGGACATTAAAATTTGATTCTTACCTTGGAAGATAATTTTTCGTATTAATCTTCGTGGATTTGTTTTATCGTATTCTCGGCGCTTCTATCTTCGGCGAGTCACGGCTAAGGTTATCGACGAGAGAAATTCGTTGGGAAGTGTTCCTCGTGTTGCGAGTTCGAAATTAATGGCTTCGACTTATGACAGAAACGCGGGAATGCACGGAGGCGCGTAACGTTGATTAAATAGTCGGGAAGAGTGAACGAAATGCGGAAGACTAACGGTGGATAGAAATCGATAAGTTTTACCTGCATGTAAAAAGCCTCTCCCCTTGTGATAACGAAGCTACTGGCTCTGTCGTCAGTCTGCAGGGCAAACAGGCTCGCTGCTACGATGGCCAACGATGCTGAAAACAAAAGTATTCGAACTTTACGTATGTACACGTTCAACGTACATACAAATTTCGTCGGGGGGAAAAAAATGATGTTTTTTTTACCCCCGTAAAATTTTATAAATAAACACTTCGAAGCGTCTAATCGATAATCTAATAACGAACATCGAACGGACATCAGGAATCAAGTGACGTTCGACGAAGTGTACTCGAAATATTAATATATTTCACCGATCCTCTGACGAACGGTATACTATTTTAAACTATTCTATTCGTTACCGATTGTGCGATCTTTTTGAACAAATGATCGATCATCTTCGATCGAGAAATACTTCTCCGACCAAAGCGATCCCGTTTCCATCTCCGATCAGTCCTCGTGAGAAATAAAGACGCGCGGGTAGTTTATCTTTCGATTTCATTTTTTTTTTCATTCCCCGAAAGACAATTTGAAAAAAAAAAAAAATACACGAAGCGCCTCTGTTTAAAATTCATTAATGCGGTCGACTGCAATGATCCCGGTTGATTCCACGAGATTAGACGGTATCGCTTAACGCAACTGGATCCACCGCAGACATTCGATTCTTCGTCTAAGGGTAAGTAGGCCACTAAGTAGACAAGAGAGACTAGTAATCCTATCGTAGTCGCTGGATTGCAAAACTTTCCGACTATCCTGGAGCAAAAGGACTCCTCCGCTTCAAATGCGCTCCGGAGTTCTCACGCGTCTTGATTCTTCGCGCGTCGAAAATACTTGAACGCTAATTCGCGTTAAACGGTCGAAGAGAATGTCGCACGTTCGCGCGTAATGTATTCTCGTCCGCGTAGTCACGAATCGATCCACCTTTCTCGAAACCGTGGTCAAAATCGCGAGAAGTGGTTGTAATTCCTCGTGCAAACGCGAGTCGAAAGTTGAGAATCGCTTTCTCGCTGGTACGCGAGAACAAAACGTTGCAGCTACGAGTGAAACGTGTACAAAGTGCGAGAAGTGTACGGGTTGCGAGTGACGAGTGTTCGGGACAAGTGTACAGGATTGAGATTCAGTTTCGCTGGAAATACGCGACCGAGTAGATTCCAGAATCGATTTTTTTCTTTCGGTGCGCGTTAATCGATTTAACCTTTCGAGTGCTGTGGACGCATGTATGTATGTACGTCCATGGGAAGCCGTCAATGCGAACCACGGATGCACATACGCGTCCAGTGGAAGCTATTCTCGATACAAACGTGTTGGAAGATAACTTTCTCGAGTACTGTTTAATTCGAGATCGAATTACAATTGTGAACAGAGTTCCCACATAAAATATTCCGTAAACGTTAAACACTATGACGTCCACGCGGATTGCTTCGATCGGAAGTATTCAGCGCTCAAAGGGTTAAAGATTGGTTAAAGTAGAGTAACGTTCGGACAGGGGAAGACTTAAGAGCAAGCATTCAGAGTTAGAGCGGTTAATGGCGTTTACGGAGGGGTTACGTTTCAATAGGAGGATACGTTGCGCGTGACGTGTCCAATGTGTCCTCGGTGTTCCCCGTTTCCGTGATATCGTCGTATGCTTGGTCAGACAATTACATTAGTTTCGGACGAGCGTAATCTCGGTAGATACTCACTGGCCAGTGTAGCGAGGGCCACTTTCCCTATCAGAGCCGTGCTGTACGAGATGATAACTCGTTTCGCCGAGGAAGCCATCGCTAGCTGTAGCACAGCAAGACCGACCAGGATCGCCAAAAGCGCGGAGGCGGTCGCGGCGGCTAATCCAGCCACCCACACAGCCACTGCACAGAAAGCGTAGGAAAAATTCGTGGCATGCTCGACTCGGGGTGTTCCTACGACCGTGCTGCCGCTGCCCGAGCGAGAACCTCCCGACCGGGGGATTGAAATAAAAATGGCCGCGTGATAAAATAGTTCGCGCGTGATCCAAGATACAGTATAAATAGCTCCATTGATGCAGGATCGATCTCGTGTACGTAACGCTTCGAATCTACTCACACACTGGTTGAAACCTGGACACCCCTTGGCCACATCTCTCACGACCGTACAACAGAAGCTTGCACTGTCTCCACGGGCCGAAGTAACCCTTCTCGGCTGCCGAACCAGCTGGAACATCCAAAACAAAAACCAATTTTTCATTACTGGTAATTATGCGATGCAATCTTTCGAAATGTTTCGGATACGGATAATACAGTTTGTAAACGGATCGACGATAGTATTTATCGAACAGATCGGATATCTAGGTGTCGAGAAAATGTTACAAATATATACTACAATGGTGTAGTTTTCATTGGAAAATTGTATGTTTTATTTGATGTTTTGGGTTGTAGTGTAATATATCATTGCTCAAGATTTTGTACTTTCTGCCCGTTTTTGGGGCTACGTTTGTAAATATTATTTATGTTTGGTAAGATTAATCTTAGTTCCTCGGGTAAAAAGTTAGGAAATTTTAGCTTTTGAGCGTTCGAGGCTTCTATTTTTCTATCGTTTCGTCTGGAAGGTAATCGAGGAGTTCCGTATCACACGCATCAACTCGTAATTTGAAAAAGAGAAAGAGTCTCTTACATAAAAAACTCTCTGGAAATCATTTCATTCGAAAGATACTCAACGATTTCCGTACAACACGGAACAGTTCGCAATTTAAAACGGAAAAGTTTTGATCTTACTTAAAAAAAACTCTAAAAATCGTTCCATTCAAAAGATACTCGACAAGTTCCGTACAACGCGCAACACTTTGCAATGTAAAAAAAGAAAGAGTCTCCTCCATAAAAAAATCTCTGAAAATCGTTCCGTCCTACAGTCACTCAACAAGTTCCGTACAACGCGCAACACTTCGCAATACAAAAAAAGAAAGAGTCTCTTCCATAAAAAAATCTCTGTAAATCATTTTATTCAAAAGATACTCAACGATTTCCGTACAACACGGAACACTTCGCAATGTAAAAAGAGAAAGAGTCTTTACGACGTACGTTGAATAAAAACCATAAAAAAATCTCTGAAAATCGTTCCATCCTAAAGTCACCGAAGAGGTTCCGTAGAACGCGCGTAGGAGTCGCGAGCGGTTCGTGAATGTCGGCATTTATGATTTTCGAGGTCAGCAACAGCCCTGTACGGTCTCCGGGCGGCTGATGATCGTGGTCGCTAAAGCGCGACAAATTTTCGGAGCGATAAATCCTTGCTGATAGCGTTACGCGAGCACGGATTGCTGTATCCCCCGCGTGGAAAAGAAACGCGAATAACGAACGGAGCGGACCATCGTTGTGCGTGATCTCCGCGCGGAGGAGAGACTCGGAGAGGAACGGAAACCGCAATTTCGCGGAGCTCGTTTTGCCGATCGAACGATCCACGAAGTCTCCTCTCGCTCGTACCGATCCTTCCTACCTTCTTCTCACCCCCGGCGGTGAATAGGAAGAGCAAAGCGGAAAACCTCGCGATCCACGTATCCCGTGTCACCTAATTGAATTCGATACGGTAATGGGAACGTAAGAACGCCGATCACGGCAACTCGTCCGAGAACAAAATAGCGAATCGTGCTCGAAAGATGAAAATCTTCGCGTATACGATCGACGATTCGCGAATTATGCGTCGCGCGTCTATCACTGATTGCGTCTAATGGTGCAATTTCGTGCACTTACGGTTAAGTACCGTTAGATCGGGTATATCGCGACGCGATTTGTTTTTAATCGGTGTTATTATCCACGTGTGTGTTGTTTACGATGCATAATTGCAACTCGATACCTCGTCGGTGATATCCGAGTATAATTGTGTTCTAAGTAAACATTTGCGGTGGAGACGATTGGATTTTTGCAAGGAGGTGTCGCGCGTTTTGTGAGATTCTTGGAAACGAGGGAAAAGACTTTTTCTTCGCGTCTCGAGATTCCAAGAGGACGATGGTGATTACCAGTGGCGTGTAGTACGTGGACTCTGTCGAGGAATCTCGAACGGTTCTATTCCTCGAGCAATGTTTCGAGCTCAGCTACGTGGCTCGAGGAAGTCGATCGTAAATCATAGATCGTCCTCGACTGTGACTGACCTTCGTTCGGCGTGTTTTCGCGAGTCTGTCGATTAACGATTCGTCAACAAACATCGTCTGCCGTTTGTGAAATGTTTTTTCAGGTCTCTGGGTGTACAGCTTCGCAGTAACGCTGCGGGTACTTGAATTTTCCGGAATTTGGATCTTTTTGAATGTTCGTCGAACGAACGTGTTTCAATTCGTCGAGTGAACGTGTTTCCAAATGTCGTTCGACCGATGTCGACGGTGGTTGTAAATTTATAACACCCTTTCCACGGAAGGTGAAATTTCATAGGACGAATGAGGAAGATTGACGAGGATTCGCGCGGTAATCTCTCCGTGGGCGTCGATGATTCCTATTGGTGCCCGGAACGTACGTCGTTATTAAAACGGGTGACGTCGATAGGACACGTTGAATCGAAAGACATAACTCTGGGTGAAAAACGTGACCGAAAAGATTTCAACTTCGAGCGCGTTTCAACCGTGGGCGGAATTGGAATTCAACGCGTAAAGGCGAGGAATTAAATATTCAAAAATGCCACCGCCCGTCGGACACGCGCGTGTTATATAATAAAATTGTTCGAGATAAAGCTCCGGGTAAATATCGATAACGGTGTTGAAAAAGTGCGTCTATTGTCTCTGCTCCGAGTTTTTAGAACGTACGCCGTACGCGAAATTAATTTCGATTAGATAATTAAATCCAACGTCACGTCGACTAATAAATCTACCACACCCTTTGACGATAAGTGCGACGATTACGCAACCGACCGAACGTTAATTTCCCAGAACGAACGACAAACTGTGTAATCGCTCGAACAACGTTCACCTCGTTTACGCCGCGATATTAAACCGAAATAACGATTCGAGATTGCTCGTGTGTTTTAAGACGATGTTCGTTTTAACTTCGGTACAAAGGAGAACGTTTTACTCGAGGAGTTAAGTGATGAGAACAAAATGGAATCAAGTAGTCTCTACCCTGTGTATTCGTTATTTGTGAAAATTTTCGAAAACTTCTCGCACGAATTTCAACGAGAATTAAATTCTGTAAAAGTTACGAAAAAAGCATGAAATCAAGTAATTTCCCCTGTATATTCGTTATTTGTGAAAATTTTCGAAAACTTCTCGCACGATTATTCAACGAGAATTAAATTCTGTAAAAATTATAAAAAGAATGAAATCAAGTAGCATTCCCTGTATATTCGTTATTTGTGAAAATTTTCGAAAACTTCTCGCACGAATTTCAACGAGAATTAAATTCTGTAAAAGTTACGGAACAAACATGAAATCAAGTAATCTCCCCTGTATATTCGTTATTTGTGAACTTTTTCAACAACGTCTCGCACGAATATTCAACGAGAATTAAATTCTGTAAAAGTTAGGGGAAAAAAATGAAATCAAGTAATCTCCCCTGTATATTCGTTATTTGTGAAAATTTTCAAAAACGTCTCGCACGAATATTCAACGAGAGTTAAATTCCGTGGAAGTTGTAAAAGTTGTAGAAAATTCTGTCCGTATTCCCGCGAAAAAGTTCAACGAAATCTCGTTCGTAACATACTTAAATCTTTTTCGTCTGTGGTGACGTATTCGCTTCTGTCGATTCGTGGACGAAAAACGGTGCATTTTCATCACTCGCGTGAAAAAATTATTATAAATACGTATCTCCCGAGACGATGTGTCCGAGGAGAACGTCGAAGCAGAAAGAATATTAATGCAAATCGCAAGCGTTGCGCGTTCAGAGCCGACTGGCCCAGTTACTCGATTCCGCTCGCGGTGCGTGCGAACGCGCAACCACGCCGCCGTGACAAATCGCATTTTTGTCTGCGCACCTTGACGAGCGTGCTTACGATTTTCGCGATGAATCCAGGTCGCGTTGAGAAAACGCACGAAGACGCGCGTACGATGCCCGTAACAATTATACGGGTCGAAAAATGATCGAAATGATCGAAAAAAATCGATTCGATGGTAAAAAAATTCCACGCCCGATAAATTGGACTCGTTTACGTGCCTCGTCGATCCTCGTTACGATTGCTCGAGGATCTCGTGTGAATCGACGAGAAAACGAGAAACAGGACATCGGGGATGATCGCGTGTACTCGTGAGTGTCAACTATTTTATCCTGGAAAGATTTTCTTCCTGGACGATTTTTCGTTGCGTTTTTAGAAGCCAACCACGCTCGAGAGAATTATCGAAGACGAGAAGCTGAGTACATTAAGATGGTGTTCTACATCGAACTTGTAACGTTCATTGAATGCCAAGAATACTTTCACACGAGATACCGAAATTCTTTTATTTGGAAAAACAGTCCACCTCTGTGTGTTCGAATTCTGATGTACGAATTTTTACACCAGAACCGAGGTCAAGATTCGATAACGGAACGTACCGATGTATACATTGCGCAATAACCGGGGATCGATTTTCCACGGAGACTTTCCGCAGAAGGGTGCCGCAAAGTATGGAAAATTTTAGGCGAGAACGTTTCTCGAGAAACTTCGCAACCCAAGTTTCCCAAACTTTCCAATCGAAAGTGGTGTATGATTCACAACGACCGAGTAAAATTAATAAGAGATGAATACAGTGAGTGCATCAGAAAATGCATTGTCGGTGCAACGACTACGTGTACGTAGGAATTAATCGTTTACGGCGATGATACACTTTAAACGATGTAATTTTACTCTCGAGTTATTAATATTTTTAAAACATCTTAATATTGAAAATTGTACATAGATATCGAGCAAAGAATGCTTCATTTTGTATTCAATCTGTGGCGTTGAAAATGGAATACGTTGCGCGTTCGTTGTTCAGATTTATTATACTTGGACGTATCCGGGTCCGTGGAAACATTCAACTCTGTTTTTCTTTCTTTCAGCACGGTGCTACGTCCGTAAAATGTCACGGTTTTTAAACCGCTCGCAATTCATTTAGCGAGGAGAAAATTGCATTTCCTGACCTTCGCGTTTGGATTTACATTCGTCTTTATGCTTTGACGCGTGACAAACATCAAATCATCCGTACCGAATACGTTTCGGAATTCGCGTCCCGTTTCCACGAACGATTCAAGCTGATTGCGATAACATATGTCGTATTACGGGATCGTGTTTCACAATGTTACGTTGTTGTTTCCAACAAGGGTCACGGGAACACCGAGAGAACCAACCACGAAAAGAAATGGGAATACAATCCACTTTTCGAGCCCCTTTTGTTACGATCCTCGCTCGGAACCCATTAAGGGGTTAACAATCCGCAAAGTGAATTTACGAGTAGCGTTGCAAGTTGCACTGTTTATGGTGGGCGATAAAAAAAAATTATGGACTTTCGTAAAGGATCCGTTGTTGAAAAATATGGTTATTCCTCGGTCACGATCGCTGTTCCATCGTGAGAAGGTCGTTAATATTTACCACCGTCCATTGTTGCTTATTTTTACAACCACGGTGCATAATCTGGAAGAGCTCAATGTTTGGGTGCTCTTCCACGAGGAGAAAAAGTATTAACCTGAATTCGAACGGTTAAGTAATCGAAGTATCTGGCTCGTAATTCGATTCTAATTTCTAATTATGTATTACGTGTCTGAAATTTGTTAAATTGTAATATGGAATTTGGAATTTTTTAAATTGTAGCATGGAATTTGGAATTTTTTAAATTGTAGCATGGAATTTGGAATTACTTAAATTGTAGTATAGAATTTGGAATTTTTTAAATTGTAGCATGGAATTTGGAATTTTTTAAATTGTAGTATGGAATTTAGAACTTCGACGAATCGTATCATGGAATTCAGGTGCGGATGACTTAAAACGCGGCGACCTTACGAATCTAGAACGATTGTCCATTCATGGTTAAGACTGTTTGCGTAACGTGTCATTCCAGTTACATTAGTTATCAAACAACGCCCGAATCGATTCACGAGCTACACCATCCGCGCATCGTTTCCAATCACATCGGTGTTCAGCCGTGAGTCCACGTTTCGGTAACGGTAATGCATGTAAATACGATTGCGCCGTCCATGCAAATCGTCGATTGTACTAGAGAAATCCGCGCGCTATTCAGCGCGAGTCGAGCACGCGTATTTCAGTACACGCGACGTCACAGTTTACAGTGCAACGTAAACTGCGGAAGCGATCCAAAGGAGTAACTGTGAACGATCGAATACCGAGGATGCGCTTATTTTAATGTCGACGCTCGTTGCTCGTCCATTAAATAAGAATTCCTTCGAAATCGATGTTACTTGCACCAGGTGAGATTTCTTTTTTCTTTCACGGTCTGTGTTTCAGTGGATCTCGTATCGTGAACGTTAAAAAAATGTCAGAATATAGTAAATATACCCTACAATCTTAGATTAAAATATTAAATTATTGGTGCATACAGTTGTCTCGGAAAAAATTTTACAAAGATTTCTTTGAAATCGATGTCATATATGGGAGGCGAGATTTTGTTTCCTTTCACGGTCTGTGTTTCAGCGAATCTCGTATCGTGAACGTTAAAAAAAATGTCAGAGTACGGTAAATATATTCCACGATGTTACGTTAAAATGTCAAATTATTCGAGCTTGTAGTTTCTTCGTAAAAAATTCCACAAGAAACGTCTCGTTCTGCTCGCGAATGAGGATACGCAGTTAAGAAGCGCGCACCTCGGATTATGGGGTCGCGAGTGTTGAATTTCACGTGTCGCGAATGTGGTCGTGGTTGAATTACACGAATCGAGAATCATCCGTGTCGGGTTACACGACTCGAAGGTCGTCACTATCGGGCTTTATGACTCGCGAATCGTCGGTATCGAGTTTCCCGAGTCGAGAATCTTTGGTATCGGATTCCACGATCGGTGGATCGCCGGTGTCAAGTTTCTGGTGTCGTGGTTCTCGGTGTCAAATTACAGGAGTCTCGTTGTCACCCAATTTCACGAGTCGAGGATCATTGGTAGCTTGCACCGGGAATCGAGAGTCACGGATATCCAGTTTCACGACTCGAGGGTAGCGAGTACCGAATCGGTAGTCATTGGTATCGAATTTCACGAATAAAGGAGGTCGCGAGTACCGAATCGGTAGTCATTGGTATCGAATTTCACGACTCGGGGTCGTCGTCACCGAATTACACTCGATATCGAATCTCGAGAATCGAGAATCGTCCACAATTTTTCGCAAATGGGAAATATCGAACTCCAGTAAGTCGAGAAACTAATGTTACAAAAAAAGGAAGGGAAAATATATCTTGAATAGAAATACACAAAAAATGAACTTCGAGGGTCGAAAGTGGAAGACGTATCGTCAGCGCAATCGTGAAATTTCACGTCCAAAGTAGAAATGTCATCGTCTAAAAAAATCATCGCCAAAATACCGTAGACATCAGCGGCGCTCGTTACTACCTTCTTGAATCCGTACTCCCGTCGTCAGAAATGGATCACACTTCCACGAATACAGTATTTTCCTAGCCCCGTGTTCCGTTTCCGTGGTACCGCGTACGTGCGAAAATAATGACCGGCGAGGTTCTTTTTCTCAATTACTTCCACCGCGTGCGCGCGCGCGTGCGTACCTTTAAAATTCATCGCTGTGCTACATTTCCTTAATTTGAATTTACAGATCCGTGTTTATCGCGTCCCGTGAAATTAGCGATCGGCTGGCTCCTTTTTCAAGATCGAGCTCCGTTTCCGTATCAACGTGTTCGCGATGTTTTCTTCGCGGTATGATAGAAATTCATGCGCTGCCTCTTGAATATTCAACGAGGATACTTGGGATGCGTGCAGGGCCGGTGCAGTAGTCACTGTCGCCATGACGTTCCAATTTATCTAATTCGTTAAAGAACGAACGAAGAAACGAAACAAATTCCAAGTTTGAAACAACACGTACGAAATTTTACAACACCATCGTCGAGGTTTACGTTTTGCAAAAAATTTATCTTCCTCGAAGTGTGTTCAAAGCGTCTCGACTTTTACTCTCCGATGCATCGATTCGCGAAAAGCTAGTCTCACGTACGACGACGATTTCTTGAAAATTGTTCTCCGTCGTTCTAGCGACGAGTTCTCGATCGCGTTCGCGTACAGTCGGCCCTGAACGCGCGTACGGTCCGTGCGAGGCAACAAATATCTCGAACTGGTGTAAATTGAAGGTAATTAAACCGTAAGTTATTGCTCGAGCGGCAGAGGTAACGTTCGTTCGACGGGCACGTTTCACGTTCGAGCAACGGTGTCGCGATTAGAAAAGCGGTACGTAAGGAGCCGTAAAGCCCGGTGTTGCGCGTAGATTAGATTAGCAAACGTGGAACGCGCGGCTACGTCGATCCTACGGTGGATTTTGATCGTCGCGCAGGTAACTATGTCCGCGTTGAAAAATAATTAGAGACGTCGCCGCGTCTCGTAATCAGCGTGGGCGCGCAACGGTAAACAGCCCCGCTCTGCACAGTTATCCGGCCAACCGGTGGAAATATAATTGATGATCAGCGGATCCAGCTAATAGATCTCAATATAGAAATTAGCATTTAACGTTCCTCGTTAATCGATGAATCCCCTTACGGCCGATTAATGATCCGTTGCGATGGCGAGGCTCCGGTCAACTTGTCCGCCGCCTTATTTTCATCCTAGAATTTAAACAAGTATCGAATTTTTCGACCCAATTGGATTTCGCGCGGACGAACTCGATCTCGATTCACCGAGTAAACCGACCGAAACGGTGCTCGCATAAACTGACGATCAAAAGTTCAGGATAGACCTATCTACGACAGGATAAGATCATTTCGACGCTGATTTTTCACCCGACTTTTACTCGAAAGTGGAACGATGCATCTGCAAGGTGCAGTTGTGTATTTTTTTATCTCTTCTCGGTTCGCGTACAAAGATATCGAGTGTTGCAAATCGGTCAAAGAAACGTTCAAAAATGGGGGAAAAAATCGTTTCCGTGTTGTCAGAGCGATTTTTATTCATCGACTTCGAGAATTCTTCGAATTTTCTCGGTTATTGTTCGGTGACGGTTGTCCTTAACTCCTGAAATAATACCTTCATTTACGGTTTCCTCTGTCGACGATTTAATTTCGCAAGAAAAACGCGTCTGGGACCGATCGTTATCGACAGAAGTCGGATATAAAACGGGGGTTTGTTTGTGTATCCCGTTGTCACGATCGCGTAAACGTGTTCCGTGGAGCGTGACGAACGATTTCGTTCTTTTTTCACCGTACACCGATGTGTATATACACGAACACAACACCGGACCGCAAGTTTGGTGAGAAAATTGGAGCGCAGGAGTCGCGATTCGCGGGACACGCGAGCTCCGATACGGAGAACGGGCAAACAGGTTTCAACCACGTTGAATGAAACACCGGATCGTGTCCTTTAAACACTTCCACGCATCGTGAACAATGTTCGACCGAACGGAAGATGCGTCGAGTTGAACGAGCACAGTTGCACCACTCGACGAAAGAGCGTTCAATTTGGTAACACGCGCGTATTCTCGAGGTAAGAGAAGTTTTGTTCCGAGATCGTGTCTCGATTTCACCTAGATTTCCATTCGCGAATAATCGCGCGTGTTAATTCGTATTCGAGAAATTTGCAAACTCCAGCGTTTACACGCTCGAATTGGTACGCTCGATCGTCGAGTTTCGAACTCGCTCGTCGCCGGTATTATTATTATTATTATCGGTGTTATTATTTAATTTTTTTTTTTAATCTTCCCTTCCTTTCCGAAGATTACGAAATAACGACTCCCGCGACCGTTTATCACGCTTATCATCGGGATTTGCCCGCTTCTATGTCGAGCGTCCAACGGAATAAATTTATAGGTGCCCCCCCACCGTGCTTGCAACTACGATGTTTGGTACGAGAAATTAATAAATGATGGGAGCCGATATTATTCATCGGAAAAGCGATAAATTACGTCGTTTTTCATATTAACGAGATTTTCTCAGCCGACTGGTCACCCCTGGATAAATATATATACATTGGTTGCGCGTGTAAAGACGCGTTTTAAAAAAGGCGAAGCAGTTTTATTTCTTCGGACCTTTATCGACGAAATGCGATTGCGTATTTCATTTTGTATCGTTTCTCGTCGATGAATTACGACTCGGTGGTTAGAATACGCTCGTGAAAAATAAATGGGAGTTCGTGAAGTGTTCGAATGCGTTACGGAATCTCGTATTGGGAAATGGTTGAACGAAGTTTGAGATGTGGACCACCAAATTGAAAAACCTGTCTATGTTTCGTGAAAGTAGAACACCAAGGGTCTAAGTTGGAAACCCAGTAAGGCGAGCAACCGAGTTCTCGGACCCTAGAACGGTCTATGTTCGAACAATCATTTCAAACATTCGGCAAAGCGTTTGATTATCAGAAGATATTGACTTGGATTACTTAGGAAGAGGTATAGACTATTTAATAAGGTATTAAGTATAGATTACTTGGATTACTTAATAGAAGGTAAGTGATCTAAAACTTGGATTACTTAATAGAAGGTAAGTAATCTAAAACTTAGGTTTCTTAATAAAAGTTATCAAAATTGAACAAATTAGATTCAGTTACTTACAACATTCCACTACTCGTCCTAGAACCCCCTACGTTCATTCCTGGAGACAGTAGAGATTCGAGAGTCACTCTACGAAGATTTAAAAGCTTTCGATAATTGATAAATCGCAATCGAGAAAATTGAATCCAGTTGTTCGAAATTACGTTCCTTCGAATTACAATACTATGATCGTCC
Organism: Ptiloglossa arizonensis; assembly: GCF_051014685.1. Taxonomy (NCBI): domain Eukaryota; kingdom Metazoa; phylum Arthropoda; class Insecta; order Hymenoptera; family Colletidae; genus Ptiloglossa; species Ptiloglossa arizonensis. The sequence goes on from NC_135056.1 coordinate 14,976,072, forward strand.
AAGTGATACGTCACACATTCACAATACGATCTTGATAATACGACAATACGATGGATATGTACGTTCCACGTTCATAATACCACTCCACCCCAGAACCAATCTAACCCCAGATCCAACCCAGCGACCGAAGTCGCGAATTGGCTCGTCTTGGATCACTGGAGAAATCGTAAAATTGCACGTGTACGCGCTATTGGTGTACACGCGTCGACGAAATGGCTCCGTGCGTGTAGATTACGTAACCCGTATTTGCAGCGAGGGCAACGAGCATCAACGACGCCATTAACGGTGAATCTAGTGCCAAGGCGCAGATGCGCTTGACCTTCGTCCCTAGACGTGGACGATTGTTCGTTTCGTACGTAGACGTCGAAGCTCCTTTCGCCGGGAACAGGACTAACGAACCGAAAAAAAAACAAAAAAGAGAAACCCAATTAACGAGACGCGACCGTTGCCGCGTACTCCGCGTTAATTACGCACCGACGACCATAAAACTCGCGACGCGTCTGCGTTACGATGGAATTTTCTTCTCGAATTCCCTATCGTTGGACGAAATCGATTCACGATCGCGACGAACCGGCCGACTCCTCTATTTCTTAGTTATTCTGTATCGAGATCCGGTTCTAATTGGATACCGCTCTAGATGGATCGTCGTCGGTGGCAAAATAAAGTGACTCCGTGATAGACAGGCATCTTGAGAATGTATACTTCTTGTAGGCTCGCTGTAGGATACAAGGTGTCTGCGGTTTATTTACTCCGGCACGAGTAAGCGGATGATTTATTTCGCGGTACCCAGCGCGAAGAAATACATTTCGCAACACCGGTGCCGGTTCGTATCGATGAAAGGTGACGGTAATTTTTAGAACCGCCCCTACGAACGTTCCCGAACGGTGATCGATCTTCTCAACCGCGGGGGTGTGTTCTCTCCTATGTTACGTAACAATTCTCTTTTATTTATAACCATCGCCGAAAATACGTATCCCTTTGAATAAAGGGTCTAAGTGATATTTTTTATTATTGTTTCTTTTGATTTTTCGTGATAGTTTCGGTTGAATTGTACCAACGATGTCTAATCTTGCACTCGAGTAATGCGTTTCTCGTGTTGAAGATTCAGGTCGAACGAAACACGATGAAAAGGTCGAATACTTTAAATTTAATTTCTACCATCGTTTCTCTTGTTTCGTACATATACTATTTCGATAATACTAGTAGACAAGTTACGATGTAAGGTCGACGAAACGAGGATTCAATATTTTTCACCTCTGCAAGGTGCATTTCGATCGAAGTACGATCAAAGTATAACTGGACACTGACAAAGCGAACGATCGATTCTCGTGGTCGCGCGAACGATCGAGAAAGATTCGCGCATCGAGGGACGACTGACGTGGAAGAGACGAAGATTCGCAACACGATACGCGATTAATGCGAAAATCGCTCTCACGACGATTCGTCTCTCACACCAGCCACCGGACCGTGGCTCGATGATCCTCGAATCGATCTTACGCGAAGAAAAACGAGTTCGCTCTCCGGTGTCACTCGTTTCAAAGGATACACGAGACACGATGGCTCTTAACCGTGAACCGATCGAAACGTCAAGATCGGTCTCTGAGGTCGCATCACTTTCACCATTTCCGGATATAAATGGGAATTCCAGATCCGAGGTTCCTCCAGCACGATCAGCTTCGAATACGTGGGAAATTTCTTTTCTCCGAGAACAAAATTGAAATTTCCAACAAAAATTTTCCTTCCTCTCTCTACTGATCGAATAAATTCAAATACGTGCGAAATTTCTTTTTCCAAAGAACAAAATTGAAATTTCCACCAAAAATTGTCCTTCCCCTATCTACTGATCAGATAAATTCGAATACGTGGGAAATTTCTTTTTCCAAGAACAAAATTGAAATTTCTACCAAAAATTGTCCTTCTCCTATCTACTGATCAGATAAATTCGAATACGTGAGAAATTTCTTTTTCCAAAGAACAAAATTGAAATTCCTACCAAAAATTGTCCTTCCTCTATCTACTGATCGAATAAATTATCTTTCTGTACAATTCCCACAAGAATTCCAATACTACCTCTGTCACTCATTCTCAACTTGCTAAAAGTGCAATCAACGTTACGGTGTTACAGAACAGAGGAGATCTAAATATACACGATATCTCCCGTCGTGATAAATTCATTAATTCACACGTAAGCGTGTCAGTTGTACAGGTATCCGTGACCGCGGTGTATTAAAACGTTTAAGTTCGTGTACATTCTTTATTGACGGTTGCATCGAGTTGTGGCCGAACGTTCGTGTAAAATTCGTGGTCGTTCGGGAGAAAAAACGATTTATCTTAATTAACGTAATTGGAATTAACGACCACCTGCGGAAAACGAGAGGTTAGCGACACGACGATCATTGCGACAAAAATTTACCGAGATGGTACAACTTTCACCGTTAGCGCAACACCGTTGCAGTGGCAAGCTAATTAAGAAGCGCAAAGATATTTAATGGTCCTCTTCTGGCTATTAGAGTTCCCTTCTTAAATGTGACTAATCGACGAGTGTGAAAGTGTGCTCCGACACAAGTGTTGCGTTACCATCTCGCGCGATTCTTCGATGATAATAATTATGCAATGCCGATAACTCGTTTATATCGCATGTACGGTCACCATTCGACACGTGATATTTTATTGGGAAAAAAATTAACTTCGTCGTTCGAAAATGGTCCTTTCCGAAAGCGCGGGTAACAGTACCGTTTCAAATTCGTCCGAAACGAGTTTTCGTTTATCGTTCAGTTTCGATTGGATCGAATGGTACTAATGCCTGGATATGGCATTCCGTTCGACTGAATTTTGTAATCTCTCACCGCATTCCGTACCATTGTTCATCGGTTGCAGCGTCACACGTTGCATCACGCGGTCGTATACACCACACGCGCGAGCCATACGTATAAATAATAATCGTTGTACCGTGTACCCGATTTTCCTGACAACTGCATCGTGAATTTAGACTTCTGACAATAGATTGCACAACCATCTGCACCGGACACGCACCGTTCCAAACGTGTTCCAGATATTGCGGACCAGGAACGTTTCTCGTAAACTTTCAACGAAACAACGTCAAACTTACCAACCGGGAAAGTACAATCACCGTAGATTTTTTATAACATTCCTAAATCGCCATAGATATTCTACAACGCTCCTAAATTGTCATAGATTTTTTATAACGTTCCTAAATTATCATAGATATTTTACAACGTTTCTAAATTCCCACAGATCTTTTATAACGTTCCCAAATCTCTATAGATTTTTTACAACACTCCTAAATCACCATAGATTTTTTACAACACTCCTAAATCGCCATAGATTTTTTACAACACTCCTAAATCGCCATAGATTTTTTACAACGCTCCAAAATTGCCATAGATTTTTTACAACACTCCTAAATCGCCATAGATTTTTGATAATGCTCAAAAGTTAAGTACCATCGATCGTATCGCGTAAGAGCTTCTCTAAACATTCGCATTAAATAACGAATATCGGAGCGTGCACAAGTCACGATAAATTTGCATAATTTTCTAAATATTGCAATTAAGTGCTAGAAATTTGGAAACGGTGACGAATTTTAAGCGCAGATGGAAGAGTCCTTCGCGTAAAGAAAAAAAAAACTCGAAAATTCTTAAAAAAAAAAAAGGAAAAAAATACCATCGAAAGTAAATAATTTACCTTCACCGATATTCGTCGTCGAAACGATGCCGTGTACGTTTCTTTTTTGTACTCGGAAGATGTACTCAGGTGTTCCGTTTCTCTCGACTCACCCTCCGAAGTACGTTTCAGCCTTTGAACCATTGAATATCTTAACCGCGTGGGGTAAATTCATTTGCATAGTTGAGCGCCTCGGTATCCCGCGCGGTGCACCATCGTTAAAGGCCAAAGACGGATCGAGAACGAGAACGATCGCGTCGGATGATCCCGATCCGCTCGTAACGTAAAATTACCAACGAGGGAATTTATTTCCTTTATTGTTTAATCCCCGTGCCGCGGAAACGAGGATTTTCTCGGAGACGTGACACGCTTTTGGCGGCCATCCGTACGTACGTCCATCCCGTCGAGGACTGAATCGTTTCTTCTGATGATACCCTTTAACGACACTTTAACGACCGTTTAAAGACAAACAGGATGAAGATTGTTGCAACGCGGCAATGTCTAGTCCCGCCCGTGAGAAAACCGGTGCTTCCGTCTTTTTCCCCGAAGGTATGCTGAATTACTCGTTGTTGAGCGAACTGCGTACCCGGTGCCTTGAACTTGCCTCTAAACGGGAATATTTAAACGACCGCCACGTAATATGTAACAGCAGGAGTTCGTTAACATCGCAGGATAACACGGTTTCCGGTTTCGCGTTGCATTCTATTTCCCGCGACATTGTTCTCCGTGCGTTTCTTACGCGAACTATTCCAGAGCTTTTTAAACGGGGAATAAAATCGTTGATACGACGCTCACTCCCCTGAAAAAGTATTAGAATTCAGAGTCGGGTAAAGGAGAACGTGTAATCGTTTGTTGCACCACTTCTTCCGGAGTTTCTTCTTTTTTTTTCAAATAGGAAATAAAATTGTTGGAAAGATACGCGCTTCCCTGTACAAGTATTATAATACAATTATCGGGAAGTTGTTACGATCTTTTCGAATGATCGCCACGTTTGTTACACCGCGCCACGCAGAATGCATACATTCTAAATTACAGTGTAAATCGCACCGTCTACGTCTAATAAAGTTAAATTATCTTCCCATTCAGATATCCGCTCGGTTGGTATATTACTGTTCTTAATTAATTTCAGCATTCGCCTCATTAACTTTTCCATTGTTTCCGGTACTAGTTCGTTCTACGATTAACACGAACGGAGATTCAAAATGAGAACGTTTGGACTTATTTAAAGGAACGCAGCACACGTTTACGATAAACGAAACGCGATAAATGGTTAAACCAATTACACAAACGGAAAATATTTATTTCCGTTTCGTTGATACAGTGGCGTTGAACTAATAGAAATTGATCGAGCCGGATAATCACCTTTTACGCACAAACGGGCAGGTGTACCGATACTTTTGCGGGCAAGTGTACACGTTGAATTATTATTTTTACATACCGTGGAACGATACACATCATTATCTTACGGAGCTTGTTACGCAAAAACACGTAACTGGTTCTCGAAGAGAATTCCGTACACTTGAGCCGACGATTCCTTTAATTACCGAACAAAGCCACGGTATTCGAACTCTGTTGCATTCACGTTGCATTCAAGTTGCACACACGTTGCACACACGTTGCACACACGTTGCACACGGTTGACGTTCGTGTGCCATTTTCTGACCCTGACGCGTACCCGCAACCTATGTCCGCGTTTGCATAAAGATGAAACAACGCCTATCGTCCGTAGTTATTATATTGTTCTTGAAAACAATGCAACGCGAACAAACGCGTGGGTGGTGAACGATACGTGGATTGAACGTATCCGTGGACAGATCCGAGCCACGGTAATTCGAAACGCGCGATGCACCGTAGAGATTCGCGAATTTTGTACGCGATGGATCGAAGCAGATCGAAATTTCCACGCGAAACTGTTCAATTCGTCGATTCGTCAATTAACCTTACTATACGCGTCACGATAATTTACGAAACGTGCGTCTGAGAATTTTCATAAACTTCTCCGCGAGTTCGAACGTTGCTCGAAACTTAAAATTCGTTCGTGCCGCGATTACGGTCGTTCGTATAATTTATCGTAACCCGTTGCTTTGGAAAATAAGTGGTACGCGTGAACCGAGTATACTTCGTTCTGAATTATAAAGTTAACACCGTATTGAACCGGTGTCGTTGTGATCTAATAATTTACATTCGATTAACACCGCAGCAAGAAATGTTATTCGAGCAAGTAATAAACGCACCGGTACGTTAAAATTTCGCGTATCGGTGAGTGCATTCGCAGAGGTAGTTCAAGAAAAAAATCCCGCGAAATAATTTACATTCTATTAATATCAACGTGGAAAATATTACTCGAACGACTAATGAGTGTCCGGGTGTATTGAATTTTTTGCATATCGATGGGTACTTCGCGCCCGTATTTGTAACAACGTCGAAGGAAAATTACTCACTATCGATTGGTATCGTGTAAAGGCTAGACGGTTACACTTACAATCGAAGAAAACTGGTTTCCTGTCTAAACTAAGGAACGATAGAGTTCAATCGACCACAACCGTTAAGCCACCAAGCCGACAGAAAATGCTTCTCTTCTTCTACGATATACCGCGGCAAAAGGAAACGTTCGACGGAAATTTCTTCCTTCGGATCGCCGCGATTTCATCGAATAAGGTGCACTCCGATGCAACGATTTGTTATGCTGTTTGCGTACCGAATCGCGACCGTGTCAGCAGTTTCACAGTCAACGACGAGAAGAATCGTGCCTGACAATTAATCGTGAAACTTGCGGTGTTTGTAGCCAATTCTTCAAACGGTGGCGATGGTCGTGGAAGATAATCGACGAAATAAAATACAATGCTCTAGTTTTGCACGATCTCGTACAAATCGTATGAAATCTAACCGTTCCGTGTATCCTCTGACGAGAGAGTTGTACATAGATACAATCACTTCGTTGTATCTTGAAACGATGTTTCGTTAATTTTGTGTTCTTCGGTTCGTCTACGATACTAAATTTGTCAGAACACTGTTAAAAATTTACTGTAATTTTAGCGTTACTTATCGTTAAATATAAATTGATTTCTAAGGCTTTGATGTTAATTCGAAGTTCAGAAGCGCGTTGATCGTGTCGTCGATGTGGCGAAAAAATGTCTACTTTTGAAAGAAATTATGATTACAATTTTACCACGATTCGTGAAACGCCATAGAAGAGATGTACATAAATATAATCACTTCGTTGTATCTTGAAACGATGTTTCGTTAATTTTATGTTCTTCGGTTAGTCTATGATACTAAATTTGTCACAACATTTGTTAAAAATTTACTATAAATTTAGCGTTACTTATCGTTGAATGTAAATTAATTTCTAAGGCTTTGACGTTAATTCGAAGTTCAGAAGCGCGTTGAACGTGTCGTCGATGTCGCGAAAAAATGTCTATTCTTGACAGAAATTATAATTACAATTTTACCACGATCCGTGAAACGCCATAGAAAGAATCGACGTCAGTTTCATGGTAAAGTTTCACCGAATAAAATGACCGAGCATGAAAGATACACAGAGCTGCTCGTGTGTAAGTAATGAAAGTGGTACACGGTTCCTGTACTGGTGGAGAATAGTAGTACGAAACGGTAGTGCAATAAAATGCTATGGTGTTGCGGCAACGTCGATGGTATTGGTGATAGCGACTCTTAGGGACTAGCGAGCTTGGCTACGCCATCGACGCGATACAAATCATTGCTACGTAGTTCTGGACTAGTTACTCGACTTCGATGACAACGATGTCTATTCTGCAACGATTCGGTTCCAATCCGACGTTGATTTCATCTAAAAATACCTTGAGAAGCCAGTGATGTACAAACAACGGAAAGAATAAAAATTACAAATCACTCGCTGGATAATTGAACTGAAATTAATGATATCTCGGTGGTGAATTCGATGAAATTGTTACTGGTCGCGGAAAATACTAAAGTGAAACAACGAAAGACAACGGAGAACGAAAACCGTGTGCGTAAATCCGTAAAGTGGAAAGAAAGAATATATTTACGAGCCGAGTGAAAAATAATCGTAATGAAACGAGGTTCCGTGTAACACGAAAAGTGTGTGCGACGTCGTAGACGCAACTGTTGCGATAAATCTCGAAAGTATTTCAATCGGCATGGAAAATCGAACGGAACGCGTTGGACGAAAAACGCGCGGACTCTCGTAATAAATTCCCATCCATCGAACGAAACGTCAACGCGTGTGTTTAGAATCCCAGGGCATTATAAAAATGACGTGGAGTAGCACAGAGAGGACCGAGGCGAGTCGAAAGGACTTCCGGTGGCCGCCACCCGGAACACGAGAGTCGCTCGAGCGAAAACGCGAGCTAACCGCTCCGAGAAGAAGAACAGAGGAGTCCCGGTGGCTATGTACGTTCCGCGCTGAAACGATCGGGTGACCACGCAATCTTCTAACGAGCACGGTTCGTATCTCGAAGCTCTCTAAAAATACCGTGAATTTTCCCAATAACACCGTTTCACTGGGCGCGAATCGTGTCAACAACGCGAGAAATGTTTTCCACGTCGGTGTATCGCGTCGAGACACCGTTTCAACCGTGACCGGCCTCTGCGCGATTCTCCATAATCGTCGAGGTTTCCAGCGAGTTTCTTCAATTTCCTTGTTCATCTCGCGCAGGATCCAACGCGGTAGAAAATTAAGAGTTGACCTTAATCGACGTAACCGCGGAACGATACGTAATTTCGATAACGATTTCCCATCTCGGCAGTCCCATTTCATTTCCAAGCGGTGGTCTCGAGAAAATCCCGATTTGCGATAGATAATCAGTTCCTCGAGTATTAAAATCCCATCAACGACCGTGACAATCGTCGAAGTTCTCGATCGTGATCACCTCGTTGCCCGCGTACTGTTAAACCGGTATTTAGTATCGATGGAATACACGAAACGGTCCGTTGAGGATTTCGAAACAAGAACACACAGACGGCGGTGGTACCGACTTCGTTAACGCTTCGCGGTTACGCGCGTGGAAACGTAACGATTTAATAATTACGATTAGTTTGACCGGCCGTTGCTCGGCCGCGGCTGGAGAACGGTATGCGAGGAATATTACAATAAACGTGCGCGTGCAAGATTCTCACACGTGGAATCGACCGATGCTGCACGCTCGATAAACGGTGAACAATGGAGGCTACCCCTGTCCCGAATACTATTTATCATAACATTAAGATTCCATCGTGTATGGAACTGATAAAGTATTCCTTCGTGCTTCGTCCCCGTGGATACCTTGCTACGTCGAGATTCGTAGAATTTCCAATAGTTCGATCAATTCGCGTTTCCATTCGCGACGATCGTAAATGCGCGGTGTTGATACAGCGATTAGAGACACGGATCACCCGTGGATCAGGGTGAGATTCTTGGGTACGAACGAACGGAAATCGAGCCGTGTAAATTCCGAAGAAATCGTGGAAACCTCTCGAGAGCTTGGAAATTTCAACGACTTCGAGCGGAAAAGACCCTACGCGGACACACAGCTGTTCCACGGGACAAACACCATTCCTCGTGGTTTACTATTTGCCCGATAACTTCGATACGGACAACGCGAGCCGGATTCCCGTACGAGAGTTTGGAAAAAATATCGCCACGGGCCTAGCTACGATCGCCAGCCAGCTGGAGCATCCCTTCTTCCTTCGTGTTACAACTCGTCCGCGGACTTAAGTAGATTAGACGTAGCGTAGAAAGATGATAGCGTTTCCCGGGATTATTCCCTCCTTTCTGGTTTCGTTTCACATATCTCACCGTAGCTTCTCTCCTGGTTGCTCGCGGCGCGTTCGCATCGCGCACGTCCCACACGTTCGCGACTTATATTCTGCTTTTTACCACCACATCGTGATACCTAACTCTTGACCGATCGTTTCTCGACCATTCGCGTACTTTGGATTCCAGATGCTTCTGTACGGATTTACCTTCGAGTGGATGTCGAAACTTTGCGTTTAAAATTTTCCACATATCTCAAATTTGGGAACTGGATTAATTACTTCTTCGAAGACCCGCGATATTTGATTCTTAATCGATCGTTTCTCGATGATTCGTGTACTTTGGATTCGAGATGCTTCTGTACGGATTCACCTTCGTGTCCATGTTGAAATTTTGCGTTCAAAATTTCCCAGTTTTCAAATTTAGAAACTCGATTAATTATTTGCGTTTAAAATTTCCCACATATCTCAAATTTGGGAACTCGATTAATTACTTCTTCTCCTTTAAGACCCACGATATTTGATTCTTAATCGATCGTTTCTCGATGATTCGTGTACTTTGGATTCGAGATGCTTCTGTACGGATTCACCTTCGTGTCCATCTTAAAATTTTGCGTTCAAAATTTCCCACAATTTTCAAATTTAAAAACTCGATAATTTACTTCTTCCAAGACCTGCGATATTTGATTCTTAATCGATCGTTTCTCTATGATTCGTGTACTTTAGATTCGAGATACTCCTGTACGGATTCACGTTCGAGTGGATGTCGAACCTTCGGGTTCAAAATTTCCCACAGTTTTCATACTTATGAACTCGTTTAATTACTTCTTCGAAGACCCGTAACTAAACGTTTCCCGTTTTCTTGTACGTTGCGCAACGTCTTCGATGTCAGGATTGCGAGAATGAAAAAAGTGAGAGAAAAATTAACGGAGAACACCGGTTATCGTTCTAACGACTAAACATCGTAATGACACCAATCTATGTTAAACACGGTCTATCATCGGCATGACATCCTGCAGATTCGAGCCTCGCGTTTGTCACGAACACGCGAATCATGACCTGCCCGCGATCGGTCGATGACTATTGCGAAATAAAAATGTCGACTATTTTCCACATTTTTCTTCTTCTTTTTTTTTCTTTTATCACGGTCGGATATGTTCCGTGGTGAAAGTTATACAGCAAGGTCGTGAATTCCATCAGCGGTATGGAAACACTTCGATGCTTTTTTGAATTTCAGGGTGACACATTTCATTCGAGAAATCGTAGACGACCTTCGTATCTCGATAAAGAAGCAAAATGATCAGAAACTAATTATTCGTTCCCTAATCTCGAGTTCCACACAGTGCAAAGATTTTCTTCGCGAGTAATTCGACTTCGTATTTCGATAAAGAAGCAAACTGATCAAAAACTAATTATTCGTTCTCTAATGTCGAGTTCCACACAGTGTAAAAATTTTCTTCGCGAGTAATTCGACTTCGTATCTCGATAAAGAAGCAAAATGATCAGAAACTAATTATTCGTTCCCTAATCTCGTGTTCCACACCGTGCAAAGATTTTCTTCGCGAGTAATTCGACTTCGTATTTCGATAAAGAAGCAAACTGATCAAAAACTAATTATTCGTTCTCTAATGTCGAGTTCCACACAGTGTAAAGATTTTCTTCGCGAGTAATTCGACTTCTTATCTCCATAAAAAAGCAAAATGATCAGTATCTAATTATTCGTTCCCTAATGTCGCGTTCCACACCGTGCAAAGATTCGATTCCGTCGAGGTGGATTCCGATAAGAAATAAATAAAATCGTACGACAATGGTGGTAATTCCCCTGCATTAAAGTGTAAAGCGCGGAAGTAACTTGTAATCCGTCGCGGTGCACCAGTTTCGAATGAAATTGCCGTAAAACGATATCGCTGGCGAACACAATACGCGCCAATAATAATTCTCCAGTCAATGATTCCCGTATAGTAGGGTTTCGAACGATCTGGAGGGGGAAAAAAAGAAGGAACGATCGCAGCGATTCCAACAGCGTTAATTCGATCTATTATCGAAGCGTAACGAGTGTGAAAGCAGTGGCGTCGGATTACGTAAGCTCGATTCTCTACGAACAAACAAGTCTAGGTAGCCTTTTGTCTAATGGGCGTGGACGAAACACTTTTGTGAAGTACGAAACCCGTTGAATGAATCGTTTGCACAATCGTCGTTTCAACGAGGACAATGAAAAAACGCGGGAAAGTCTTTAAAACCGCAGAACTGTCGGGTTTGATTTACGGAAGCCAATCAACGAGTTAATTGGCTCGTAAACGTAAAAATCACGAGAGGACCGAAGACGAAATATAATTTGTTTGCAAACGTGTACGCTATAAAGTGCATCTACAAAACGAATCAGGAACGCTGCTATTTCGAATGCTTTTGTTTCGAAAACGTGACAAAATTATTTAGCTTACAATTTGTTTTATAAAATAAGCTCCTTGGTTTTAATCTAATTTTTAAAAAGCTCGCTATGTATATTGGTAGAACGATCGTTAGAAAAACGTACGCTCCTTCTTCGATATTTTTAATTTGTCGCAAATATCACTGTGCAGAAACACAGAGCAAACGATCGAGTACAGTTGCATTTAAGTGCAATCGCACGTGCCTCGACAGAGGTGCTGCATTCCTCGGGTCTAATCCACTTATTGCAAGTATTACAAAATCCACAGTGCCAGTATTGTACGGAATCAAAGACGGGCAAATATTTGCATCCAGATAAAAGTTTCGAAGACACTTTTGGTTCGTTACTCCTTGGATAAAAATTAGAATGTAAATAGTACAAGATTTCCACAATGAAAGAATAAAATTTCTACCTTTCGATAGAGTGTCGCGAATAAGTCTCTGTATATTTGTTCTGTTCGTGATTTTTCATTCCGCTAAAATTCCTTTAGAAATCGGCGAAAGGGAGCTCGAGTGATTGCTGTGCTCGAAAAAAGAAGAAGCGAGCGACGAGCAATCGGTTATCTCTTTAGAATCGAACGACGCGCGAAAAAGAGAATGGCTTTTTTCCGTTTCCTGTTTGCTCGAGATCGGTGCGTAATGTTTTCCACGAGCGAAGAGCAGACGGGAAGGAGTGGAAATTTTTCCCGCGCGTAACGGTACATGCAAAAAAAAAAAAAAGAAAAAAATATGTACAGCGCAACAAATAAAACGGAAACGCACAATGGTAATCCGTTTCTCGTTCTCCGGTGTTCCTGTACCTCGACGTTCGTCTGCGGATTGTTTTCCACGAACAACTGTTCGCTCGCATCTCTCCGCATAAATAGCGTACAGCTAAACACTACCATTTTCCCACTAATTACGGGAGCACTCTCCTTTCGGAGCGATTCGCGAGAAGGTTGCGGGACAATGATATTAAGCGTTGATGACGACATGCGTGTACGGAAATGTCGAAGCTTCCATCTGAAAATATGGAAGTCTCGAGTAGAAAACTCGCGATGAAATTCGAGCACAGTGCTCGAAATGAAAATGTTGTACGAAGCGTCGAGCTTGCGATCGAAATTCATTTGACGCGCAGAAATTGTAGTTACGATTTATTTCGACCGTACGGAGCTTTGGTTGAAACGATTGATTAATCGTTGACGTGCCTGACCCGGACTCGGTTATTTCGATGCAATTATTTTCGTTATTGGATAAATGTTACGAACAGATTGGATATAGTTTCTCTGTCAGTCGCGAAAATAGATTGGAAATGTTTATGGATAAATTCTGTATCACCAGTGGCAGCATTGCGCGAAGATACGAGTGAAAAATATTCAAGTGATGATCGAGTAACGGTATTCGAATGCTTAAATATTCGAGTGCTCAAATATTTGAACGCTCAGGTATTCGAACGTTGAATTGTTCGAATCCTCGATATTCGAGTGCTCGAGTATTCAAATACTCAAATATTCGAGTGTTCAAGTATTCAGATGCTAAATTTTTGGAACGCTCGAGTATTCAAATATTCGAATATTCTATTGTTCAAATATTCGAAAGCTCAAGTATTCAAATATTCTACTACTCAAATATTCGAATGCTCGATATTCGAACGCTCGAGTATTCAAATACTCAAATATTCTACTGTTCAAATATTCGAAAGCTCAAGTATTCAAATATTCAAATATTCTACTGTTCAAATATTCGAATGCTCGATATCCGAGTGCTCGAGTATTCAAATACTTAAATATTCTACTGTTCAAATATTCGAGTGTTCAAGTATTCAAATGCTAAAATATTCGAACGCTCGACTATTCAAATACTGAAATATTCTACTGTTCAAATATTCGAGTGTTCAAGTATTCAAATGCTAAAATATTCGAACGCTCGACTATTCAAATACTGAAATATTCTACTGTTCAAATATTGTAAACCTCAAGTATTCAAATATTCAAATATTCTACTACTCAAATATTCGAAAACTCGAGTATTCAAATATTCAAATATTCTACTGTTCAAATATTCGAATGCTCAAGTATCCCACTGTTCGAATATTCGAAGTTCCTTCGTGACCAAGAAAATACTCGTCCGATCTCAGCTACGATCGGAAGAGGTTCCATAAATCCCCACGATCGTTCGATTTCGTGACTCTGCGGGCCAGTCCGTCAAGGATCAAGGCGAGAGTCGACAACGACGATCCCCGACATCTTGGTCCCTGGCACCGACGGTCCAGGTGTTTCCGCAAATCGTGCAGCTCGTGCTCGGTGATTTTCTCACGAATGGCGGCGAGCACGGCCTGGAAACCCGTGGGACGTCGTATCCATCGTTCCGTCATGGTCCCCTCGGCTTCCATTAAGTCCCAAGGGTTATTACCGGCGGAGCAACCATCTGTAATTGGTACGAAAGCCGAGCGTGCGAGCGAATCGCGCACCATATATATCCGCGACCGAGACCGCCGCGGTGTTCTCCTCTGTGCTAGACACGGCGCACTCCCGTTTCCGTTTTCATACGCCGGATGTTCAACTCCCAGGGAGCCTTCCTGTCCCGAGTAAACACCGATCCGCCGAGTAGAACGTCCCGGGTTCACCTCTATTCTCGAGAGATCGTTTTCACTGGGTTGTTGCACGCGAAATTGAATAATTGCACCACTGGACGGATTTCAATCGCGGGATCTGTTGTTCGATGATTTCTACGATCGCGTAGTTACGAGGAATGATGTAACGCTGATACAAACACACCATCCAATGAACCGAACGATATTTAGAACGAGTAGGAGCACGAAGAAGAACAATCGTACCACATCTGGTGTAACAGATATTTGTCAGCTGCAATTCTCTACAGAAACGTAAAAGTACATCGATTTGTGTATCAAAGAGTGTTCAATTCCCACCTTCGTTCGTTCGCTTATCACCAATATAGAATCACTGATTTATTTATCGGTGAAAACGAACGACGAATCCAATAATATTTGTCAGTGACGTTATTCACGTTGCACGTCCATGGTAATAAAATTGTTCCAAGTAGAAAACTCTTGCACATCCACCCTACTTCACCCGGATATCTACCGGATTAAAGAAAATATTCACGAACGAGGCAATCGAAAATCTAGAGTCCAGGGATCAGAATTCATCGACGCAATTAATACACCTGCGCACAGAATTTCATTCGCGACGAAAGTACACCCGTTTCGCTTTATCCGGTAAAGTTCGAGCAAACAACCGAATAGGCTCCTGAATGGGTTTTAAATTTCGCTGGAGGTTCGTTACTCGTAGTTTAATTTTAATTTTCCAGCGTGCAACGGTCTGGTTCCTGGTACTGACGGTGATCGCGTTCAGAAATTATCCCAGGAGTTTGAATTGAAAATATAATCTCCGCGCGTACGCGCGTAGAAAGACAACCGAGTTTTGTGACGCAAAGTTGACACATTTCGGAAATACACATTGTTTACACACGACCGTGGAATTTAATTTTCTCTCCGCGCGTCGAACGTTACACAGCCGGAGGATTTCCCTCAGGTGTATAAACAGGAAAACGTATACCATTTAATTTATCCCGGTCGATGATGTATGCGCGATACGCGCGTGTGTCCACGCGATCCGTGGTCTAATTAAATCCCGCTGATAATTGAAATACCTCGTCTATATTTAAATTTCCCTCGTCGCGCGTCCCACCGTTCCGTACCTGTTGATGGAACGCGTATTGATTGCCCGTTTCGCGGATTCCGCGATCGACGGATTTTCATTGCGCGGTCGGACGATCGTTAAGGAATTCGTGTAACGTGTAGAAAAATATGAACGCCACCGTGTTCGAAGTGATACCTTCCGGTGTGAAAATTAATCGTCCGTCGTAGACACGACCGATGCGAAATTAACGGGACACGATGAATCGATTAGCGTGGAATGTACGCCGGGACTCGTACGCTCGTTCCAGGCTGCTCTCGAACCAGATCCTCCATTGACGACGATTTCCATAAACTTGTTGCTCGGTTATGCCCCGTGCGAGCGACGACCGTGTCGCGAATTATTTCTAATTATCTCCGCGTTATCTTCCCCAGATACCGATTGGCAAATACGTTATATAGTATCATCGCAATCAACGAGATACTCCCGTTTAGTCGAGCGAATAAAACAACGGGAAATTATCGTCCGGTTTAAAGGAACGAAAGGCACACGCTCACCTAGGTACACTACTAAAACCGATTTATTTCAGAAGTTCGTCCGTGGGCTGGAGAAACCCGTGTTGCTTTTTCCAGACAACGGCTGGAGAGTAGATTGTATTATTCTAAGCAATAGAGAATGCGTTGTAATACTTTAAGCAATGGAATATTCCTGTTTGTTCGAGCGAATGGTACAAATTAAGATCGTCGTCGAAATATAGTAACACCTGGTTTAAAGGTACGCGTTGAAAGAAGCGCGCGAAAAGGTTGCGTACACCGAAGAATATATCTAAAACCGATTTATTATAGAAGTTTGTCTGTGGGTTGAATAATTCTATGTTGCTTTTTCCAGATAACGACTGGAGAGTAGATTGTATTATTCTAAGCAATAGAGAGTGCGTTGTAATATTTTAAGCAATGGAATATTCCCGTTTGTTCGAGCGAATGGTACAAATTAAGATCATCGTCGAAATAACACTTGGTTTAAAGGTACGCGTTGAAAGAAGCCCGCGAAAGGCTCGCGTACACCGTAGAATATTTCTAAAATTTATTTACTTCAGAAGTTTGACTCCAGTTTGGATAATTCCGTGTTGCTTTCCTAGACACCGACCGGTGAGTACATCGTATTATTCTAAGAATATTCCCGTTTGTACGAGCGAATAAAATAAATTGAAATTATCGTCGAGAGAGAGAAAGAGCACCTGGCTCGAAGTTACGCGTTGGAAGAGGCGAGCGTGCGAAAAACTCGCGCGCTCTCGAGAATATACTTCCCAAACCGATTTATTCTGTAAGGTTAGATCTAGGTTAATTACCGTGTTATTTTTGCCAGATAATGCAAAACACGGTTATATTATTGTAACGGGATATTCCCGGTTTATTCGTACGAATGAATTCTAATGAAATTATCGTCGAAGGAGCACGTGGAAAGTATTTTTCTCAACCGAGGACAGTTCGAAAACCGATTCAACTCGTGTAGCCTAAACGGTTTCGGTAACTCGACAATTATTTCCCCGTTGGTTCGAACTCCTCGAACGGGCTCCTTTGTGAACGTTGTAATGCAACATCGCGAAATATACCGCGAACGGTTTCATATCAGCCAGCACCGAACGATACGAAGTGAACGAACGCTGATTCCCTCGCAGTGATGTACACCGACCTTGTCCAATGACTATTTTCGCGCAAACAACGGCATATTCGCGTTACAGAGAAGTATCACGAATCGATGTAACATTCACAACGCCACGGCCCACACGCCGGACACGATTCAATCGTGAGAACAACTCCTGCACTCGGAAAAGAATGTCACGGACGAAACGTACGTACGTACGTACGTACTACGCGTAGAATATCTGTTTACCTAATTCCGTTGCGCAAGAACGCTTTCAGTTATTACTACCTCTCCCTGCGGAGACTCTATACATCTATCTCTCTCTTTATGTGACTCCGTGTACAGATATAAATACACTCGACTCTCGAAATTGAACCAACGGTGGAAAAGGTAGGATAATATTTATAGTGCCCTCTGCAAATATATTCCGATGGAGCGAAGATTTAAATTCCGCGTTACCCTCGGTGAATTGTACACGGTAACTCGATCGATGAACATATATTCGTCCTCGCGAACGAACAGCTACGTCGAAAATGATCACGGAGGGGGAATTATTCAAATACGTCGCACAATAAACACCGCGTGCCCACCGTGGAATTATAATTCTCGAAATTGTGTTCACCGGGCGAGACACGTAGCATTCGGCAACAGCGAATTTAGAAAGCCACGGAAACTGCGTGGGAGCGAAACAATTTCGTCGTGCGTTGAACGCGATCGAGATATTTAAACAAGAGTTCGCGACGTGATAGGTTGACGGTAAATGCACCGTTCTCTGTGTACCGTGTTTCAAAGAAGATTCGACGGTTTCGATATTTGTATATTTCGAGCTGGAAACTCGTAATCGAGGATTTTCTTACGTTCGTCAGCCCCTGTATCTCGACTCCGGTCACGGCGAGAAAGTTTCCCTCGTGAAACCCGATCGACGTTAGAACTCGATAATTTATCTTACTCGAAAGACACGGTGATCGACCGATCGATATTTGTCGCTCGTTTTCGAACAATTTAACCGCATCGGAGAAACGGAAGACGCGTGACTTCGCGGATTAATTTCCATTTTGGTGTGTTTCTCAGGAAATATACGTACCGATATTACGACCCCATGGTTACGTTCCTTTCTCGCTCGACAGGATATTACAGGTTGTTTCTAGCTGGATTATAATACGATACGAATTAGCCCGTAGGCGACTTTGGGGCCGAACAACCGGAACGTGCGAAAGACGCGCATCTCGTGCAAACCGTGCCACTTGAAAATTTATTTATTTCTAAAGTCCCCGTGTCGCAAGAAGAAGACAGAAAATACAGAGTACAGCTATCCGTATAAAATGTGTGTTAACTAACGTTACCTGTCAACGTTACGTTTTTCTTTTTTTTTATTCCGTTTCGAATCGTTATCGCTTTAAATTTGTTGGAAGTTTCACTCGGCTCACCTCGAAGTACTCTAATTCTTTGAATTTGAAATTCGAGAAAAATTACTATTTTCTAGCTACTCGAAGTATTAGAATTCTTCGAACTTGTAACTCGAGAAGACCTACTATTATCGAGCTACTCGAAGTATTCTAATTCTTTAAACTTGTAACTCGAGAAGACCTACTATTATCGAGCTACTCAAAGTACTCTAATCCTCCAAACTTGTAACTCAAGTAAACTTACAATTATCGAGCTATTCAAAGCACTTTAATCCTTCCAAACTTGTAACTCGAGAAGACCTACTATTATCGAGCTACTCGAAGTATTCTAATTCTTAGAACTTATAACTCGAGAAGACCTAGTACTATATTATCGAGCTACTCAAAGTACTCTAATTCTTCGAACTTGTAACTTGAGAATACCTACTACTATATTATCGAGCTACTCGAAGCACTCTAATTCTTCGAACTTGTAACTCGAGAAGACTTACAATTATCGAGCTACTCGAAGTATTCTAATTCTTTGAACTTGTAACTCGAGAAGACCTACTACTATCGTATATTATCGAGCTACTCAAAGTACTCTAATCCTTCCAAACTTGTAACTCAAGTAAACCTACAATAATCGAGCCACTCAAAGCACTCCAATCCTTCCAAACTTGTAACTCAAGTAAACCTACAATTATCGAGCTACTCGAAGCACTCCAATCCTTCCAAACTTGTAACTCAAGTAAACTTACAATAATCGAGCCACTCGAAGTACTCCAATCCTTCCAAACTTGTAACTCGAGTAAACCTACAATAATCGAGCCACTCAAAGTACTCCAATCCTTCCGAACTTGTAACTCGAGAAGACCTAGTATCGAGCTACTCGATCGAACCGCGTACAAGAATGCGAGCTACTCGAACACGGCGTAACACCAGAAATGATTCGCTACTCGAACGGGTCTCGCTCGACTCGGTTCGACGAACCTACTCTCGAACGAACTTACGAGCCACTCGAACGACTCTATTCGTTTCTGAGCGGCACCGCGGCGCACAGGACCTTTGCGTTCCGCTCGATCGGCATCTCAGGAAAGTGCAAAGCGCCAAGTTCGAGAGAGACTCTCGAGGGCCAGAGAACCGACGACGACGCGGTGTCGTAACACAGAGGCAGCCACTCTGATGGAGAAATCCCGCCGGCTTATAATAATGTATCGTGTTCCGTTACGGACGGGCCTCTTCGCACTGGTAAACGAGAGGCGCTCGCGTGGACTATAACTTTTAGAGGAAGATGGCATAGCGAGTGAGAGCCAGGTACTTAAAGGCCGTTGCACTCGCGGACTGCCAAGACTTTCCTGGCCCTGCATAGCGGTACTTACACACTCTCCTCTACCGCTTTGCACGTACGCGAGCCGCGGGATCGTGTGCGCGGCCGCGCGCTCGACAGAGTGGCATACTTGTTTTCCCGGCATAATGGTGTGTTACGTTGCGGCACATTGTGCCGCTTCGGGAATCGACAATGACACATCAATTTGGCCTGGACAGGAGAATGCGACGCGCACAACAGGTTTTCCTTACGGACGGAGAACGCATCGACCAATGAAATCGTCGGGACGATCGTTCGCGCGCGAAAATTATCAAGATACTCTCGAATCGCGAGGGACTTATCATTTTGTCCACCACGCGTCCTAAGAACGTTTTATAAATGATAAATACGCGTATTGGATAAAAAATTCCGCGGTGCGTTGTTGGACGAGATTTCTGGTAATCTGTGACACGACTGAGAAAAGAATCGCTCGTGTGGATTTGGGGCTAATTTAAGGATAGGGAGCAATTTTTTAGAATTTCTTTGTTTCGAGAAAAGTAAGATACAGTTTAGATAATTATATTAGGTTATTTGGAAAGTCGTTTCGTTTTCCAAAATGGAGAATATATAATTTGATAAAATGTTTATACGCCCTAAAAAAATCGTGTTTCATTTTCACCAAAAAAGAAAACAAAATGACTTTTCGTAGCTGGAGTATTTTAAGGGATACAGATAGTATATTTTAGCTCTTTCGATAATACATAAAAAATATATGGAGTACTCGATGTACGATTAGTTGTATATTCGTATAATTATTGAAGAAAGTAGGCTTGCGTCGATCAGTGTAACGATTTCGTCGGTGAAATCGCCGTATCGCCGGGTTTTCATAATTTCTCTGTAAATCGAGCGTTTAACACGTTCGTTGTAATCATGCAACGCGAATCGTATCGTTTCGCATGTTATGACGGTACATCGTTCAATTGATAATAACAGGCCGAACGGGTCCTATGTAATCATTACTACAACAGGTTTCTCCGTAAGAGAATCGTCTAGAAGCAAATAACGAACGTGGTGCTCGTGCACGTATGTATTCATCGTACACGATGCTTCCATTAATTCAATTTTATCGACTTTACCCCCAAAGTGACTCCGTAAGACATTCATCGATACCGCTTACGCATCTGTCTTCGAGTGTCTTTCCCTCTCTTTGTTTTTCCACATTTACGGCCGCTTTATCCAACGTACACGCTCGTTTATCTGCCTAACCGGTCTCCGATCGTTTATTTTCCACCGTTCTATGTGATATTTCATCGAATCCATTAACCTACTTCAACCGCTTCTTACATGTTCCGGCTGCTTTCTGTAACGATCAAATAACCACCCCAGAGCGTAATCTTAATCTTTTTACCACGCCAACTAACGGAGACACGGCGCGAGCCCCGATTCTCGTAGTACTCTCACTTTTTCCGCGTTAAATTGCAAACAACATTCGTCGGTGTAACAATCGGGACAGTACAACACGGTAGTAAAAACTTATACAACCTTTTTCCGGTTTTGGACGAGCTCGAATTCTATTCGATGCTTTTTCACTGGTGAATTAACCGTTCGTGAAATCTAATCGTGGACAAAAAAATGTTACGAAAAGAATCCAAAGCAATATAAATTTATCGCCCGTACAAAAATAACCGTAAGTAATAATCAAGTAACTTTTTAATATTTCTAAAAATAAGAACTCGAACCCAACTTTCGCGTTACGATTTTTAACGCAGTTGTAAATTAGCAGGTACGAAACAAAAAGTTTCTTCGCTCGGTGGTAACGTAAATTGTACGCGTCCAAAAAAAAGAAAAACTTGCTTCGCTCGCAAACGTAATTATAAAATACGACAAAAAAATGTATATACGTATTTTTGGTGTAATTATAAAATACAAAAAATATATATATATATAATATGATAAACAGGAGTTGTATTCCACGTTTTAAATTCCTCTTTTCTGCGTGAACACAAGGAAGCTACTGGTTTACAAATTACGTTGCCATTGTCGCATCGTCGCGAGGAAAAGGAAAGCGCGCGAAACGTCATCTTTATCGTCGTGGAATCTTTTTCGGTAACCAGGCACCGATCATCGTGTCCGATATCATTGTTACCCTCGCGATTTCCACGTGAAATTGCTCTCGCGTTCATAGCCGATTCGATAAAATTGCTCGTTACTCAACGCGAACCCCACGATGCGGAACACGACCGGGATAGATTGATTAATTTCAGTTAGGGCCTAACGAGGAACTCCGAAGAGTACAAATTCAGGGCTTACGAAACAGCCACGACCGAGGGAGATCGATCGGTAAGTCGAAGATTCTCGTATTGCGTAATACCCGGCCGATGAATCCGACAAAGATGAGACCAGACTGGAACAGGACTCAGATGGATGCGAAACGTCGGATGGTCGATTCCGGTACCGTGCTCCGGTAGAAGATTACATTGTTAAATTGATGAGTTCAGACGCTTCTGAAGACCCTCTCTTAAAGGGTGCCACGATATCTGCGTTAAGGAACGCACGGTCTTTCGAACGAGGAAACATCCAAGGAAACATCCGTCTACGAGACAGATCTATTTTGTCACGATGGAATAATGAAAATAGTGCCGAGAAATTCAACCTTTCGTAGCCTATCAATTTTCTATATTTTCAATATCGTCCACGTTTCACGCCCGTTGACCACAGCGGTTAGTTCTCCCTACTTAAGGACGCGTCTACGATATTTGTCCAAACCATAGTTGAAAAATAATCGATAATTTGTCCGTGGACTTATTCAACAGTGTCAGTAACTGGAGCAATGCTATTTAAAAGTTTACGAGCGTTAGAGTTCGCGTGTTGTAAGCGCCTTAGAGAATCGTTGTAACTTGGAAGCCTCGGTGACTACCGTTAGCGTTCAACGTGTCGAGATTCGACGACCATCCATCGATAAGATCCACGGGGACTCTTTCGTCGCGAGGAGAAAGCGTATCTGGTCTCGATGCTGATATCCGCCCGCGGAGGCGTAGGAGAGACTCGCGGACGAAAAATGCTTGTGCGTATAACGCGAACTTTATCGGCCTCCATCGCGGAACCTTTCCGGTAGCTCCCGTTTCTCAGGCTCTGATTATCATTTTTGTTACACGCACCGAGCACCGCCGCGGTGAATCCCCCGTCACGTTACACGACGGGGCCACGGGCCTCGTGTGAGTGTGTAACAGTATCCAGAACCACCTACTTACACCTGCGCGGCCCTGCTAGTTTCCCGGCAAGCGACTACGTACCTGGCGTACCACCGTGTCTTTCTGCTTCTTTTATGGGTATAGTACCGTTCATAATTATTCGAACGACCCTACATACCGGTGACAGAACTGTATTTCCGATACGAGACGCCGTTCATCGATTTTTCCACCGATCGTTGGAAAATTTATGTCTCGACGTCGTCGATGTCCCCGTTGATAATTCACACGCGGTGGACGCGACAGGAAACGAAACGCGATGATACCACGGCTAAGTGTTCCGATCGATCGTGAGAATATTTATACAGCGTAATCGAATGATCCGCGATCGACCGTTACAAATCGTACAACGAGTACGACAGGTAATTACAAGCAGTGCGACGGTTAAACGTGATAAGTCGATCGCTTTTTTCTCTTCGTACGAAATTCTTGTCCGCCAGAAAATACACAGATACATGTATACGATGCGTGAACTTGATTCGAAAACAGAGTCTGCTAATCGTTGGTGTATTTGCGAACGTTACTGTACACACGGTACGTGTACTTTACGTTTTACGTTTCCTTCTTAACGGAGCTGAAAAAATACGTGAATCGGAGACTCGCCACCTGATAATTTTTACGAACGCACGTTCTGTTTCCACCGTTGACACAAGCGGGCGGAATATATTAAAAATGTATGTGTATTTGAAAAGTCGCGTTGAACGTTCGGTGAAAATACCGTGATATTAAGCGTAGAGTGTTCTTTTTCGCTCGTAATTTACACCGTGGAGAGGTCGGCTGTCCGGTTCGGTTCCCGTCGTGTGGATTCTCGTGTAATCGTACTTTAAATATCGTCGGTGAGTCCCAAAGTGCACGTGATTTCGTCTCCTTTCGGGATATTCTTCGTTTCTTCGAGAGGTATCGAAAGTCACGTGCGACGCCGTGACACGTGTTGTCCTATCACGAAACTCGAATCGACGATAGAAAGTGCCTACCTGAGCGGTGTTTAATTCGATGGACTCGGTGATGGAAAATGATTCCTCGCGGAACGAAAGAATCGACGTACACACGCGGTAGATACTAATTGTGATTTCTAAGTACGCCGACAAACGGTAGTTCCCCGCTTTGTTGTGCACCAACCGCATTATGCGCGACGTGAATCGCGCGAGTAACAGTATTCAAAGCCGCACACCTACGATTGAGAACCGCACCGTACCAGAGAGAACGACCACGGTTACGTTTGTTTCTGCGTGTACAAACAGGATCGATGGAACGACACAGCCCGAAGAGGAGGATGCGAAAATCTGCTAACCTATTTTTCACGAAAATCTCGCGCAGATCTTTTCCCATCGTAAGACAATCGCTTCCTCGTTGAACGCGCCACGTTTTCATCGACTTTTCCCCGTTAATGAAACGACGACGGTTACACGCGTCGGGCAAGGAAGATTCCTGTCACGTGTTAATCTCGCACCACTAATCGCGAAACCTTTCTCAGGATTTAATTAGCATCTTTCTGCTCGCCGTGCACCAGCCTCTGAACTTTGTTGCAAAACAGCGACGAGAAATGTACCGGGGAGATGCGGTGAAGTTAGATACAGTTACGTGGATAGAGAAAATCAAGTCTGAGACCGATTCAGGGGATTTCAATGCTTAATGAAGAGGAATATAGATACAGGTTGATAATGTAATTGGAGAACCGGTTGTTCGAACGTACAACGCGATTAATGTTTTAAAAGTCTCGTAACTCTGCAAATTGTACATACTAATTACAGTTAAATATACGGTGGTTCTTTTGTTTCTTTTTTCTTCTTTTTTTAGAAATCGTCTATTTCCTTGTAACACGACGAATAAGAATCGCGTATTACCATAAAATTACACACTTTGCATAATTCCCCTAACGATACCGAACACGACTTCTAACCAGTGTTAATTTCATCTGGAATTAAAGCACGTATCCGTTCCAATTATATTCTAACGGGGAAGGTTTGCTAACGTGAAAGAAGAAGAGTTTCGATATCGTAGACCCAGAAATTGTAGGGAAAACTCCTAGCGAATAGGACCGTCCGAGTAGCTACGTACCTGCTATACTCATTCACAGATACACCTGCTGCAAACGTACGATCGCCGTTCACACACGTATAATATTTATCACGGACGGTGTATCGTAGTAGCCACCTGCTAGGGTCACGCACACCGTTTTCATTCTCGCTGCATTCATCAGTGCCCAGTGGGTACACTGTACGCGTTAAAAACGTACAGTTGCCAACGTGAACGCGCACGAATTCGTTTGGATACGACGAAATCTTACATTTCGACTTGTTGTCCATTGTACATAGACAACAATCGCAATCTTTCGCAAACGATAAAATTGTAAAATGAATATATCGACTCCGATTACCTGTCAGTGAATCTGACCTTATCTGTGAGTATATATTTTTATAAATACTCGTGAATGATTTATCATCGAACCGATAACCGATAACCGACGACTCGAAATAATTCGTCGCATACATTGTCTACCGTTATCGTGTATTTTCGCATATTACGAAATTTACCGAACGTAATACGAGAATGCAAATAACAAACTGTTGTGTTTCGTTTTACGACGCGTTCGCGTTACTCCATAACTTGTGTCCCACTTTACAAAGGGTCTTTATGAAACGAACGCATCGACCGCAGTATCGATCGAACTCCTTACGATCGCATATACGATACACATTCCAATGGATCGCGTTCCATCGCGTTGGAGCTGTTCAAGTATTCGGGAAAAACGAGTCGAATACTTCGAGTAACTCGACTCCGTTCCGACGAGTTTGATAAAATTTCGAGTCGCTCGATTATTCCGGTAAATTGCACGAATTGCGCAAATTTTCCCCCGAGTTACTCTCTTCGAGCTACTCGAATTCTTCTCGGGCTATTCGAATTTTTCTCGAGTTCGAATTCTTCTCGAGTTATTCAAATTCTTCTCGAGTTGTTCGAATCCTAATCAAGTTATTCGAATTGTTCTCGAGTTACTCAAATCCTTTTCGAGTTACTCAAATCCTTATGAGTTATTCAAATTCTTATGAGTTATTCAAATTCTTATCAAGTTACTCGAATTCGTCTCGAGTTATTCGAATTCTTCTCGAGTTATTCGAATTCTTCTCGAGTTATTCAAATTCTTCTCGAGTTATTCGAATTCTTCTCGAGTTATTCAAATTCTTCTCGAATTGTTCGAATTCTTCTCGAGTTGTTCGAATTCTCATCGAGTATTTAAATCACCGCTCGTACCGTTACTCGAGCGAGTACTCGACTCGGTTAGATGAAACGACTTTTACTCGGCTCGAAATTCGAGCTACCTCGAATGGTTCGAGTCTACGGACCACTCTGTATACCACTGTATACCATATGCGCGTGCAACCGTGTCGGTACGTGTGAAATACGCGTCTGGTGGGACTTTCTTCGGACAACAGGTAGACCTCGAGCTCGGCAGGCGGAAAGCCGCAACTCGTGGGATTGGGCAACCATGATGCACCTTGATATTCGTGCTTAAGGGTGGAACGGTTATCGACAAGTAAAGAAAAGAACCACGGGAGAACAACGGAGCGGTAAAAAGCGATTAGTCGATTCCGCTTCTGAATCCGTTTACAAGCAACCGGCGCGGCATTCGTGACGATCAAAGAAGAAACAAAAGGTTATCGACATCTATTCTATTCTTGGCGGTAATTCGATACAATAGAACCGACAATTATTCGGTCACCGACTACCTACCAGTCATTTCCTGACTCTCGTTTAACCGAACGCTTGAATGGAAATTCTTACACGCGACTACGCGGACACGGTCCCTCAAAGTAATTAAAAGATTGCGACACAGCGACCAACTCGAGATAAGGAAAGTATTTAGAAATTTTCTTTCGCCATCGGGGAGGTAATTTTACGAAACTTTCATCCGATGTGCGCGTATCGAACCATCCAAGTATCTACCGTACAAACACAACCGCGGAGAGTTAACATTGAGAAAAGTTGAATGGCGCTCGATATCGGATCGAACTTTGCGCACGGGCTCGGCGACATAAAGAATTGAACGTAATTTGTATCCAGTGTAAATTTACAAACGTTGTCCGCGTACTGACATTGAACGATGTTCCAAAGTTCCGTAGACCGTAGCAGAATACTAAATAACGAGAATTACGACGCGTCTCGCGCGAGACGCGTCGCTGTTTCGAGAGTCAGAACCGCGATGCAAGGAGATAGGTGTTGTTTACACTCCTGCCCGTGTTTCGTTCATTTCGTGAAATGTTGAAATAATTTAACATTTTTTCCGACAACTGGATGGATGAAAACAATCATCCGTGGTATCGGGTATAAGAAAAATACCTGTAACCTTTGACCAAGGGTGCGGGATCGTACCTATCCACGTTGTTCTACCAAGGTTAGTTCTATCGATGGAAATTATCGTTTAATTCGTATCCGGAATTATTTCAGTTAATTTTACAGTATCGTAGTCGCTCAACGAGCACCCCTACCAGCGGAGGTAGACCGTAACCCACTCTTGGCATAGTTCGAGAGCAGAAGAGAAAGATCCAACCGAGGATAAAGAACGATCGGACCGCTAGTGGGTAACCTGTAGCGTTATCTAAGAGGAAACAGGTCGAAGGGAGGTGGATGATGAAAGGCACGGCGCGTAACAGCTGTAAAAACGACCTGCTGGAATTAATTGACTCGATATACGGGAAACCGTGCTCTGAATTGGGTCGAACTGTGCTCGTACAAAGAGAGGAACGAACTGTCCTCTTTTGATCCCGAGGACCAGATATGAATGAAGCAAAAGTGGTCGAACGTTCGATGCACGGATAGGTCACTGTGCGTTGATCAGAGAAACGAATCGGGTACACGAACGTTGTGCAATGTTCGACGAATTCAACGCGTAATGATCGTGCAACGGTAACTTCGCTACCTAAAGTGTCCGCTTTACACGTAATGACTTTTAATGCGTGTACAAAGACAGCCTATACACAGCTGTTATAGGTGTCCTTGTAACGGTTAAATGAACAACAAATGTACGGAAAGGTATCGATTGGAACGCGGTGAATACCATATTTTCGCAAAGAATTTTAAAACACCGACTATTCCAACGATTGTAATTTCTCTCGATACACGTATTCGCTATTTTACGCGTTTACCATCGAGTCGCTATTAAGACTCGTGTTGCGCGCCGCTTCCACGTAAATTATGCAACAAGAACCGCAGAGATAACCGCGTTAGTTTACGCAACTGGCACTGCGTTGTTACTAATTTCATTTACATGCTTGCACGCTCGCGTCGGATAAATAAAAAGAAGAAGAAGAAAAAAAAAAATGTTTTATCGCGCTAACCGAATTTGTCTCGCTGCCCGCTAAAAAGATACTCGACACGGGATTCCGTACATGGAACACGCGTTTCGAAGGTGATCTTGACAAAGTGACTCAAGAGTATGTAATATACCTAATTGCACTTCCATATCCGTCGTGTTCTCTCGTACGAATTTATTTCGAGAACAAACGCGCCCAATTTGTAGATCCCCTGTACTCTTTTAGCGTGTTATCGACCCAATGCGTGTATTACACACGCGTACACGTACAAGGTGTCTCTCGTTAAGTACGCATGAAATAATTCCCAAATGGACGGAAATACGATTAAGCTTAAGAAGGTACCCTTTCATTACTTTTTACGCCGAGTGTGATAATATCACAGAAACACTTTCGTCTCGATCTCTCAATGTCATCTTAAAAACACTTTGTGTGTTTAAATGGAATGCTCGATATTACTGACTCAATCCCGCGAGCATACAAACCCGGAGAAGTAAATTCAATGCGGTCGTTTAAAATCACCTTGAAATAATTCAAGGTGACGGAAAGCAGAAGACATTCGAACAGACAGGAAGCAAGAATATATTCTATCGCTCGAAAGTTTGAACATATTCATTTTCTTGTTTGTGTAACTATATAGGTTAATTCCGGTGGTAAGAAATGTCGTAATTTATTATTTAACGACTGGACTTGCAAGTATACTTAAACTTTAAACAAAAAGTAAGAAACGTTTGTTCACGAAAGTTAAAACGTTTGAACAATCTTTCATTTTCTTTAAGTCGAGCATTTAAAATAATATCGTTACCCGCGCTCGAGTGTGCTCGGACGAATACGTATAACAATTCGAACGACCGTGTGCGCGCGTATTATTTCTTCGCGCGATGAATCGTTCATATTTCGCGGGATTGAAAGACGTATACGTCCGGGAAAATAATAGCTGGAACGAAACCGCGAAAAAATCGATAATCGATTAGCTACTATCGCAACCGTGAATTCGAGACGGCGGTAACCGTCGCGTGTCGTTGACATGCGCGATAGACGTACGGATTTTTCGCGCCCAGCCGTCGCGTCGTATCAAGGAAATACGCGGGGATCCGAGCCGTAGGAATTTCAAAAGCATGACTCACCGTCAGGATTGGTGAAGTAACCCCAGGTGGGGGTCGCCGTGGCCGCCGATTGGAGGACCACGGCCAGAATACTGAGGGCCAGAGCACCGGCGGCGCCTCGCGCCGCGACGGCGCGCTTTTCGCTTCGCTGCGGATCGGTAGTCGTCGTGGCGACCGCCCTTACGTCTTGACGGTTGCTCGAATCGGTTGCCATTCTTCATGCCGTTCTCGTGTCTCGTCGGTCCCGTGCGCCACGCAACAATCGTCGATCGACCACCTCCTCTCTGTTACTTTTTCTTTATTTTCTTTCTTTCTCGCCTCGCGTTCTGCGCTCCTGTTATTTCACCGCGACGCTCTCGCGCCTCTCTGCGTGCTCCTTTACGGATCGAATCGCAAAACCGTTGCGGCGCTCGTTTACCGGTATATCTGTACGTGTATCAAGGCCGACTAATTACATCGGCGACGGACATCGCGTCGTACGAAGCTCTCGATGATCGAATCTCGCACACTCCTCGATGTTACGTACCGCTTGGTGTACGGATAGGCGCGTGCATGCACGCAATCGATAGTTCGAGGTGGGAGAGAAAGTAGCGGCGGGAGGGGGAGGGGGGAGAGAGAGGTGTATCGGCTTAGGCGAATTCCACGTTCCCGTGTCACTCTTTCTTTCTTTCTTTCTCGGCCGGCGAACAGAGAGGGAACGAAGACCATACTCCACCTTTATATCGCGTGTCTCTCCCTCTCGCTTCCTCCCTTTTCAGCTAAAACCCTTCTCGCGTATATAACGCGCCTTACCTCGTGGCTCGGGCCGAGACCGAGGGAACCGGTTTTTGCGATGCGCGAAGCGGCGCTGGCTAAAAATAAAAGCGCCTCGGATTCTCTCTCCTTCGTTGCTCCATTCGACTCCCGCGATTTTCTGTTCTCCTCGTACGTTTCGGGGCCTTCGGGATCTTCCGGGTGCACCCGGACACGTTCGCGCGCGCTCCCGAGTAATATCGAACGGTCGATCGCGAGTCCGATCGAATCGCCCGCGATACGTCGATCAACGATCACGACGTCCACCACCTGTCATCGCGATTTGTCGAACGTACAAGATGGCGCACAGGGCATAATACTTCCTGAACGACTCGAGGTATTTCTCATTCTCGTTGTTCCCAGCGCGACTCGACGTTTCACCGCCGGCGGAACGTTACTTTCACAACATCCGCGTCGAACCAGTCGAAACGCCGGACGACATTGATCGTGTTTACGAAGGCACGAAGGCTCGCGGCGCAGCCAGTCCTCTAGGTTAGGTTCGTGCGCGCTGGAAATACGAACCGCTTGATATTTACCGTGGTGCTATATCGATCGTACGGGGATACACTCGGTTCATTTCGTGTCGCGCCTCCTTCCACGGTGTTTCGTAACCGTTTCGCCGTCGAACCGCGTCCTGCGTGCTCGTATCGGCAACGGGGCTACGTTGGAATCCTCTTCCAGCGTACCATCGACGCGTCAAACCGTTTCGAAATCCTGTGGAGCGCGTCGGTGTTTCCCGCTCTTTCGCGGCACCTCGGATCGTAAGGCGCACTCTCGCTCACGTACGAACCATACGCACCGTGTCACTGTGTCACGAGCTCACACGCACACGCGTCGATAACAGGTTCTCGATCGAATTCGAGCTTACCCCAGCACTCGGTGCGCTCGTGTGTACACTCGAAACGACGCAACGACACCTGAATTTCCTCGTATCCGAGTTTTCCTGCTCCGTGCGCGGAACAACCGGTGAAGAGAATTAAAAAAAAGAACTGTACGGAACGACGACACGTAACGCGTAAACAGCGAACCGCGAGATGTTTGTACTTGCGTATTCCAGCCGCGCTGGGTACGTAGGAGACACCGGGAGAGAGTGAGCGAGTAAGAGAGAGAGAGAGAGAGAGAGAGAGTGCGAGCGAGGAGAGAGTGTGCGAGCGAGAGGGGACAAACGAGAGACGAAGAACGAACGAGGGGGACGAGAACAGAGAGAAACAATACGCGTACGCGAGCCTGCGCGCTGCGCGGCATACTGAGGCGACCGGCACCGTCAAGCTGACTCGAACGCTCCTCGCTGCCGTGGCTTCTCCTTCCCTCTCTCTCGCACCAATACCCGCGGCCACTACCCACCGACCATCTCGCTCTTTCTCGTTTCGCTCGCTCTCGCTCCCTTCCTTCGCGCTTGGATTTGCATCGTCGTCGTGTTTTCGTACTGCTCGACGTACACCCGTTACAATTGCATTCTTGCTGGAAGACGCTTCCCGAGCGTGCAATTTTTCACGGGTAACTCGTCACGCTTAATCGAGAGCGACAAATGAATCGGTTTACGATCAACGTTCCGCCGTTGATTCGATAAGCCGCGTCGCGTAATGTTGCCTCGACTTGCTCCGATGTTAATTGGTGAGTAACCACTGAAATTGAAGAAATTAAATTGGTCCACCGAATAGTTGGCACGTACTACGATATATTTCTTGCAAATCTTACCAACGACGACGAACACTACTCGTCCAACCGACGAGGTTCCGTTTCGCGGTTGGTTCGGGTACCATCGCGATCGTGGTAGCAAACCTGACAGGAGACTTTGAAATATTTTCGTACAGTACACGTGTTTCGTAGCGCGCTATTAAACTCGGGGGAAATTCAATTAGCCCACCGGACAACTAATATGTACATTGTTTCGTTGCTGGGTCGATTCGATTAAAAGTCGTCGCGGCAGGTGTTCTGTGTACTTTTAATAACCAAAGGCAATCTACGTAAATGGAAGAGTCTGAACTTGACGCGTTGAATTTAGAGCGGGGCACGTGTTCCCAGTACTGGATACGTACCGTGGTATTTACGTTACGATGATTACAGGTGACGCAGAACGATGTTTCGTGACGTCAGTCCTTGATGTACGGTTTAGAGGACAATAAAAGCCCGACATCGCGAATTTATATTGTCTTTCGCGGACGAAGGGAAAATACGCCCGAGGAACGGGGGTACGGGGGGCACAGCCAGCTTGTGAATGTAACACATCGAGTAGTTTACAGTCCGCTAAAACTGTCGTCACCGGTAAATCAGTTTACGCATCGCTCGTTTGTACCGCGAACGACACGATTAAAACTTCGCGTTCGGGCAATTTATTTCTCGCGTACTTGAAATACACGATCGTTCTACGTGCACGATTATCCCGTATATAGTATTTCGTTGAAAGGGCAGCCCTTTTGATTACTTTCTTAAAATGGTTTACAACTTTCGAATCGTGTAATTTATATCGCAAATGAGCCACGTTTCGGTAGTACTTTCATTTGCATACTCTCAACTTTTAATGCTGTATTAAATATGAAAATTGTTTATCGCGAGTACAGAAGCGGACAGAGTAGAGAGCAGCACTTTGAAAGGTAATCCGTGCAATTAAGAACGTTTAAAGCAATTTCAACGTTCCACCGTGCATTTCGACAATTCCCCGGCCTGAAGAATTTCGAACAAATACGTTAACATTCCGCGTTACCGGCGAGGAAACGTAATTCCTTTTTTCCACAACGCGCGCACACCTCTGCGCGTTCTTTGTAACGAAACAGCTGGATTGTTCGAGAAAGAACGTTACTGAAATTCCAAGAGATCGTGTGAAAGTAAATGTTTAACGGACCTACAGACTCGAAAACAAAACGTGAGCGCAACTTCCGAGATCGAGTCAGGATAAAGAACGAATCGATGAATTTTATTCGGTTTCTGTTTTACCCAGTCTTGTATGTTCGTGGAAAACGATCGATCTTAGGTTTTACTTTTTATATAAAAAGTTTCAGAACACGTAGACGAATTATGTCAACGTAGAGTTCAAGTAAAGTTCAGTTTCAATGGACATCGAGCGGCCAAAGATTTTCAATTTGTGTGTCGAGTTTAAAGGTGTTGAAATCACACCGATACTTCACCGCACACCCTATATATTTGATAAGTATGTACTAACAAGTTTGACAACATTTTCGTAGCCCCCCTCCATTTTTCAAAGAATTCTTCGACCACTGTGTACGCTATAGAAACAGCAGATGTTCAAATACATTGCGCAAGAGACTCGAGCGGCTCTAGACACCGCAACGATTATTGCACAAACGTTCTCGTACGTAAAAACGCAACTACGTAGAACTATATAATCAGAGAAGTGTAACGCCACCCCCATGCGTTTCGTAAAAAGGAAAACCACTGCCACGCGTGATACAATCCAAGATATTAACGCGTGCAAAACACGCGGTTAAATACCTCCGACTTGGTGCATCGAGTGTAATCTCTTCTTCTTTTTCACCGAAGGAATTTCCGTTCGCCTGTAACTGTAATTAAAATTATCATACAATGCGCCGACGGAGCTTGAACAATTATCACGCGGAGCCCGGTTCGGCTAATGAACCACGCACTGTTATAAATGCGTTAATTAACGTTTCCATAAGAACCTGTTAGTTCGTCGATTTTCTACGGAAGAGCGCGAAATCGACTGAACGGTGCCGCGGGTGCGTTTCGAGCGAAACCAATTCGAGGGATGAAAAATTCATAAAAGTGCCAGGCTAATTGAAAATTCCGTTTACGAGCTCGCTCGAACGTTTCCACGAGCACACTCGTCGAAACGAACTCTTTAATTATCGTTTGCATATTTACTGGAAATTAATTACCGACAATACGTACATAGGTACGTTGTTCGCAGCCGATCGCGAACGGTCGGGTACATCGACGCGGCGTTGGATGCACCGCGATGCACCGCGATGCACCGCGATGCACCGCGATGCACCGCGGATAAACTAATTAATATTTTCCCATAAGCGACCGGTGCAACGCGATACGCTCGCACAGATTATCTTTCGCGTATTCACGACAAGTTAACTAATAATAACGTCCATTCATCGGCACGTCGAGGGCGTGGTGGAATGCGGTATCGTATCCTACTGAAATTATGGTTTCCGTGGCAACAACGATGCATCGAGGCAATAAACTTGCGGTTTGCACGGCAGGAACGTTAAACGAAACACGTTACCTAGCGACCAATCGACTACGTACACGTGGAAATATTGGCAATCGTTGTTGATCGTTCACCTTATGCGCCCGAACGAAATACAAAACATCGACCGGTCGGCCGCGTATTGTTCGTATATTAACGTAAACAGATCGAGTTGAAACGACGATGCAACGGGAGCAGTCCAATAATAATTGAACGCGAGAAAAATACGGTTACCGAGCGAGCGAGCGAGGAATTTTGCGCAATATGCAACGTAATTAACACTTAACTCGTAGCGAGTTGACGGGGTTAAGTGATTCACCCTGTTCTTTCGCAGCAACGAACGGCAGCTAATTTTATTCATTTATCGACAATTTTTTGCATCTATTCAACGAATTATCCTACGAAATACGAAATCGATACAACGTCGTAGCATAATCGCGTATTTAATTAAATTGAGTGTACGACCCCGCCCTGTATGTTGGGAAACAAGTATTACGTTCGAATTAGGGGATCGAGTTTCTGGACAACGGGAGAATCAAATATTAGGACCGAAAGAAATACTGTGTATTTAATACAGGGTCGATACGATGGAATATAGTATTATATATTCGAACACTATGTCACGTTATAATTTTTCGATACATCGTAGAAAAAGTTCATCGAAAGCTGGAAAAGGAGTACATTAATAATGTTTAAAGACCAAGTTCATCAGCTGTGGAACAATCGAGTCTAGAATCCATTGTAACTTTCCCCCTTTCGCAAGTCTATAGAAGTTCTCTCGAGCTCTCGAGTCACCGTGTTCGTTTCACATTCACTCGATTCACGGTTGAAAAATGTTAGGCAACTTTTGTATTCTCAATGGCTGTACAAATACAGAAACTTGAATCTAGCGCTCTGCTTGGCTTTCTTCCACTCTCCTTGAATCGGTTTGGAAAGCTCTACGTATCAATTAGAATTCGTTGCTATAGTACCACGTTTGCCATTAAGATTTTCTACGTACCTTCCACCGTGTTACTTAGCAGCCAGGATGTTTTCTAGACTGTTTCTTTTCACTATTCAACGCGTCATAGTGTAACTGAATCAATTACAGCTCTCTAATTGAATGGGAGTTACCGAGTGTCGGTGTCGATGTCGATCTAATATAAGATCGACCGATCGATCTATCACGGATAACAAGCATCGTGATATATGTTTTTAAAACGTAATTAAACGAGTCGTTACTCGATTCGAAGCTCGAACATTAAGTGTCTTTAAAAGCAGCACGAACAGTTGTACCGATCTGTGGTCGTTACTCTAAAATCAAATCCTTCAACAAGCTCGAGTAAGGAACTTTCAACTCGTGCTCTATCGTTTGCTCTATATCTTGTTTCTCGACTCGAATGTTGGAGCATTTCGAATAATCGAATCATTAGAAGTTGCGTACCCGAAAAATTCTTATTCTTCTCAAAATTTGAATTCTCGAAGAAATGATTTCTCTTTGGATATATCGGTTCTATTATTTTCTAATAATGGAACGGATAACATTTCTTTGAACTCGCTTGAATTATCAACTACACTCCATTCGATGAGAGTCTGACACTATTCGGGCTTCAGAGTGCCTACTCAAATATTTCTAGCGCTTGAATACCGAGTTCCATTATTTTCTAACATCGAATTATTCGAACGGATAACATTTCCTTTCAACTCGCTAGAATTATCATCTACACTCCGTTCGGTGAGAGTCTGGCACCATTCGAGTTTCAGAGTGCCCGCTCAAATATTTCTAGCGCTCGAACACCATTAACAACCGCATTCGGAGCCGCGTCTCTGTGTGTTTAACCTCGCGTGTACTGAAAAACCTCTTGTTTCCCATTAAAAACGGTTCACGTAGAGAGTACGTAACGCTTTATTATACCGAGAGAGTATCCGGAGAATGGTCGCGGCAACGACGTCAAGAGACAGCCAGCTCGCCCGAGGCTCCTCAAGGTTACTCGCTGCACTCTCGCATAGTAATCTTACGCAACAACACGCCGAGACGAGGTGAAACGCACGGGTTAGCTCGGGGGTGTTGCGAGGACGACCACCAGTCTCCTACGAACCTGGAATCTGCGACAATTTTCCATTGTTATACGGACAAGAGAGGGCCCCTCGAGTCGATTCGCCTTAATACCTTATTCCGTGGGACAACGGTCGAATATGAATTGGAATACACCGCGCAATAGTGTGGAAAATAATATAACAGGACGTACTTTGTTTCTCGGGAGATAACAAGTTCCAGAATATACATATTTATCAGCGAATGACGCGTGACGAATTGCACGTGGTAATCCTTGAAGTCGGTATGACGAAACGTTGAACATCCTTCTTTGTTCGCATCGTACGACGAGGTTTGAAATTGTCCTCGTCGTGTTGCACGCGACGATCTTCGAAATCGTCCTCGACAAAGTCCTCGTTCGATCGTTATTCGTGCACTTTTCAGGTCCGTGTGTTCGTCGTACGTTCAAATTCAAGCTTGTTCGCGTCACGAAATGACGTTCGAATCGCTCTTCGTTCGGGTCAGGTAGGACGATGTTCGATTCGGCCTGTTGGAACGCAAGGCGATAGACCGAGGAAAAGTTTGACAACTCGCAACGTCGAGACACAACGCGGTAAGTCGATTTATCGAAGCCGTGATTTAACGAGTACACAAAACGGTGCACGATTGAAAGCGAACCACCGTTAACTCGTGCCGT
Organism: Ptiloglossa arizonensis; assembly: GCF_051014685.1. Taxonomy (NCBI): domain Eukaryota; kingdom Metazoa; phylum Arthropoda; class Insecta; order Hymenoptera; family Colletidae; genus Ptiloglossa; species Ptiloglossa arizonensis. The sequence continues at coordinate 15,013,232 of NC_135056.1, forward strand.
ATGCTCTTGCAGCACGTGTACCGCGGCGGGAGGATCGATCGATCGAACGATAAAGGTCGAACGGATTCGCGGAAGATAAATCCCACGGATCGGACGAACGAGTACACGGTTGTATCGCGAATATTAAAGGTACACCGTGGAATGTTATTACGTGTAACGCAGAGTGCGAGGAATTATGTAAGACGAATCGCTGTTATTACCGTTGCAATTCCTGATCATCGATCGAGTCGGTGAATGAGAATCAACAGGTGCGACCGATCCTTGAAAAGGTACACGGTTACGACCCAACCGTGAGTTCTTTTCCCCGAGTTTTCCGGATAATTTATTTCGATATGGAACGATAAGTGCAGCGATCGCTGCACAAGGAAGTATAAGCGTAGGATTTCGAACTTGCGGCAAATCGACACAATCAATGTATTTTTATTTTCACGTTTCTTGACTCTCCGAGAAAGGATGAAAATTTCGAACGTAATTGGAGTAGGACGAGGCAGGGGTAAACAGAGGTAAACGGTTGAAAATTTGATTGTGAACAGGAGGAATGACGAGTACTTCCCAAGTTTGTGATTTTTGTAATTCCGTTAAATCCGGGAACGAGTTTCCCATCTTTACTCCCGTTTTCTTTCGCTTAAATTCCTTTACGCGACAAACGTAACGCAAATTCCTAGAAGAATTGAAGATACGACGGAGATATTACGGTCTTCGCGAGGAAAGGCGTTACAATCTGAATGGGGAATGCAAACACTTTGATCGGCTGGTTCTTTCCAGGGTCACTGAACTTAAAAGGTCGAGATTATTCGCGTGGATAAGAGGAAATGCAACGGCGGACAAAGGAATGCAATTAAACCGTTTGCGATAAAGAATGACCGTTTCTGGTCTACTTCGTCAAAGTAACATTGCTATCGATTGGTGCTTAAATAAAGAGTTACTCGATGTTTACTTTTCATCGTTTGTATTTTTTTCTAATTTTTGAAACGCGAAGAAAAGAAACGTATTTGGAAAACGGTCTCGATGTTCCTTCAAATTTCCAATGAAATCTCAAATAATTTTTTACTCGTCGGTTTTCCAGATTCCGAAGGTAAAGTGAACAATAATAGTAATTTTGTATCGTTTCTTTTTACCCTTCGATATCAACGGTTAAATTGTAAGAGATAAACGAGATCGGACGAATAAGGAGTCTTCCTTTCTAATTCAGTACTTCCATTGTGTTCGGTATTCGAACACAATCCATTGTGTAAGATAATAATCGACTAAATAAAATTGCTCCACGTTTCAAAGCAGACCAAACAATGTTTGCTTGAAATAAAGGTACGCGGTTAACAATAAGTTAGCTCGTTGTCTCTTTACCATCTTAAAGGCTTATCTTCTTTCGGCGACCTTCCTGACCTTTCACTACCTTCAGAATGGACACCGAAAAACACGGTGGCGCCGTAGGAGATCGAGCCAAGGTTCGTTGAACTCGAACCTCGTGCAAATCGTGATCCACAGATTATGGTTCCTTCTGTGTCCGTGTCGTCGAACTTCTCGACAGTGATTCCAACCTTTCGTCCCTCCCTTCTACCGCCGATCGTTCCCTTTGTAATCTACACCTATCGATAAGCGAGAAATAAATTCGAATTACCGATAAGAAACTTATTACACGACTTCGAGTTCTTTTAAATTCGAAGGAGATACATAAATACATAGAAAACCGTAACGATTACGAATATTCCCGAGTCGTGTGCAAATTTCGTTGATTTTTCACGACGACGTCGATGCGTTCCGAAGTGTTGCGCGCTGTGGTGAAATATTTGTTAATTTTCGAAGATCGGCTATTTCCCAAGCAACCTTGGGCGTTCTACTAAGTCACGGCCTATTTAAATTAGTTATTTTCGGATGCCTACGAAACGCGAACGGTGCACTCAATGATGTCATTAATACAATAAGCAACGTGTACCGATATACTTGTTCCCTTGGAACAATAAACGTGCATCTTTTGATCCAGTTCTCGATTTCGTTGCACATTTTGTCTCGATTCGTTCGACTGAACTTTTCCAACGATTATTCGTAAGCTTCGCGGTGATGAGGACGACGAGTTGAAAGCGATATAATAATGCAAGTACCGGTGAAGAAAAGGTACGGTACAGGATGGACTCGAGCGAAGAGTTTGTTGGGATTTCGCCACCCTGGAGAGCACTTCATTTTCCTTAACTGGATTACTCCAGTCGGTGCAATTGCGAGGGACGACACGACCTGGAAAAGCAATTGACCCAAGCCCAATGAAACGCTGAAACGTGCACGACGAAAAGTGTGACATGTCCCGTCAAAAGAATCCGCCAACAACGTGTCACGTCATCGGTGACACGAATATTCGACCACGCGTCGCTTTAATCCGAGTGTACGCTGCATTCTTCGATGTTTCGGCGAAGAGAACGTCGACTCGCCATTCTGAGAATCGGTTCGTTGTGCAAATCTCGCTGGATGGACGATCGATGAAATAATTTCATCGATTAACAATGATCGTACGATACTGTGAAAACGAGCCGATCGAGTCGCGAATCGAAGAGAAGTTCTCGACGTTGTTTCATTTTATACCGAAGTTCATCGAACACGAATAACGATGGAAAAAAAAAAGGGGGAGGGAGGATCTATAATCTAGATTTGATCGAATTATATCGCAATCGTAACGCAACAGCGAACTTTATTACATCGCAAAGAAATTCTCGCAAACTCGATGGCTCCGGCATCTTAAGTAACAAGTTGCTGGAAATTGTTGAAGGATCAGGTTCGGGGACAGTAATTTTCCCGGAGAGGAATGCACACAAGTTTCGACGAACATACCCGTTTAATCGATTTAATCTCGCGCCGGGTCTACGTGTACAATTAATTTCAACTTTTCCTATCGTAATTCCCTTCGTCGTTCGAAACTGCTAGAAATACATACCGCGTTCTGTAAATACACGGACAAACGTAACCACGGTGGTTCAACCGTTGTAAATTATGTATTTAGCCGTTAAGCTATTCGATTATATTAATTATTATACACTACCGGTGTACTTCCTGCACGGAATAATCCATCGCAGGGATATAAGCGATTGCGGATTCTATTTAGCCGAGAAGCTTCCCGAGGAACACTACAAACACGTATTCGATCTTAACCAGGGCAAAATAATTCGCCTTAATGTTGTTCTTCCTCTCGCACCAGATACTGTTTCCCTTCTCTTTTTTATTCCCCCCTTCGATGGTATTCAATCTCAGCGGCTAAAGGTTAATCATCGAACACAAGTGCAATTTAATCGCGCGACTCGTCGAGAAACAACCTTTGCAGTATCTCGTTTCTTTCTGCGCAACCCTCCCTTTCTCTCTTATAAATAAACACAAAACCCTCTCACTGTTAACTAAACAAAGTTCGCGAAAATCGTGTGTTCGAATATTAAAAAACCGCTCCAAAACTGCTTCAAACCTCTCCAAACATCATCACCCCTCTCTCATAAATAAACACAAAACCCTCTCTCTGCTAACTAAACACAGTTCACGAAAATCGAGTGTTCGAATATTAAAAAACTGCTCCAAGACTCTTCAAACCTCTCCAAACATCACCACCCCTCTCTCTCACAAATAAACACAAAACCCTCTCACTGCTAACTAAACACAGTTCACGAAAACCGTGTATTCGAATATTAAAAAACCGCTCCAAACCTCCCCAAACCTCTCCAAACATCACCACCTGATCCTCCCTCCGTGTCCTCGATCGCTTCCTCAATTCCAAGGATGTCCTCCCAGGAAACGTTCCCGAGGTCCCGTGGGTGATCTCCCCGCAACTCTCTCGGTTCTTCTTTCGTCGTGGAGATTCGTGGGCGTATTCCGAAAGCTCCGTTCGATGGTCGTGGTCGCGCGTTTCATTACTACGAGGAGAGATTATTTACGACGACGGATGGTCCGGCGGAGGGGTAGGGGACCGTAGGTCGCTCGTGGTCCCCGGAGGTTAACTCGTTTAACCTTTCTTTCCCCCACCGTTGAGCGCAGCGAGAAGATCGGGATTCTGGCCCCTCGGTTCGTCGCGTGTTCGTCTAGGTTCGATCCGCGGCGGTCCCTACCCCTCGCCGTGTGATTTCCACGAGGACCACGGTACCTCGGACAACGATATCCTGGCGGTCGTCCGGCAAGTACATCGAGATTGGAAGTCGAGCGTTCGTGGCACGTCACGATCCAGTTACTCGACCCAGTCGACACCGGCGTGGATGCACGTCGTGCCGTGCCACGGGAGGTCGTGGCCGATTCCGAGACCCGACCGTCTTCCTTCGTGTTCTGGCCGAGTTTCCGAGCGCCGTGACTCAGCTGGACAGCTCTCGTGTCCTTTACCACCGCGACGCTCCTATCCTACGAATTGCCTGATTTAACCGGCATCGCATCGCGGAGTCCCCGCGTCACCGTTCCGCTCCCGATCGACGTGCCTGAACCTCGATCAAACCACCTTGCTTTGACGAAATATTAGGTTCCTTCCAGGGAATCCCGATAGACCAGTATTTTATGGAACGTTTGAATTAACTACCAGCGAAGATCCTTCGAGAGTCTTACCTCGACGATTTCGATACCGCGAGAGATTTATTCCCGGAGAGATTTCGAGCGAAACTTCCTGGTGGAGATGGCTACCGGGGGAAGGTTCTCTCGATGATCTGATTATTGATACTTGCGATTGATCGAGGTTTTTTTCATTGAATACGAAAACTCTGGTTGAACTTTCCGATTGATAGAGATATCTACCACAGAGTTGATATTTTCAGTAGACGTTGAAGACCAGACGGTGAACAGCATAGCGCAAAGTTCTATTTACGTTAGGAGCGAGTTTCTTTATTCGAGGAATTGGAACAGCTTTTCGAGAATATTGATGATAAGGGAGACGTTTGTTCGCAAGCTGTTCGTTTATTGAATTGTACGGAAATAATGTTTAATTGTTTCGCTACGTTCAGAAATTGAAACTTTTCATTCGTGTTCTTTGACGTGGGATCAAAGAGGAAATTCTTGAGATAGATTTGGGGATAGAGGCGAGAGAATCAGTTACTAGTAAATATATAATATATATTATATTTCCATAATACATCGGTACATGTACATCCACCTTCCTATACGATACGATAACATCCATTATTGTATTTTAAATTTATAATTAGTATGCATAAGACGTAGGTAAGTACGTTTAAAATTCAGTAAGAGAAATGTTCGGTTCGATAATTTTCGTTTCGGAGCCGCGCGTGTCCCGTGGCTCGATTACGGAAATCGATGCGTCGCGATGTCAATTTGTTCTGCGCGTTTAATCGCGATCGTCCTCGGCGGCGATTACGAGCTGACACGCTGCCGTCCGATTGGAAAAAGTGGCTAGAAGGAACACCAATCGGAGGGCGGTGTATCCGAGAAATTTTACCAACGATTCGTCGAAGAAACCAATTTTCGCGCGCGGTCGAGAGAAGATCGTCGAGCAAACGCGCCGAGAAGAATCGAGACTGACGTGGAAAATTGCACGTGATTTACCACGCTTTTTTTTCCACGCTCGTTTTATACAATTTGCTTTCTATACCCGGCGAAGGTAAACCGATTACGGATACGAATACTCGATTGCGTTGAATAGTGTTTCGTCAGGAACTGAATAGGAACTGAAGGTGATTCGTAATGTAAAACGATTACCGACAACGGTGGAGCTGAAGTAATCGAGTAACTTTGCACCGACGGAACAAGGACACGTGGTCAATTCAAACCGTACGCGTATTACCATAAAATACACAAAGTAATTCGTACATTAACATCGGCCTGGAGTATCGTACGGCAACGATTCGATTTCCCAAACACCGGATACACATCTCGTAATCCCTTTTTCGCGCGCTTCGCAGTCTCGTTTTGTTTCTACGAATGAAAGTAAAAAAAGAAGAAAAGAAAAAATAGATAGAAGGAACACTCGCGGAAGATACGATTCGCCTGAACGATCCTTTGCGGTTCCCATCGGTGGGGTTTCTTTATTTGTAACAGATTCGCGCAAGGCCTCGAAGTACAGATTAATCGGAGACATTCGGAAGAGTGTTAGGCTCGATTCGAAACTCGTATCGAGGGAAAGGAAAATCGTATTGTATCGAGAAGAGTATCACCGACACCGCGAGAGGATTAACCGAAGACTTGCGTGGTAAAATAACGCGAGGTCTCGAAAAAAATACGAAACAACGAAACCGAGAAACGAGTTCGCCGCGAGACTCGTCGCTTTAACGTTGTACGCTAGGAAGATACGTGTGATGAAAAAAGAAAAAAAGAAATGAAAAAAATGGAGTACAAAGGTCGCGTTCGTTGAACATGGTCGACGATAATTCAAAGCTAACGTGGAACATCGCCGAGCCGAAAGAAATCATTCGTACAAAAGTTTCACCCTCTGTTGCACGCGTTTCGAAAATCACCACTGACACGTGTCACGTTCAATTCGCTCTCCTTTGATCGCGCTGAACAATCAACGCTGCGAAATGAAATCTAACTCTGATCGCGGTTTCGAGACGCGTGCAAACGACCAAAGCTAAAGAACATTGAAGCACTGCACTCGACGATCATCCTGAAGCGGTGCGACGAAAATTTCGAAGGACGAAGGGAAACCTCGAAACGAATTAAGACAGACCAGAAGAGAACGGAAATCGTACAAATTGTGCATCAGTGCATGCGCCGTGGAAGAAGATTTAGCCCCATTTCTGGAAGAAACCCACTCGCTGGCATTTGCAATTGGTACCCCACAGGTTGCATCTGCAGCTGGAACTGTTGCAGCAGTCCTTCGGTCGGTGGTCGCAATTTCTTCCCCGTTGCACGCAGACCCGCCTAAACAGGTAGATCAACGAGGTACGTCTACTCGAGATTAGGGGAATCTAAACAATGCCTTGTAGAGACATCGAGGCATCGAGACGGGGATTGGGGAAGAAAGTACCGCGATATATCGGTCAATCGATACAATTATCTGCGAGTAGAATCAACCCGTTGCGGACAGACTGTTCTCGCGTGATTTTTTACGTGGATAAATCGTTTCGAATGTAAAAGGAACATTTTTCAACTCGCGAACCCTTGGGATCGTTAAATTTTTCAAAGAACAATTGGAATGTATCGGAGAGGATCTCCCCGGAGTCTTCGATAACATTTTTGTTTCTCCGGAGTGATCGAACTGTGTATACTTCCACTTTTTCTGTGCAAAATTCACTCTTCCCTTTCCAAAAAAAACAACGGAATTACTTTCATCGGTATCGACCATCTTTAATGCCCAATGATGTCACTTTTAATTTTTAATCGCCAATAATGTTATTTATCGCCGTGTCGGACGATGTTAAATTGAACATTTTCCATCGTTCCTTCTCTAAGAAACACGACACTGAAACATGCCATTAAATCGCAACGGGTTAATCCGTCAAACCTACAGCATGCAGTTTTCTACGGAGGAGGTCAGTCACGAGCTAGAATAGATTGTGAATTGTTAGAAAACAAGGGTCGAAAAATTTCATTTGGAGTGAAAGGAGGAGGGATTACGAGATCGATTACGATAAAGTAATAAATACTCACTTTTGTTGGGCTGCCCGCATCAGATTCTCCAACGCGTTGTCTGAGTAATCGGAATCAACGATTTGCTGTGCATCTTCCTCTGGAACAGACAAACGAATGCACGGTCATTAATCGAAACGAGCGGCGCGAAAACAATTGCGTGAACAACTCTCGTTTCCTGTTAAACATTGGGAACAAACATTGACGCGGTTTTTAGAGCCTCGAGACGGAAAGGACGGTGGAAAAATCGATTTTCCGTTGTTTACCGAGGACACGGTTTACTTTGGACTAAATATATATATATATATATATATATATATATATATATATATATATATTCCAAATCCATAAATACACGCGAACAATTCCTACCCTTTGGGTAGTGAATTCGAAACAGAAATTAATTTTCTTTCACGAGCAAATCGTTTCAAAGATACCAGTACACAAAAGGTCCACTTTGTTTAAATTTTCTCTTCAGATTCGTTTCAATTATCCCCAACATTTAATTTCGAGGTAAAATTTACCAAAGACACCAGTACACCTAAAGTTACAATTTTTTTCCCCTCGCTGCGCTTCGAGTAATCAATTGCTTCGAATTAGTTTCAATTAGCTCTTAATTTCTGTACGAAGTATCACACGTTGCGGGTTGCCCATCGTGGATTTCATATCGGTGAAAAATGAGAATCCGTCCGCTTGAATCGCGAGCGTAATTGTTCCTCACCGCGAGGACGCACGAAACAGCAATCTGGCGAGGAGTTCATTAATTCTTCGAGGTTAATCCCGACTAGGATCCAGTGGGGATGATTCTTGCGCTAGATACTACACGCAATGACAATTCTTTATCCCCATTTCTCCATTTTCTTGGTCGTTGGTATTCCCATCGGCGACCTCCGGGATTAAGGTAATCCAACGTAGCAGCGTTTCTCTTTCGCCCTTGTTCCCTTGTCGGATGGCGGCTTACCCCAGAGAGGCTGTCGATGTTTCAATATTCTCGTCCCACCCCCCTTATCCACCATCTTTCACCGTAGAATTATGAAATGTTGCTACGGGGCAACGGTTCTCCGGAAGCTACGCGAAATCGTTTGCATATTCCATCGATTGTACATGTTTACGATCCTGTGCATTATACATTCTCGAACGGTGGTTCCTCTGGTCGATCAAAATTAAGAAAAAAAGAAAAAGACATCGTTACGGTAGAAATTAATTATTACGAAAATTTAGTAACGCTGATAACGTCGTACCGTTGCAACGAGAGTAACAATTTCACATTATCGGAACTACGAGCGTTAAACGTGTCTGTTTACTTGTATTCTACACTACGTGTCTATTTACAAAAATAATATATATGAAACGAAGATGAGCTCGTAAATAAGTTTGATCGAATCTCGAGTTCTTCTTACCTGTTGCAAAAGTGTAACATTTATCGTTCATGTTGCGAAGAGTACTTTTCACGAGAAAGGTAAATCGTTCGGTTCTACGTATCGTGTTTAATTGTTGTATCGAGAATGGATCGAAACGAATAAATATAATTCTCATTTTTAATAATTGTCTTATAATAACTTATAGATAACTTTTATATGAATAAACTTGTCGCGAGTATCGGCAGGTAGAATAAAAAAACGAAAGTGACGCGCAATACTTTCGTCCGTTTGTAAACATCCATAGTTTTAATTGGCAGCGTTCGGTGTCGCGGATGTGGGCGAAATGAGAGCTTCTTCGTGGAAAGGTTTCATTGTAAACGAAGTGACAACTTTTCCAGGGAGCTTCGAGTTCCTCGAAACTCCTCGTTTCATCGTGAAACTCGTAAGAAACAACGAGTAATGATATTCGTGCTGGTACCGGGGAGATTTCTGATTATTCCGTGATACAAATCCAGGAAACGTCCACGCGGAAATTCCGCGTACGCGCTAATACGAATCTCGTGCCGTTTCGTTATTAATCAAACGAATAACGATTCGAAAAACACTTCGTCATCGTTGCGTCCTGAAACGATCATTTTAATGGACTTTCAAATTTCGAGTTTCACGCTTGCGTCGCAGGATCGATTTCTTATTCGAATCGCGGGACTGAGACAAGAAAAATATAATAAAGATAAACGGTTCGAGTTTCAAAAACGAGGACGACATCGAAATCTTTGCAAGTTGTAATCCTTGCAGAGAATCGAATCACAGTATTATATTTGCGTCTTGAAATCTCTGGTTTTCATTTTTTATGGTAACGTGCAATAATCGTGTATACACGGTCACGAAAGCGTATGTCGAGACTACGAAGTTGACATTCATCCCGCGATCGGTTACTTCCTCCATAATTCACCAATGAACATCCCCGTCGCATTGCAACGAATACATTTTCCGATAACTCTTCGTTGAAATTCACGCGAGACTCTTCGATCCAATTTGAATATCGTGGAACTTCGTAATCCAACGGATTCGTTTAAATAAGCACACTCGTCGCCACACTTTATCGGATGTTTCCACGTTAGATGGTTCCAACACGTTCCAGAGAAACCATCGAAGTTAATTAAACGCACGTTCAATTAAACCGACACCCCCAAGGTCGATTGCCAGTTTAACGTTGAGTCCATCTTCTTCGCAATCGTCGGCCTTGCGTAACCCGTATCATCGAATGTACACGTTCGGATCGATTCGCGGGCTGAATTGAAAAGAAGTCTGAAAAAGGAATCACGAGCACGGAGAAATTCCGTGGTTTTTATTAAACGGGGATTCAATTTTCATTTAGGATCGATCGCGCGCCTGTGCGTGCCGGTATGAAATTTCAAGGGAGAGATCGCTCGAGAAAGAATTTAGTTTCGACGGTACCGTTCTAAGAAATAATTGCAACCAACGGTGATTGGATTTGTGAAATTTAAAAAAAATGTTCGTCGAGAAATTTTGGTTCCGAGCTACGGTTATTTCAAATTTCCAACGAAATAATTAGTTTAATGTAGGGAAGAATTTCGCTCGGAGCTTATCTTCTCGCAACATCGATGAACGTACGTAAAATACTATTGGGTTGTTCGGAAAGTTATTTCGTTTTTTAGTTGGTGAAAATGAAACACGATTTTTTTTAGAGTCTATAAACATTTTATTAAATTACATATTCTTCATTTTGGAAAACGAAACGACTTTCCGAACAATCTAATGGTAATTTTTTTTAGTTAAGATTGAATGTAAACTGACCCTTAACATTGTGTCAACATATTGTCTCGTGAAATACCTGTGCAAGTGACAGACGACGTTTCAACGTAGCAGCCGACGCAACAGATTCAATGTCTGACCAAGCACGGGTTCGTACCACTAGCCGTAACCTGCGGTCTGACACGGAATATCTTCGACGCCCCGCAATGACAATTCAGACAAGCGATATCTCGAATGGTACTCGCGGCACGATAAGCAAATCGAATGATAATCACAAGTGCAAAATTTGAGATTTTTTAGCAGCTTTTTTTCGCACACAGAGCACCGAAAGGTGATGGAAATGGGACCTCGGAGTAATTAGAGACAAAATTTAAGCGAAATTATCTTATTCTATTCTATTCTTATCTATTCTGAATACTAGATGATATTTTAAGGAATATGTATAAATTAAATTAGAAAAACATAATACAGCATTATACAATAAAAATTTTCACCTCTATGTGAAACAGTCTGCTCGCAGGTTTCAACTTGCTTCTGCAACGATTCCGTCTTACTGCATACAAAACACGTTCATAGATGAATAAGTAATTTCTCCAAATATACATACACGAACGTGACTTTTATTACAACCCCTTTCGGAGCATCTGTTTTTCCATGCGGGAAACGTATCGCGTTGCACTCTCGATGCATCAGGAGTTGAATCGAATCGAGTTATTTACCGTTTACGAGTTTATTTCCGTCGATTCGTTTTTAATCGTTACCGCCGACAGAAACGTGAAACGTATCGATAATCGTCTCTATAAATAATCATTAACGAACTAGTACGATTAGTGCACGTCGATCCTGGGTAATTGCGTAACTCCGAAATAAAACGATTAAACTCGTTTACCGATCGTGGGGCATGAAATAAGAATGGAAAATCGAACTCTGTTCTAGAAATAGACGATATTGTTCCCGGTTCCGGTTTTAACCCGCGTATGTAATTTAATTACGTCCGATGACGTTGAACGACTAGTTGAAATCTCCGTTCATTATCGCGCCGGCTCGTAACGAACGGTTCGATTTTAAAATCGCGTATCTTGGAATTTCTATATTTCCTACAGTTTTACAAATTCTTCGATTCGTCCTTTTCTGCCTATCAAAGACACTGTTAAATGTTTCTACTAAACAAACTTTCCAGACAGTTTACCATTCCAGCTTAGACTCGCAAAGGGCTAGACTAAAATCTGCAGAACATATTTTATTTTTAAGGGGTACTAAATAACAATGGTATCGCCGTTAATACAGGACCATATTTTCTCAACGTTCTCAAGTTAAATTAAAAGTAAAGAAAACCGTATTATCCGTTTCCTTCTCCTGGTTAATTTCATTTTCAATAACTACAGATATTTCCTATCTAAGTGTTCCTGAATGTTTCGAATCGAATTTTTGTTCATTATATCGACTCCCTCGCGATACGTGTTTTAAAAAACAGTACGAAAAAAGTTTCTCGAAGCGTTCGAAAAGTTATACGAAAGAAGAAACGCAATTTTTCTCCTTCGATCGCGCGTTAATTCGATCCTGTTCCGTGTATCCCCAGAGGGTAACCATCGTTCGAGTACATCGAGTCTTTTCCACTAAATTCTATCGAAAGAAATAGAAAAGCTCTCGAAAATTTACAAGGAAGAAAAACGATTAATTTTTCTCCCTCGATTCGTCGTTAATTCGCTCCCTTGCTATCCTCAAGGTGTAACCGTTCTTAAAGTACATCGAGTCTTTTCCACCACGCATTAAAAAAAATGTATCGAAAGAAATTTACAAGGAAGAAAAACATGTAATTTTTCTCCCTCGATCCATCGTTAATTCGCCCCTTCCCATCCTGAAGGTGTAACCGTTCTTAAAGTACATCGAGTCTTTTCCACCGCGCAATTTAAAAAATTCTATCGAAAGAAACAAACAAAAGCTTTCAAAAATTTACAAGGAAGAAAAACATGTAATTTTTCTCCCTCGATCGATCGTTAATTCGCTCCCTTCCCGTAGATCCCGGAGGACGAGCATCGTTCGAACCAGCGTACCAGGTCCATCGTTACGACGTCCGAGGTGTATATAAACACGTTGTAAAATGAACGCGGGGTTGGTGGTGTACTCACCGTCGTCGTCGATGTAGGGGCTACCGAGGGTCCTGTCGGCGAGGAAGACCAGGAAGCAGAGCAACCACAGTAGAGAGAACTTCATGACTTCGGTCGACTCTCCGTAGGTAGGTGCGCGTCTGTTTCTCTGTTTCGTCGATGGGGTTGTATTCGAGTTGCGGGTTCGAGTCGAGTGCGCGTTCCGGTCGGACGAAAACGGAACGATCCTCGTGGACGTTCGCGTACCCTTTCCTGACCGTGGCCGGGGTGCAAGTGAGGTTTCCACGTCGGCCCGATAGCTTATATAGACGCGGGAGGCGTGGCAACTCGCCCCCACGAGGATCTCGTTGCGGAGAGTGAGACGACTCCGGATAAGACTTCGTCGAGGTTCCACGGTCGTTCGTGGTGTCTGGACACCGTTCCGGTGGTTTTACGGGCCATCCCGGCGACGAAGCGGGGCGAGACGCGGGGATTCTTTCGGAAAACGATACCAGACACCCACACACCTCACCCCCTCCGCACCACGTCCGCCACCGTGGCCAGGGTGGCCAGGGTGGCCGCCACCCTTGGGTTAGGAGCAACTGGTTGCGAAGCAACTGGTACTCTCGCTGTGCCTTTCGCGATTATATGGCCTGTCATGTGATCCACGTCTTCGCGACGTTCGGACTGTGTTCCAGTCGAGGGATGTTTTTCTTTTTTCTTTTTCCTTTTTTTTTCAACCAGTTACCGTGCGAACGTCGATTTTCACCGAGGACCGAATAGGGTTGGATTTTTCTTTCTTTTTTTTTTTTTGTTTTTGGTGTCCTCTGCAAACAAATTTAATACGAAGACGGGTGGTACGATAGGATTCTACGCGGGAAAATTGATCGGGCAATTGGTCGCGAAACTATTGGTCACGGATGAACGTTCCGTGTAAAGTTTACAAGCACTGTGTATCTTCGCTCGCAATAAAGTATGAATGTTCGTTGTACATTCAGCGATTCTGACCGTTTTTATTTCGTATACCGCGCAAAGTGCGTTGAAATAAATCCAGTTGGTACGAACGGTAGATAGATCGTCGATGGAACGACGATGTAATTCTGTACGGAAAAATTGATCGAACGAAAGAAAATTACGTTCAACAGGTACCAAAGCGATCGAGTACTCGTCGCTCGTGTCTGTCCATTACTCGTTACTTCTACTTGCGTTGGCGTAGGAAAGCATCGATGCACGGTATTGTGAGATTCAGCTGGTTCTATCCAGTGGAGTTGACGTCGAGATCGACGAAAAGTGAACGATACCGTGAACAATGTTTAAGAACACCGAGACGAGTGGAAGCAAGGAAAACAAAGCCTCTTTCAACGTACTTTCTCACGTCGGGTGACTGTATCGGGACTTGTACCACCGGTTACCGAACACTGTGCACACATGGTACACGTGAAGTTATTCGATACAATTTTATCGTACGTGTGGATAAAAATACGAAAGTGGTCGAAAGTGTACGACCTTTCGATCGAAACCTCGACAACGAATCGAATTGTAACCCGCGCTCGAGATTTCCTCGAGAACTTTATCGATCTTATACGATTCGGAAACGAACGAGAAAGCTCGTAAATTTTACTTCTCCTTCGCTCGTGAATTCACTTTTAATTAATCGCAACTCCCATCGTTGTTCTTCGTTTGTTTTTTTTTTCCCGATACGAAGATGCAAACACTGCAAGCGTTTACCGAAACTATCACGGCGCGCGGTACTGTTTGCGTTTCCGTTGTACGCCTGTTTATGTTGTATACCTGTTTAGTTTGCACACCTGGTCGTTTGTAATTAACCCCGAAGTTTATTCACGCAATACGTGTACACGCGCGTAACTGAAATTCCCAGTGTTACGATATTCCTTGATATTGTTCTCGATCTCGTTTCGTTAATTTTTCAAATCTATCATCCGACTCGGGTGTTCCCGAGAACGTGTCCACTGTTCTGCAACTCCTTCTTTTTTTATAACTACAAATAGATTTCGATACATTTAAGGTATTCCTCGTACGTGTCGCAGGAAAATCGATGATCGAGGGAAAAGAGGAACTTGTGAGATTGATTACGTGTATTGAAATAAATTTCTTTGTAAAAACAATCGAAATCAGTCGTTTTGACTTTTTGGTAAATCTAGTGTTGATAAATCTAGCGTGAATAAATCTAACGTCGTTTCGGAATATTTATTTCTCCCTCTGTCACCTCCATGGAACAACGAAAGAGTACAGAGGATCGATGCTTGGTACCTTTCCACGATTTTTTGCGCGCGTACGTTCATTTAACCAACGAGAACTTATTTTTCATAATAATCTTCGTCACGTCAGTTGTAACTTACGGAGCTGCGCCACGTTCTCGTAACCAATGGGCTACCATTCGTGGGGGGAGAAACTTCGAACGTCGAATTATTCATAACCCCGTGGCAACTTTTCGATAACTCGTGGATCGTGTCGAAGACTTCTTCGTAATCTGAAACTCCGATGGTGCTCGTTAGTCCCGATTAAAATTCAGAAGCGAAGATAATACGGTGGATCCCCTGTTATTCGAGCGAAGCCTTCGGTGAAAATTGTAACGAGACCGCGAGAGGTGTCCGATAAGCGACGAAACGCACGAAAAGATTGAGGGAAATGTGACAAAGAACATCACGAATACACAAACGGGAAATTAGAATCGGTAGGAATAGTTTCTTCGCTCGAACAATTCGATTTGGAGCAATCACAGTGTGAATTTTACTCGTACGTTGAGTAATCGTTTCTCGAATTGCACGATTGAATTTTACTCGTACGTTGAGTAATCGTTTTTCGAATCGCACAATTGAATTTTACTCGTACGTTGAGTAATCGTTTCTCGAATTGCACAATTCAATTTTACTCGTACGTTGAGTAATCGTTTTTCGAATTGAACGATTGAATTTTACTCGTACGTTGAGTAATCGTTTTTCGAATTGCACAATTGAATTTTACTCGTACGTTGAGTAATCGTTTTTCGAATTGCACAATTGAATTTTACTCGTACGTTGTAATCGTTTTTCGAATTGCACAATTGCCCATCGACGGCGTGAATTTTCAACGATTTTTGTTTCAATTCTGTGAAAAAGTATCACGATATCGAATGTAGCTCGATTATTCGAAAAAACTGCTTTCGAATCAACCAGGATAATCGTTCTGTCGCATTCGCGTGTAACGTTCAGCGTCGTTTCATTCGAAATCGAGTTTTCATCGTCGTAAATTTTCGGAACAATGAACACAGCAAGCTGCACCGTACTCGCGTAAGAAAATGGTTGAACAACGACTGTGGAAATTTCGAAGACACGTGCTGTCCAGAAACACGAATCAATGTTCAGAACGTGACAAAGCCCGCGACGAGCGATGGCCTCCCCTCGCGTTACATTTTCGATGTTATCGCGTTCGAAACACGAGTTCGACGAGCTTGTTAAAAATTTAATTAACGACGTTTCACGGGGAACCGCCCACGCTACGCAATCGACAAGAAATATTTTGAGATCGAATGGCGTTTGCGTCGTTGACATAAATTACGTAAACGTGACGTTTCAACGTGATCGATTAATTAACCGTGAATCCGAGTATTGGATTAAATTCCCCTTCTTCGATACGGGACAATTATTGCGATATACATTTTTCCCCGAACTTTCGAACGTATTTCGATTAAAATACAAATCCTCGAGACGTAAAACACGTTCTACGATTTAAACGCTGAGCGTTAACGTTCAATTTATTGTATCATTGGTTCTCTGTAAAGTGTATCTCTATAAATTGAATAAATTACCAGAACGATATCAGTAAGCAAGGATTACAATGCCGAGAATAATTAAGAGACAAAAGTGGATGAATATTACGATGTAACAGTATCGTAAAATATCGTTAATTCTCGAAGATAATATTCGGAATAATAAACGACGTCGAGATCAAGATCAATTTCGAACTTATTAAAAAAACTATCGCTTCCTCGGTAACGACGCGATAGAAGAAAATCAATCTCGTTTAATTTTCATCGGACATCCAACTTGTGTAACACGTTACAAGTGTTTCGAAGACGATATCGAACGAAATTATTCGAGCAGATTGGCCCGTAATCGTTTCGAAGACGACGAGTCACGAGAAAAACATGAATACGAGGCTAATAAAAATTTGTTTACCGCAAAACGACTCCCCGTAGATCTCAAGAC
Source organism: Ptiloglossa arizonensis (assembly GCF_051014685.1). Lineage (NCBI taxonomy): Eukaryota > Metazoa > Arthropoda > Insecta > Hymenoptera > Colletidae > Ptiloglossa > Ptiloglossa arizonensis. The sequence goes on from NC_135056.1 coordinate 15,030,191, forward strand.
CTTGGCCGACGAAATTTGCTGAAATTGACCGTTTCTCTTACCCTGTTCGTCTTATTTCATCGTGAGAAGGTACAGCGAATGCTCGTTCGACAATTTTCCATAATTTCGATCGAACGATCAACCGTAAAATTAATTCGACGATTTAATTAACCGAAACGGTGTTCGTACACTTCGTCGAGTTCGCGCGGAACTCGGGGAAACGAATGCTTTGATTAATTTACGAATTATACTATTTAAATTGAACGTTGTACAGCTTTGAATAATGGATCGCTCAGGAACAAGGAATTGCTTTTAGAAGCAACCAAGAGTTTATGAAAATTCTCGTTTCGCGAATAAATCGGTCTTCCGTGAAATCTCGGTTCTCCTTTGCGCGCAATTTTCGCGCGAAGGTCACGGGGATAACGTTAATTCCGTGAAAAGTGGAATTTGAATTTTCCACGACGCCTTACCTTTCCCTCGTGCGGTGTTTTCCCCGATCAAAGGGAAAAGGACCTTTAAACGCGTGTAAATAAGCGCCAAAGGGCGATTCTCGTCCGAGCAGGGATCGATAGTAACGGGGGGATGATTGTATCGTTTTGAATAATTGAAAATCCATCGCGACGACTTTCGTAAATCTTGGATATACGATGCAAAATTACAAAAACAAAGTATACGCGCAACAACGTGTGCACAGCACGTGGATACCGTATAAACGAATACAACGAAAACGACTCTTCCAGATCGTAAATTATCGTTTCTTTTTCTTTTTTAAATGGATCCATTCTAAAGTCTACTTTACGAATAAATAATCCGAAACGAACCCATTGCAATTAATCGCGCGTCCGTGATATTAAATAGAATAAACGTACAATCGACGAGCCATTTCGTGCAATTGAAGAGAAACGTACCAGCGAAGAATACCGAATATAAAATACGCGGCAATGTCGTCGCTATGTAAACATTTTCAAAAGCCGATTTAACGGCACAATAATGAACATCGATAAATACATATTACGTAATGGACTTTGAAATATGAAAAATAAAAGCTCCGATATTGTATCGTCTATCTGGTATATTCGATTTTACGATAGAATTCATTCGATAGTTTCGATCGTCGAATCTCGCGAGAATCCATCGCGATGAGAAAACCCTTGGTGTTACGATTCAACGGTGCGTTGTTTTCCAACGTCTATGGGCTCACATCGTCCGACAAAATATGGCGTACCCGTTTTTATTTCCCGTCAGACAGAACCAACGCCACGAGTCACGAAATTACATCCCGTTCTACGCGCGCGGCTCGCGTGTAAATTAACGCGAAAAACTGCATCCATCGCGATAAAGGACGAACCAGAACCAAGCTTTTTGCATTCGAGATTTTGTTTGATCAACCGTTGCGTCCCCTATCCGAAAATATACGTCTCTCGGTGCGTTACAACTTTTCGCGCGAAAAAAAATTTTTCGAACACGTATCCAGAGTAACGAGTTCGTTTCGGAATTAATTCATAATTTATCCCCTTCGAGAATGCAACTTTCCGCGAAATCGGAGCGGTCTTTGCGCTGTACGAAACAGACGATGCACTCGTTTCGAAAATTTTGGCGTATTTTCTCGCGATGATTATACAGTTTCGAGTGTACGCGATTTTTACGCGAAATGGACGCTTCGCGATTGAAACTAAACCTCGAACGATTTACACCGAGAAGTTTCTTCGTCGAATTTAACAAAAAAAATGAATTAAACAAACGGGTGTCGCTATCGATAAAATCGACACGGTTCGTTCCGAAACTGATGAGAACTTTTTGAGAAACTTGCACGCGAACGAACGTTAAAAGTTTTTATTTTTCGTACTCGTATGCAGAATCTCGTTCGCTCCAGTTTTGAAAAATTGCAACGATTCTCGGTAATCTTCGATGCTCTTTATTCCGATACTCGCGAACTCTCGATTGGATTTTGGCATCGTGGAGCGTTGTAAAATTGTTTCTATTCGGGGATACGGATGTAAAGAGAAAAGAATGTTTCCGTTCTCCGAAACCACTTTTATCTCGAAATTTCTGGCTGCGCGCGGTCGCTGTAACGTTTGTCTTCGGCGAGCAACGGCGCACCCTGTTCCATTATTTATAACGGCGGATGATCGATGTGTATTATTCTAGCAATTAAACCATACGCGTATAAATTCCAAACAACGACGAACGATCGCGAGGGGCGTTGAAAACTCGTTCCAACGACCAACGTTTACCAGTTCACCGGATGCTATCTTCGGACGATTACGTGATACCGAGTATTCGATTAAAAAAAAAAAACAAAAAAAACCCTTCGCAGATCCCCTCTCTTTTCTCTTCGTATCGAAACGTGGAAGAAACGCTCACCGTTACTATTCGACGGTTTTCCAAACGAACGAACGCGTCCCATTCGTTATTTACCCAATAAACAACGACCACGTTGTTCCCCCGAAAAAATGTGCAGCTTAGTAACGCTTTCGCGCGCACGAGAAAGAAAAAATGACGAAAAAGAACGTTATAAATCGACCGCGTTGATTTTCTATCTCCCCCTCGCGAAATGAAAAATTCTTCAAACCCCATTAAAGAAAATAACGAGTCTTACATTGATACGCTCGCTAGGATATTTCGACCGTCGGATGTCTATTTTTTTCAACCCTCTTTAAGATGCACGGGGGGAAAAAATAGCGAAGAAGGAGGAAACAGTGAACGAGACCAACAAGGACGCACCTATAACAGGGAAATTCGATGTCGCGTTCTAATTGGCGTTTATAGTACACAAGGGTGCCATGACTCAACCCTTGTTACATCGCTACCGTAATGAACCGGGCGAAATCGGAGAATCATTAGGCGCCGAATGGGAACTTTCTTCTTTCGTCATTTCGTGCAAGCCACTTCCGTCTTCTTCGCCGCGCCAATCCGGCGAATTCTAATCGTTCAATTACCATACGACTTAACCCTTTGGAGTCGAGAGGAGATCCTCGCTCGCCATTTAATTCGGTGTACTATTTTCGATATGGGAAAACTTCGTGGTTTGGAATTGAAATTGAAATTGAAATTGGAATTGGAATTGAAATTGGAATTGAAATATTACGTTCTCGTAGAGTATGAACGCGTGTACGCCAAGTATATAAAAATGTTCCATTCCAGATGAATTTTACGACTCGAAGGATTTTCTCGAAGCGTCGGTGTTCCGGTAGCAAAGAAGCCTCGAGTGCGAAGGGTTAATTACGCGAGTTTCGATCGAAATAGAATTACTTTCGCGAATTCCCAGAACCGTGATGTCACTCGCCCTTAAAATTTCACCGATCAAGATTCTCGGAACTTTGACGAACGTTTCGAATTTTAATTTCAACTTTCCTTTTACTCGACGAGTACGATTAAAGAGAAGAGAAGGATAATTAAAAAAAAAAAAGAAAAATTAAAATATGTACAAACGTAAATACGTATATCGCATGTATCGTAAATATTTGTGTAGCGGTATGTACACGCGTGTACGTTTCGATATGTTTGCATATTGAATATTGATAAATAGAATCGAAAAGAAAAGCCCCTCTGTGGGGATCCGAGTAAACTTTCAAAGATTGTAAATGGTTCCAAGGATTGAACGTTTTCATGGCCATTTTTTTTTTTTTTTTATCGTTTCGATCTTCTCGGACAAAGCAACGAAACGAAATTCGCGTTGTTCGTTTCCTTGACATCGGTGTTAAAAATCGTCGAGTTTGTTCGCTAACTTCGGAGCTTTTTTTTATTAACCTTTACACATGACTATACGTATAATTATCTCGGCCGGTCCTTTTCGTCTTGAAACGAAAGACAAAAATGTTTATGGAAATGGAAGACGAGATTCGCGATTTTGTAACGATTTACAAGAAAGATTTTTTGGAACAAAAGATCGACAGGCGGAAAGAATACAGACCTGAACCCGAGTATCCTCCACCTCTGAATATCTTAAATGGACCGTATAAAATGTATTTAAACACTCGTCGAGAAAATTTAAGCAAGGTAAAGAACAATATAATAGTAATAATTAGTATCGATGTGTATCGTGTAATAAACATTCTCTGCTCCGTTACGCGTCGTTATTACCGTGATCGTATATCAATTTTCCAAAATAACTTATTGCACAATTCGAGCATGTCGGATTACGTTTGCGATCCAACTTGATAACTCCAATATTGCGTTACTCCTGTTATGTGTATTCATATTTTACATTTGTGCACGAACAATTAACGTATTTAAAACATCTAGAGTCGCGATAATTGTCCAAATCTGAAAAAAAAATTGTTCCGAAAACCGTACAGGACGAAGATCTGATGGAACAAAAGGAACGCGAGCTGATGGAAACTGTATATCATATGGATTATTCGAAAGGTTTTAAATCTGTTTTGCTATAGCTAAGTTAACGCAACGGTTTGATACTTTTTTATAGTTCGTAGAGGATAATTCTTAATTGCGCATCGAATACTTTGTATCGGTAAATCTATATGTACACGACTAGAAAGAAGTGTTACATTGGCACACTTGTTCTCCAATTCCTGAATTTCAAATTATATCGATTCGTATTTTTCCTTATTTTACGATCTATTTCTACCGTTAAAGTATCGGTACACAATTACGATATATCTCTGTATAAATCACCGATACGATTCACTTCGATACGATGAACGAAAGATTTATGAAAATTAGGCGATTATTCACCTCGCGTGAAAATATACGGAAGGCAGAAAGACATCTGTTTACCGGACGACTGGATCATATCGGAATCGATTCACAGAAAATCTTACAGGAATCCATGGAAAATAGCTACGAAAAATTTCTTGCGGGTTGTGAAAGATGCGGGACCTCTAGATAATTTAATACCAAGTGAAAAAGAAAGAGACATCCTTCGTATCAGGTAAGAAATTAAATCGCACTGTTAACATTTTCCTCTTGATGTTAATTGCAATGCATCGAAAACACGATAAAATTCGTTTCGTAATAAGCGATGAAAATTTATTCAAAAGTATAGATACATTGCTCGAAACAATTAGAGGGCCACTGTTATGACCAATTCAGGAAAACGAATCATGTATTAAGAATGATAGATATTTTATGTACTTAATACATTACTTAAAATAATTGGCTGACCAATTTAAATAACTTTAGTGCTCGAAAGGTAAGTAACCGTTTGAAAGCTATAATATGGTAAATGAGTTACGCGTTCAGTGAAAATTGACATTTCCTCGAGTTTAAAAATTTAGCCCATTCTCCTGGACGGTCCATAAACTTGACCTCTCGCTTATTTGAAGCAATGTTTTCTTACTGAACATTTAACTCGTACAACATGTTGAAACTTTTATAGTATTTATTTTACGAAGAAGTCATTTGAATGTCATCTTGCAATTATTTTAAGCAGTGTATTGTAAATAACGTTACGTAATATTTTTTTTTTCATTCTCGTTTATAGAATGCTTTGACAATTATGTACATAACTTACACTATAGAAACATCTTTACCATAGCTTTCACAATGTTTAGAACACTTATCCATATAAATGAATGTATTTGAAAATTATTTACCCATTTTAGAACTGGTGATTCAGAATACAATGCTACAATCGATGCTACGGGAAATAAAATAATAGAAGAATGTCTGCTAGGAGCACCTTTACCGATCGAACCGAATATATACGTTAAAGGACCCGACAGCCCTCAGTCTGAATGTTCTCAAATTTTAGCAGGAAAGAAAATTGCACTTCCATCTAACGTACTTTGATTTCTTTTTGTAGAAAATAAGAGAACATACGTATACAAAATGTTTGAATGGAACTTGAAAAACAAAAAAAAAACTATCTTAAATGTATATACTCTTGCAAGAGAATTACTTAAAAAAAAAAAACCTTTGTAAAGTAATGAAAGTATAGGTAAAGGGATACGCTAATTAAATCACCAAATATAAATTATTACAAAACACAACTCGTGCCGTTTTGCTTATTCATACTTAGTTCCATTACAAATATATTATTTCCTATTCTCATAAGACTTAACTATTATTTTACAATCGTTCACATTCACACTGGACACAGTATACTTATTATACTTCGTGTAAATCTTAAATTTATAGTTTTACAATTATTTACAAGCCTGATTTGTTGCAGACCCGTTTTACAAAATAGATCCTTGTGAATGTGAAATTCCTTCCTATCTGTTTATCCGTCCATTTACGAAAGAAGGTACTGTATATTTATACGTGTGGAATATATCGTAAGATTCAGAAATATTCGACGAAGAAAAATATTAGTACTCGTCTATGTACATTTCAGAATGAAATGTGAATTAATTTTCAAAAAATCTTTAAACATCTACAATTAAACACATAAAAAATAATTATTTAGTAGAATCAATTTTGAAATATTTCAATAACTATTTGGATACATAAATGTTACATCTCAAACGATCAAAAGAATTAACATTTTAAGATCAAACACATTATTTACAATAAGCCACTGCCACGAAATACGAGCAATTTCTTACAATATATTCTTAACAATTAACTATTTCCCATAAAGCTTTTCATTAGATTAAATTAATTGTACTCGCACTCAAAATTGTACAAAAAGTCTTGTTGGTGCACACACACACTCTGCATTGTCCTAGTTCACCATTGCAATGGAAGTTAAGATTAATTCATTTATAAAATCTACTCTATAAATGGTACCCAGCACGTAATAATAAATTATAATTCAGTCTCTCGATCCAATGTAGCGATACGTACGTTGTATGAAATTTTACAAACATTAAAATCTTATATCCGATATGTTACACTGCAAGCCTTGTATGTACACTAGATATTTGGGTTAATTACAACTAAATTGCAATACATCTTTCTTTTGACAGAATATAATATGAAATATTCAATTTTAATTCAGTTTTCCGTTGTACCGCGACATGATACTATGCAATAATATTATCAAGTATGTATTAGGCTATATGCAAAGAAAAGCTAAAAAAATATAAGACTTAAACCCTTTTATAATCATATTATATACAACTTCGATAACTCTTCACAGCTTCTTGTCCACAAAAACTATGCTTGCATTATACCTCCTGTCAAAATGAATATTATTTACAAAATGTCCTTTGAAGACTATCGCAAATATCAGTAGGATTTCATCACTGACACGTTTTCCTGTTTCACTTATTATATTACCCTATCCCATCCAATTTAAATATATATCTACATTAAGCGACTGTTCGAGGTAACAATATCATCTTCAGAAATCATATCCTGAAGAGGTATACCTGGTTTCTGTAAGAGATGTTTAAAAAGTATGTATGTTAGCAGAACTGTCTTATGAACCATTTATTGCTGCTTTTTACTACGAAAAATATTAAGTATTTGCACTTACTTCGATGACAATGGTGGAGGCCATATTATCTGTGTCGTGATACTGAACACCTACGTTTGCTGCTGCTATTGCTATAGTACGAACGGTATTGGTGCTGGTCGATGTTGTGATGTGCTGGGTAATCATGGAGTTTTCATTCGTTCTACTGGAACCATTACACTCTTATATGCGTAAAATAATGAATGAGACACCGTGCTTGCTTTGTAGAGAAAACAATTGAAATAATAAGGTATATATGGAGACTTACTTTCGCTTCTTTACTTGGCCAGAATGGAAACGACCTCCTTCGCCGCGAATTCTGTTCATTGCATGTCGATGACGAGACTCATGGAGGTATTTCTAGAACAGAAAATTAAATCAATAAAAATGTAATAACAATAAGTGCAAAAGCAAATGTAAAACTATAATTTTAAGTAAATGGTAACAAAATCAACTTACTGGTCTCTCCTTGGGTATTTTTCCTTCTGCTTCTAATTTAGCACGGGCCTGACGACGTTTCAATATACGTCTGTACTGCTTAGCATTTACATATAAAGGTTCTTCTTCAAACACTTCTGCATTAGGTAACGCTACCCTTTGAAATTGTGTTTGTCCACTATTTCCAGGCACCATCTAAGGATCAAAAATTAAAACAATACCTTGTTCAATTTTGCTAAGAAAACCACAAATTAATACAAACTTTGCAAATATAAATAGAATATTTGAGCATCGATAAATTATATATATATTTCTTAATAAAATGTAATTAAAATTTAAGTATGAAAACATTGAAATAAGAAGGTATTTTATTGACAATAATGTTGCTCCATAATCACTACAAGTCAGTATAATATGTATACACAGACTATGTAAGTGAAAGAGACATTCTAATAGTACCATGACAATGTTTCCTGCCTGAGATGCTGCTGCAGTTGGACTTGCCAGAGGTTGCACGGGTGTTGTAGTTGCAGCAGTGGTTGTTGTTTGTGACGTTGTTCCAGCAATTTGCATAAGATTTCCATTGATATTAATTACTACAAATGGTGGTAAAATTGAAACATGAACTTTATAACAAAATTAATGTACAATTAGTTAATTATCATACCTGTGGGTTGTGCTTGCTGAACTTGGCCTTCTAATTGAACTGGTTGATAAATGTATGTTTGCCCATCAGGAGTTTGAATGATTTGTGGTGTTTGCGGTTGTTGAATTACGATCTGTTGACCTGTACTAGTTAAACTGGACACTGGAACAACTTGTATTTGTCCATTAGGCGCAGCCACTTGTATAGCTTGTGGCAACATCATTGCTTGACCTCCTTGACCCATTTGGACAACTTGAACAGTTCCACCGGCACTACCGACCACAACTGCCTGTCCTTCTCCCAGTTGTTCCATTGTAAGTTCTTTTTATTTCTAAACAGAAGACATTGTGTTACAACAAAGTAGCAATGCCTTAACATCGAATGCTAAGTTCAAGAATACAAAACCCCTCATTGAGAAAAAATAAGTTGATTTTATCATACAAAGTCAATGGTTTAAGTCAATCCACAAATGATCGCACGCACACACAAGTACGATTTCATATACACATACGACTACATTGTACATAATAATATGAATCATGTACAAAAATTGTCTTTGTTCGGTAGAACACAGATGAATAAAAATAAAGTTTCTGTACACCGGATTAAAAGGTTAGATTTTCAAGGGAACTATCAGTTTCGTGAAACGCAATTCGCGGTTCTGAATCATTGATAAAGATCGCCAACGTGGCCAGCACATTGGGGTCTAAGGGCCCACGTGCGGAACGTTAGATACGTGGGACAGAGAATCGAGGCCAGACAGCAATCATCACCTTCTGTCGAGTAGAAATCGTTTCTGAAGGATATTGCATCCTGTTCTTGGTGGCATGATTAACCTCGTATCCTCATGATGTTTAACGTGCGGAGATACGAAACGAAAGATGAGCCGACTATGCAGTACACGGAACGCGACGTACTCGCCATCGAACGACGCGAATTTCGGACGAGAAACGCTCATCTTGACAAACATGGCCGTGCAGAAAGGCTTTTTCAACGTCGAGAAGAGACGAGTTCGCACTTGAAACAACTCACGAAACGAAAACACGGTTAATCGTGCAACCGTGCGCGGCCGTACGCGTACCCCGCTGATGTTTGATAATTTGTGGACTTACATTGGATATTTTCGTGGGCACTTTCCCAATGATTGGTCGGCAAATTGAGGACCAATGGTCGGCGATAGAGAGTCCTCGGCTCTTGTGTATTGGTGGCACTGAACGGGGGGACCTGCCAGTCCGATAGCAGCCCGATGCCAGACCGGTCGATGCCCCTCCGCTCCACGACGCGCCTAACCAATCTACTGGCTTGACTTATCCCCACTACTGGCTTCCCGCGCTCTCGTCAAACTTCGCGCGTTCCTCACGGTTTACTTCCCGCTTCTTTTTAAATCTATCCACTATTACACAATCCATAAATACTCTCTGGTGATTCCTACAATTTTCTCACTCTTAATTGCTAAAATTAATAAGTGTTTAAAAAATATAAACTAAGTGATCTATTTCCCTTTGATATTAAAATTTATCCAATAAGACATTAATACAAAACGTTTTAAAATCATAGTTATTACAGTATTGTTAATATTTTCAATTAAATGGTATCAAAATAAATTAATTTCAATATTTTTCTAGGTCTCCTCTGTTATTCTGTTTTATTCTTTCAAACGTTGTGATCTTTGACATTAAACTAATTTATTACCGTAAGAGCTAATTGAATTTTGTTAACTTTTAAATTATACCACAGATTGTATATATTAACACATAAGAGAAAATAGGTATATGAAATATATGACGTAGTTACTGTTTGTCCGAGTGTCTATGATTTCTTTACAATGACTGAATTCTGTTCAACTACTCTGTTGTTAGATTTCTGACTAACAGTTGCGTATTACACATTTTGGTGTTCGTGTAAAGAAACAACCATCGTTACCAAGACTAATTGTTTTTAACCGTCAGTATTTTAATTTAAATAATTGAATACTCTTTGCCATCTTTATGTAACTTCTTATATTCTCCGTTTACACAATATATACATGTCTAAATATAATATCATGGATATGTACGCTTTTATGTGTGTATCCATTATTTTACAATTTTGATATAAGAAACAAAAATAATATACCTGAATTATATTCGTTGATTCAAATAGCCTACAACTTAAATATTTTTCTTTGAAATACATGGTGTTTTTCTTAAATGTACAATATAACCAATGATATTTTACACATGATATTTTAATAAATAAAAAGAAATTAACACATCTATGCACCTTGGGTTTTTTTTTCCTTAAATTTGCTTTCTAAACAGTATAATTGTTAGTACCTTCAAAATCATAATACAAAATTGTATTATGTATATACACTTCAGAAATGCAGTAAGTAATACACAATGAATATGGATAAAATTAATATGTCAGTATAATATCATAAAAATATTTTTATATTTTTATTTTGATTAAGATTATTGGAAAATATCTCAAACTAAATCAGTATAATGATCAACATTTGGATTTTCGTATAAATTTTTTATTTCAGCAATTGCTTACTTCCTAAAACTTTTAAATAATCGAGAATTTTCCTGTAAAATATAAATACTTCCACATTTACTCATGATTTATAAAAATATCTTTAATTACTAAAATAATTTAAAAGGTACTAATTCTTGTAATGTGCAATTATAACGTATAAAAGATATAAAGTAGAAATAAAACCTTTAATATGATTATAGTCTCTAAAATACAGTACATCTAAAAGCACTGATATTGTTTAAAAATTTGTATAGTATTTTTATAACAAGTTAGCTCATTTTTACAATTACAGTAATTTCTGGTTAATAACATAAATATAATTCATACAATTTTTAACCACCATTTATTGCTTATATAACCATTTTCATGTAATGTAATTTGTCTTTATTCACAAAATAATATGTAATTATAATTAACTTTCAGTTCGTTATATTATGCATAGGTGAATAAAAGATGGAAAAAATGCAACAATTAACACAGTTAAAAAAAAATATAACTTAACAAATTTTGATGCAAAATGTGCACAAAGAACATCGCGATTATTACATAATACAATATTAATAAAACAATGAATAGATGTATAACTATCACAAATGTTTATCTGTATTAAGAGTTTGTGTTTCCTCTTAACATTATAAAAACATTTTTTAGTAATGTAAATGTAACAAACATTAAAATATGATGTTAATTAAAAAAATACAGTTTAATATAGATAATGTGGAATATTCGAACCATGTCTGACTGTTCACTGTTGCTGTAATTGTAATGTAATTGTAATGTAATTGTAATGTAATTGTAATGTAATTGTAATGTAATTGTAATGTAATTGTAATGTAATTGTAATGTAATTGTAATGTAATTGTAATGTAATTGTAATGTAATTGTAATGTAATTGTAACTGTAACTGTAACTGTAACTGTAACTGTAACTGTAACTGTAACTGTAACTGTAACTGTAACTGTAACTGTAACTGTAACTGTAACTGTAACTGTAACTGTAACTGTAACTGTAACTGTAACTGTAACTGTAACTGTAACTGTAACTGTAACTGTAACTGTAACTGTAACTGTAACTGTAACTGTAACTGTAACTGTAACTGTAACTGTAACTGTAACTGTAACTGTAACTGTAACTGTAACTGTAACTGTAACTGTAACTGTAACTGTAACTGTAACTGTAACTGTAACTGTAACTGTAACTGTAACTGTAACTGTAACTGTAACTGTAACTGTAACTGTAACTGTAACTGTAACTGTAACTGTAACTGTAACTGTAACTGTAACTGTAACTGTAACTGTAACTGTAACTGTAACTGTAACTGTAACTGTAACTGTAACTGTAACTGTTTGTTATCTAATCAATTTCGATAATTTTTAATGTACATTAAACATTTTACTAGAAATGAATAGAAATTTTTATATAGTAATGATAGAAAACTGAAAACATTTTTTACTAACGTAAAAGAAATTAATTTTTCAACAAACATACGAAAAATTGTAGATCTATACCTTCGATACGTACTTGTTCTTTAATGCATTCTAGTTATAAGTGAAATGTAATAAAATGGATTAGATTTTTACAATATTGTATATAAGTTACAGAAAAGCATTAACAAATTCAATACTTTTCAACAGAAACTTATTTTTTTTAAATATTGTAGCTTGCTGTATTTAAAAATAATCTAGCATGTTTAGAAACTCTCCAACCATTAGGATGTTGTTATTAAGAAATAGTACCTCAACTTCTGAAAATTGATCTTGAAAAGATGTATGGTTTTTAATATCATGTATTTCAAGAATTTCACTCAAGCAGAATGTAGTTATAATCCTGCTGAAGAAATACTGCAAGATCACGATAAGAAAGGAACTACTAAGTCCTCTTTATGCTCAACTTTTACATCTTCTAATGCTGTCACAGCTTTAATAAGCATGTTATTAATCTGTAAATATAATGTAAATAATTATTTAAGAAAGTATTAAAGCTTACTTGTATATATTTGTATCAAATTTTTATTTACCAATTCATGATCATCAGGAGCAAGAGGCTCAGCTGTTAATATTCTTTCTGAATCAGGGATATCTTTTAATAGGCAAGATGTACTATCAGGGACTTTAACTCCTCCAGTTTCTATGCGTTTAGAATACGCACGTGATCTATCCATGTATTCATGCTGCTCCAAATTATGTGAATCTAATGCTCCAACATCTATCACATTACTGAGACAAAATTTATTAGTGATTATTAATTCCTATTTTATTAGTTCCATCATGCTATTATAAAAATAGATACAAAAATGCAACACAAACATAAAACCCAACAAAGACAAAGAAACACTCACGCTGCTGTTTCGTGTAAAATTCTACTTAATGCGCTTTGCTCGTCTGTCTTCTTGGGTGCAGAACTTGCATATTGGTTAACATAATCATCGCTGGAAGAAAAAAGAAGCAAAGAAGCTTTATAAAGTCTCACTTAATAAACAATAAAAAACATATATATTTTTTTGTTTTATATATACATATATATATATACATATATATACATGTCAAGTGTAATACATATATATATATATAACATATATAGGTGTATATATATATATATATATATATATATATATATAACATACCTATGTACTCTAGGTATATTTGTATTATTACTGACAGGGTCTACCAACAAGTGTGTCCTTTCATTTACTTCTCCACTCTATATAAAAAGATTTTTTTTTTTAATTACAAATTTTAATTAATTCAAATGCAATGAAAAATACAGTATGAGTTTTTTAAAACTTTTATGGAGAGAAACTGTGTGTCTAGATTATTCTAAATTTATATTCCTCGAATAGGCGGAACCATGATAAAAGTTCATAGTTTTAAAATACATATCTAATGACATGCGATAAGTTAAAGTTTAAAAACAGTAAGCAAACAACAAATATAATAATTTTATCCAATCGTATTACCTGCGGGCCGCTCTCCTCCTTACAGAAGCTATAACAACATCCCATAATTAGACGGATTGATAAGAATATCTCACCAGCAACACGTATTGCTACAGCGTATTATTATATTTTATCCTTATTTCTATAAACAAGCGGATGAGTCAATGTAGACGTACCGACAATGCTCTTCCACCACTATCCATAAATAAAATATACTACGAAGTGTGACAATCTTTTTAACCCAGTACGAAACCTGGCAAAATCTCCAATGAGAAGAACCATGCACATGTGACGTCCCTAGCGGAGTTTATGGTGTACTAAGCCGAATAACATAACCTCATATATTCTTGAGTCAATTAGTGTATGAGATTTACTATATTCTTTTGTAAAACAATTATTTAATATATTTGAATATAAAACGGTTAATTTCTTATTATATAATATTATATCAAATTTATATACAATTACACATATTACGTTATTTAATATAGTGTACAAAAATAGAAATTAATTTTTTACATAGCTACCTATATGAGTTTTAATACTATCCATTTGCAATGTCTGTTGAATAAGTGTTGAATTATACTACGCAATTATTAGTAATATGTAATATACATATACAACAGTAACTTTCATTAAATATTTATCACAATTGAACCATACTGAGTAAAATTGAAATTACTGTAAAAAGTTGTCAGTTATACTTACATCATGTCAAGTGTAAAGGCATGTGATTTTTACTTCTTTTAGTGTTATTACAAATATTATATATTTCAATTTGTAAGTATTTTTAAAGTGTTATTTCATTTTCAGGAATTGCCAGAGCTACAGGTCTTCAAAACAGTATTATTTCATTGTGTAGTAATCATAGCCTTACCTGTTGTGTCATTTTTTACTAGCAAGATTTTTATTTTTGATGGTATGAAAACAGCCAACATTATTATATTAATATTTAATTCTTCTGCATAACACTTTTGTTGCTTGCAACACATATATATTATTCTAACGTTCGATATCAATAAAATACTGAACTTATCACCATTTAAGGAAAGTATTAAAGATCCATATGATTTATGTATACACTTACACAAAAATTAATTGTAAATAATTCTTTTTATTACTTGAAAGTTACATCTTTTCATTTTCTTTTCTTTTTTTAATTTAATACTTTTTGAATTTTATGTACATTAGTGATGTAACATTTGATTAATAGGAATGTACCATACATAAATTAGTCAATAGATTACATCATATACTCATTTCATTAATTATTGATTAGCATACTTTATTTGAACATACACAAATATATATTTTAGAATTTAATTACTTAGGTATTTTAATTTTAAACATTTTACATTTTAGGTTTATTGGGACTAAATCATGTGCCAAGTAACGTATATTCAGCTGGAATTGCAATACTTGTGTTACATGTGGCATTGGGAGCTTTTATATATCGTGCATACTTTGATGACCAATCTAAGACGCAAACAAAACGGGATTAACCCTTTGCTTGCATTTCATACATGTATGTAATTATGTACACCTTCTTTGTAACTCATTTATTTGTGTATACTTATTGCAAGAAGAATGTTAGATCTTGCATTACATTCTGCAATTCACATATTTTGTCAATGCTAAGCAATATTTTTTTTTATTGAATATTGTGAAATATGTAAATGTAAACCTACTGTATCAATTAATGCAATATAATTGCTAAATAAAAATGCAAAGACATTCCCACACAAACCTTGCATATTTATACAGCATGCATAGTATAAACTTTATAACATACATTTACGTATGGAAAATAAAATAATATCACATGTTTTATTTTACACTTAGTTAAGTTTTATAATAGATTGTCTTATAGTGTCTCAATATGTATAATTCTGAATGGATAAGTGAATTGCATTGCATTTTATAATCAGAGTACTACAATAATCAAGAGCAAATTTACAATATTTGTAGTTTAGATTAATGATTTTCATACCCCTTTAATAAAATTATGAGAATAACTTTTAGACAACAATAAAAATATGAAAAACTATTATAAAAATATTTAATATAAATTTGCTCCTAATAACAAGAAGTTCTTAAATTTTTTATATACTTGAAGTAATGACATTTTGTTCTCAAATAAGTGAACTTATTAACATCAATAACAGTGAAAGGAAAATAAAAGAAAAACTAATTTCATATGCTGATTAAAACTTTTCAAATGCTTTGTGACATAATATAGATAACTTGTATGATGAAATAATTTTCACTGTTTTAAACATGACAGATTTAATCATATTAAAACATGAAATGAAATGGATATTATTCAATATCCATCATTTCTTCTTGGAGGGTATCATTAATTAGCCAATGGTTACCATCGTTTTGACTATTTTGGATATACTTCTGATCAGCAGTTTTATTATTTTTTGTTTGGAGTTCGGTTTTATCAAGTAAAAACGAAAAAATGAGTAATATAATTGACAAAGGTGATTAAAATATTTTATAATATTCACTTCAGTACCTATTTTTTTTGTATTTTGGCTATAGTAATTGGTGGTTATTGCATGCAACATTCTTTATTTCTTTCCGTGTTAAGTGGACATTTTCATCATCATCCCTTTTATTGGCTTTTTTCACGAAATCTACTCCCATAACCTAGTCAAGAAATGTACAAATATCGCAACAAATATAACATACCTTTTTCCTAATGCGGCATCTACGTCGCGTTGAAGTCCACATTCATACGATTTCATTGATAACTCAATAGTACAAACAGGAATTTTCTTTTTACCTTTACTCGTTTCACTCTCGTCGTTAATCTAAAAAATATAGTATAATACGAAACACATATTAGTAATTGTAACTTATTCTTTTGATGTTAATCAGTACAAGTTTGTTTCTGAAAAAGTTTACGAGCGCATACTTTTTCTCTTTTACATAAAGATTGGGAAACATCTATGTATGTATATAAGATGTTTAAACTTTACGACAAGAATTTTTTACAAGATACAAAAATTTCAAGAAAAATGCTTAAAAAATGATTTCTTACTTTTATTTATATGTAATTTTAACAATTATAGGCTGTAAACTGGAATGTAGCATACATAAATTACTCAATAGATTACATCATATATTCATTTCATTGGTTATTGATTAGCATGCTTTATAATGTATATAAATGTAATGTGTAATATATATGTGCGTGTGTAAGTGTGCGCATGTACCACACACAGCACACAACACACATATATTAAACACAATATAATATACATATACAAATATATATTTACGAATCTAATTATTTAGTTTTAAATGGAACCAATTTTTATACATTTTAAATTTATTAGGGCTGAATTATATGCCAAGCAATGTATATTCAGCTGGAGTTGCGATAGTCAGGTTATACGTGGTCCTGGGAGCATATCGTGCATATTTCAACGACCAGTCAAAGACGCAAACGAAATGAGATTAACCCCTTGTTTGTGTTTCGTACATGTATGTAATTAAGTACACCTTCTTGATAACACATTTATTCGTATATACTTATTGAAAGAAGAATGTTACATCATTTTGCATTACATTCTGCAATTCACATACTTCTTTGTCAATATTAGGTAATATTTTTTTTATTGACTACTGTGAAATATGTAGATGGCGCATAAACCTGTACTGCATTAGCTACTGCAATATAATAGCTAAATAAAAACGCAAAGACATTCCCACACAAAACTTGCATATTGTACAACACAAACTTTGTAACATACATTCATCTATGTAGAATGGAATTCCATCACATATTTTATATTCTGATAAATTTTGCAATAGATTGTTTTATAGTGCCTCAATATATATAATACCAGATGGACAAATTAATTGCAGTGCCCTTTATAATCACAGTACTACGACAATCAGGGACGAATTTATAATATTTATAGTTTTAGGCTGATGATTTTTATATTTTTTTAACATAGTTATGGAAATAACTTTTAGATAATATAAAACAAATGAAAAAACTATTACAAGACGCTTAATATAAATTCGCCCCTAATGACACTGAATAGCAGCATTTACTTAATTTTTCTTCTTTCTATATAGAATAAATATAACAGATGAATTGTGATTAATATACAAGGTAATAATAGCATTGATTTAATACCAATGAGAAACAGTACCTTAGCGAAATTATATGGACTTAAAAAAAAATGCTTTCTCTAAACGTTGATACACTTTCAATTATTTCTATTGTACGGCATGAAATATAATTCAAAAGGGGGAATATTTTTCCTTTATGAAAGGCTACGAATTATGTACAACAATATATCTAACTATAATTTTGTTTTTAGAAATTTCATGTCATCAAAACTTGACAATACTTGTATCATAAAATGTACATAATTTAAATCTGTTGCATCATTATAGACGCCACTGATGGTACTGCAAAGCAAATTCTAGAACAAGCTAAATAAGTTTAATTAATGAGATATTAATTTATTTAAGTATTGTAAATGCAACAAAAGTTTGTGTGACAGAATATCTTGCTGTCGGCCTTGGAAAGTGTTGGAATGAATGCTTACTGTATTATTAAATACATAAGATCGCCAGCAATATTAACTACTTCACAATTTAATTTAGTCATTAGTTCTAACTTAGCATTTGTCCTAAATATTATAGGTCGCAAAGTATTCAATCTTTCTACTAACAGAGATTTCTTTAGAGTGTTCCACTAATAAAAATTTTGTTACACTTTTTCTCATAAGTATATTAAAAGTTGAAAAATTTTTTAATTAAATATTAGAGAGAATGATAGAACTATATATTTTTCAAAAAATAGAGCGACGTATTCTGTCACAAACACCGTTCAATAGTACTTCATTAAGTACCATACAAGTTTATCTGTTTATTTTTCAGAGAAAAACAAAATGAAAAATATACAAGTGTAAAGAAAAAATGTTTAACTTTCTGATTTTAAAACTCAAATCAAGAAATGATAACACTATAATGAAATTTTATCTTGTATTCTTAATTACGTGTAAATTTTTTAAATATCAATATTTATTTAAATGAAATAATGTTCATCAAATTAATTAAATGTAAAATAAATGCTGCACACTTCTCTTATTGTGATCTACAAAATCTAAGAAATTCTTCAATTTTTAATATACTTTGTGACACTTTGTTCTTAAATAGGTCAACTTATCAATATCAATAACAGTGAAAGGAAAAGAAAAAACAATCGCATGTGCTAACTAAAACTTTTCAGGTGCTTTTGTGACATGATAAGGATGACTTTTATGATGAAATAATTTTCATTATTTTAATCATAATAGATTTAATATTATTAAAACTTATAAAATAAGATGACTGTTACTCAACGTCCATCTTTTCTTCCGGGTGTTGCTGTTGATTAGGCTGAGGGTCGTTACCATCGCCTTGACTATTTTGATCGTTTTTCTGATCTTCAGCAGTTTTATTATCTTTCGATTTTTCTTCCTTTGGAACTTCGACTTTAGGTTTTGTTTTATTTAGAATTGGTAGTAGAACACTATCTAATGCCTATAAAGTAAACACGAAACGAATGAATAACATAATTGACAAAAGTGATTAAGTATTTTATATTATACACGTTTAATACCTGTTCTTTTGCACGTATTTCAGCTACAGTAATTGGTGGTTCTTGTGTGCGAGCTGTATTGGCAAGAAGTATGCTTTTTTCATCAAACCATGACCGCATTTCTTGTATCGTTTTTTGAGCCTTCTTTATTTCCTCTTCTGTGAAGTGGGCATATTCTTCGTCATTCCTTTCACGGGCTCCTTTTATGAAATTTATCCTTACTATCCCTAAATTTAACGCTTCGTCTAATTCTTCTAATGCACGACTATTATTTTCGAATTCTTGTTGCTTTTCTTTGATTGGTTCACCTTTTGACTATTAAGAAATACGTAATTTCAAGTTTCAAAGATGAAATATATTTAGTTATATACTGGACAGAAAAAAATGTGACTTACTTTAAGGCGTGTTAAACATTCTGAATAAACTTGTCGTTGACAATCTTCACCTTCTTCATAAAGCCAATCTTCAGTTTCGCGTAACATACGACAAAGAGCTTCATTGTCCGCTTCTGTAATATATGCGGCCAATTGATCTTCTGCTAATAATTTACTACGTAAATCATAAACATATTCTTCTAATGCGTTGCGAGCATCAACGCGTTCTTTTTCTTGTCGATCTTCAGCAATCATTTGACACTATAATACAAAGTATAAACTGATATATGATGACCCAGTTAAAAAATATACGAATATCACCATAATTATAACATACCTCTTTCTCCAATGCTGCATTCAACTCGTGTTGAGGAAGTCCACATGCATATGATTCCACTGGTAAATCAATAGTATGAACAGGAACTTTCTTTTTACTTTTACCTTCATCACCTTTGTCTTCGGTCTAAAAAACACAGTATGATACAAAGTGCGTATTAATAAGTATGACTTTCTTTTTTTAGATCAGTACAAGCTTATTTACGAAAAAGTATACTGGTATATACTTATTCTCGTTTGTATTAACATTGGAAAACATCTATACAAAATGTTTAATCTCTCATTACATCAATTTTTTTTTAAACGTGAATAAAATTTATTAGATAGATAATGATATATCAAAATTTTAAGAAAAATTATTAAAAAATTATTTCTTGCTTTTATTTATATGTATTTTTAACGATTATAGGCAATAACGTATACGATAAAATACGAAGTTCAAACATGAATCCATACTGAAAAACAGAAATTCTTAAAACAAATATACACTACATTAATCGTATCGTATTTTATTATATGTCCAAATATGCACTAAATTTTGTTTTAAAAACGAAGGCACGAACATTACTTATAACTACACAACATATAAAACGAAGATAACAGTACCATATATTAATAAAAGAAATATTTGAGCCAAAATACATATGTATAAATTGGAAGTCAGGTGATGATAAAAATAAATGAAGGAATCTAATCTTAAGTTTTCATAGTGTTTAAAAATAAATATATATGCACATACAAAATATGATTAAAATTATTGTCATGATTTGTACAAATCAAAAACCGAACCGCATTGCCTGCCTTTACAACTTTAAAGTGTTAATAATTATTTCATTACTAAACATACTGTCTCTTTTCCTTCTGCTACCCAGTGAAAAGAATAACAGAGCAAAGACAGACAGCACGACGTGACACAGCTGTACCTTGGACCCATATGCATTAAGATACATTATTATAGAATAGAATTATGCATATCTTGTATCTATATATATCAACAGCAAATATATATATATATATATATATGTATATATACACACACACACATACATATATGTGTATGTATGTATGTATATGTATATGTATATATCTTGACATATCAATTTCTAGCTGATTAGAATTAACTACTTTAATTTGGTTAGTTTTTTCATAATATTGCTACAGTTAGCTGAGTTTGCAGAAGAAATCGATACAGACTTAAAAATCTTGAATATAACTAAATATCATGCACTAAAAGAACTACAATAAATAACAAGCTTCTACAAGTGAAGCACAAATTGCATTATACACTTACGTTTTTATACTTTTACATCCGACTAATTTAGCTAAGCATTTGAATTTTTAAAAAAATGAGAAAAGAAAAAAAAAATGAAGTTATTATACTATTTTACACGTTTATCTTTTTAATATAGTAATTTTTTCCTTTTTTAACAGGGCAGGAGCAGATATCAGATATGGAGGTCTTGCAGAGTTAAATTTTTGCATGTGATTATTACAATCATGCAGGATATTAGAACTTTACACAGTCAGTCACCACAATGATCTAACAGATGACTGACGATGCTGACGTGATGAAAGAAATAAAAGATCTATGTCACCGTTACATATAAAAAGATATTCGTGTAGTTATTACGAATTACAATAACACAATCATCTAAGGCGAAAGTCAGAAATCATTGCATATGTTTCAATATATGCATATGGGTCCAAGTAATGATAGTGTGTCGCGTACCGAGATGATCCAAGAGAGAAGCCTGGTAGAGTAGGAAGGGGCACAACCCTTCGTACCTCTTCCACCATCATCAGCATCTGAGTTCCGTCGTGTTTTATCCATGCTCACCTAAACCACAATAAACTCACATAGTCATGCACCAGACACTCATAAACATATGAATTTTGTACTTCTTTAAAAATTAGTTTTAAATAGAATGGATTGATGGTATCTGATGTTTTGCTTAAGTGTTAGGTGCTTTTTTAGTAAGATCAGTTTAACAGTAGTAGATCTTGTATTATTATTTAGTCAAAGGAGGGTTATATTAAATAAATATAACTAGTATACTCATATGAACATATAAAGCAAATATTACTACTATTACATATAAGCTAATTTAAAACAGTTTTACATGTGCATACTTGTTTCTTAAAAAATAAAATAAAACACGAATATGCATACCTCAGGTGCTGGTGGTTCATTGGCCTGTGCTTCTTGATCGGGCTTATCCTTTTTATCTGGTTGTTGTTCAACATCCATTTTATTTTGCTGTGGTTGTTGCTGCTTTTCTTCATCTTCTTTTTCTTGTTGTGTAAGTTCACGTTTTTCAACAAGTACTGCTGAAGCAACAGTAAAGATTCCATTCAGATTTACCCTTACTTTCACTTTTACTTTCGAAGATTCTCCTTCTGGTGTTGGTTTTACATTTCTTATTACAAATACACCTATAAACAATATTGTCAGTTATAAAAGAATACTATGAACTACTAGGAAGTCAAAAATAAATATATACCAATACGACTTTGACGATAATGCGTTGGTGGAGTGGTGTAACTAGCAGTGAGTGTAAATGAGCTTGAACGATAAAACGTTAATATCTTTGAGTATGGTATAGGATGATTGTATCCAAATACCTCCATTTCACTAAAATAATAAATATAGATCTCAGAAGAATGTATTTAGTTAAATGTGACTAATTATTACATATAAAATGCAAATTAAATGTACCCTTCTTCTCCTGGAGTAGCAGCATCCCATGTTAATTTCACTGGATATGGTTGAATATCAGTAACTGCGAATTCACGGACTCTTACTGCAGGACTCAACATTGCACATTGAAGCGCGCATCCACGAGCAACAGCTTCATCTTGATTCAATGTTGTAGATATAGTATGACCAAAGACATCCTGTACCACTTTTTTAAGAGCAGGAATGCGACTAGAACCTCCTGCTAGTTCAACTGAGTGAATGTCATTCAATGCTAGCTCTATAAACAGTATTACAAGTTAAAAGATTTGCTTTCTTATAGATTTATCCAAAATATCTACTATGGAAATTTCAATAACATATAATTAAAAATAAAACTTACTAGAATCTTTAAAGCATTGCCTTAAAGTATGCACCACGCGTTGAAATAAATGCACACACATTTGTTCCATATCTGCTCGTTTCATGCTACCATGTACATCTTTCTCGTCAATGAAACATTCAATATTAAGTGGAAGATTTGTAGAATTGGCTGACATTTGCTTCTTCAACTTTTCTACTTCTCCTAATAACCTTAAATATGCACGTGGATTGGCGCGTGTATCAATATTGTAACGTGTCTGAAAGTCTTTACAGAAGTGTTCTGCTAAAATAGCATCTATATCTCTGCCACCTAATTGACTGTCAGCAGCACTTGCTAACATCTACAAACAATATTCATGAAACAGATTTTCATGTTTTAATTATTTAATTCTAGGATATAGAGCATTAGGTTAATTTAAAATTATGACTCACCTTCAATTTTCCTTTGTGGAATGCACAAATGCTTACTTGTAAGCTAGCATATCCAAAATCAACAAAGACTACATTTCTTGGAGGTGCATCAGGCGCTGGCAAATCTCGTTTGTAAATACCATAGCATAAAGCAGTAGCGGTTGTTTCATTAAATAATCTAAGAACATTTAAATTTGCAATTCTTGCAGCATCCAGCAGTGCCAGACGTTCAGATTGCGTGTAATAAGAAGGAACAGAAATAACACAATCATTAACAACAGTCCGAAGAACAACTTCAGATACATCTTTTAATTTTGTAAATAACATTGCAGTTATTTGTTCAGGTGAAAAAATGTGTTCTTCTCCCAAGTATTGCACCTAAAATTTATGAACAAATGTAAACAACTTCTATTATAATTATTACAAGCTATAAATTACAGGCAATATGATTCATCATGTTTTAACTGCTCTAAAGAGATATAAATAAGATATGAGTCTCCATAAATGTGAGAAACTTGGCAAAATGCCCAGATTACTATTGAATTCAGTCACATTAAAAAGAACATTAATGGCGTAATACATTATGTATGTAGTTCCTCAATAATCAAATGGCATAAAATGACAAAACGATTACAAAATTTTCTTTTAATATGTTCATTGTCATTAAAATAATATTACCACAGCCATAATTTGTATTTAGTATTTGATATGAAGAACCATTCACAAAAAAGTAGTTCTGCATTAAAAACTTACATGTATACCAATATTTCCATCTGTTTGCTGAGTTACCTTAAAAGGTAACATCTGAAGCTCTTGCTGTACTTGTGAGTCATTATACTTTCGACCCAGTAACCTTTTGAACCCATAAATAGTGTTTTTCATATTGGTTACCATTTGATTTCTGGCTGCTACACCAAGAATTCGATTTTTCCTACTGAAGGCCACGTATGATCTAAAGTTGATAATTATTTCCATTAGTTCTAATATAAATAAAATATATGGAAAAATGAAACTTACAAACTATTAAAAGCATAAAACTGATTTTATATTAGATTAACATATATAAATCAATAATTAACTTACTATGTACACAAGTACATATTACTTCTAAAATGCAGGTCATCTTAAAACTACACCTACATTGATTTTATCAGCACTCAGTGTATATTACATTAGAAGGTTATTCATAAATATAACCATTACAAAATTTTACAAGATATTCAAGGTCATAAAATTATTTGATTAAAAAATCAATACAAAGTCACTTTTTATGTGTAACTTAATGTATTAGAATTGTTACTTAAATTGTATATAATAGCAAAGAAATTTAATAATGTATATAGTAGCAAAGAAATTTAATAATATATATAATAGCAAAGATAATAAAATATATACAAATTTCTAGTGTTTTAACAGCTTATAATTAATAAAAATAATTTAATATTTTCTACATTACAATTTTTGTATATTTTCATTTATATAATGGGGATATTTTTATGCTATCATGTGAGACAAGTAAATAGAACAAATGTTGTAAGTTTCTTTCTACCCAGTTGACAAACGTAATTAATATGCTAAAACATATAAAATGAGTTTCTAATTTTCAAATAATTTCTTTTTAATTGAAGTCATGTAACAATTCCTTTGTTCTTTGCATAGAGAATAGAAAATTATTAAATTAGCGTTTGATGTCAATAGTACATTCACTAAAAAATATTATTATGTAAATTGTTTGTGGATTCTTTCTTAAACAAACAAATCAAATTTTAAATAAAGCCTAAGTGAAAAATAGCTCATCGATCACAACTACGCTATGTACTTTTTTGTACTTCTTAGTCATGTGAAAGTAAGCGTGATACCTAAATAGACAAAACGGTTCAGACATAAATGGCAATGATCAAATAATTTCTTCCAAATTCACCATTTGATTTATTTAACACTCAAATATTTGTTGTTTTTATTCCGTGCTAGATTTTTTCATATAAATTTCCATTGGAAGATTCGCGAAAGACTGTGTGTACTCGAGGACCGGTGCGCACCGGTATTTCGCAATGTTACTTAAATAATTAGAATATGATTATTCGAATAAAGAAAACTTACGGTGTGCTTCGAAGACTGTAATCGTTAGTTATAGTTTCAATGCCTCCCGCGCGTGCTACGCCTACGTAACAGCTCTCGTTGCCGAAGTCGATTCCGATCACGGACATAGCAGCCATGGCTGATAGACTGTTTCGACGTTTTCTTCACGACACTGATTAAATTAACGATCTTAGACCGTAAATTCGATGTTTATCCTCAGAAAAAGATGAATATGTGTTTGCAAATTAACGTGAACGTTGAATTCACGAACCCTTTGATTCTAGCTCCAATCACGCAATAGACTGAACGAAATGCCCTCCACACGGTGACTGTGATTACTTTCTTCTGCTAACTTCTGCTGCAAATTCGCCAATCATGGCGCTGCGGTATACAACTCCTATTGGTCGGTAGGTTGCCTGGAACATTCTGGAATTATGCGCAATTGGAATCTTCCTCTCTCTCGAAGGATCGAAAGTAACGGATCAATATAATGGACAAGTTACCAGAAGTAAATTACCAGATCTGTAAATGAAGTAGGATCGCAACGATGATTTTTTATTATATTCCTTATATACTTTTTTGAAGGATTTCGAATTTATATATAGTATACATCGCGAATGGGAATGATTGGTTGATACGTCAATATGTTGGCCGTGAAACGAAATTTCAAATGTCATAATCGTACGCGAATCGTTTGTTCTAGAAATACTTATTTTACGACGATCCCTGGACTCTAGTGATCAGGATATAAGTAATTAAAACGATTTTTATTTACAAAGAAAATTGTATACCGTATTTTCATTGAAATCGTTAATATTTTCTATATTTTATATTTACACAAATCTTATGTTTATATAAAATTGCTATCTATTACACGTAAATATAAAAAGCACAGTTTTGAAAATACAAATTAGCGATTAAGAGATACATACTTAATGCTTTACGTAGAATAGATAAATTAAAGGTGTGCATATAATGTAAATTGTATCGATATAATAACTATTGGCAATCATTCAATGATTTTAATCATCGATAAGTTAGTAACAAACACTGTAATTCTCAAGAAGTCACATGTTGAACATATACGTATTATTTGTCAAATTTTTATGAAATGTCGCGTTTGTGTAATTTGCGATTTTATTTAGACGTAAAGTACAAAAAAAATTCAAAGACTTTGTTAAGTAAATCGAATGTTCGGAAATTTAGTGATGCCAAAAATGTGCTCTTTGAAAGTGGTAAAGGTTATACACAACTTTATTGGAAATTGGAAAAACATATTTATCCATTATACAAATTATTACACATGTTTGTGTTAAAACAAGTTCGCCCTATATTAACTAAACCAAAAATAGTATTTAATAAATATGACGTTAATTATGAAAGAAAATATAAAAATTTAGGATTTATATTAAGTGGCTTTGGTTTAACTGTAACCCTTTGCAAAGCATCAAATCTTAAAAAGGGTAGGTATTTCTTATTTTAAATTTACCTCTAAATAAATATAGTTATGCTGTAAATTATACATAAATGAATAGCAATTTATAAGAATTCATTATTTTTTAATAGAAAGGCAGTTTTTTCAAGCTGTACAATATGGCGATATTCCTGAATTAGAAAAGGTAAGTACAAAGACTATTATATTATATAGACAATAGTTGATAAAATTTTCATTTGTAGATTTTAAAAACTGGTGTTGATATAAATGCCCGTCATACATTTGGTTGGACAGCATTACATGTTGCTGCTATTAACAATAACATAGATGTAATAAAACTGTTATTAAAAAAAGGTGCTGATGTTAACGCAGCAGATGAATTTACTAATATTCACAGAACTGCTAGAGAAAAAGGAATAAATTCTTTAGACGGTAAAGCTTACACACAGAAATTAACTCAATTAAATAATATTATAATGGTTAAAATTTTATATAATATAGATAGTATAGTGTAATTAATCATATTATTGCCTATATATTTTTTTTAATTTATAGCACTCATGATAAGGGAAGAAGAATTTTCGGACCGTTTGAATATTTCAGCTACTTTCAAAGGTTTTACACCATTGCACTATGCTACACTGATAGACTCAAAAGCTGGTGTAAAAGAATTATTAGATGGAGGAGCAAATCCAACATTAGAAAGTGCTTCTGGTTATCGTGCCATAGATTATGCTAATGATAATGAAATTAAAGAAATGCTTACAAAATATACTAAGAGATATGAAGAAACGATGAAGGAAAAAGTACACATATTTAAAGTTTAGCTTTGATTTCTAGACAATATTATTTTATCCACGTTTTTATCAAATATTTTGAACAGGAAATTGAAGAACGTCGTAGATTTCCATTAGAACAACGTTTGAAACAATATATTGTTGGGCAAGAGGGAGCAATATCAATTGTGGCATCTAGTACGATTTACTTTATTCCGTAAATAAATAATACAGAAATAAATTAAAATTTTAAAAAATTTTGTATAACTGCAGCTATCAGGAGAAAAGAGAATGGTTGGATAGATGAAGAACATCCATTAGTATTCCTATTCTTAGGTTCATCAGGAATTGGAAAGACTGAATTAGCTAAGCAGTTAGCTGCATACATTCATAAAAATAAACAAGATGGATTCATTCGATTGGATATGTCCGAATATCAAGAGAAACACGAAGTTGCTAAATTGATTGGAGCCCCACCAGGGTATACATCATATTTATATTGTATAAAGTATATAATTACATATGGAAATATTATTTCAATTTAATTTTTTCGGTTAGGTATGTGGGTCATGACGATGGTGGACAATTAACAAAACTTCTGAAAAAGTGTCCAAATGCTGTTGTATTATTTGATGAGGTTGACAAAGCTCATCCTGACATACTAACAGTTCTATTGCAACTTTTTGACGAAGTATTATTACTTTTGGTATTGAATATTTATATATTATACCAAAAGTCTATGTATTAAACAGTCGTTTTTAATTCTTTTCAGGGAAGACTTACAGATGGCAAAGGAAAAACGATTGTATGTAAAAGTGCAACCTTTATAATGACATCGAATTTAGCGAGTGAAGTAATTGCTGAACATGCGATACAACTTCGAGAAGAAGCTTCACGTGTTTTAAATCAAAGGTTTGATAAAAATTCCAGTGAGGATCAGATCTCAGAGCGCATTGAAATATCTCGTAAATTTAAAGATGAAGTGGTGTGCATTCATTTCTTCAATATATCTTTTGGAAGTATATTGCAATTTACTTGGTTTAAAACCTTGATTATTTCACAGGTACAACCCATATTGAAAAATCATTTCCGACGTGATGAGTTTTTAGGCAGAATAAATGAAATCGTTTATTTTCTACCCTTTTCCCAATCTGAGCTTATACAATTAGTAGCCAAAGAATTAAGTGCTTGGGCAGCGCGCGCGAAAGAAAGACATCTCATAGAGTTAAAGTGGGATAAAGAAGTTCTTTCAGTTTTAACAAATGGATACGATACTCATTACGGTGCTCGTTCTATCAAATACGAAGTAGAAAGATGTGTTGTTAATCAATTGGCTGCTGCTCACGAACGAGGTCAACTTGGTACGTATATTCGTATGTTGTAATAATGACATAATTATTTCAGCTATTTTATAGTATATTCTGTTACATATAGAAAAAGGATGTTGTGTATTACTTAAAGTCAAATGGAATAAAAGTGGTGCTCGCATAGTTTTATCTGTACGGCCTAAAGGCGTAAAAGACTTCAGGGATGTTGACATAGCGTGAAAATGTGAATTCTATGTAACATAAAAGTTCACGATGATTTCGGATGTATAATTTTGTTAAGCATATAATAGATCATTGTATTATAGTTTGATCTCATGACATATACAAAGAGTTTGCGCAGTATAAAAAAGCATGATCACTTACAATAAAATATGTATTATTTATTATAGAAAGATAAGTACAATCAATAGGAAATTGCTTTTGTATAACAGAAATTCTCTCTTTAATGTTCTGACTCGAAGTAGTAACTTATATGAGTTTGTAATACTTTATCATTATTAGTATTGTAAATACAAGATGTACCTAATAATATAAAGATAATAAAATGTGAAATAGTATTAAAACAAGAATTTATACAGTCTATATACTTTACAGTTTCTTTCCCTTTTTGGATGCACAGGCACATATATTTTAGTTCTTGAAATTGAGAGTAATGTAAATTAATTTTATCTTCTTTCAAAAAGTTAATTTTCTGACTTTTTCGACCCGTATCGTTTCTTTATGTTGATGTTCGATCCATGCAAGGTATAAAGTATACAGTGCAATAAAGAGATATACGATTTTGACGGAAATAAGTTTATTTTCAATCGAATCATGAGGATACAATACAAGAAAATATCGGTTACACGTTACATTTAGGATACATTGTACATTTTTTACGACGTAATATGACAAGAGATATTTTCGAAAACATTCAGAAAATCTGCCTTGCCCATCGATAGGCTAGTAACACTGCAAACCGCATTTCTTCAATTATTTGTACGAGAATCATAGTCCGACATATCCATCGTCGAGGACTTCAAATAGGCGACGCGATAAGCGCGAGCTTTCCTTTTTAGTTCGCCGTAGAGTGCAAGGCAAATTCAGGTTAGACAACAAGATGTCTATTGATTTTAAAAACTACCCAGAACATCGATAGAACGGTCTTCTCAAAACCAACACATGGAGTATCGGTGATCGAAACACGATACAAACGTGGCGTTTACAGAGAGTCTGTTCTTTTCATATTTATGATAACGAGGATACATGAACTTCACATTGTCATATATTTCTTCACAGCTATTACAGGTACACTACCGGCTGTAGCTACATAGTATATATCCGTAACATCGAAAAATGAAGAAACGGATTAGAATTGCACGTGTTATTATAAATTGAGAAAATATAAAAAAAAGTCAGGGAATTATTCATTTATAACTTACAACAATGTATTGACGTTAATAGACATCGATACCGGTTGTATCGTCACGCAAACAAGAGCATAATTTTGTTTAAAAGAAATTGACGAGTTTGAAGTTTCTGAAAAAATGACTTCAAGGAAAAATATTTTGTAGCGTGCAACTTTATTCTCGGGCACTTTCATATCGTCAAATGCAACGCAGGCAATTAAAATTGATCGAATGCGACACTATACTTATGGGGACGTTTTTGTATTTCGAATTTATTGTATATTTTTTAATTACTACGCTCAATAATTTTACAAATTAGAATAAACTATAATATAACTCCTGGATTGAGAATATCAGGGAAAACTCACTCAACGTGTGTTTTCCGATACAAATAAACAATGAAAGGTTCGTAGCCAAAATATTTGCTAAAAATAACATTAAGAATTTTTAATTAAAATTACCGTCGTCCCCATTGGTATGGCCGATAGTGTATATTGGAATGTTAAAAACGCGTTTGTAGTAGACACCCAACATGATTGTTATACGACACGGTATACATATAAGAACATTTTTATAATAATATGGACGTGTGTATGCGTGTATCTGGCTGACTGTCTCTATCTATGTTTTGTCTCTGTGTCTCTGTGTGTGCCTGTGTGTATTGTATATGTGTGTGCGCGTGCGTGCGTGTGTGTGTTTTTTAAATATAAATACCATGTACCTCTTGTGGTACGTAGAATATAATAGAAATACTGTTAAGTATATGTTAAGCGTACAATTCGGACCACGCTCATATAGTTAAGCGTTTCTTCCCAACAAACCTTTGTAGTTTCCCATCATTTTACGTTTCACGTAATCGTATCATTAACATGATATTTATTTAATATATTTAACGATGATCAACATTTAATTCATATACTTTTTGTTTTTCTTCCATATAACATCTATTACACCCATACAATTATTCGTTTTTTCTTTCAAGTTAACTGACGAGAAACATTTAATCACGTTAATACATATACGAGTCTAAAATATTTTATGATACGGCAGGTTTCTTAATCGAGCTCTTAAATTAAGAATAAATAGATCTAAGCTCTGGAGAATTTTTCAAAATTATCAATATATATATATATATATATATATATATATATATATATATATATATATATATATATATATATGATATGACGAACTTTGGTCGGAAGTATTCATATTTTCTTTTTCTCTTTCGTGTAAATCAGACTTAATTACGGCTTCACATAATTCGTTTACATTTTCTTTGTCCGCGGTGTCGCGCCTCGCTGTACAAGCGCGAAAGGAGAAACGTAAAAATTGAGAAGTGTTGTAACTCGTATTTATCACTCGATAACAATAAGTTTATCACTTTTAATAATCGTTTAACGTGCAGTAGCTGAAGACTTCCGGCTGAACAAATCGGTTTGCTCGATATATAGAGAACAATACACAAAAATCTTTTTGCATTCTCTGTTGCTGCTTTGTGTCGGTTACGTACTCGTGAATAAGTATCGACATTTAATAACGATAACGCGGGCCAGACTATATTTATCGGTGAAGGATCGTTCTTTAGGCTTTTTTTTTTCAATTCACTGGGCGACTGCGTGCATGGTGCACCTCAGATACGGTATACATTTCTTGAGGTCAGTTTTGTTGCATAGTATGTTAGGCCTAGGAAGTACATATACATGTATACCTTGTTCCTGTAGTGGATCAGACTGCAATAAAAAATCACATATTTTACGGACTGGACGATAGAATCCCTCATTATTTCTCTTTTTTTTTTTCTTTTCCCTGCCTTTTTCGTTTTCTGACGCAGTTTCGTACGAGTTCCGGGCAGGTGTCGGCATACACGTCTCGTTCGGAATGATTATTAGATTGTTTGCCAAGAAAATACAATTTCCCCGTGAAATAAAGCATCGATGGGTCTCCAATTTATTTACGGGACATTGGATTGTCCCGTTTATTCGCGTTTCGTTAACCGCGAGTAATTCATCGATTCGTGTAACCGAACGAACTGGCCCCTCGATCTAGAAACGATAACGTGAACGATAACACACGAACAATAAAAACTTCAAGGAGACAAAAGAGAGAACAAAACGGACCCGAGATATCGCGCGCGTCTTTCGGGGAATCTTCTTCGTCTCGGTGTTCACGGTCCCGAAGACTCTCTCCCCCCATCTCTAAATCGGGCCCCGAGAGATCGTTCGCACGATACTACGCGGACACGACTTCTCGTCGTACGATGAACAAGCCTCGCAACAGAATTTCGTGGTTCTTGATTGTTTTTTTTTTTTTTCTTTTTCTTTTTCCTCCCGGATAGGGGAGGTGTGGGAGGGTCGTGGGTCGTGGAGATTATGACGAAACCCACCGAGGGTGGGGCAAAGCCTGGCACAGCGAAACATTAATGGGTGTTCGCGTAGGATTATCGGGGAGACATCGATCAGTGGTAGAGGGTCAGGGGAGGTGGTATTTGTACTCCCCTGAAATTTCGGATATAGTTTTGTGTTCGTTTTCGATTTAAGTCTCGACAGTACATCCATAGAAGCGGTTTCCACATATAATAACACGGCTACCTTTGTTAACATATACCGTTTACTGATTAATTAACCCTAGAATCTGATTGTAGCTTTTCGAACGGGGTCAGGAAAGGCGTAAACGCGTATCGCTGCGTTTCTATTTCCTCGTCCCCTTTCCCACCTGTGAAGGGTTTACGCACGCAAAGAGCGGCGCCTCGATCCACGATTTACTGCAACGTGTGCCACATAGCGATGGTTTTCCTCGGCGATTCAATCATGTCGAACCAGTGCTGTTTTCCCTGGTTACCGTTGTACTCGCCTCCGGCTACGGATCCCGCGGTAGGTCCGACGATGCAGGATCCGATGAATCCGTTGCTCGAGTCCATTACGTGCATCTTACAAACAATTGGTTCGTTATTGGACAACGTACAGGGGATCGGAAGACAATGATTACTATATCGTAATTCGATCAGTCGCGAATCAACGCGACTCGGCGAACTTGCACGGTGAAACTGGATTCTTGTTCGTATCGGGGATTTGTTTCTTTTTTTTCTTTTTTTTTTTCTTTTGTTTATCCACGTGCTCGAAATACTCTCGAATTACGAAAGACACTTCGAACGAATTACGCTCGTTCCCGGAGCTCTGCGAAATTAGCAAGAAAAAGAAGAAAGGAAAAAAAATAATTTGCTTCCCGAGCGAGGTAATTCAGTCGAGGAGTAAATCGATACGCTTCGACGAAAAAACGCGTGCGAGAGCGTGACGTAGCGCGATATACTCGCGATGTACGGAGCGGGGTAAGATCGAACGAAAAAATCGTCCGATATTGTAAAATTAATATAACGAAAAATTCGAGTGAACGGAAGCCACGCGTGGCGATGAATTCTGCTCCATTCTTTTTTTCATCCGCGTGCGATAATACGCGGAGAGATTTTCGATACTTTGAACATGGATCTGTTCGTGAATTATCCGTGAAGAATAAAAACATTAGGGTGTCGATCGATGCGCATCGGTACGCTCCCGTTCTTCCCTATTTTTCGCTACGGTAATTTCAAATATTGGACCACGTTTTACGAAACGAAATTACGAACGAAATAATAACGGGTAATGTTTCGTTCGAATAAAAATTGATTCGTCGGCCACGGGTAAATCTGTACCACGATCGAGGAAATTTTACGTTGTATCATTTGTTCGTTGTTCTAAATAAAATTCGCCCGTCTCTGTCACGCTGCGCGCCTTCGTGCGTATTTTTCTTATTCGAACGTATCGATGTACTCCCTCTGTGCCATTGACGGTAACTTTTTCTTCCAGAAATCTACTTCGTTCTCTTTAATCTACTCCGTTGCGGATCGAATACTTTCTTTTTTGTACCGCGAAGGAAGTTTACAATTAAAAACGTTGAAATGTATGTTTCCGGTCGACTTTGTACGTTCAAAGCGACAACGTAAATTTCGTCAAGGGTGTGCTCCAGGGAAAGTTTTCGATCGTCGAGCTTTCTAGAGTTTTCGGCAAGTCGTTCGAACGATTCGCGATCCTGTTCCGCGATAGATGCGAAATACGCGTTCGCAGAAGGGCGAGTGTTTCGTCTGCAAAAGTTTCGCGAGCATCCTCCTTTCTGGCTCATCGATATTCAACTTCGATTCCCCTTCGAGTACGAAGGTCACCTATATCTCGCGTTTTCCCTTTTTCCTCGGCGAATTTCTTACACGCGAGATAGATAGAACCGCTCGTCTTGGCGGCTCGGCCGACATTCTGCAAACACGCGATTTCGATGTAGGATAGACCCTCTGCAGTGGTAGCGCAACCACAGTGGAGGCCAAGGTGGCAGATGGTACCCCTTATGAAAGAATTTCGAATATTTCCTCGCTCGTTTACACGTTCAGTAAAATACATTCACGTAGTCCCGAGTATACCGACGAAAAACAAGCGAAGATTGGATTCGATGTTACCTACGCGAGGGCAATTATTTCGATCGGAAATCGAAAGAAGAAAGGAACGGTTTATTGTTTCTATTATTCGATCGTTCTCTCCGGACTTTCTCTCGGTGGAAAAATCAAATTTTCGTTGTACTTGTATCGGGGGAGAACGAACTTTTACTTGAAGAATCTTTTTAGAAATTGTTCTCGGATATTTTAGAACTCTTATAATAAACGTTCCATGGAAACGGTTTCCCCCCCCCCCCCCCCCGGAACTTTTATTAGAAAAAGTTTCGTAAAATAAAACTTCGAATTTACGGTAAACGGTGGGTAACCATTTTCTCTGAGAATATCGCGTTACACGAGATATAAATAACGTATTATTACGAATATATTATACGAAACAATAAGAAGCTAATAGTATCCGTAATTGATATCGTATGGAAAAGTGAACTCGTTGAAAGTAACGACTAAATAATTTGCTTAGCCATCGAGGACTTTTTTTTTTGTCGTCGATGGGGTGAAAATATTCGTTAAAATTTTCATTTCTATTTCTCGTAAATCTTGTCCGGACTGGAACATATGTTCCCA
This sequence comes from Ptiloglossa arizonensis, assembly GCF_051014685.1. NCBI lineage: Eukaryota > Metazoa > Arthropoda > Insecta > Hymenoptera > Colletidae > Ptiloglossa > Ptiloglossa arizonensis. The sequence continues at coordinate 15,065,906 of NC_135056.1, forward strand.
ATAAATGTCCTCGCATTGTAAATTCCGTTTTAACCGTTTCGATGGACTTCATTAAAGAAATCACACGGCTGTTTCGATCCCTGATTATTCATCAGATGCATATCTAAAGAAACGTTACCATCTCCCCGCTGTTCTCGTCGCGTTTTCGTCGAGTTCGAGTGTCGTGAACGTTTCCTGATAGTTCTCATTAAGGTTCGAGCGTAATCAAAAACTGTTTAACTCGTTACACATGGATTTCATTCCTTTGCGATTGGCCCGTGGTTCAGTAGGCGACTCTAGAACGCGAATCGATAAACTCGTAACGAACGGAATACGCTTACGGTGACGGGTCGCGTGTTTCTCAGAATAATGTTGCAAGCAAAGAACTCTATATCGTGTATAGAGGGTGATTGATAAAAAAGGTATCGTAACTAGCAAGAGAAGGTCACGGTCCTCACCGAGAGCTTTTGCAAGTTGTCAGTACGAACAAACCGTGGAAGGGTTACGGTCGGTCCAGGGTGTTTTTACAACGGTTGAATATTGCAATTTTCAACGTCGACTCTCTTTCTTCTCTCCCCCCGAAAGAAAGCTTAACTCGTAACCGACAAAAAATTCTAATAATCTTCTAGACGTTCCAGGATTAACCTTGTCGGTGTTAAAATTGATTTTCAGTTTTTAACGATTACTCCTTCGCCGTTATACACGATACGCTGATATTATTTCACGAGATAAATAAATCGTGGAAATTGACGCGATCGATATTGGTTTACCGTCGTGTCAGTTACACGATTGGAACGAAGGAAAGACGTATTGCGAACATTCGTGCACCGTTCTCGGCGCGAATTAATTATTTTTAACGTTACTCGAGCCGAACGTAACTCCTCCTCGGCGATTAGAAATTTATTTTACCGTTTAGAATCAAGTATCGCGATCGATGCTTCGATCTGCGAGTGTCCCAGTTTCGTAATCATTGTAATCGACGAGATGCAATGTTTGCTCGGTCGAACGAATATAGAAAGCGATATTGTTTCGAAGAAAACATCGGGTAATTTGCAATGGTCTTCCGCTTCCGTAAGATATTTATTGGTTCTTTGTACGAACTTTCCACCTGCTCGCGGATTAATTTGCGAAATTGATTCAGTGTCGTGGCTTTTTACCGAGTCGTTGATTAATTTATCAGCGAAAACGTTAATAGAACACGTAAATCAGCGATAGGAAAATTTGAAGCGCGGAAATGGACGGATACCATTTACTCGATGGGAACATTTTTAGTAGACATCGGAGCAAGAGTACGATAAGATAATCAATTGTTTGCCCACTGCACGCGATAGACGGAAGAAAGTGAATCGTTTCGCGTTGTAAAACTCGAACGTTGTTCACTGTTTTTTTTTTTTTCGTACCGGTCTGAATAAGCCCCGTTCGTTCGTTCTAGCCGAGTATCGACTCTTTACGTTCCGAGTTCCGAACCAATTTGTCTCGAACACTCCGTAGAAGAAGCGACGGGCATTTTTTTTCAACCTTCGCAATACCAGCGTAGGTTTCAGTGTTTAAAATCTACACTGAAATCTAGGGGTTCGAACGGACTTGTAATTTAACTCAGTTTTCAATAAAAATTCCGTCAATCTATCGTATCTTTTTTTAATCTCTAAAAGAAGTCGTACCATCGCTGTAACTGACCGAAAGTTTCTCCGGTAGAGCGTGGATTAAAGAACGATGATCGTTTCGAAGTCGAAAGTTGAAATAGAGAAACGAGAATCAATACGCGTATTTTCTGTTTGTAAATTATTCGCACGTTCGTTTTTCGAATCGAAATGCATTTTCGGCGAACAGGAGAACCGATCGAGTTCCGGTTCGCATTCATCGCCGAAAGCAACTTCTTTTCGTCCTTCTCCTCGTAACGCGCGTTTCTCGGTTACCACCATCGTCGAACAATTTTAACATTTCGAATCTCGACCGATCTCGATGCAATTTCTGTTCCGACGTTCGAAAATTTCTGTCGAACGAAAATCGTTGAGCGAAAAAAAAAAAATGAAAAAAAGGATACGCGACGAGGAAATTACGATTCGGTGTATAAAATTCGAAAATTACATTTTTCTCGCGTTGGAGGAAAACCGTATCCCTTTTTTCTAGTTACAGAGAGGAGAGAAGGGAGAACGTAACGATTCGTGTGCATCTGTTCGATGGAATTTTGTTATGCGCATCGATTCGCGGAGGCCGTCGATTTAAATAACAATTTCACGAAGAGTCCTGCGGTGCGCTCGTCGAAGGAGACAAACTGTTCGCCTTGAATCCAGTATTAAGAACCGTTTCCGAGTTAATTACGTCGGAGGAAAGTGGTTATTCCCTCCAAGGGCAATTGGTGTGAAAAAAAAGAGGAAAGTAGAAGAAGAAAAAAGAAGAAACCGTGAGACCGAACGAACGTAGAACTGAACGGTCGACGCGTTGGTAATATTTAAACGCGGCGAGAAATTAGTCGAAATCCGCGTTACGAGGAGAAAATAAATTATAAACACGTTGCGCGGAATAACGAGCTCGGGACAACGATCCTTTTAATCCCGTATTCTTCCTTCTGTCGTTTGCGCGCTTGTTAATTAAATATCAAAAGAACGTTATCCCTCGTCGCGCGCGTGCACGAGTAACGTAAAAATCGTAACGCGCGCGCGAGCTCCATTTCGAAACAAAGATTCTCGTTGAAAACAATTTCGGTTACGAATTAAACGGGACGATTTTTACGGTGAACACGTTTTTAAATATTCCTACGTATCGATCGGTATGAATTTAATCGTTACGATGAACCGAGAATGGTAAAGTTCATTTGGTACACGATTTAAGTACATTCGCGATCGATGGAACGATTATTTTTGATCAGGTAACGCTCTGAAAAATTATGTCGCGATCAATTTCACCGTGTTTTACGATCACAGAGACGAAACGAGCGCTGTTAGAATTTATCCGTATTTTTCGATCGATTTTAATACGAATCTTTAAACGTCTCGACAATTTTGATTTACATGGGGCAATTTGCGAGAAAAAGAAACGGGTAAACGTGTACAAGCTGCGAAAGTCGATTGGTGTTTATCGGCGATTAATCAGCGTGGTAATTACGGTCAAAGACTCGGTATCGTAAATTGTTTCGAGTTGTTAATATACTTCAACGTACTTGACGTTAAATTATGAGAATCCCCTTTGTATCGCGACCACCTGTCTATCCCTTGTCCATCCTAGCAAAGGGTTCTTCGCGGAATATTTCTCGATTACTCAATGTTCCCCGCATTGTCGCAAGATTAAAGGGGTAGGGGAGGGGGAGGGAATCAAACGACAGCTTAAAGTACGCTTACCTCCATGGTGGATGAGGCGAGTAAGCTTGTAGGGATGTCAAAGTACATTGGCTCGTTCCACATAGGGCTGGTTGTTGCCTTCTTCACCGCAGTTTTCTTCTTCATACGCTTCTCGCCACAGACAAGATTTACCTTCACAAAGGAATCCAAGGTTCCCTTTTCCTGTGTAACAGGAATCGAACGATATCGAGTATTAAAATAGAAAACGCGTTCCATTCGTTCCATGGAACGTTCTCATAAACAGCGAATCAAAAAGAAACGACAACGTGTACATTTTTGCACGAGGAAATAAACGAAGAAACAGAATATAATAATAATGATAATAATAATAATAATAATAATAATAGTAATAACAATGATACAAAATAATTTTCATTGGAATAAAACCTTACGAAACAGCGAACAAAGAAAAGATCTTACACGAATGTTTTGCAACGTTCGTAGTATCGACGAAGGAAATATTTAACTTTCGTTCGAAGAAGTGGAAATCGAAACGAAATAATTTTTCACCGAATGACGGACGAGATACGAATTAAAATTCCTCGTATGGAAGCAGCTCGTGAAACGAAACAAAAGGTGACGACGAAACGTGACACGTTTACGTTAGTTACGATGTTACCTGCGGTGGAAACAGATTCCTCGCCTCCAATATGACGACCTTTAATCGTTCAGCGCTCGGCAGATAAGACAACGACAACAACAGTTCTTGAATTTGTTCCCGTGGCTTTCGTTCGCGTTCAATCTCTGCCCAAATTTCCTCGGTCGATGTAGGCGAGTCCAGTCGCAAGATATGGAGGGGTATTCTTACCGAACCCACCACGTCGTTTCTAGAGGAGCGATCGTAATCGAGCACCTGTTGTACAAGAGAGGAGGGTTTGAACATTTTCGAAACAGTTCGTCAACGCGCTGAAAATGTTCGTTCGTGGCAGCGGGAAACAAATCTTATCAACGTCTCTTCGATTCTATACGTACTACGAGCAACTGGAAAGAATGCCTCCGAGCGGTCTCGATGTGCGAATCTCTCGTCTCGTCCGCAAATTGCGTTTCAATGATAGCGTAACGATCATTTACAAAAAATTCTGACCATTGAATTTCAATTTCATCCAGAGGCATTCCCCTCAGCTGTTCAGTACAGGTACAACGACGAAGAGCGATTACTTACCGTACTCTGTGCATTCTCTCAACGGTTCATTTTAGAGAATATTGCACTTCGATGTCGGTAACGCTTAATAAACACTCTCTATCGTGTACAGAACGATCCAAGGAGCATCGAACGCTCGTAAGAATTGATTATTCAGCAATCGAGAACGAAGCTAATGTATTTATATAAAAAAGTTCGAGGATCCGTTCGCAAGATTCGATTCCCGTTCGATCGTTGCGCGCATTGTTCGTCAATGTATTAATTTTCCATTTTTCGCGGCCACGCGACACGGGACGATTATTAAATAATGCTCGTGTTAATTGCCTGCAGAAGAAGCGTCTTGTTCGGGAGCTCGTCGTTGCTGACTGGAAATTTGAATTCTTGATCGAAGAACGGATTTTCCTCGTTACGATATATCTGGGTTTGGCGTTTCCTCGAGTCCACCTCTGGGCTAAGGGTCAGTTTCACGTAAGGGTCGTTGAACCCTCCTTGTTTGTTGCCAGGCAAATCGTGCGCCTCGATCAAGTGTACGTGTAAATCCGATCGATCGAAATCGTACTTGAACCGCAAGTGCAATCGACCCAGGCTCTTCCCATTCCTAAAATTACGATCGTGGAATCACACATTATCCGTAACCGCGTTAATTTTCAGCAGCTATAATAGACCTCCGGCCTCGAATCCGGTTCAAACGATAAACCAATGTAAATTCGTGAACACGCGAGTGAAATATTCTTCGCGATCTGTTCATTGTTTTCTTAAACGCCATCGTTTTCACACGATACGGAATTCTCGTATTTATACTTTACCACCGTTATATACACAGAATGCTTGAAAATACACGATGCGATCCGTACATAGATGATTCCTCTCGAAAGGGTACATCGAATATCTGAAATGAAATATTTTCGTACGGGTGGGGGGGCCTCGTTTCCACGGAAATCGACTTCGCGAAACTTTCTTACACGTTTTCGATTTTCATCGTACCGAGATCGCATACGTTCGCGTATTTGCATAGCGTTTTGCGCAAAAGGTTACCCCGTCGAATCGTCCTCGAGGATACGCAATTATCGAACGATTTTCGTTTGATTGCGCGGGTCAATCGTATATTTAACAACAAATACGAATTTACATGCGCGCGACCGTGCGAGCGCTGTCCAATTACACGGGTATTTTGCACTCTAATTACTAGATGCAGTAACGCGAAACGTTAACGCGCTTCCTGGTATTGATCAAAGGATGAATGGTCGGTCGTGTCTCACGTTGAGACCGAATAAAATCATCGGCTTTCGTATTCGATTGCCGGTACATCCGGTATCAATCCTTTTTTACACTATGCACATTCGGACAGGTATAGATCGACATTGTATGTAGGTCAGCGAGCTAATACTTTCGTAAAGCGAACGTAAAGTGAATGAAATCTACGTCATCGACGAATACGCGTTTCGCGAAGTACGCCGGTGTAATGTCGAACTCTTACATGTAACTGGCAACTGTGCTGTAGCAACAGGAATCATTCGGGAACATTACGAAAACGATGAAATAGAACTCGTGAAATGGAATTTTTTCTTCTCGGACGATTCGAGCTTCACGGAGAAATTTGTGACGCGAGTTACGTACAGGATGTTTATGGCAAGAAATTATTCGCGAAAGTATCCGCGAACGGTGTAATTTTTATTTTTAATTCGTCACACTTACCTACCAAAGTCTGGGAAGTTGCACTTACTCCGATTTAAACGATTATTTTTCTCTCTTAACCCTCTATAGCGCGAATTTGATTTTCTCAAAAATTGCTAAACAAAAAAAAAAAAAGAAAATAATATTGTTTCGTTCGCACGTTCAGGAATCAATCAACACCGAGATTGAATAAGTGATCGAATTTACGGGCTGCTATATGTCCCTGTAAGGAAACTTTGCACGGATCTTTTTTTTTCTTTTTTCATTAGATTCTGGAGTGGCCGTATTATGCAACAGGGGGTTGATTAAATTTTGTACACGCTCTCGGAACTCCTACGTATTTATAAGAAACAATCGTTGAAGTAATTCGCGTATTAAAAGTTTCAACGAAACAGTTCCCCATCGTTGATTGCGAAACGTGTCCGACCATACACGAACCGCTTTCACTTGCGCTCTGTTCCATCGCTTGCATTTCACACCGTACGGATCGATGGTACCTCGGTGTACAGAGTGATTCAAAAGTAATATCGTGTAAAATATTTCCGTGAAACGAAGGAACGGTAAAGCAACGATTTTTAATAATCGTGAATTCGAAAAATTGTTGATCTCCGAGCTCGTGCAATTGTTGACCCCTTGTTCGAATCGTTTTCGTGCAAACTACAACCGTGCGCTCGCTTTTTCGGGAACCGTATCGAGCAAAAGGTATTTCGTTTCAAAAATATGGAGAAAAGAATATCGTTGGAAACTCTCGAGTTATGTTTCCCTTTGTAATTCCAAGAAGAGCATCACGAATGCACTGGGAGTGCATTCCGTGAGAACTCTTTGCGACAGAGTCGAGCGAAACATCCTATACGTTCGATGCATCCAGCTATTGACACTCACGATCCATCGTATTGAAATACGAAAATGGATATACGTATAAAGACACGACGAACAGAAGAATGTTATATGCGAACCCGGAAGTCTTCAGAAAAACTGGACCGTCTCGTCGTTGATACAGATTAGGCTGTATAGTGCCCAAAGGCGAAGCTGGCGGAGGTGGCCCACCGTCGCTGTTGCACAAAAACATTTACATTTTAGTTAAACAGTTTCGAAGCGAGTTCCATCGCGACGATAATAATAAATATCGCGAATAGAACCGCGGACAATTCTCAATTGTGAACAGTGATCGTAATAAAACGATTGTACAGGGTGTTTCAAAAATTAGTCCCATACTTGCTTTTTGTACAACTTTCGAAAGAAATAAAAGACTCGATTCGTACGAATGTATCGTTCATCGAAGAATTAAACACGGAAAATATTTCTAATCTTCCGGTGTATGTTCTCTTTCGATTGTTCCAGAGGATGAACCTTGCTCTTTAGAAAATCTCAAACGAGAAAATTAAGGACCACTTGGGATTTCGAGTATCGAGTGACCTAGAAACACGTCGAACGGATTTCGAGCCATAAATGAATAAATAAATCTCCCGTGGATGTGTTTCGAAAAATAATAAACGATTGCGTGGCGTCGTATCAAAATGGCGACCGATACGGGACCGATTTTCGTAACAGTCTGTATTTGTGAGAATATTGTACTCGATCGTGAGACGATCGAACGGTGGTGTCTTACCTGCTGGAAGTGCGCACTGGAGAAATCAGCAAGGGCGATAAACTTCGGCCGATGGATCTGGATACACCGTGAGCGACGCTTATTGAGGAGCCTCCGCAAGAAGAACTCACACCTGTTGCCAGTGATGACAAAGAGCTCTGAGATCGCGATGCATTGCTGCTTAAAAGACTTCCGGAACAGCTGGCTGGACTTCCAGAACGCGCGTCCAATGATGCTGCACGTCCTGGTGACGGAGATCTGCACGATCCAGGAATCATTTGAACGGTGCACGTGTAATTCTCTGCACTCGTACAATAATTAGAAACTATAAACGCGCTGGATGAAATTCGCCATGAATATCCGAGATATACGGTAATCGTCGAACAAAATTGGTTATCTTCTGGAACAACTTTGACGATAAATACAAATTCATGTCTCCTATGAAATTACGAGAGGATGGTGGTATTCGGAAGAAACGGAGTAAGTATTTATAAGAATGGATACTTTTCGTAACACCGTTGTATAATTTCATCCAACGTTTGCCTTCCAAGTCTGCCGATTGAATTGGAAATCTATTTAACGGCGATCAATTTTATTTAACAATACTTGTAAAAGTTACTCCAGAGAATAAATCGAGCAGCCGTTAGTTACAATGAGTTCCTCCCGACCTAGAAGAGTATCATTATTTTACAGTCAAAGGACTTTTCTTTCTCAACCCTCACAACTCGAAGCAATTAACGTAATTTAAAAGAGGATCCGACGAAAGCTGAAACGTTAGCTGGATATTGTTTAATATCTCTAATGCCAAGTACGCGCATGCTACAATCCGCTTTCGCTCATTAGACTCCGAGCAAATATATCTGACATAAACGAAGCAACTCGACCTAATTATTAAAGCGACCCTACACCTGTCTTTCCGATTAATTCGATGGCAACACGGATCGAACTCGAGTTCGGATCTTTTCTTAAAGGAACAAAAATTAACTCGCTCCGTGTCGGTAAAATACGCGGATGCGAAATAAAAATAATTGTATTTTTCACCGTATCCTCGTAAAAGTATCGATAATGGATTGGCATGCTTCTCGCGATGAAAACGATCCCAAACACGTCCCTATTCGGTGGCGATCCGCTTTCGCGGAATTCGAAAGCTTTTCGTTTTACGGGCAATTAAAAATAATCCGTGTAGGGTCGTGTTTCAAGTTATTTTCGTTGCAAGAAACCCGGTTAACGCGTTGATAACGTATTAACGTTGCACTGCCGCGGAAACGCGATAGAAATGTATAAACAATTTCAAGTCTCGTTGGAGGTAGATGACGCGTCTCGAATCCGGGGAGGAAAAAAATCAGGTCTTGAAAACGGGGTTCTCGTTACACCTCGAAACGTCCGAAATTAAAGCGGATCGATCCGGCACGAGAATGTCACCGGCGACAAAACGACAGATGCGTACCATATACGAAATATCGATGATAATCATTGATAACGGGGGCCATCTGTCCCTGCGAGACTGTTCTTTCCGGACGATCGCGATATCGCGTTAATATCGCGTACGAGTTTTATCGCAATTCGGAACTCGCTATTGGACGTTCGATCGGAGAACATGGCAGCTATCGGTCGAGTTAATCGAAGGAATTTTAATACGCTTAATTTTCGGTTGATTTCCGCCACCCTTCCCTCCCCTCCCCTGAACGAGAGCACGCGAGCTACCCGAATTCTCTTTGATCGCCGGTCAATTAAATTTTCATTTACCAAGAAACATTGGTTTCGAATTTACACGGCTCCGATTACCCTGATCGACTGCATTAGATTATTATTAAATTCGATACAGTTCACGGTGAATTAGATTGTCGACGAAACGAAACACGGTAAGAGTGTTATATTCGATTTCACGTATTAAAATAAATTCTCTAGATGGTCGATCGTGATTCGTTCGACGAATGAGAACGAAGCGTCCCGTTATCGATGAAAATATCGGACAATTTTCCGTGTACCGTAATTTCAATCGTACGCATTGAAATCGAACGAATGTTTCCGTTCGGTGTGATTAAACGCGACGAAATTCTACTCCAATCTTGGCCTTCAGCGTAGTCTTTTACCGAGACGAATTGTGGTTCGGTCTCTTCCCGAATGGTTAAATGCTTCGACGCAAGGGGTTGAGAAGCGTTCCATTGTGTCCGTAAACCATCAATCTATTGCTCTGGGTAAGCGAACATCGAACCTGGAGCCGCTACTAGGCGGGTAGGAGGAAGCCGCGTGTTGCAGTGGATCGCGATGGAAATTATGGTGGCGGCCGTCGGGTCCGAAGGATCGAATTTGCGATGATGATCCACGATGGCTTGGAGGGCCCTCCAGCGAGCTCTGAGAGTTGACCGATGAATTCCTGGTGAACAGACGGCCCACGCTTCCTCCGGAATAGCTACGGCTTTGGTGTTGCAAGCCCCCTGCTTTCGAAGGATAATTGAAAGATGTCGAGCATGCCAACCGAAGAATTATCGTTAACGATTAAACGCGGTGACGCCCTTGGAGATCGTACAGCGCCCACAAAATAGAGATTACGGTCTCTTGTTCCTATTCTGATACGATCGAACAATTTTCGGATATTGCTCGCTACAGTGTACTGTGTACTCTCAAATTTTATATTTCCCGCGGTATTGTTCTCGCGGTGCATCTCCAGCGACTCGATCAATAATTGTTTCTTACTTATGTTTACTGTACGAAATATGTAGTTTCGAGGGTACGTTAAGTTTATTACAAGGAAAATATTGTTTCGAAGTACCTTAAAGAAATTTGGATCGGTTGGCACGATTAAGTTTATTTATTTTTTGCATCAAGTTGGGAGCTCCTTAAGTGCAGTGTGCACCGTTTGCTCGATGCATTTCATCGCAAGGGCGAAACTGACGAAACTGGCGAGTTTCCCCCTCGTTCTCTCGTTACGATTCGTTGTTGATCGTAGCTTGTTTTCTAATTTAGTTTCTTGTCGATCGATCGGTGATAGGCACTCCCTTTATTTTCAATCCGTTTGTTTACTTGAATTCGTTCAACGACCGACGAACTGACCGCGCATAACAATATCTGCGCATGGGTATCGCGTTCACGTGACGTACGAAGTAAGAGGATCGAAACGGATATTTTTGTCGAATTTCTGGCTAATATGGTACGGAGCTTTCAGAATATTGACACCGGCCGGAGTGTACAATGAACTTTAAACAGCTATATATTTCAGGGCACTAGATTTTACCGTGCGTTTCAAATCCGTCGGTAAAGTTTCTAAATTTTTCAAACCTCAATTCGCCGTATGAAAAATATACACTTCTGAAAGTAGGTTGAAAAAAATTTCGGTGACTGGCACAATCGCGTTCGTTTATTCCGTTTCTTTTTTTTGGAAAATCTGGACGTAACAAATACGAGGGCCTTTAAGTGACCTGGGGGTTCAAGGGCCCCGTTCATTTATTAAGTACGATACGTAACGAACTTCTTCGAGTTTCTTCGTCTTCCACGGTTAAAGAACCGCCATTGGCCTCGCGTTTCTCTCTAATTTAGTTTCTTGTCAGCCGATCGGAGAGAGGTGCCTCTTTTATTTCAGCGAGTCGCGATCCGAGGGAAAAGTGCCGCGATTATATTTACCGAGGTGTTTCCACGCCTGGATTACGATCCCGATCGAACATGGTCGACCGAAGGGACACCATTTTCCGCACACCGTGCACGTTTCAACGTGATTTTGATGCGCGCCGGCGAACCGGGATTAGGCGACGCGCAACGGGCTTGGACGAATTTTTTTTACCCGACGAATCATGTTCATTCGTTAATACATAGCACCAGTCGTCTAAGGTTGAAATTATCTCCGTTGCTTTTAAACCTTGCAGTGGTGAACCGTCGTGTTCGGGAGACACAACCCTAAAATATTCGGAACAATGTTAACCGATCTTAAGGGTGGAAGACCATCTTTCTGATTTCGAATACATCGTACTCTGTTTTTGTATTCTCTTTAATCGAATTGAATTTCTTACGGTTAGTATTATGTAACGTTCGAACGAGATTCGAAGTATCGAGAAAAATTATCGAGAAACGATATTCATCTCTAGACTGGTAAGTTTGGGAAATTTGATATTTTCCATCTACGTTAATATTTTTTTTCGTTTAAGAAAACTGGCAAAATGCTGGTCGGAGTATTGCACTTTTAATGTAAACGCGAAGTATCTGTAAGAGATGTTTTATATTGTCCTGAAAAAATTCTAAAATATTTTCATCTTCGATTCGAGAAGTAGTGTAAATTCACGCTGGAATCTGTCAAATTTTTGTTTTCCGTAGGAGATGAAAAGTTATATTGGAAATTCGCGAAATTGATTATATTCGATATTATAATTTCACGTTTAGGTAGCACTGGGTTTGACGCGTTCAACCACTGCAGGGTAAACGAGACGAGAAAGTGTCTAAGCGGGAACGATGTTTGTTTCCGAGCAGCAAATATCGCGAGAAGAACGAAATTTCGTCTTTTCGTTTATTTTCGGTACGCGCGATATCAATATTTCGCGAGTTGAAAAATTTTTATTCGTGGCGCGCAGCTGTTTTTTTTCTTCCCCCGCGTGCCGGGGGAAAAATAAAATGTAATCGATTGTAACGAATAACGAGTACAGAATCCACGGATGGCGGATTATTGTTCGTTTCTCATTTTATCCAAATAAATTTTGTAATCCAATAATACTCGATATTGCGCGCCGCGCGGTACTGTGTGTTTTTATTATTTTTTTTTTTTCAAAATGAGGCGAACCAGGTTCGGACGGGATCACTTGTTGCAGTGGGGCTTATTGATCCGTGATATTCGGTGTAAACGGGCTGGAATTGGGTTACATTTTGTAAAATTGTGAAGAATCGAGGATTTTACCAACCGATGGCACTCCCAGAGAGAAAATTCTTACCAGATTCGACCACCACGGATGAGCATGGCTGCACAGCGTGTTTTTCCTTGGCGACGTTGAACTCCTGAAACGACGAGATTCGTTCGTTAGCGCAATCTCGAATGCACAAAGCGATCGATTATTTTCGAAGCGTTATAAATTCACGACGTTCATCTTCCATTACCAATTTCGTACGAATTGTAGATATTCTGGGACAAGGATATGTATTTTTATTATCGTTTAAAATATAAGAAATTTGAACGCGAAACCTTGCACCTACGAATATCTTCGCGCGAATAAATCGTCCTCGATCTCGTAGATTTTTCACGGATTTTCGTCGCGGACGAAATTAAATAAACTTTCAACTCATTCGCGAGAACCTTTTGATTTGACGGGGACACGTTTCAATTTCCCCTCCCCGTTACACATTCGTAGAGGAAAAACGGTAAAAGGGAATATTTTATTTATTTTGCGCGATTAAAATACACACTGCCACCCGGAGAACGTATCTTTTCAAAACAATGAAGATACATCATTGACGAAGTACGCGGACTCTCCGTCCCTTGTACGACGTATCGAAACCACATCGTTATCTTCTCGAAGAAATATGTCGAAGAAATATGTCGAAGAAATATGTCGAAGAAATATGTCGAAGAAATATGTTCATAAACCGAACAAATTAACGAAACGTTGAATTCACCACGATGTGAAAATCGAACGATACCATCGGTGTTCCTCGACTATCTTTCCCGCGGGAAAAATTAAAATTCGTCTCTCCCGTTCGCCGAGAAGGTTAACGTACATTTCGCAGATGGACGTTGGAGATGATATTTTTCGTTATTGCGTGTTTTATTTTCGAAGTGATTGACAATCGACGGGAAATATTCGGAGAACCGTTACTTTCGTTCCAATATCCCGACGAATTCGTCGAACGATATTTTCACGCGTTCGTTAAACATTTCTCTTTAAATTGCAAAACGGGCAGCGGCGGTAAATTGAAAATAGACCCTTCCGGACAAAGGGTGGGGGGGAGGCGTGGATGGGTGGGACCGGTAGGTTAACAAACAGTTACTTTCGACCAGTCGGATAAAAGATTATACATTCAACAATATCCGAAAAAGGATTTCGATTTCAAAGTTAACATTACGCGTACGTGCCGCTTTGCAAAACAAAGGGATACTTACGCGCGTGTGTGTGCGTGTGCGTGTGTGTGCACGCGCCTGTGTGTGTAGGCGTGCGCACACACCGCGTGTGTGCCACCCAATCTGGGTCAGTGAAGCAGTGAAAAAAATAAGGGGAATGGCCGCGCGGTGTAGCGTAATATCGTTTGACCGAGTCGCGAAACTCTCCGACGATTTGTTCAATTTCCCTGAAATTCTGCCACGCTTTTTCCAGCTCCTGACAGGCGGGAGCGTTGCCGCTCCAAGGGAGCTTGTTTATTCCTGGACTCGTAATTAAAAATGGTCGGCAAATATGTATTTAGCCGGCCGGATATATCCGCGCTGCGAGAGTTCGAACGCGGTCGTTGAACCGGGTGGTCTACGATTCATTCGTTTTTCAGATATTCCCGATATTGAAATCGGATATTGGAGCTCGGTCAAAGAAGAAAAACAACGAAATTAATTGTTCCTCGAATCGATTCAACGTCAGTGTGGCGATTGGCCGCGCCATTTTACACGAAATATTGTTACAGATCTTAGGTCAGCGAGAAACTTGGAAACGTTTCGTCGATTTTACGTGTAAACGTGTCTACGTTGGATCGAATTGCGCGACGAATCTCGGTCCACCGAGACCCCGAGAGAAATCTTTCTCCATTACGAATGAAACGCACGGTGTGTTTCGTTACTGTAAGAAAATACGTTGAAAATACCGGCAAGAAATATTCACGTTTCTTGCTGCTCGGCTCGTACACGAGGCACATCGGAATTAATTATTCCTCGAGTCGATTTCACGATAGAGTAGCCAGCCACGTGCGAAACGTGGAACATTTCACGTTTCGTATTTCTCGTCGAATTGGACGAACGAGGACACGTTACGGAGAGCTACGTTTCGAAGTTCAGAGAACGTTTCGATAATCGTAATCTTTGAGAATCTAAAGATAAACGTGTACAACGACGTGATAAAATTGTACAAGAAGATGACCACTCTGCGGACGATAAATATATTTCTGCTTCTACCGGCTCGTGAAAAATGTATCTTTTCGTTAAAATTAAAACGTACCGTGTAATTGTAAACGAATGTGTTTCTCTCGTTTTCAACGAAGTTTGTTCGCGATACAAGCTCGTAATTGTAGCTCTCCTTTGTTCCGGACTTGAGAAAAATTTCGTTTCCGTTTTGTTCCTCGGGTCGAATGAGTCCGTTCCTCGAGAAGTTATTTAACGTTTCGTAAAGTAACGTAGCAACGAAAACGAAAATTTGTCAATGAATTCGACGAGATTCCCCCGATGAGAATGAGTTCGAACACGACCTCGTTCGAAGACGTGTGCATTTGTAACGATTAAAAATAGTTTGAAAAACTATTGACCCTGACCGGCCAAAATATTTGGCACGTACTTTAGAGCACTTGGCGGTTTGCTATCGTGTAAAAATACTATGGAGAAGATCGCTATCGCGGTCAGAAATTTATCAATTTTGAAATTTAGTCTAAATTTACGACCTCTGTGTCTCCGAACCGTGTCAGGATGAAGTAGCGATGGGATCGAGCGTATCGCGGAAAACTATTTGTTAAATTCATTAACAACGCTGAATAGAAGAATAAAAGTAAACTTTCCGTGTAAGTAATCATTAATAGGTGTACAAATAAACAGGTAATCTACGCAACGTTTTAAATTACAGAAAGGGTGGTAACGATAAAATATCCTCGAAATTGAACAACATCCTTTCCCGTGAACAAAAATCCCAAGGCATCAAAGTTTATTCCTTCGTGTCTGAAAGTGTCTCGATTAACGATTTTCCGACTGCACTGTTGTCACTTGTTCGTATTCATTATCAACTCTTGGATGCGAACAATTAGCAACGAAGAAAAAGCGAAGAAGGTATAACGAGAGGGGACAAAGACAAAGCGATGGTTGCGAAAGTAAAAAGGGTGACGCGAATGGTCAGGGAAAACCTTTTCGTACCTTCGGGACGATGAACGTTCCGTGGTATATTCTTAAAAAGGTGGAAAAGAAAAGCACGAAAGGTGGTCCTGACCCAGATTGATCGACCCTTCGTACCATCTGGGAGTCGTGGTTATCGCTGGGAGCCGGAGTATCGTTTAATTCGCTACTGGATACTCGAATTTTATTATATAAACTTGTATATTCGGGTGCACGCGACCGTTACTCCGCATTATTATGTCGCGGGAAATTTCGAAACGGACGGGGGCGCGGTTACAAATGGCCGCGAATAAATCCGGGTAATCAATTCTTCGCGATACTCGGGCAACATTGAATTTTATCTAGGACACTGGCAGAGCGCCGCGACCATTAACCACGGTTCTTTATTTATTGCTAGCGCAACAGGGTTTCTAAGCGCAAACATTTCCACAGATACGTAAATATTTGAACGCAAGTTTACGTTGCAACTTGTGTGCCGGGTAAATACCGGGACGTTCAATCTTTTCGATTCGCTACCCGCAATTCTGTATACAGATAGAGGCAAACAAAATCGTATTTTGGTTAAAAGGTTCTCATAAAACTGTTACAAAGAATGTTTGCCGAAGTTTCTTTGCAACTGCCGCAAACGATTGGAGAACTTACGAATAATTTGGAACAATAGGAAAATATCGCGCGACGAGGTGTACCTTCGTCGAAATGTTCACCGACGAAAGTTTTTTCGAATATCGGACACGATTTATCGACCGGTTCTCAAATTGTGTTCCGGAGAATGTACCCGCGATCGGTG
Organism: Ptiloglossa arizonensis; assembly: GCF_051014685.1. NCBI lineage: Eukaryota > Metazoa > Arthropoda > Insecta > Hymenoptera > Colletidae > Ptiloglossa > Ptiloglossa arizonensis. The sequence goes on from NC_135056.1 coordinate 15,082,403, forward strand.
ATTTATCAGTGTTGTTTATCTTGGTGAAATTCATATCCAATTAATGGGAGAGAGGTAAAGTTTTCGAAATATATACCGATACCGGTCGTTTTCCGAATGCGCTTTTAAAAATGAAATTGATCCGCGATTCGTTGGTTTTACCACGCTTCGAGAAATCGATGCTTACGTGTACAATACGGTAGCGGCGTAATTTTTCAATTTGTTTATTTAAACTCGTTTCACGAAAAAAACAAAAAAGAAAAAAACACGCGACTGTGAAAAATATTCGTCCACGAATATCACGTTGACCCAATGAACTCGAGTTTATCTATTTTATATGTGTTTCTGGAATCGGTTCGAGATACGTTCCGAATAAATGGAACGAGATATTGAATACCCGGGACTCAACGTTGCTGTTAACGCTTCGCCGGAATTTAGAAATTCCAGGGATACATTTCTTCTTTTTTTTCACGGGACTCATTTCACTCGGTTTCTCCGTGAAATCCTTTCGTTACTATTTTTTAATTTCCTTTGACGGACCGTAGCCGGTGGAAAGTCGTTTTAGGTGTTTTGTCCACGGATTCGGCCTGGTAACGCGCGGAAAAATTGAAACAGAGGATTTCCATCGACCAGGACGAATCGAACCCTGTGAAAAAATCGAACAAACGGGCGCACCATCTTTGTGTTCTTTGAACACATTTAGAGAGGGGAGACTATCTTCCTCGCGTATCTCGTCGGATTAAAGAGCGCAACCGGTGCTCGATGCGGTGTGAACATCGCTACGGGAAATAAAATTGGTTCAAACCTAGATTAGCATCTCAACGTCGTGGAGTGTTCGATTTTTCATTCATTCCCGTCGTTAGACATTTCACCGAAATAGGTTACACGATCGTAGATTAATCGCCCCGCGTTCCGTGTTACAATTAAAAATTGAACGTACCCACGGCTGGAAATAATATTTTTCCCCGTACGAGTAACAAGCGCGCGAGTAATATTTTTTCCATTAAATTGTACGTACGTGTTTTTTTTTTTCCCCACCCCGGAAAACTCACGCAACAAAATGAACGTTGACACACGAAAAACGAACATATTCGGTTCTCTAAAATTTGTAGTTCGTCGATAAATATAACGGCAATAATTGAGCGGGTAGCAACAATATTTGCGAAACTCTCGTATCGTGAGTTGAATAAAAATATGTTATTTGTTCTTTTATTTTTTTATTTTTTTTCAACGAAACTACGTAAAATATCATCGAAGAGCGTTGCTCCCTCCCCACCTGAATAGAAATAATTTCCCTCGGCGTGGTATCGCTTCGCGTCGTAAAGATGATCGCTATATATGTATATATATATATAATATATTCCATTGCGTGTCGCGCGATCACCCCTCAAAAATTCTTATCGCGATATCGATGGCTGGAATCGAGGTCTTCGCACACGGCTTGACAATTCACCGAGCTTTCGCGTGGAACGTATCGACGCGAAAACGGAATAATTCCCGGCGCCTGAAAACCTCGCTCCGTTGAAATAAATCGTCGATGAAAATTGTTAGGAATTATTGAAAGCTTTCCACCAGCTTGGCGAATTATTTCCGCGCCGAATGTTCCGATGCATCGTCGTACGCGACGACCTAATGGCGAGTACGTTCGGTAATTCGCCAACTGTTCTTCCAGCGATAAATGCTAAGAGGATTAATTTCGTCGATCGTTAAAGAGGTTTTCTACGATTATAAACAATTCGACGAGAACAATTCCACGTTGTTCCATGGACATTTTCACGGAAGTCAAGGTCCAAGCCATTCGTCGCGCAATAGGAAAGTTTATAACCCATTTGAAAAGCTTCCGCGACACAATTCCCAGCTTTGTTCATTTTGTCTCGCGCTTCGTGCGTGGACCGTTTCCGTGTATCTGGAAAGCGTGAACTATTCACGGTACGAATTATCGATACGACGATTGTACGTATGGAAAGTCGTGAGAAACCATTCGAGAACAATTAAAAAGTTTCCACGCGTGTGGTGTTTGAAGTAACGCGCGTACAAGAAGTTTCAGAATTGGTGAAGTAACATTTGCATGTGATCGGTATCGAGTAACTGAAATCCGTGATTGAAAAAGGGCTTATTTTTGAGAAATTTTTCCAACGACGCGTCTAATGTATAGTATACAAGTTTCGTACACACATCGAAAGTACACACTTTGAATAACGTTTCTGCGAATTTTCATTAAGAACGTATATAGTGAATGGAAGCGCGCCGGTTGTCAAACAGAATGAGAATATTCGTTACGGAAGTGTAATTCCATGCGCGAATGTTCTTACGTTTCCACGGAAACGATGTTACGCTTTGTAAACCCGTGTTTCTCACCCCTTGAGCGTAAACATCAATGAAAGGAAGGAAAAAAAAAAAAAAAAACACGCATCGAATATTTCTCGATGCTCGACCTTTTCACCGTCTCGTCGATCGATCTTACGAATCGACCTCCGTGTTCAATTAATTTCGCACTTTGCTCCGCGATAATCGTACTTATGGATATCGTCGAAAAATTAAACAAACCCGCGAGAAATCTCACACGGGAAAAATCGACGAGTTTCCACACCGGTTCTCATCGACTCGAGTTTCCGGAATAATATTTTCATTCGCGCTCGAGTGTACTCGGGTAGTTAAAAGGGTGCAAAGACTCCGTGAGGACATCTCGTGGAACGAGGTGCTCGAAATTTCGAACTCGAAGTCGTCGACGACGAATAAACGCCAATAACGAACGAGAAAAAAAAAACCGAGCTGGAAATTCCTCCGGCGCAAAATCTTTCTAATAATCGGCTTTCATCCGTGCTCGATATTTTCGATTTCGGGAAGAATGGCGCGCGACGTTCCCAGGTGGTCGAGCTGACAATTGTTGCATCCTCCGCAGACCGTGACCTTTTCGTTGAAATCCACGGTGTCCCGGTGGCCGGTTTTTTTTTTTTTTTTTTTTCGCGCGGAAAAAGCAACGAAACAATCTAATTAACGCGTCCGACAAACCGAACTATTCGTCGTTCGCGTCGACGTCGGCTGGTACAAACCGCTCGCGTTTCGCGCGAAACTGGAGCAAGGTTAACGACGAAACCGACCGGGAGGAAAAGTCGGAAACGCGCGAGGCGCGAAAACACCGCTCGGCGATACGTCACGATAAAGCTTGATAACGCGCGCGGTGTGGGGGCCGCGATGTCGTGGATAATTAACGCGGGCCATCGGTTACGGGACCACGATACGCGTGGGCGGAGCGAGTGTGGTTAACAGCGGGGAAAAAATAGGTAACCGTTGATGATGAATCGCGCCAATGGGAATGGAATTAACTTGTACACCGTGACCTCGAAAAGTTTCGCGACTCGCGCGACCACCATCGATAAAAATCTAACACACGAAACGAGATGTTCTCTCCTTCGCGTAGATGAGACAAGGTGTGCTCTCTTCGTCGCGAGTAGAGAAAATATTCTCGAAAGGAAACGCGACGATATTTCGCGAGAAACATTTTAATATGATCGTTCGATGTACCTTCGTCCCGGTTTTGGTTACCGGGAGAATAAATAATTGAAAAATCACCGTTGGAAATTTTTTGCAAATGTAACGACCGAGTTGAAACCGACCCTTCGGTTTTTCAAAGAGACGTGTAACGCGTGGTACGATAGAGCGTAGGTTCGATGCAGTAAAGGGCGAGCACGTCGCGCGGAAAATTTCCTTCCCCGATGTCCCTTTTCTTCCAGAATCTTTCCAGCCTCGGGGTTCCCGTTGCGCTCGACGTTTATACGCGTTTCGCGTAACACGACAGGTACGATCCTAATGTGACCTAGAACTCCGGAATTTAGAATCGAAGGTCGTCGATGTTTCATAATAAACGTTCATCAGATACGACGTTTCTCCCGGACGGTGATGCATCGTCTAAAACGACCGATGATGGATCCGCGATGCTCTATCAATGGTTTATCGAATAATAATGTCACTACGATATGCTGATGCTCTAATGTTTCACTTTCAATTATCCGTATGATTTATCGCGCAGTGGTTCGATTAAAATTTCAACTGAACGCGCTTCGGGTTACGTTTGTAAAATTATTTCAATCAGTGTCCTTCGTTTCGTACGATGAACGAGGTCTCGCGAACGCGAGATCGCGTTGTTTCTTTTTTTTTTTTTTGTTTCGTTTTCGCTGGAACCTTCGAGCGAGCGTTTCTGGTGCGGGCGATTATTCGAATAAAAATTCGGCTTAAACGACGCCGAATTCTGGATAAGCGGCACGAAGTTCCAACGATTGCAATCACGCAACGCGCCCTTTTCAACGGCCAAACTCTCCGACAGCGCGAAACTGTTGAAAGGGAAGTTAGGAAGACGCGGACTTGGAGTTTCGGCACAACGACGACGGGCTAGCCGGCGGCAGCCAGGTAGGGGCGAGGTCGCTGGAAGCTGTCTTTCACGGGTCGATACTCTGAGCAGCGCGAGCAGAACTCATGGTTCCGCCCATCGAGCCGAAATATCAAATCTTCCTCGAATTCTTCTTTGTTTTCTTTTTTTTTTTTTCATTTTTTTTTTCTCCACCACTCCGTTTTCAACGACGTCGATCCATCACACCCGCGAGTTATCGACGAACTGTTCGCTGGTTTCGCGTTGCGTGCGAACTGCGACGATCACGTTAGAAACGAAAAGAGAAACGAAGGTGTTCGAGCGGTCGCCACGGGGACATTTTTAAGTTTCGATCGATCGTCGGTGAAATTCCAAATTAACGATTTATCAGTGGGAGATTTATTTTTCTTTTCTTTTTTTTTTTTGATCCAGAGAGGAATATTTTGCGGAATCAGGAGAATTATGATCAAAGTCAATAGTGGTGAACGAAGGGAAGCACGGATAATAAAATCGAGGTATTAAATTTGATTTTACCGACATTTGAATCGTTCTAATTTCGCGAAACGTTTCTCTTTCCGTCTCTTCGATAAACGGATACTTGATAATTTTACCAATGAACCGAATCAAAATATAATAAGCGTGTTGCTAGTTTCGGTCGTGATGTTCGACGACCTTTATCATTTTAACGAACCAAGAATTAATCTTAATTATTATTCTCGGGTCGAGGATTATTTATCGGGATTGCGCCCGGAACGTCGACGTTTTTCAGCGGAGCGATTCACAAATGTTCTCCTCGCTGCTAATTCGGATAATTATCCTGCAACTGTGCTAAATTGAACGCGATAACGCGTGATCGTTAATTAGAAATTTATACTTTCCACGGTCACGGGGGATTCGTCGTTACAAGCTCGAACTGGAAATATATTTAATTAGCGCTCTCCTTGCGAAAGAACGATACGCGATGGACGAAATGGGAAAAGGGAATCGTATCTCTGACAATTTGTTGCGTCGTAGATGCGGGACTTGTTTCACCAAGCGTGTATAAATGGTTTTATGCGTTGAAATAATGAGCAAACTTTACGCGAACTTCGTTAAGTAAATAAGCTATTATTATATTACGACTACGTTTTCTTTTTTCCTCCGGAAATACACGTTCGAACTTACACGGTGATCGTCAGTATCATATTTTGTTATTGCGTGACAAATACTTCAACGAATAAATACGAATACGTGACGATAGAGAGGGACCGTTGGCTCTCGGTTAAAAACGACATTAATTCTTTAATACAGATAATCATTTATCGGTGAGAGTTCGTTCCAGAAGTGCGGAATACGTTCGAAAGTACGTCAAATATTTAATAACGCGCACGGTATGACGAAATATCAAAAAAAAAAAAAAAAAGAAAAAAAATCCCTGTGAAAATGAAACTTTACACGATCCATTTTTAACATCTACGCTCGACTCGACGAACTGCCTCCGATTTCTACCGACACCCAGTACATCAAAACTTCCGGGGACCGTAACTTCTTCATTACGAGCCCGGAGAGATTTTAATTTTCCACGAATAAAGAGAAATTAACCCGCTTTATCATGCAGATTTCACGAGGGACCGCTCGTGACTGGGAGTAGTCGGAACGATACAGTTTCGCGCAGTGGATAAAGCGTTTCACGATCAGACTCGTTACAAGTATCGGTTAAGAGTACTTACGGAGCTTGTGGTCGCGAGTTAACCGCGTGGATTTTTGTCTAGCCCTTCTTCAGCTCGTGAAGCCCAAGATTAACCTCTTTGGAACACTTTGATCCAGAAAATTATTCGTCGAGTTCATTCTATAGGACGTGCTTTCGGAGCACACTCGAGAAAGCAAATTTTTACGATCGGTACTACTGTATCGTTACCAAGAACGCACGGGATCGAGAAAGTTCCGTTATTTGACAAATACGTCTTTATTAAGAATTAAAATGATTCTTCGTATTACAATTTCACGAAGCGAAATATACGAAACCAATAATGCACGATTTAGTGAAAAAAAGAAACGTTTCGCTGAGCGTACAAAAATAATTTTGTTTCGATTAGGAAAAAAATCGAATTGTTCAAATTAGACGGTGCAGATCGTACGTGTACATTTTAAATCGATCTCGTTTCGTTCGAATTTTCCGAAACGAGTGGCACCTCCACCTGTAAAATTTATGTACAGTAATAAAAGAACAATGTCTACTAGATACCGCTTTTCGATTTTATCTTAGAAACTTTTCCAGGCGGTTGTATCGATCGAAAAAAATAATGTTCGTCCGATAGAAATTTTGCGTCTCCGTTTCGTTCGTTTCTCGCTCGAAATGTAGAACGATCGATGCTAGAGAAGCGTTTTATCGGTTTTATCCGGATTTTTATACGACTATTAGTTGGAATCGCGGTGAAGGATCTCTTCCGCGTTGGAGGATCTCCGTATCGCTGCAAAGAGGCGTTTAAAATTATCACCTGTGCCGTTGCTCGGTCAAGATCCCATTAAAGTCAATTAATTAAGCACGGCCAAGCGCTCGTGCGTGTTTTTCACGATGGAAAACAATACCTCTATTGTTTTTCACGTTGGAAAGCTAACGACTACCGTCCCGTCGCAATCCTCGTTGGAAACGCGTACCGATCCGGCCGAAGTGTAGTTCGGTGTACCAATTAGATCGATTCGCGAACTTTGTACCTGGTTGATCCTCGTCGACGCGATTCGTTACGATGGCTATCGTGGAAATGGAGCGAACCGAGCGTTGAAAAACCGCAACGATTTTCGTTTCGAAACCGACCTCGGAACCCGGTGGTTCTTTCTTTTTTTCTCCTATTTTTTTCCTATTATTTTTTCTATTTTTTTTTTCTCTAATTACCCTCCGTTCGAAACTTCGTAACCACGATACGATCACGGCGACGTTCGTTTCTCACCCTGTTCGTCGTTGCGAACTTCCGATCGTGTTATCGACGGACAACGAACACTACGGTCGAGTTCGACGAGAATTTATTCAGACGTCAACGAACTATTATGAAAAGCACGGATTTAGTACATCGATCCGAATAATAGGAACGAACTCGAGCGTGTTCGAACGCGAGAGCTCTCCGTGTACTCTTCTACGACGATTATTTCCCTTTTTCCACACGTGGTTAAACAAACCGAGAATTTCGTCCGAAGGGATTCAAAGTAGGTTGTTGCCCGGTAAACGAAAGTACTTTTATTATTTTCAATCTTCTCGCGCTTCGCGAGCCTCGATGAAATATTTTCGTTGCCAATAAACTCTCGCGGTAAATATATTTGGAAATTCGTTCAATTCGGCGGGCTTCTATCGATTCGCGGTACATCGAAAGGTCTCGATCGGAAATTGTTTCGAGATAAGTAACAGCTTCGTTACGATCGTTTTCAAAATTTAGTCGATATCGTTTCAAGAATGGAAATGGGTTTACATTTTTTATACAGAGTGTAAAGAAGACACGTTTGTTCGTTCGAGGCATCGTTTTCTTTTGTTAACGCTTGCACGATCGTGAATACAAAAATTAACGTACAGAAGTTATCACGTGGGTTAGAGACACATGAAAAATCGTCGATGGTAAAAGGTGTCGATTTTGATTCGGAATACAAGGCGGGTACGAAAATTGAATTTTACCTTTATGTTCGTCATTTTATGGAAGTTTTGCGGCAACTCGATTCATCTCTCGAGCTGCTGTCTTCAACTCGGTCAGGGACTCCTTGGCTACAATTTCAGATTACACGTCTCGTCCTGTTTTCTGCTTCGCTCGAAATGAAAGTTTAAGTATTTTCTTTCTTTTTCTTTTGGACACCGGAGTATTTTATATTCAGGTGTGAACGGTTCGTGTTTAAGCCGGAGTAACCAACAGCGAGACGGGAATATTAAGAATGCATTTCTCATGTTGCAGCGAGCAGAGGTTGCAAGGAAATAGGAGGAAATAACGCTTCCTTCTACTAACAATGAGTGGAGAAGGTCTAAGTGTGAATATGTGCAATGAGATGGAACATGCCCGGAGAGGAGCAATGTCCATCTCGTTCCTCTCCATTTCAGAAACGGAAACGTTGATGCGTCTACGTTTTCGAACGCCCGGATGCAAATGAGGAATATCGATTCCCTCGACGTGGTACAACCAAAAAAACCAGGACTGAAATATCCGATTTCGGATTGGCCGACACTTTGAGACGTTCATTCGAGAATATTCCAAAGCAGTGTTTCCGATAAAGCCAATCTTTTAGCGTTACCATGGTGCCAGAATTAAATTATCGTTTCTCGTATACGTTTGAAAATTATTTTCAAATAAAATACGCTCGCGTTCGGAGAGTTTGAATTCAATTTACACTCGCGCGATACACATTGAAACTTATCACTGGCGTATAATAATCGAGTATAAAATAAAAAGAGATCGTACGGAGAGTTCGTAATGAATTATTCATTGAAATATAAATCTTTATCGATCTCGATGGGCTAGATGATAAGACTATTTAACGGTATACTTTTACGAAGAATTTAAGACACTATTCTCTGCATTGACTATGACCGGAAATAAACACAATGACTGGACGAAAATGTCTTTTGATTTGTTCGAAAGCTCTTGTTGTCCAGTCGTGATCAATACGTTTATTTTTATCGCGAGCCATTGATTGGGATCTGTTTTGCATTCGCGTTTGTAACAGCGAAAAATCGTTGTTAAGTCAGGGCCGTCTCGAACAACGAATGTTCGTTTGTTGCGTATGAAAAACATTGTTACCGAGCGTTCGTCGAACGGAACCAACCGAGCGTGTTCAGGAACGTAACAGCTTGAAACCTAATTCGAGGGGGCGAATCGAATTCTCGAAACTCGTCGACCGGTGAATCGAAAACTGAAATAAAAGACGGTTTAATTGCAAAATCGAAAAAAAAGAAAGAAACACGAATTCCGTCTTTTTCCACGAATACGAGATGTAGCTCGTAAATGGCCAGGGACCATTTGCTCCGAAAATATTAACTAAAGTTACGTCACGGTTTTGGAAACACGAGCACTCCGAAATATTCGACGAAACGAAAAGCTTCGAGTTACTCGTAGCCGTTTGATGTTTTATTCTCGGCAATAAAAGTAAACGATTGTTAAAGAACGAGAGATCGAAAGTGACGTCCATCGTTTAATTTTTATCACAATCGGGACAACCCACTTGGAATAATTCTTTTGCGATATCTTGGAGTAAAGTTTCCAGTCACACAGCGTCAAGGATATTGTACGGTTCAGAATAGGCGAGAAATAAAGAATAATAAAATTGCATTGTAGATTTCGATTACGAGAAAAGTGCATTTGAAAATCAATCTGTTACGCGTGCATTCGATTCTACGTGCACTGTATAGAATCGTGGGTCGAGATTCGCGGTACAAATGGGAACAGGGAAATTCCATGACTCGAAATAGGACGAAAATAAAGAATAATGAAATTAGTTTAACAACGTTCCCGTAGACTGTACGACCATCGGTTAGACGGTGACAAAGAGGAGGCGGTTTTTCAAATAGCGTGCTCAGATTTAATTTTGCAATATCGCCGAATGCGAATTTCCGTCGCGAATTCATCGGAAGGTTTCGTTCGCGCGAACGCGGTCCCGCGACTTCGCGAATACTTAAAAACGTACCGAAAGAAAAATGAAGAAAAAGTAGAAGAGGAAGAAGAAGAATGATAATAAAACGATGACACAGAACGGTATTTTTGTCTCTCGTTAAACTTCTTAGGTCTTGCTTCTACGTGCAATTCTTTACTTACTGGTCCCACGAGCGAGACTTTTTTACCAACGTTCTTTGTTTCCCTCGAACGACGGTCCGTGTGCTCGAAGAAACTACGGAATTGCAAGCCGCTGCGTGTACTTTCAGTTGAATTAGTTAACTTAAAAACTCCGTCTCATTTCCCATCCGTACACAGTCTGTCACGCTAGACCGTACCGTCGATATCCCACGCCCTTAATTTTAGATTAATCTGAAATATAGGAATAAATATACCACCGAGATTGTATAAAAATTAGCATTCACCGGTGCATACGATGTCGCCAAACACGTTTCTTAGATCGTCGAGAATGTATCTCTCTCCGCAAGATTGACTTTGGTAAAAATAAACCGAGATTTCAGATTAGGCGAAAAATCGAATCTTTCTTTGTATGCATTTCTCGAAATGTTGTTCCCCGTGAGAAAACAATCCCTCTCTGTTCAACGAGAAGCAACATTTCATATTTTTGTATTCGTTACTTTGATCGTTTTATTACAATTTATTCCTTCATAGCTTCTGAAACTACAGGTGTCCGGAACAACCGTCGCTAAGGAAGTTTCGATATCATTATTTTTAAAGCTCGGATTACCGCGAAACCGGCCTCCTAAAAATGATTGTTTAACCGACCGTGTGCAGCGGCATTTTAAACCTCTCTTCAAGGTAAACGTAAACATCGTTCGAAAGGAAAAATCTGGATTTGCATCGATTTTCTTGGAATTGATTCTCAAAATTTGTATCTGTTACAATCTGATCGATCCAATCTCGGTAAATCGTATCGTTCGTTTCTACGAAGATCTTTCGATCGATAGACACATACTAAATCGTTATCGCGAATTCGAACGAAAGAGAACCGATCGGGATCGTCTCGCGAGGGGAAAATCACGCGATGGAAAAACGTGATACGACACGATGATAGTCATCTACTCTTACGTACGCGTATTTGTATACATTATGCGCTCCGAGGGTGTAACAATTCTTAACAACGCCCCTTCTATCGCGTTTCTTGCAAGTTACCGATGCTTTCGCGCCCGACAGATTGTACATTCTTACTTTTTTTACGCTAACGGAATAACTTCGGTACGCTTTACACGTTACCCTCCTTTGGTTCTCGTTTGCGCGACAGCGAGTAAAGGTATCGCGTCTCGCGTCTCCATTTTTATCATACCTTGCGCGAGCTCGAAAAAAAAAAAGAAGAGAGAAAGAGAGAGAGAAAAAAAAGAAGCACGCACACGTATGCGTGCGCACACGCAGAGCGAAAACGAAGTTAATAAACTGCGCGAAATGCGATTTAGCGTTGCGCCTCCGCGAGAAGGGCGCAAAAAGTGAAATTTCGTTCCGGTGATAAAGATTCCATTGTCTTTGTAATAACCTAGCCGAGCGTGAAGCTACTTTTCGGGACTGGATTCTTATTGTTCGCCGAGCGAGCAGTTTCGAGTCGTAGCTACTTTAAACAACAACAACAACTACTCTCGGAGAACGTTCGCCGAGCATTTCACGCTGATTTCATTGAAACTTCGCGGGTTTGCGGAGCGGTTCGAAATAACGGGCGCGTATTTTTTTTTTCTTTTCCTTCTTCTTCTTCTTCTTCTTTTTTTTTTCAACCCGCGATAACTCAAGTTCAAGGGACGAAATTACCTACCCCGAGAAGTTTCGGCCTCTCCGACTCCGGAAACGGTGATACGAGCCTTTCGGGAGAATATTTATCTCAACTTTCGACCGAACGGAAAATGAAATTCGTCTGCGGTATCGACATAAATGTCGGTCGAAATTAACCGGGAGAAATCGTTACCTTTCAATCATCGATCTGTCGCAAATAAAACGTGGTTAACGGTCGCGGAGTGCATCGAACGTTTGAGAAACGTTGCAATTTTAACGGATGGAGAACGTTTCTTAATCCCGTCGCTTGATTTTCGTTCGACGAGGCCTTGGTCTCGTGTTTCGCTATACGTCTGGCGGCGTTTAAAAATAAAATTAACGCCGATCGAGTTACAAGAATCGTAGCGAGGAGAATTCGCGTTTCCACGTACACGGTAGACGGGATATTCTCTTTTAATATCTCGGTCGGGGCCAATAAAATAACAAGCCGGATGATGTACCACCCCCACCTCTGTCTCTAATAAAGAGGAAGTGGGTGTATTCGTGTGTAATTGAATTCGACCCAACGTAACGCAATTACGCGAGCACATGCAGATATGAATGTTCGTTGATACGCACGTGCTACGTGAAAAAAGACCAAACGGTAGGATCGCGCGGCCTTTCGAGAAAGGAAACGTCCCCATTTTCCGCTGGGCCGCGAAATTCTTAAAATTGACTTCCGTCGCAACGGCGGGCGCCGCGATTCAATTACGAATCTCGCGACACTCGCATAAATGTTTGTCGAAGCTACCGAACGTGAATCGAATCGCGACAAGGGCCGTGGACGACTCGGACGAAAAATTTATTTTCATTGATAATGACTTCCCTCGCGGGCTTTTGTAATGCATCGGTTTACATTTTAATTAACACAACCGCGTCCCCGTAACGGACGGAGCTCGCTCGAATAAATTACGATACGAAAATACCGCGTTATTACGGGGAACACGATATATTATCGCAAACCCGTTTATTCGTATTTTATTATTATCTCGTTCCTTTCCCACGGCCCGAAACGTTTCGTTGAAATTACAAATGGAAAACTTCGTGTAAATAGCTCCGTGCGATGTAATTCGTGATTGCGCGGCCCTCGACGCGCGTTCCATTCTGTCTTCCTCTGTCTCGTCGTTGTTTCGTTCTTTTTTTTTTTAAATATCGGTTCTGGCGACGACGATTAATCGAAACCGAGAGAGAAAATAATAAAAATAGAGGGAGATGGGTGAAAAAAGAAAGAACTCGAGCGAGAAAGAGCCGCGACATCGTTAACCAACCGTTTCCGGCGTAACGGTATCAAAAGTACGAGAACTTTGGACACGAGCGTTTACCGATTCGTATAAAATCGTCCCGACTCTGCAACGATTCCTCTGTGTTCCTGATACCGGTCACCGGAGCATGAAATAAATCTGGTAGCTGCATAAACGAGCTACCCGGGTTAAAGGGTACATCAAACGTACACCGGTAGTCTCACAGGGAACGTCCAACAAGCCCGCGATGTCTTGTGTATTGGAGCGCGTGCGCACGGTCTCGCTCTCGCTCTCGCGCTCGCGCGCGGGAATGCAATTTACATCATTATATGGCGAAACGTACCGCCATTTAGGTGCGCTGAAAGCCTTCTGGCCTCTATTGTAGACGTAGGCTTTCGGCGCAATTAGCGAGCTGCAACGACTGCCGAGTGTCTTGGGTTAATTTTAGGCTCGAACGTTTGCCGATCTTTCGCTTCGATCGACCGTAACCGCGTTTCTCGACGATTTCGTGGAAGGAAAGGTCGCGTCGAGGGTAACGGGACGCGATCGTGATTTTACCATCGATCTCGCCAAACGGTTAACGTCGTAATTTACCGTTACAGCCCGCTGGTTATTTTAGCGATCCTTAATTTAAGAGCTACAATGCATTATCGAGTACAATGAACGATGTATCGATTCCCGTGTCCCGAATTGAAAACACATCGCCTCGTTAAAGTCGCGATAATGAGGTGACCTTTGCTCCCTTCGTTTCAAATAATATTGTAATTAAATTCGATCGTCGATTTGAACGAGTTTCTCCGCGCGACGACGAAACGGATGAGAACGGGGACCCGAAAAGCGAAGGGAATCGCGTTCGCGATCTGTGTATACCGAATCGAAGACACGCGCGGGGATTTTAATCTTTGTGGTGTCGGGACTTGAATATTCTCGAAGTCGTTCGGCGAAGGAAATTGTTACAGAGGAAACGGTTAATATTCTTGCGAACGCGGAAGGGTGATTCTCGGGATTGCGAGCGTTCCGTGGTCGGAGTACGTTGTTTCAACTTCTTTCGAACGAGGGAGAGGAAACTTTGAGAATGTTTACGGACAATAGAACGCGTCACCGAACGTTTCCGTTTTATATGGAATATTTTCGACGATGCACGAAGGAACGGTTCGCGCAACACGGTATATTCGGTTCGGGAAAGGACGTTTACGTTAATGAGGATCATTTCCTAGACGGCGGAATTAAGGAGGTCTGAAGGCCAACCGGGTATTAGTTACGGGATTATAAGGCGCGTAATCTGCAGGATTATAAGGTCACAGGTACATCGGGTATACGATTATGAAACTACGAGGCGCGATACGGGTCAGCAAAGCTACAGGTGTACCAGATACAGGGTTGACGAGGCTAGAAACATTTTAGACGGAGGGCATCGCAGCTACGGATGCATTAAGTAGATGATAGTTAGGTTAGGGGTGCATTAGGTAAACGATAATTAGGCTACCAGGTGTATTCGGTGTAGGTTAGTCACGCTACAGACGCATTAGGTGGAAGTCACCGAGGCTACAGGTGCATTAGGTATTAATGGTGAAAAATGGATACCGTACGGTATTCTATCCGAGATCAACGGAAAATGCGACGGGGAGGAGGTAGGTCCTGTTCATTGTGAACTTGTGAAAGAAGGTGGCACCGTTAACTCGGAGTTATTGTTAACGATAAATGTCTCGTTACGAAGAGAAATTTCCTTCTATCGTGACAACACGTGCAACGGCCCCGTGTCTCGAAAATAACACCACGATTTGTACGCGATGATCGAATTCTTCGAACGACGAAAAGTTTCACGGTGACGGAGCTACCGTTTTCGATCGCGAAACGTGGATCCACCGGTCTCGAAATTTGTGAACGATTCTAGATCGTTTACCATCGTTTGCGATTAAATTTCTTACCCCGTACTTCGGTTTCGACCGACTCGTACGAAATAATACCGCACTTCTCTTGAAAAGTTTTATTTAATTTAGTTAAAAGCGCGCCTCTCTCTCACTCCCTCTCGGGAAACGAGTCAACACAGCGCAAACATCTCGAAGACGCTTGCTTTGTTATTCCACGTCGCGTTATAGCGCGTGTCCCTTTTGCAATGGACAGGTACAACTTCCCGGAATAATTGCGTTCGTGCACAGCAACTCCTGAACTGTTGCAATTGTTGAATAAGTGCCCGAAGGCGCTCTAATAGGTGTTACCAACTTTCGCAACAACGGCTTTACTTAAGTTCGATTATCACCGGTTGGAATCGTTCCGACAGGGCTTCGCGAAACTTTACCCTGGTCATTGTTCCCGAGACGGGTCTTTTTTCCTTTGTACGTGTTTCAAACGATACGAACGATCTCCTCTGTTGGTCCTCTTTCACCACTGGCGGCTCACACCGAGTAAAAATTTCCAATTATTTATCACGCGGAACGTTTAAACGAAAGGGACAGAATTTCTGGTAATTTCGGATCGAAAGATCCCTCGCGTTCGTAACCTGTGAATTTTACTGCACAATTCGAAAAACGATTTTTCGTAGTATCGAAAACGATCGGTCTCCGATTTCTTCCTACAGTCACCGATTAATCGTTTTTCATAGTATCGAAAACGATCGGTCTCCGGTTTCGTTCTACAGTCACCGGTTCGTCGTTTTTCATAGTATCGAAAACGATCGGTCTCCGATTTCTTTCTACACCGGATCGAGTAGTATCGCGGATGATGGACACCTAGTCGGTATCCTGTCGCATATGCCATTTGTTCGTGCTCCACCCTAGTTTCCAACACGAACAAAGAGATCGAATTGGAGTAATTCCGTTCGATTTCTTATCTTTCGAATTATCGAGCACAGAGGGAATCGAAAGACCCTGAACTCCGGTCTCCAAGCGACTCCAAGGAAGTTTTAATTACAACCCACTCCCGGCCCATTTTTTTACCGCTGCAGTTTAATATAATTCCATCGGGTTTTTCAAGTAGCGTGTTCACATCGATGCCAAGGTCGCTAAAAGTCAAACAAACTTTTAATATTCCGATATCGTCGAATGCAAAGCGCGCCGAGTACCCTGTTCGAGACCCTTTTCGTCCTCGATCGATCGCTATCGTGCCAAAAGTGGTCCTTAAAACGTACGTTAAGACACCTTTGGTGTTGATTTTTTTCGATTGCTCTCTTATATATCAAATTCGATCTCACGTTTCTTCGCCTATTCCTCGTTCTCCGTTCTCACGATCTTTTGAAGCTACAGATCGAAGCTCCAGTTACTATATATTATTCTTTCGATCGGAACCCAAACAAGAGCGAACCGTGACACGGTTGGTTTTCTTTCGTTTCTCGGCTTTCGAGAAACGAACATACATTCGGTGTTCGCGGTATCTTGCTAACGTCCGAAAGGAGAGATTCGACCACGGATAATCAACACACACCGCGCGACGAGCGTAACTCCATTAGGTCGAAAGCCGAGAATGAAGCGCGATAACAGTTCTAATTGCAGAAGCGAACGGATATCGAGAGCAACGAGCCCGGCGTGCCTCGAGAGCGCCTCGAATTTAGCGCTGCTCCTCTCTAGGCAGCCTCGACGCAACGTAATTTCCATTGT
The DNA here is from genome assembly GCF_051014685.1 of Ptiloglossa arizonensis. NCBI lineage: Eukaryota > Metazoa > Arthropoda > Insecta > Hymenoptera > Colletidae > Ptiloglossa > Ptiloglossa arizonensis. The sequence goes on from NC_135056.1 coordinate 15,098,976, forward strand.
TACACAGCGAAATGTATTGCCACTCTCAATTAGGCGAGCTGAAAGCATCATTGCTATTGTAGGCCTAGGGCAGCGCGGAGTTCGAGGCACCGACCGACCGGTCGTTGATCCCAAATTTCATTACCTCCACCTCTGGCCTGGATTCACTTTAACGATATTAACGGCGCATTATTATGCAACATTTACGCGACGTCCTGAATTAATTAGTAAGAAACGATTTACCACCAATACGTAATTAAAGCGTCGGACGATTTTCAAATATCCACCCCCGCGTGCTACCTGATCGGATATCGGTGCACCCTCGGGGATAAACGCGGAAATTAGGGGTGTCCGCGATATTTCGAGAATCTGGGTTGGCGAACTTACGACCCGATTCGTCTCGTTTATTCGTCACTCGTTCGAGATTGCAAGAATCGGTGTTTAGCGAAGCTTTGTAAAGTTAACGACCACGACCATTGTTCGTAGATGAAAAAATCGTTCGTTTGTAGGTACTTGGAGAGGGAATCATTTATATTCGGGTAAAACGGACTTACGAGGAATCCACGAAGACCAAATTCGATCGTGAGTATTTTCATCTTTGGTCCAGTAACCCCGGACAATCCGTTTCGAGTTTAACGATAAATAGTTTCTGTTCGACGTGGCTTCGAAAATTTGAATTTAACCTGTATCTAGCGAGCTGACCAAAGGAGATAAACTTAATCAGTGGAATAACACTTAATAAATCGGGCCGGTATCGCCGAGAGACGAACACGTACGATTAGTCGTTCAATTATTACTAAATGAACATGCAAATCGAATTCGCATCACCCGATATTATGGTCCACATTTCGCGCGATTATATATGCGATTCAGACTGCAAAGGTACACACGGAAAATTCACGGTACGTAAATAGCGATTTGGTTGGTTTTGCCCCGGTGCATTTTCCGAACGATGAACGCGGAATACACGATAAATCGAGAACCCCTTAATAGACTGCAAACCCTTTCAAACGATTTCTAAAGACCATCGAGGAAACTTTTTCGGTTGAAATAAATTAGAAGAGAGTACAGAAGCGAACGATTGGGTTACTGGATCAACTTAAGTTTCACTTTGAGCCGAGTTAAAATTCGACGACTTTTATCGCGTGAAAGAATTATACATAAAAAAATTTTGCTTACGAATATTAGAGGGAGACTCGTCCAAATTACCTATCAATCTACTAACAAGTGTTACAACACGGACAACACGCTCGTGTAAGAATTTTAGACTTCTTAATCCTCGATTCTCGTGTTCGAAACGATCGGTCTCAATTTAACCTGTCGACCGATCGCTTAAATATTTATATTCAAATTTTTCTTCATACAATATCAGATACATCTTTTTGAATATTTATATTCAAATTTTTCTTCGTACAATATCAGACTATATTTTTTGGAATATTTACATTCAAATTTTTCTCGATACAATATCAGACTATGTTAAACTATCTCGAGTTACATCGAAGCATTTTCCAAGCGTAATAAATCTTACGAAGCAAGATCGCTGACAATTAAATCACCAATTCGTACGATACTAGTGGGTTTCTCGAGGAACTTTTACGATCCATTGTATCCTCGTGATGTACTTTCTTACAATAAAAATAATTGCGAATACGTGTCTTTTGAAAAACATGTGTTCTACACGTTCGGGAGATTTTCGAGCCAAAGAGTTTGCGAGTGTACACTTTCCAAAGGAATACAAATATCGAGAAAACTTCTTTTCGAAATCGTTTCGTTCGTTCGGTATCCGTAGCGGTCGGATGAAAATCGAATCTCGATTCCAGGATCACGGTATCCCGGGAATCGGAGACAAGGTCTGCTCGATTAATTCGCTCTCCGACTAAATGACAAGCAAGCTGAGTATCCTGGACGACGCGTACCAGGACACGTGAAAGCGTGTCTGTCTCGAGTGACCTTAACCGACAGATTGCTCAATTAGCGCGTCACTTCCTGATCTTCATAATCAGATTATCCGGGGACGACACGTTGGGAGTTAGAATTAGACACGGTTACACGGGGGCCTAGGTCAACCGTCTATAGCCACGCGAAGGGAACGCAAGGTCGCGGAAACGGAATGAAAAGTCATCGGCGAGACGATAACGCGTCTCGCTTCGTCGTTATCTGGATATACGAATAAACTCTGCGACGTAACACGCTGACACTAAACGCCGCTTACCGCTCGCACGTTGCGTTCGTGATAATTAATCCTGCTCGGGTGTCGCGTATTTCTCCGTCGAGATCTCGTTTCGACGCGATACTCCTCGACGTCGAAACGAATTCCTGGAGCTAGAAAAAAAAGAGTAACTACGTCGAGACGCGGTTAAATTTACACCGATGACGTTAACATCGTAGATTATCGCATCGTCGCTGACAACGAAACGATGAAACGGTTTGGGTTTAGAATCGACGAGATCTTCTCGGTGTATTTCAATGCGACGTAGTCGGACTCGGAAGGTATTTTAATATCCCGTAGTTGCACTTTCGAGGTACTCCAATGCGACGCAGTTGGACTTTGCGGATATTCGAACGTGTCGCAGTTGAACTCTCAAAGTATTCCAACGCGACGTAGTTAAACCACTTAGGGTAGTCTAACGTGTCGTAGTTGAACTCCCAGGGTATTATAACGCGTCGTAGTTGGACTTCGAGGGTATTCTAATACGTTGCAGTTGAACTTTGAGAGTTTAACTGCGTTCGGATACCCAAACGACTGTCTCGAAAACGACACGATTCACGACACTGGCTAGGTAGCTTTAACGATAAATTTCCTCTAAAAGACGTGTACGTACGACAAACCGTTTCAGTACTTGAAACTCGTTCTCCTCGTTAACGAGGAGTCGACGCGATTTAAAACACACAAGAAGACGAAGAAGAAGAAGAAGAGGAAGATAATGTTCGACACGGCAAATATTAAACGAGTCGTGTTAACGCGTTCCACTGATGGAAAAGGCAGGATTTAAACGCGCGGAAACTGGTCGAATTTAACCGGTTCGCTTTCACGCGAGAATTGAACTTCAGTTTCTAAAGTCGAAGATGATGTAAAATTAAGAGAAAAAGTAGCAATGTCTTTACGAATGTTCCTATGTGCATGTTCTTTTATATACAGAGATTTTTTTAATTAATTCCACGAACTGTACCGATATGTTCCACGAGTGAAGATACAAAGATACGCCAAAAAATGTTCCACATTAAAAAATTACAAGAACCGTTGATGCAACGCAATGGAAAACAAAACGGACGGTATTTGTTTAACGTTTCTCCTCGAACCGAGTTTACCGAAATGGAAAATTAAACGATGGAGGTTCTAATACGTACATTTATTTTTCATTCGGAATACGAATTTTATTCCGCCGCACGGCAACAAATAACGGTCAGATTTTTCTGAAAAATGTAATCCTCTTTGCTTTCCAACAAATCTTTTGACTTGTTGTTCGCGGTTCTGTGTTTTCGTTGCTTGGAAAATTTTGATCTTTTCAAAATAATGATCGATCGAGGTACCCTTGAAATTTATCGTAATGGTAATTTCTTCTTCTCTCCCTGGGTACATAAATCTTTCAATTTATTATTCGCAGTTCCGTGTCTTCGTTGCTTGGGAAATGTCGCTCCACCCAGAGAGACAATTCCTTTCGATCCATCGCGTATGACCTATCGCGTAGGGCTCACGTGTCCTGAGAGTCGGGAAATTATCATTCGTGGACGTCCAATCCTATTGAAAAGCTAGGTCGGTTCGTTATACACATATCCCCCTTCTCGAGTAGCAAACTCTAGCCAACGTTGTCGACAGATTTTATATCATTCCGTTCGAGTTGATATGTTTTGACGGAACAATAAAGCGTGTGCCATGACCGTTAGGCGGGTAGGGGGTTGACGGTGGTGGTGGTGGTGGTTGCGGTGACTGACGTCAATGGGGGGAAACGCACACGACTATCGTATCGCGAGGCGTCGACGAAAATGCATGGAAAAAAAAAAGTTGTCCGAAAAGCGAGAGAAAAAAAAAAATCAGCTCCCGCGGGTATAGGAAACTGAACAATCGACGCAGGAAGCCGCGAGGAAAAAAACCTGTTATCTCGAACGGGTCAGGGTCATATGTGTGTGCGTTCGTGCGTGTGTGTGTGTGTGCCGCGTCATCAGTCAAGGTCGTTTTCACTAGAATTTTCAACGCCTTCGATTCGAACGTACACTCCCCTCCTGTTCCTCCTCCTCCTGAATCCGTCCCCTATTTTGCTACCTCTAAGCGGATAACAAACTTCCATTCACGGTCCACACCTGACGCGAACCGGTAAGGCGATTACGTTAAAATGAAATCAGGGGGACGAACCGGGCGCGTTTTCATTCGTTTTGCACTTATCCTACGAGTGTACGCGCGACCATTGGAAAAAGACTTACGGTGGCAAATAAACGCGTAGATAATAAAACCGCGTGGGAATTCCAAGTTTGTTAATCTCTCGGGGGTCGAGGTTCTATCTATCGTGGTCGTGGAAACTCGGTCGATCATCGGAGACACTCGGTGCTCGCGAAAAGAAAGACGCGCGAAAACGAACAACCTACGATGCGGGAAGCTGGTAAGTTACGGAACGAGACGTCAAAGAGACGGGTCTCGAGATTCCAGTCTCCGATGAAGTCACAGATACGGCATCCAGGGAGTGTTAAATGTAAAAATTATAAATTACGAATAATCGTAATCGTTTGGAGTAAGTTACGATGGAAACGAAACCAACAGTTTCCCGTAGACTCGCTAATTGCACTAGCTCCTGACACTACCGTGCACGACTCGCGAGAGGTCAGTTGCAAAGATCGCGGATCCGACCGATCGCGCATACCAATCTTCTCCGATACGATCGTAAAGACGGATCGTATGATCGTAAAGATCGAAAAGCGTAAAAAACGAGATAAAGGAGCAGATATAGACGGTTATACGAGCCTCCTGTCTCTTGCAGGTGACTTCTCGCAAGCCGTGCCGAGCAGTCACACGCGCGGGAAAAGTTTAATCTTCTCAGGTGCGCGCCGTTAAGCCGAGGAACTCGAAGCAGAGTTCGAGGCGTCCTTCTTCTCTCGAGTAAACAACTGGGTTCGTTCGTCGCCCGCGATATAAACGACCAGCCGGTCGATTTCGTATCAATTACCTTTCCCCACCTCTGTTGTGTCCACTCCGTGAATTCTAGTTTCTGTTCCGTAAGGTAAACCGTCAGCGTCAAGGCGAAGTTTTCCTGCGTTTCGAAGTGCACCGTCGACGCTACGACGACGTTGAGATACCGTCGCTTTGACGATGCTTTCGATAACGAAAATGCGACTAACCCCCCCTTCCTGCCCTCGTCGAAGTAACTCGACAACGCGCAACAACAAAGGCGACTCGGGTAGCTACCATCGCTTGTGACGTCACCGGTGATTGCTTATCACCTTACGCGCAACTCTCAAAAGCGGGCACGTACAAAAGAGCCTCTGAAAAGCACCAGGATGGGGGAGGGGGGGGGGGGGGGGGACAGATTATTCGTATAATCGATATGGAAAAACGGATGACCATAGAATCGTTCCTACAAAAGAATAGAAGAGGGGTGGGAGGGATGCACACACCATTGTCATGTCCTCGTTGATGTTCTCGGGTCGAGGTCGCACAGACCACCTCAAAGGCCACTTTGCAGCGAATCGTCTGATCCTTCAGTTTAACTATTAATTGCTCGTTTCGCCTACGAATCTAGTACCTCCCTTTGTCCTCGAGACGACAATACGGCGTGGTATTTGTCTAAATGTCGTGTCGTTCGTTTATGATAGTATCCAGGCTGATACCTTGACCTCGGATCACCGATCGGTAGCTATCGCGAGGGGTCTGTTAGAATATTTCCAAGGACCGTGGACGTTGGACACCTTGACCAGGTTACTTTTTTTTACGAACTTTTGGAGGGGGGAATATTCATACGAATCGATCGGATTAGCACAGGATTCACATCCTTGCGAGTCGGTTCGAGAGAATTAGTTCCATCCTGGAAGAGGATGCGATTGTATTTATTTCCAACCGAGACAAACATCCTCGAAGCAGCCGATGTCAACTGCGCGCGGAGATATCACCAGTAACCAGTTCGACGGTTAGGGTGTGTCGCACCGATCATAAATTACACGTTTCTCCGTTCACCGTCGAGTGCTGTCGTTTTTCACGGGTCCTTCTTATTTGATTTTCCTTCGTGCGTTCTCTCTTCGTACGCACCCTACATTATTCCTCGATCTCGTTCCGAAGCTTGCACAAATTCTAAATATCCAGTCATGAATTTTTCTCGAGCAATCCTCCGCGCATTATACGCGTCAACGCGAACGGAATGTGAAAGAACTGTTCACCGATACGAACACTTTGATCACCGATTCGCTAATCGTGTCGTCACCGACCTCGACACGATTCCGTACTTTGGGTTCACATCGCGTCCGTTTTGGGTATTTATGCGCGGAGCCCGGTAGTTTCAATTTTGAGACCCGGTAACGGTTATTATTATATTACACACGACGGGTCACGTTGTTATAACAATCTTCGCGTATCGTCTTGCACGTGACTTATCGTGTTACGAGGTAACTCGAATACCATCCGTAGTTACGGAGTCATCGTGTGCAACCGTGGACCATTTTAGACGGAATTAATTATTCGTGCTGATAAAAATTTCATTAATGGAATAGTGAAAGGACACACACGTGCAAGAGTTCGAAATCGATGTGTAAGATTCTTAACCTTCGCCCTACGGACCACTTCGACCTAAATCTCTGTGCGGAAAACCTTTTCCAGTATTGAGCGTGTGTACACGTTTAACGCTCATTGGCGTTTAACGCAAGGAGATTCATCGTAAAGGTATTTAAATGCTCTCGGTTACGCTAGTAGTTAGATTTAAATGCTTCGTAGAAAGTGAGAAGTGCGTATACCTTTAAAAAGTCGTGAAAAGATTAAATAATAAATATCTTACATTGATATTTTGCACGCGTATTTAAATATTCGTTGTACGATTATTAATGAAAAGTAGGAATTATCGGTCGATGTTTAAGGCTCCGAAACGGGCGTTACACACGCGCGTAATTCGGTAAATATTTCGTACGAACGTGTAATAAATACGACGGACAAAGTTCTATCGGAACAAAAGGGGAAAACAACGGAGAGTTCAATTATATTCTCGTGGCAGCGCGCGAGTGTGTTTTCGCGACACGATTCGAAGCTGGAGGCATTGATCGCGAATAACAAAAAACGGCTACGCGCGCGAGTAGTACGATCCATTTCATTTTGCGATTTTAATTTTTCATTAGTCGTCGAGTTTTAAAATTCAGGCTGCACGTACCAGGCCGCACGGAAAATCCTCTCATACTTTTGTCCACATTCCGAACAGACGCTGGAACCCGTTGAATGCAGTATCGCGGCATACACTGTTTTTTCTCTCTCACCTTTTTCGTTCACGTATCAATTGCACAACATTCTGTTGTGTATTACATTCCTCGAATGCAATCGGATCGATCGGTTCGCGTCATCGAGAGAAACTAACTACGAAGGGACTAGAATCTCGTCGAAGTAAAAGACAATCGTTTGTACGAAATTCGAACGACCGAATCGAGGAACAAATCCTCATATCCGGGTAAACTTCTCTTCGAAGTAACGTATCGATGAACGATCGTCTGTAAATAAAATTTATATAATATAATATTATACACCGCGCTGAAAACTCTTCCGAGGCAAGAATAAGGTAACAAGTAGTACGCGTACAGTATTGATCAGACACTCGTCAGTAATCTAACCCTGTACTACTTAATTCCACCAAGATGCCTAACAACGAAATTATCCTCGATCCAAGTGAAAGTATAAAGAAGAAATAAAAGTTACCTCGCTTTTTTTACACGATACGTTACATCTTTTTTCATCGATATCCCATAGAGATACGTTAACGTGCGCGTGTGATGAACACTTGTTATCTATACTTCTAGTAACTCGAGAAATGCAATTGAAAATTTTGCTCGTATATTAAATTGCACGCGACAATGCAGTTTGTCGACAATGCATGATTGTTTCTCGACACTTTTACTTGACGATATTTTCATCGTAACGTAGTTTAAAAATAACACAGAAATTTACAGGGGAATCTGTGAATTTTTTTAAACAAATATGTTCTCGATTTACCTTTTCCACTTCGAATATTGGAGCACACATTCTTTCTCTCTCTCTCTCTCTCTCTCTCTCTCTCTCTCTCTCTCTCTCTCTCTCTCTCTCTCTTTCTCTCGATAACGCGGACAAATCCATTTCGCGAGTTCACCGATTGTAACCCGGTCGAATACCGAGAGAAACGAACGCCTCCGCCATTAATTGTATCGAAATCGAGCCGATCGATGGCGCTCGATCGGAAGACGTTGAAAGTTGTCCCTTGTGCTTTCCGGAGTGGCTGCCGGGGGACTTAAGAACGACAGGCAATGATCGTCACGCGCGATTAATTAAAGTCCGCCGAGCGGCTGCCTAGCCGACGACGCACTCGGTATTCGCGCGGCGCGGATCGATGCTTTCCACTCGGCGAGAAACGGAAGAGCGGTTAATTGGCATTGAAGTAGCTGACAGAAACACGATCGTCGACTGTACGTTTATGATCGAGCCGCTGAACGCTCTCCTGACGTCCATCCGTTCAGCCTCGTCTTTCCGGCTTTATTCCTGTCTTTCGTCCCGTTGGTTTTAAACGAGACGATACTTTCCACGGGGCGCGGGCGCAACGTCGAAATTTTCATCCGCTTCCTTCCGCTCGCTCGCGATCGGATCCCGATAGTCGACGATACGACTAACGAGGAATATCCGCCAAGTGTTCTTCCCCTCGTAATTTTTCAACGAAGCTTCTACAGGTTCGCTCAGCGATATAAAGGATACTCGTGTTATTTTAGTAACCAAAGTTCAAAGGACGGGACTACCCTTTAACGTTACCGTTCCAATACAATCTAAATTTTAGAAAAAAATTCTTCGAGGCGATGGAAAACGGTTCAGATAGATTCGAGGGGTAAGCGTTAACGAGAAAATGGTAAATTCCTCGCGGACTGTAAATTTAACGATTTCTAGAATCACCGATTCGAAGTTTCCAACCGTCGGTGTGTACCCAATGTCGTTTACAGAATGGATACGCTACCCGTGACTTCGTAGTAAAAATAATTCTCGTCGTTCGAAAAATGTTTCCCTAACAACCGTAAAGTTTGTTTTCGAAAAGTTCTCTCCGTCTCCGATAGTTCCCCAGATAGCATCAAGTGGGACGAAACTCTCGCCAGTTTCGCCCCTTCGACTCGAGTTACAACGGCTAAATAAATACGTGTCCCTTTATTTTCGACCGTTTCAGCAGTCCTGCGAAGTTCCGTGAAATTTAGGAGCGGCTAGGTGCGAAGCTTCGTTGACGCTTCTCGCTGGATCTGTTTCGATACCATTGACGCGGTTATGTTTTCGATATCGATACACCTGTAAACCGTTTCGCGGATCGTCTTCAAACGGTTCGCGACTTATCGGGATACGCGCAGCGATCGTGCACGATCGTGTTTCACGGAGTCGTGGACCGAGCGGACAGACAGGGGTCAGTCGCTCCGAGAAACTCGGTCGTTTGTTTCTTTTTCACGGTGGATGCTTTAAATTGCGAGCTAACGACGTGTAACGCTGCCGGTATCGATTTTAGAGTTCCCGTTCCTTTCTTCCTCGAGCCGGGACGTATTTGTACGACGGGAAGCTTCGTCGATGAAATTCCACGATCCGCCAACAGGATCGTACCGAATTTGTTCGGTTCGTTGCGTTCGATTCGCGTTCCCGTGCGATCGATTCGATTCTCCTCGACAATTTACACATTATAAACAACGCGACGACGCGAACGCCGGTCGACCACTGTTTAATTCAATATTCTCCCGTGTGTATCGTCGACACGAGCCGCGGCGCGGTCGATGCATTGTTAAAAGGCCGATGATGTTCAGACGTTTCAACTCGCAGGGAGTTGCACTCCTGACGAACGAAAACGGTGAACCTCGAAGTCACGAGTTCGTTGCACGCGATACGAAACGAGACGAACGTCTTCGCGGTATCGAGGGTTACGTTTACTCGGATACTGGATGAATACGTTCCGTTCAATCGGGTGATTACGATGTATCGTGTTTGCTCGTTCAATAGAACGATATCAATAGAAGGAAACACGCGACAAACTTGCTACTGGTGTCCATGATCGTGCGCCACGGGTGTTTCTATGTTTCTCGTTCCGGCTTCCATAATCGATTGGCCATTGTTAAAAAGAAAAACACACGTACCCCGGTTTTGTAAAATATAATATCCGGATTGAAACGTTTCAACACATCCGTCTGTTTGTTCGGTAGAAAATGTTTTACGCAAACGTTTCCGATTCGATAAATGGCTTGGGATTAATTGCAGAGAGACCGTTTCGATCAATGAACTTCGCGATAGGGCGTTCCACTCTTTTCCACCGTTTATTCGCGCAACGGGAAATAAATAATAACGTAATATTTTTCTCGCCCGATTAGATACGCGTGTACACAGGGTGACTCGCGCGAAACTGTTGCGAGCTTTCACTGAATCTAGATTTCCTTTTTCACTTCAAATTAAACGATTCGGGTGTACTTTCGACGCGCGAGAAAATTCGACCGTCGGCGAGAGCCAAGCCAAATTTTCTTTTCGCTCGTTCGAAGTTTCCTTTCGGGGATAAATGTTTCACCGATGGTAACTCTTGGTCGATGTTTGACGAAAAGAAAAAATGTTCAAAGTAGACGTTACTTTGTCGAAGAGCTGTCCAAATAAGAAAAAATTCTGCGCCGTCGTTTAAAAAAAGAATCCGGAGAGGCTTTCTTTTCCCCTGTCGGTCGCTCCGACGAAAGAAAAAAAAAGAAGAAAGAAAAAAAGAAGAATTTGTCGCGTACCAAGAGATCAGCCCTTCCGAACCATCGATTAAAAAAAACGAAACGAAGTCGATACCTTCGTTACTATCCGAGAAAATAGCGTTTAACGTGTTATATGGGTCACCCTGCGCACAGAGCGGTGGGTCTCTCTGCGAGTGTACGTCACCGGTGAACGTGCACACCGGTACGTACACTCTTTGACTGTGGCACATGGTAACAGTTTCATTGCAGCTCGAAACTGATCCAGGCTTCATAGACCGTGCGGTCGTCGGAACATTTGCGGGCTAATTGTCGCGAAGGCGTAAGCCGAGATCGATCGAAATGAAATTCTGTATATGGTCGGCAGAACGGCCGCGCCCGCCGATCCGTCGACGAATGAATACACGTATAATGTCGGTGGGCATCGCCAAAGTTCCACGACCAATGGAAACATCGCGAAAACGTACGGTTGAAAATTGGCGATCGCGGCCACGTAAACTTCAGATTGGGTTTATCGTTCTGCGGTGGTTGCCAGGGGTTTACCAGGGGGTTTAGTACGCGATTTCCCGTTAAATTGATGTTCCCCGGGATTAATAACGTCTATAAGGCGAACTTGTAATTTAATCTGCCGGAACGTGTTGTCGACGCCGCCGGTTCGAAACTCCGTACGATAGAATTACCGATACGCTATCGATCGAGTTGAAAACAAAAAAAAAAAAACAACGGAATTTTCTTAATACGAATCGATCGAAATTTACGCCTCGAACGTCCACGAAACGCTCCCCTTCTTGCGAGTCGAACGGTGTTTAAAACAGCGAAAACTATTAATTGAACTCCAATCTAGATTACGTTTAAGCGAACACGCTTTGGCGCGGCAGCGTTTCAATTCACCGGAACGAGCGTAATTAAGCGAGGTATGTACGTTTCTCGAATTGTTTACCGTACTCTGGCCGCATTATCCGAGCATTGTTTATTTAATTACTAACCTCTTGATGCATTTTGAATATTAATTTAGCATCCGCGAGCGGGATAAGGTTTGTTTAAAAGGATTTCGTAGTTTAAAAGTGAACGCGAACATCCGAGGAGCACTCGCTTTAATTTTCATCTCGTTTCCGGTGCGTGGAGCGAACAAACTCGAGTACTCGCGTTCCGTTCTTGCCGCGATGATAATAATTATTTCAGATTTCTCCCGCTCTTAGGTGTCCGTGGATACGACGTTCGAGAGGAATCTTTTCGACAAAGATAAAAATACCTGATACCGATTACGAACGATACGTGCGTGAAACGGTACGGATCGATGAAACAAATAATAGAAACGCGTACGAAATGAAATCGGTCGAACGCGAAGACTCGCGACTTCGATTTAAACGATCTCTACGTCCGTTCCTTGAAAGAAGTCGAACGCATCGTTAATCATTAGCGTGTCTTCGACTACCACCCTCCTCGAACAATATTTACATAATTCTGTATCGTTTCCAATTCAACCTCCTCATCGAGGAGTAGCGAAACGATCGAGATCCGGAATTCACCAACGACCAACGATGCGTTCGATCTCCTCCAATTTACGAAAAGAAAAGCACAAAGAAGATTCCCCCCAAGTGCAGAGAAATTCGGTCGGCTGGAATTCTCGGATCTCTCTTATTCTCGCTTGTATCGATTTATCGTTACTCGGTATCGGTGGAATACCAGCAGACGACCGTCGACGAAGCGGGTAGGCGGGCTCTTAATGCCCGCGGTCGTTATTTCGTTTATCTTTCGCATGGATCTTCTCGCCATTAATCGTAGGAACTTCGCCTTCCTCGTTCGCACCGGCGAGATCAATGTCGAGTGGTTGTTACTCTTGACCGAAAAGCGGGTCAGAGTTCAACGATTAGAGGGTGCCGTGTGAATTGATTCCGTCTGCCAGCTCCAAACAATATAATCCAGATTTGAATGCGTCATTACCCGACGCGATAAACCGGTCGCGATGGTTCCACCGCGACAACGCGTTCAACCATCCGGCGTCGTGTGCTGGTTCACGGATCCAGTTCGCAGTGTTCGATAAACGATAGATCGCGGGATCGTATCGGGACGGGTTGCTCGTCCGCGTTATAAATTTCCAAGCGGTCTCCGAACCGCCGCGTTCCACCGACTACTGAAATAATCGTCGGTTGGTCGTGGCGGTGATCGATACCGTTTCTTAATTAGCACGCAACGAGTATTACGGATCGTTCCAGGCGATCTCGCAAATTACAGTGGAATCGTGTTTGCACGGCGACGGACGCGAGCCTGCAATTTCCCTTGCATACGTAACCGCCTCGTACCGTAACACGGATCCTGGCGGTGCCCGCGAACTGCGGCCTGGTTTCACCGGGATGCATATGGCTCCGTCGATATCGATGAGGTCAATTAACGGGTAATTAGCGGAGAAAAGTGCCTGAAAATATTCGCGATAACGCGCACAGGATGAAGCTTCCCCGTGCCTCCCGATGAAATTCTATTACACGCGGCTCGCCGGCCCGTTCTACCGAGCAACCCGACTATTTTCCTCTTTTTCGAAAATTACAGAATTGGAACAATTTAATTGCAATTATCGATCGATGTGTTTCCATCGCGACCAGGGGATTTCTCCAAGGTTTTCCCGCGGGGCTGGTGATTTTCACTTTGTATTTATTCCCAGCGTGGAAAAACTGGAACGTTTTTCTAGTCGCGATACAGCTTTCGCGAAGACGAATCGAAAAGGTCGAGCAACGTTTTTCCATACGCGGCTTCGTTTACGAGAGAATCGAGCTCGAACACTCGACGGGATACTCGCGCGACCGAGTTCGACTCGGCTAATGGGTCCGACCATTACTCATTATTTCTACTTGCCCCGGTCGCTTGTAAATATCGATGACGCTACGATATTATCCGTTCCTGTTTGTGGGTACTACCTTCCGTCTGGTCGGAACTAATTAAAACGGATAATACCGTGCCACTGTCATTGTTTCGCAAACACCAACCGAAGTAGAAGTTACCAGCGACAGTAGGACACGCGGGCCGCGCGATTTCGAATTTACCGCGCGACCCGAGATCTTCCAAATCGAATTTCTCGAAAAGGAAACCGCGTACGAAGAAATTTCGTTCTTCGTTTTTCGTTCGATTTTGCTCGAAGAATCGTCCGTGTACAATTTTTAATTATTCCACCGCGTGGCACAATTTTCGCATCGATCGATCGCTCGACCAATTTACTTTGTTCGTTACGGGTAACGATACTTGGCGAACGAAAATCCACCAAATAATTAAACGTTCGAGATCCGATATTGAACACTTCTTACCGCGTTGCGTAATAATCCGAAAATACTCTTCGACGTCAACTGTTACCTGGCTAAGAAAATTCTCTCGTGATATCGTGCCGTACCATTGATTTGAAAAATCAACTCCAAGTGTAATACATACGCCAATATTAGTCCTCTCGTTCCGGTCGATTCGTGCTTCAAACGTTCGCCCGCGTTTGAAATGTTCCCGCAGAACGACGAACAGTTCGCGAGTAACGTAAAATCGCTCGGGTCGAGAGATCTGTTTTATATATTAACGCGATTTCGTCGTAACATTCGAGCGTTGATTTTTCCGACCGTTTGCCCACGGAAACACGGAGACACGTGTGTTGCTCGAATTATTACGCGGCCCCCGGGGGGAGCGCCGTTAACGAAGTACAAATTGTAATCCGGGACGGTAGATCGATGGCCGGTCCGAGTGGAAGCCACCGGCAAAGGAGACAATTAAAAAGCAATTTCGGCGTTGTTGTAAAAATATTGGATCAAACTAATTTCGGCTTCGTTATCTTGGACATAATTCTCGTTATACACTGGCCGGGTTCGAAGGTAATTTACATGCATATGGGGGAGGCTAGCTTCTGGACGTTCAATCGTATTTACGACTACTCGGTCGTTCGGTTTAATCGAGACGTCGCGAAATGAACAAAAAAAAAAAAAAGAAAAGAGAGAAAAGAAATCTTCCACGAAACGCCTGTAACTTCTGCTACCACCCGTCAACGTCCCGCGACTCTTTTCGCATCGTTTACGTGGAAACGAAGTAAACTCCACTTTCCTTCGTTGGTAACGGTATTCGAACAAAACATGATAAAAGTGGATACATTTCTCGGACGGAGGGAACGGAAACTTTTAATTTCTTTCGAGGAGATCCCGTTTTACGAAGAACGCGAATCGCTCTCCCCGAGTCGTCCGCAATATCGCGGACGGAGGAACAATGGCGATTCTAATTCCGCGCTGTTACGTGCGCGCGTTTGATAAATAGAACGTCGCCGGGCGGGTTCAGCTTCGCGCTTTCGGTAACGTCGTGATTTTGGACGACGAACGGGGGGGAGGGTTTGTCGTTCGTCCGCGTAAAATGAAAACTCATATTTCCTCGAATCCTCGACGCGAAGAAAGCCCTCCCGAAAGCGCCAGGGAAACGACAAATAAAAATACCTCGCGAAAAACACGGAAGAGAATAAACGTCTCCGCGCGACGAGGACGTATCGTTCCGACACGGAACATCCGCGAAGCGATACCGTCTCCCAATTTTTCACGAATAAGAGATACGTGTAACTTTTCTTAACCGTGGTTATTCAAGTTTAAGGTCAAAGTTCCAAGTGTCGAGCCATCGATGCTATCTCGAAAACTATCGGTGATGCACGAGCGAAACTCGAACGAATTCTTCGCGTCGGAGATTGCGCTCGTGGAACGAGCAAGAAACGACAAATTGTTGATGCGTGTGACGTGTTACTTCGTGTCGATAAAAATACGCAAAATTCGTTCTGGAGAGTTTTTTGTGTATTTACTTAGGAGATAGCACAGACGATGTTTCGAGTAATGGTCTGTTCAGTACTGGATGCAATTATCTAAAGTGTTACTCTTCGATTCAGTTGTTACTCGAGTAAAATAATCTAAGCTCTCGCGATAGTATCTGCTAAGCCGTAACGTTGATTTGGAAGATCGACTCCAATGTCGAATGTCGTATGTTTCGAACGAAATCTTATCGATGCCAGATACAATATTCTAAAGATGCACAATTTGTTAAATTTGACCATTACTCCGTTAAAAGAACCTCACGTTTTCACAACAACGTTTTCCAAGCCGCGACGACGATTTGAAAGATCTAAGTGCAACGCACATGCACCGAGGAATTCAGATTTGTTACCGTGAGTAGCGCGTTATTCAATTTACAAGAAAATACCTAGGTAAATCTTGGTGGTCGGTGAACTCGCGCCGGGAACAAGTTAGATTTTATTAATGGGGATCGTTTCCAGTACGGATGCATCAAACGCAGTCGCCGTATGAAATCCTGGATCTACGTTTGTCGTGCATTTCTCGGACTTCGGGCAGCGCCCATCCTCCACTTTCATCCTTTTTCCTTTGATGTCACGTCTCGGGATAAACGTTCGCGGACCGACGATTACAATCGCAATGGGAACGAGTATCGAAGATAAAAATTGACAAGGCCGTGTCTGGACGAGTGTTATCGACATCGCGGGGAAATCCTTTCTGTCGTCGACGATGACAAAAATCGACGTTCCTTGCTAATTGAATCGACCGACCTTGAATCTTTCGCTCCGCGTTAAAGTTACGGTCACGGTCGACGTATCCTCCTCTAAGCGACGATTCGAAACGAACGCGGGGAATGAAAAAAATCGAAGGTCGAAGGATCCGAGATTCGAAGGACCATTTTTGCATCCACGACGTACACACCTTGACCGTTGGTGCTCGCGATCAGTTTGCGAAGCTCCGTGCGGAAATTCTGTTCGCTTCGAGGTTCAGAGCCACGGGATAGTTTATCGTTGCCAGGTGGACGAACTCTCGTCAGTTCGCAGGAGTTTTGTAACACCGGACGATAGAAACTATTCCAAGTCGAACAATTCGCAACTACGATAGCGATAACGGGGATAGCTGCGTACTTGGCGTCGAATCTTACCGAGAGCGATTTATTTCGGGGCGTGTTCGATACCTAAACACGACTCTCGGGAATCGATACGTATCGTTATTAACGAGCACGTCATCGTGCGTGTTCCAAACTCCGAATCAAAGGTCTTGAGAGATTTACCGATACAGGATATCTAGAGAGGCACGCATTTCCAACCGCGACATATTTAATACTTGATGAAAACGGTATCGACTGAACGGAACGCGAACGTGAGCGAATAATTTGAAATTCTACCGGGTCCGCGTACCATATGTAGTTTCGGGTGAACAGGAATTTGATGAAACAGTTAATCGAAAATGTGGAGCAACATTTTCAAGCGCGAGGATTAGTTTTCGAGAAAATCAAGTTCGAACTTTGGGACAGGTGTCTGATTGCGACTGGCTCTTTCTACTTACCGTTCGTGTTTCTAAACATCGATAGCTACAGTTACGATCGGTTAGAATTCTTCAAAAGTTCGGAATTTTCAAAATTCTTCCAAAAAGGAGGCGAAAATTTTCTTCTCGCGGAAGAAAATTTCACTCCATATTTTTTATTCACTTTTTCACGAAGAATCGTCACTTTCCATCGGTGCGGCATTTATACGCGACACTTTGTGTGTTTCTCCACCTGAAACTCAAGTTTCCAAGTGTTCACCGTGCACCGTCAAGTTTCTAATTATTATAGTTCGTAACGTTGGCTCTATAGTCGTTATCGATTACGGTGTTGACGATGGATCGAGGGAACGTTTCTTCCTTAATAGCTGGCAGCCAATACTTGGTGTTCCGATAAAAAATTTTAATTGTTGCCAAAATTTACGTCCGCCAGGAATTGCCCGACTATGTTAACAAGGACGAGATCTCGTCGAAAACGAAATCACACAACGGGAACGTGACGTATACACTTGTAGTTTCGCGAATGATAAATCGACGTCTAGTGTACACAGGCGATGAACACCAGTTGGCATCGCGCGTTTTACAACGGAGGCAAAGGATGTACACCTTGTCAATCTGCTCGACGTCCTGACGAAAAACCCGAGATCGAGCAACAATTCGAAATGAAATTTTAAGTAAACCTTGCGACCGAACGAGGAACAGAGATTACCAAACCGAGTAAACAGAAACGAATATTCCAAGTAATTTCATTCGAAGTAATAAGTTTCTCGTTATACTGGATCAAGATTCGAGAAGACCCTTGCAAGGACCGAATTGAGAAGAAAATAAATAAATAAATGTACTAGACCTCGGTATTGACACAGTGTGCACGGTCCTTACTATTTTCAATTTTTCCATTTTTTAATCACGTACGATAATCGTTGTATTCCATCGCGTTTACTTTATCGTGTATGTCCGCTGGGTCGCTGTTGGAAGAGTTCAAAAAAAAAAAAAAAAAAAAGAAAAAGAAACCGCACTGATTTAGAGAACGTTCTCCGAGCAGTAAGCACCCAATAACAATCGGAAATCGCGGACTAGCGTAACTTCCCGTTGGAAATACTCGTCGTTCGAGCGTTTTCCTGTGAGAAGCGTTTCTCTGTTTTTTTTTTTCCCCCTCTCGTTTTATTTGTCGACGTAAACGCCTCGTTATGCCAATGACGCGGAAGACGACGGGGAAAACGTCCGCGTCGAGGCGAAAAAGAGAAGAGAAATAAATCATATTGCCGACTTCGTTATCGTCATCCTGCAGCGAAGCTCGGGGCTCTCTCATTATCGAGATATGATTTACGATCGCCCGACCGGGATCTCATTGATCGAGAGTGGATTCGACGGTAACGCGAATTCTGCTTCGGGAATCCCGTTCGAATCGGGTGCATCGTGTTTCTGCACCGAGGTAATAAGGGAGTCCTGTACACGGAAGAAGGGCCGTTGATTGCAACGCGGAGAGATCAATCACTGACCCGATGCAGTTCCAACCGGCTGAATGATTCGAATATCACTCGCAGCTGACGTAAACATTCAACGACAATTTTCTAGGAACAGATTCGTGTTCGAGGTTGCCTATTTAGTGGTAATTTAACGCGTGAAAGAAAGTTCACTGTGTTACAATTTTGTAAAAACTACCGGTTCAAGTACGAGGTTGTTCAAAAGAGAGTTCACTATGTTACAATTTTGTAAAAATTACCAGTTCAAGTACGAGGTTGTTTATATTTCTTGTAGTAATTTAACGTCAAGAGAGAGTTAATTGTGTTACAACTTTGTAAGAACTACGAGTTCAAGTACGAGGTTGTTCAAGAGAGAGTTCACTGTGTTACAATTTTGTAAGAACTATCAGTTCAAGTACGAGGTTGTTTATAATTCTTGTGGTAATTTAACGTCAAGAGAGAGTCCACTGTGTCAATTGCTTATCGTACGTATACATCGTGGATTAAAATTCGCGGAACAAACGGAGCCAGAGAGAATTCGAACGAGATGATAATAAAGACGACAAGATTGCATCGGAGGCTTCGTTTTCGAGAAAAATGTATTTGAAAATCGATCTAGCAAACGCGCTACTGACGATCGGCGTCACGGATTCTATCGAAATGAAACAACGAATCGCGGTTATGAATTCAAAGAGGATTCGAAGAGGGTGTAACAAAGTAGCCGGTTTCTGAGAAACGCGACCCAATTCTTACCCCATTTACGAATTACTCTTCTTAATAACACCACCAGTTGCGCGTGACGAACAGCTGTTAACACAGACTCGTTCCTTCGCTCCATTATAATATCGAATCGCTTTTCAATTTCGGTCGATACGGTTTCCCAGCAATCGGGTCTCTGGACAAAGTACCGTGGCAAAGTAACGCGAAATAAATTTCATTCGCAAACACTTTTGGCCGCAATCGCGTCCAGGGGAACAACTATCGTTCCGAATCCACGTTCAAACAAAAAAGTGAAAAGAAATTAAAGTAGGGAATCGTAATTCACCGCGATGGTCGAACGAAAAAAAAAAAAAAAAGAAAAAGAAAATAAAAAATAAAATCGTCCTTATTCACCGCGCCCTGCTATATAGGTCGGTGGGAAAAAAAATGTCTACGTTCATGCATCATTTATGCATCCCGTGACCTCCAGGGCGCGCGTGATTCACAGGACACGGTTTCGAAGTAACATCGATATGCAATAATAAAATTATATATGCAAGCAAGGAGTTCTATGCAGAGTAGCATGAATCCATTCAACGTGTATACATTTGGATTTTTCCACGCGAAGTAAAGAGTTGGAGCGTTGTCATTTGCTTCGATTGCAATTCACAGTATTATCTACTCGTACGTGTGGAAGGCTCAAAATAAATCCCATACGTCGCTCGGGGGAGTACGATTCGAACGAGAACACCTCCCCGACGAATTTCTGTATTATTAATTCACGTAGCCAGTCTTCCCCGCGTTAATGTCTCGAGCCGCAAAAATTTCAAAGCAACATCGTCGCGCACAAAGTGAGCAAAGCTCAAAGCGATTCGAACTGGTGTACGGTCCACAAAAAATTGCTTATTATTAACGCGTACTAGACTGCTGCTCCCCGTTGGTGGCTCAAGCCAGCGAAATTTCACGCAAGCATCGCAACGCACAAAGCGACGTAAGGCTCAAAGAGAATCACCCGTGCCCCGAATACGTACGTTCTTTCGCGATAAAATCAAGTATATCGAATTCGTCCGACTATTGGATTCGGACCGACAACGATATTAGATTCCCCTTAAACGAAACCACGTACCGTCGACTAACGATACGCTTGTGTTTCTCGTGCGGTCGCGCCGCGTCAAAAGCGCACGTGCCTTATGCAGATGCAACAACCGCGACGGTAAGATCAATGCAACAAGTGCATTTCGATTTCAGACAGCGAGCGTACCGCGCCTCCTAGCTGGTAAATGGCATACGCGACCGAGAAATTTCAGAGAATTTTTCCGCGGCCTCGGTCGCGTACCATCGATTCGAGATCTCGATTCGAGTGGTATTACGACGACGGTTAACTGATAAATCATACAGGAACGATAGCCCCGTCGTATTTTTAAAATAAAATCGTAATTCGAAAACGATCTTCGAAACGATAACCGGAGACCAATATCTCGTTCCATTTAAGACAAATAATCCAAGAACGAGACAGACGAGGTTCGCGTCTTGCGATCCTTGGTATTTTTAACGCAGACCTATATTTTCAAAATGGCCTTCGATACGATTCCTATTTCCGTTCTTTATGTACTGTATATATATATATATATTTTTTTTTTTTTTTGAAAAAGTCGCGAAGACGGAACACGCTGACTCTTGGAGACCTCTCTTCATTCCCTTTGTTCAACGCAATTTCCGTTGATATTAGCGGATGAATAAATGCGTTTTATTGAGAGAAAGAAGACCTCCGACAGAATATAATATCAGGGACACGGTATACCAGCGTCTATATGCTTACTCGAACGTTGGATGACAAATTATAACGTAGCCAGTATTAACCCTTATCCGATCTCAAAGCTTGTTACTGGGAAACGTAATTGGATAGTTTTGCGCTTCCCTCGTTTCTTTTTTATCCACAGCGATTTGTAGAGTCGTATTTGTTGTTTTCGCGTCTATTCCCGGAAAAAAAAAGAAACGAACGCATCGGTTTTTTTCAACGAAAAATGTCCCGGTTACGTTCGACCGTGGATAAAACTCTATCACGGTTGGTAGTATAATAAATTTCAAGGTAACGGAATATAAATACGTAATTTCAAATCGGTAATTTGTCATCGACGAATGGAATATTGGTTTATCCTTGTCCTAGATCTTTTACGTTTGTAGAGCAACCATCGCGCGACCAATGATTAATCGCGTTCGGTGTTTACATTCGATGCTTCGATTGTTTGCATTGTTTGTTAATTATAATTATTAATTAACTGGTAATCGTGATAATTCATCGGCAACTGTATACGTGTGTTATAAATTAAATTACATTTCGGTCAAGGTATCGAGTTAGGTATGTTCAACGATCGTGGATGTTTCTCGTCAAAATATGTTCTTCCTCGTCTCGTTCTATTTGGTTTAAACATTGCCGAGTAGACTCTACGGGGCGATCGTTCGGTCAGAGTTGCGATGGGACTGTTTTTCAAAAAATTTTAACTCGCTTGAACGTCGAACATCCTTTCAAAATTTCGTCAGGGCTTCCCGAAAACGGGGTCTCGTATAATTTTGCTCGCGCGATACTTGTCATCGGTATTTTCTCGTTAATTTCTTCCAAATTATACGCCGCGCAAAGCGCGTTGCGCCGTTGATCGATACATTTAACGAAATATTTGCACGCCCGCAAATACATTTCATAGAACGGCAACTCGTGCGAAAGGAGCGCGGAAAATTTTCAAAAGGTTACGCGCGAATACGAGTAACGAACATTCGCCGATACGCGCGGTATGACACTGAAATTGATTTGGAAACGTATATTAATCTTCCGCTGACGGGCCAATGGAGATTTTCATCCTGTTTTCGTTACGCTTTGATAAATTAACATCGACATGCGGGCAGTTAGTCGGGTAAAAATATTCGAAAAATTTCCTCGCGGCCGCCTTCGGCCGAGATCGTACAAACGAGCCGTTGCAAAATTATTAACGAGTAATGCCCAATGATAGAAGAGGTTTTAACTCTCCGTTAATCAACGATTCCAGCTTACAGATCAATATATACACAGCGTTTGTTTCTATTTCTCTCGTTCGGGTTTGCGATTCTCGTGTTACGAGATATAATATTTTCAAATTAAAACATTGAAATCTGTACCGTGGCTTTTACGATTAAACGAAATTCGAATACAATCGTAATGGAAATGACGAACAAAGCTTGGAAAATAATATTTACTTATCCCAATGTGAGCATAATATACGAGTTTTGGGTAGCGAGTGTACTGTGCACACATGCTATCGGCATTCATAGCAGTCTATTTAAGTTTATGTTTATTACCATTTCCGTGGTCTATACACCACGGGGCAAAATTCCTGATACAAACGAGGTCAGGGAGATTCCGTGGCTCGGAGTAAGACGAAAGCGTAGAATAATAAAATTGCATCGGTGGATTTGTTACCGAGTGAAATGCATTTGAGAATCAATCTAGTACACCTGCGCTTAACCGATTACGTCACAAATTCTACCACGGACGTTCAGAGTGTCTACGGCGCACCTTAAGGA
This sequence comes from Ptiloglossa arizonensis, assembly GCF_051014685.1. Taxonomy (NCBI): domain Eukaryota; kingdom Metazoa; phylum Arthropoda; class Insecta; order Hymenoptera; family Colletidae; genus Ptiloglossa; species Ptiloglossa arizonensis. Next base: position 15,121,864 of record NC_135056.1, read on the forward strand.
CGTATTAACAGCTGCGCATCGATAAGTAAACACCGTCAGACATTGTTCGTCCTACACAGAAACGATCACAGAAGCCGCATCGGAATCCTCGTAACACCGAGGTTATCGATCGGTCGCACGCTGGATTAATTCTCGAACGCATTTTTCTCGAAAACGAAGCCTTCGTGTTCAATTCCGTTTCATTTGGAAATCTTGGTGTCCACCGTTCGTGCACCACAAATTTTTGCACACGGTGTACACGCTTGTACAGTTAGACGCACGCGTGCTGTATCGATTTCCAAACGCATTATTCGCGAATCAGGGTCCGATGCAATTTCGTTATTACTTATTTTCGTCTTATTTCGAACCATAGAATCTCTCTGACCTCGTTTCGATCAGAAACAGAACCGAAGAGGTTACGGTATCTACACTCGGTTCGAATCGCTCTCGAGGAGATTGACTTTCACGAGCGTGGGTCAGCTTTGACCCACGCTCGGCCCACGGAGGATTAACTACCATTGAAAGAAAAAGGCTATTGGTGAAGAAACGGTCGAACAAACTTACTGACCTCCGAGCTGGTCGAGGTGGTGCTGTCAGCGCTGTCGGTGTTCGCCACGGAGGACAGGGGCGATCTGTGACCACGTTGAGCCCATCTGTCTCTTATGGTCGCCATTCCAGAGACAACGGCGATCCGGCTGGCAGCCGTTCTAATTGGCGAGTTGCTAGATTTTCCATCGCCGTTGTTCGCCCCGCCACTGGCACCCCTTCCGGCGCCAGCACCGCCGCCTCCTCCGGCACCCCTGCATGTAAGTTCCAGGACATCGCCCAGAACTTCTGACAGTTTGCTCGGCACTTTGACAATGGTGGCCAACACTGTGTCTCAAAAAACGTGGAGCGCTCGGGTCCTTCGGGACCCCGGTGACGGTTACGTTGCTCGACGAACAACGACCAATCTCCGTGTGTGTTCGACGACGGGACGCTTGCGTCACGCAAAGGCTCTGGTCGCGCCGCAACCAAGCGATTGTACACCTGAATGAACGTCGACGTCGGTTAAACACGCGTTCGTCGTCAACGAAACGATTCTCGCGACCCGATGATCTTTGCACGGGCCCCGGTTATCGAGATATTCGTTACGATATTATTTACACGAAACAACGTATTTCCTTCGATAAATTTTAATCCCGATACGATTTCATTTATTTCGGGTCTTTACTATTGGGTTTCATCGATCGACAACTTTCCGTCTTGTTAATATACAGTTCGGCGTAATACTTTTAACCGTGGTCTATACTTTTTTTTACACACGTATGCTTGGTGGTACAAGGGATATCAAGGGTTTACGAGAAAATTGATATTCAAGATTCAACAGATATGTACCACTTGTCCAACGCATTCTCGTTGTTTCTAGTTGCGAAGGTGTTCGTAAACACCGAGGATAGTGTTCGTTTCAATCGGTTCTATTTAGTTGGACGACGAAAAGTGAGTAATATAACTAGAAATAACGAGGAATGGACGGACGTGTTGGCCAAGTTGTACAACAGATCTGAAGAACATACTTGCTTGTTTCAGCGACCCCTACCGCATTCTGTTGACTTCTACGCGTGTATATACCGTCTCCAATAGGTCCCACCTGACCCCGTTCGCGGCTGCGGTGTAGCGACATTGCGCGAGACGCGTAATCTGCATGCGTAGTCAATCGGATATGGTGGGGGTCGCTCAACGGAGCAGTAGGTCGGGAAAGAGGCCTCGTGAGGCCCCGGGCCTTACACTATCGAATCTTCGAAATCGATTTTCTCGAAAACGAAGCCCCGTACGAAAAAAACTTATTCCATATTTTCGATTCACTTTCTCGCGTAGAATGATATTTCCGCTTGTACCACTACTTACTGGACATTACGTACGTAACTTTGTTTTTGGTGTAACTTCTATTTCAGTCACTCGTTGATCGACCGCAAACCAGGTGAAAGAATTTTGCAGCGACAGATGGTGAATAAATTTCGAACTTTGACGAGGGACCCTCTTCAGTGTCCCAATTTTGCCGAACGTTTCAACGAACGTTAATAGAACGGAAACAAGTTAATAGAAATATGTACCTTATTTGACCTTATCCCGAAGTTACGGCCACGTTCGTACCGCGATAATTCTTAATTGCAAACCGTATCGGTGTAACTGGATTCTAGGAAACTGTTTGTACACAATGCTCGACAAGTCCTTGATATCTATTGACCACGGAATAGTTTCCGTGTTGTATCAAATTACTCAAATTCGGTTACACTCGGTAATCAAGTTCCATTTCGAGCTGTTTCCACAAAGGGTGCACTGCGCGTTACACGTGCCAGAAAAAAATAGTTGTAACTTTGAAACAAGGTCAAGTGGGACACCCGATCGTAGGGATTTCTCTCTCTCTTTCCGTGTCCCTGATCCATCATTGAAATATCTCTTCGCGTATTGCAACATCTAACCCAGGCCGTCTCTTTAATCTACAATATGTAATCTTTGATGTTGCGAAAATCAGTCCCATACTTCGATCGATCACCATTACGGTACAACGCGATCGTTTCTTATTTTATTGACACACTTCCTCGTTTACTCTCCAAGCTAGATAACAAATATATACAAATCATCGGACTTTATTTCTCGTAGAAGTTATTTAAAGATAAAATACGGAACTAAGTCTCGGAATACCCTGTACAATCGTTCCGTTTACCATGCGTGAACAAAATCGAGACTCCGCAAGGTAAATCCGTTATCTGTACACACGCTTCGTTTGGCCATCTATCGCCGTAAAATTCTCTATATCGATAGCGGTCGATTAACGGTGGCTAAAACAATACTTATCCAACGTCGTTTAAGGTCATCGCGACGATAAAACCGTCGCGCTCGTATCAACGCGTTCCTCCTCTTTATCGTCGAGCCCGTATCGCGATTCGTCGCGACATTTCGGCGCGAGAAATGTCGGGCCCGTGGGTTCGTTTGTTTTCCTCGAATCGTCGACGAGAATATCGAGCGGGTGAAATCGAGCCACGGTAGACTCCTCGATGTCCGAGCAACGAATCGAACGCAAACGCCTTCGAGAAAAGCAGCATCGGGATCGTTCACGAAGTGTCTGAGCGAAGTTAACTGACGGTCTGTATTATTGATCGAGCTGTCGGATGCATCACGAAACAATTTCGAAGAACGAGTAGGGGTGCACCGATACCCAGGAATACTCGAAAAGACGCGAAGTTACGAAACGACTCTGTTCGAACCACCGAGCGGAACTTCGGATCTGTGTCGTTTCCAAAGCGGTACGCGGACAAATCGATGTGGAATCCACTTCGAAATAACTTCGAACGTGTGTTCGATTCATTTAACCGGTAACCGTTGCGATGATTTTTCTCTGACGAACGATCCACGGAATTGCATCCGAATCGGTAGAAAACGATCGAATCGAACATGGACTTCCTTTGTAAATTTCTGGTGCCGAAATATACGCAATACCAGCTACTTTGACAGATATCGACAACGATAATTTGTAGAATTTTACCATCTACTAGGTCTTGGTGGGTGTAGTAAAGTCTTGACGAACAATCAATAAATCATAATGAGAATAAAAAGGAAGATTATACAGTACGGAGTAACGACAAATATAAAACATCGCTTGGGTCCCTTAGCATCGAGGAATACCGAGTAACGAAGACGCAGATCAATTGCAAAAGAAACGACAATCACCTATCGAATTTACCGATCGAAATCCCGTTGCCAAGATCCCACAGACTCGAAATCACGAAAGAAAAATCGAGGAAAAGTGAACCTCTGTAAAATAATTTTGCAAAGTCGGATAGCAGATGATAAAAAATCGGTAACTCACTGTTCCGATTCGTTACATTTCCCCGTAAAAGGAAACTTCGTGGATACTATTTTCAACGAAATCTACTATTCCAGGAGTTTCGCACAACTTTCGTAAGCTCCTCGTTTCGGAGTTGTGGATACGTCGAAGGATTTTCTAGTAATTCGAACTGCTGAAAATCTGACGAGGAGTGGGTGTCGACGAACAAAATGGACGAAACAGAGTCCACCGTTCGCGAGTGGACGGTTCCTTTCGTAGCTACCTTCGTTTTTATTGCACTCGATCGAGGCGTTGAAATTGGTACAATAATTCCAGGGAAACGCGTGTTCGATCGATCTTGTTTGATAAAACCTTGGAGTCGGGGTCAGATGGTGGAAAAAATGCCAAGTCGAGTTGCGTCGAAGCTACGGTGAACATCAATTTCTACCTCTTTACCCTTGGATTCGAATTAACCTATTGCTAATCGTCTAAAGCGATGGCGGAAAGGAACTCGCCTTGGAGAGCTTACCGCATCGAGTGTCTGGCTGAGCGTTATTAGTTGTATAACGAGCTGCGACAACGACGCTGAAGGACAACCTGCGAAAAGGATTCACAGCCATTGGTGGTTGTGTTGTCGTCCATAGACGACGAAGGTCGTCGAGATGTACACGGATAAACTTTCGTTCGCTTTTGTACGTTCGGGAAAACTTTGAAACGAAATGTCTTAATTAGCTTAACGAACGACACCGAGTATCATGGTTGTCGCGAGGGACGCGAGATTGGTTGTTGTTGTTCGTGAAGTCAGCGGCGCGTAATATCATCGACCTCCGCGGAGAGACGTTGCTTTTTGCAACAAAGAATCCTCGACTTCTTCGCCAGGAGGCGACCTTGAGGGATCCAGTTTTTTTTTCGAAAAACTGATCACGTTCAAATGGAATTTTCGATACAACGAGGGAAATATTTCTGACGAATTGGAACTATTTTTAATGGTCGTGGTTATTGTTTCAGGGTAGAGAAAACAAAGCGAAGGAGCAAAATACGAATTGCTGTTTTGTCAGATATAGGGAATTTAGTCCAAAAATACGAAACAGGAGAAAAATTGATATCGAATACATGAAATGTTATGGGAAATATAGTAAGTATATGTTTGAAAGAAAATGTAGGAGTTTTGAAGGAACCTACGTCGACTGTGAGTTGAAATAAGTAGTAGGTAGGTATTCGTAAGAAAGGGAGGCTCGAAACGTAATAGTGCCGTGGGAGGTTACGGAAAGATTTAGACCCGGTAATTGAAGCATTCTGCGAAGACAAATTGAAGAGGAATAAATTTAAAAAATAGTCTTTGAAGCAAGGACCTTGTAAAGGAGACACCAGAGGCGAAGAATCCATGCTCGTAACCTTCGAAATCTTCTTACTCTTACTTTCGTTTTCTTTTAATCGTTTTCACGATGTACCGTCACTCCTTTGACAATTTTAATCCTTTCAATTTGCGTATTTAATTGATCCCACCGTCGAGAACAATTCCAATATATAAAGTGATAATTTCTATATATATATTTAACGCTTTACATTGTAATTTAATACGGAAGATAATCGCTATACAAATTTAATAGAATATTTCCTGTACGAACTTATTTCATAATATTTATTTGAAAAATTAATTTTCGTTCGATAATTAAAAATTGATCGGTAAAGGGTCTCGGGATAATAAAAGTCGCGGTCTCGTTAATTCAAAAAAGTGACGATGGCGAGAATACGAAAGTTCGATTCGCAAACTTTTTTTTAAATTCCAGACATATTGCAAGCAACTGATATACACGAGAACTTCATTTAGCTTTTCATAGAATTTTATCCGTATTCACACCTGCAGCGAGAGAAAATATAATATCATATTCTCCGTGTAGTAATACAGACATGTTCGTGAGAAATATGGGCAATACGGATTTAATTGCATTTCATTGAAAACATAACGCAAAATGAACTGCATCGTTATTTAGTTACTAACTCTCGATACATATATACGGTCTTATTGTTTTCATAACGAATAAATATGTATTCGCTAGTGTACATTATTCGAATAAACTTTTATGCGGATCAGTTTTCAACCGAATAAAAATTTATTCGCGAGCCGCGCACGAAACTTTATTATTATTCGTTACTCATTGTCAAGATAAAAATGTGGCCGACACAATAAGGATAGTTCGTTAAAAAAATATTCGTAACACAGTTAATTATGATTATTCGTAACGAAGCTAAATATAAGCCAATAATTCGCAACTTTGTTACTCGATGTGAATAAAAATCGAATTTAATCGGGACGAATAACAAAGCTAAATATAGGTCGATCGTTCGCAACTTTTTTACTCGGTGTAAATTACAAACGAACCGAATCGAGACAAATAACAAAGCTGAATACAAGCTAATCGTGCGTAACTTTGCGGTTCGGTATTGTTACTGTGTTAAATTGATAAAATTATTATCGTAGACGCGCAAACAGGGACAAAACACTCACTGTTGTGATACAGAAAACGTTCAAACGACCGTGCCCATATTTTTCACGGCGTTAATATTGTCCAAAAATCCTCTACAGAACGCTATAATCAAAGAACAACGTCTTTCAGTTCCTTCTCCGATAAAGTGGATAAATACTTTTGTAGTCGTTACGGGAATCGCGACGAGATAGTGATATCTTAAACTTCTCCGCGTGGAGTGGAGGACATCCGAGATCTTCGAGGCAGTAGGTTGAATACAACCTTGCATCTTCGAAAACTAACTTCGAAACAAAATTCTTAATTACCTATGCGAACCCCCGTGGAATTGCAGCCGAGTTATGAAGGACACAGTTGATGACTCTATACGTTTCCCTGTTTTCTACTTTCCTACCTAGCCGGCGTAATCGATTCGAGCGATAAACTATTTTAATGGTACTTTTTATGCAACGAAGTTTTATACACAGAAATTTAGAGGGATTTTCTACTTTCGTAAGAAAGTTCTTCTATGCGGGGTATTTCTCAACAAGCTGCATACCCTCGAAGACGAATTTAGCACAAAAGTACGATGAGAAAGTTTTTTTTTTTTTTTTTTAATACAAAATCAAGAAATCTCTTTTGTTCCGTTACGAATATTAAACGACAACGCGTTCAAACGGTATTTATTTAAAGTTTTTCATAACGGATGCTGACTTTTCAAATAACAATGCGAATTAAAAAATAATGCTCTTCGACTTTTACTTTAGATTCCCTTTAGCAATCGGACGAATCGATTTAGGTTATATCGATCGCATGTTCCGAAGTCTGTGTTAGTTAGGTTCGTTGTAAACTAGGTCAGTATAACTAGTTTCGCACAAATATTAATACGGGATATTTCCTTTTATCGTCGAATACTTTTACATAGTTTCACGAATTACTTTAGACACGAATCATTTCGGATACAATTATTTCTTTCGTGATATACAGAAACATATACAAAAGTGCATTACGATTGTGGCAATTTTAAACACTTTTATTTAAAAAATTATTAATAAAAATTATTCATTCAAAAAGATCGATAAACGCTACCTTGGTCTATTATTGTGCAAGCATAAGGAATCGAGTTCCTTTAACGACTCTCTGTAAATATTGACGAACACAGATGACAAACGAAAAGACTGCGACTTAGAAGCAAAATCAGAGAGGACAAAACGATTATTCGAACTCTAATTTTACTATTTCTGTGCCTGGAGTGTCTTCGAAGTAATTTCCACGGTTTACGAAACCCCATGTACAACGTACTATTTCTGTATCTTTAACGATAAATGAGGTAGTCGGATATTCTGTTCCTGATGGACCACCTTGTATAACGGTTTATATAATTCCCTATTCCTTGGACAATTTTTGCAATGGATGACGTAACAGAGAAGAAAAAGAGGTAGTTTCTCTTCTTTTCGTTCTTCGTGTCATACTTGCATATTATATCAGCGAATTTCTGCCAGAGATCGTCGTTTCTCAACTGCTGAGAAAAATTTCAGCTATCCATTACGAAACTTTACGATACTTTGCAATTTCAGTCATTAACAAGAACCGAACCCCTCCGGAGGGGTTGGGGGTGTGCGAATTTACATAACTTCGTACCAGAGTTGGCCCTATAAATCGTAATCGCGGTGTATTATATATTTACACTCCTTCGACTTGTTGATTTCCTTACCTTATACGTAACGATACGTAACTGCCCACATATCTTACGTAACTTTATCCAATTCTAGAACTCCTAAGTAGGTGGTCAGTGGAGAACGTATCGAGAAACTCGATATTTCCACGTAAAAGATTTCCAGAAATAGGCGATCTTTTCTATTTTCTCGAGAAACTTCACCCCAGCTTGTTAAACTCGATTTGTACAATTACGATAATTAAAGAGAAGTTCAAATCATTTTTCAATCGATTTATCGTACACCGATAAAAATATTTCAACGTTTCTGCTGCTCGTTGAAATTTCGCGCGTTGTACAGGGTGCTTCGTAAACCGTGCATACAATTTATCAAAATAATAAAACGGTTTCGTACAAATATTTTTGACAGTTGATTTTGATTTGAACTCGAGTCTTTTCAAAATTGACTTCGTTCTTCAATATATATATCTCAGATAATTGCAATCTTTAACAATTCGTGTCTCGTTCGCTACTTGTGAAAATTTAGATAATTTTACGAACAATCTTCGCTATCCGTAGAAACCAAGATCAAACGGAGCAAATTTTCACTCTACTTTTGCGTAACCTCGTGTTCAAAGAATTACAGCCTGTACCGTACGAAACATTTGAATGTACGTTTCTTTTCGATATCGTCGACGCGAATCATCGAAAGGGTCATCGATCATCGATCGAACGCATCACGTATCGGTGGATATCGAGCGAAAAGAATTAACTCGGTCAGCGAAATGGACGGAAACACCGAAAACACAAACCGCCGGAACAATGCTCGATTGTTTTCCTACGGGGGTGAGCGTAGGAGCCGAGACTTCGGCGAGGTCGATCGAACCCACCTGGTCAGAATCGATATTTACCCTAATTGTTGCTCCTGTTCTGTCCGTGAGCCCCCTTCCCACCTCGTCGAAGTCGTCCCACTCGACACCTGTGTGAACGTTCCTTAACAATTAGCAACGGAATCGTGCGCGCCAGCGGGATCAATGTTCGAGGTCGGAAAACGTCCCTGAACGAAGGCCAATAGTCGCAAAATACAATGGAATCGGACAGAGAATGCTCAGTGTCTACCCCTGCGGAATCATTGTACACGGTCGGAGCGATTAACCGTTAACGGATTGGCCTACGTATCACCCCCCCGTACCCTTCGTGAGACAATGCTGCTTTTCTCCCCGCGCGAAAGGCCACGGCGGAAAAAAAGATTCCCTCCTTTCTGGGTTGTCGTCGAAAAGAAAAAAAAAAAAATATATATATATATATATATATATTTATTATTTCATTTATTTGTATATATATAAATAATATATTGTTTCATTTATACATGTGCGAATGTATCACCGACGACAACCACCGGGGAAAACAACGGCCGCGAAACCGGAAACACGGCCGAACGATTCCTTTTGGAATCGAGCCGGAATTAGAATTCCTCCCGCGAGCCCCATAGTTTCGTACAATTCGGGGCGGAACCGCGTTTCGACCAGCGGCTATACCGAATTTGCGTATGCATTTCGCGGATGAATGACCACCGCGCGCTCCTTTGACCCGACTCCCCGGGAACCGGAGGTCACAATTAATTCATCGAGTGGAGCGCGCGACCCGAGTAAAACGTTACATTCCGCGATTATAATTCCGTCTCCGTCGTGGAAACGGGCTGGAATCATCCGACGAATTCCACGACCGTGCGCGGACGAGGGACGGATGAAATTTCGATTGACCCCGGTCGAGAGTGAGCCGAGGGGGAGGGGGTGGCGAACGGATCAGGGGAAGATAGAAACTCGGCGAACCGCGACGATAATGAAACGCGAACGGTGCTCACGGGACGGAAGATAGGATAAATCGCGCGGAACGCGACGAACGGGACACGGAAACGCGCGAAAGTGGCCCGAGATACCCGTAGCGGGTGAAAGTTTCCACGGAAAGTTGTCTACTTCTCCCCTCCCTGCCTCCCCTCGGTCGTCGCTGGCCGGATCAAAGAAACGAACCGCGAGAACGTGTTCGTCCGATTAAAGAGCGGTTCGTACCGCTCGGTCGACGAGTTCTCGCGATTCACTCGTTCGAAGTGGCGCGAATCGAGAAACGGCGGGACGTGTCGGCGCGACGCGTGCCGCGTTCTCTTGTTTTTTTTTTTACGTTCGTTTACCAACGCGATATGAATGAATTTACCAGGGATCAGCAGTCGGCGATCGGCATCGAGAAATTGGTCGCTGGGGTTGTCCGATGGGTGGGTCGGTGACGATGTTGGGCAGCCGGCGAGCGCGTTGGTACTTCCCACGTACGTGGAAGGTGTCGTCGTTGTCGTCGTGGTAGTCGTTCTCGCAGTGGTCAGACCCTGCGACGTGTCCGTTCGACGGCCGACCGATCACGTCTGGTCGACTCTGCTGACTGTGTGGCCTGGCTGCGACTAAACTATCGCTCGGTCCGTGTGCGCGCTGCCTGTGCCGGGGTTCGTGTGCCACCAGAAAACGGCGATTCGTGGATCGTAGCCAGCGAGGAGGTGGCAGTGGGTCCCGCTTGGGTAGGGTGGAACGAGAGAGACTCGCTGGAGAGGAAGGACGGAGAGAAAGAGCGGCTATGCGGCCCAAGAACGACAAAGACGCCGGTATGGCTACACCGACGGTACGACGGGGGTGTTTTGGTGGCTCTTTCGATGTGCGCGGGTGCCCCGCGTGTACGTGCGACGGGAGACCGACCACCACACACCGTATCCCCCCCTCTCCATTACCACAGCGCGGCACGGAACCAACAAGGACAGAGAACGAGTATGCGTGCGCCGCAACAGGTTACTCTCCCCTTCGATACGCTCCTGGCTGCCTCCTCGACCCTTTTCTCCCTCCCCCACCCAAACCCTTCCCGCCTTTCTCCTTCGACCTTCCTCGTATCTGGATGTCTCTCGTCCTCCTCTTTCCGCTCGAGCTACTTTATCTCGACCCTCGATTTCTCTTTTCCTTCCCTTTACTTTTTACGTCTACGCGAAACCGCAACACGACGACGAAACAGAGTCGTCCCGAGTACCTCGAGACCGGGAGCGTTCGCGATTTCGTCGCACGAAATACAAGCACGCCGGTTCTCGAACGCGAGAACCTCGGTAAACGCGAAGTTCGCGACGAAACGAACCACGGAGCTCCTTCGATCTTACGTGCAACGCACCGTGTGTGTTCGCGCGCGCGCTAGCTACGACGGGACCTTTTGCTCAACGTGCACGGGCAATACTTGTTACGGTAATACTTGTTGCGAACGCGATGTAGGAATCGAAGTAACGCGGTTCTCGCGTTTCGAGAAATTTCTTCCCGTTTCGGGGATACGAGTGGATCGGAATTACGGAAGCGACGGGGTGCTCCCGTTGACGTTCGTCGACGCGTGTTCGCCTCGAAGTAACGAATCAAGAGTGTCCGAGACGTTACGTCTGAGACGCCACGGGACGATTTCACTCGGCGCGGAGAGTAACACTTGTTACGAAAGCTAATCAATGTTTTTGCGCGTTGGAAAGTTTATCGTGTGGATCTCCGAGGAGACGAGAGACGAGATCCAATGACATTCTCGGTGACGCTTATTAGTAAACGTTCGTATTAAAGTGACGGATCGAAAAGTTTCCATCTTACGATGAATTTGCCGCGTTTTTGCGCGTCTGAGCGGCGACGGAACCAATCCACTGTCACTGGTTCGTTACCATCTACGCGCGTAGATATCCATTTCCAAGTATTCCGTCGAGGTGTCGAACAGGTATAGAAACAATTTGTCATTTATATTAGTACTTGTTCAAGTTTCGTACGGTGTCGATACAATTAAACGAACGAGTTAGTTCGTCGATACTTTCGAACGGAACGTCTATAGCTGGCAACGAAAAAGACGATTCCCGGGGAACCCGGTGTCCCGGCCAATACGATTCGCAATTCTATTTAGAAATCGACTTCCGGGCATCACTTTTAACGATACCCTCGCGCGGCGTGTTTCGCGCGATTTTAATTCCACCCGAACGAGTGTAAATTCTTTATCTCGAATAATCTCGGCAGGGTGATCGAATAACGAGGGAAACCATTTTTTCCGGATAATTGCAACGAAGTTGGAGGTGAAATGTAATACAAATGGAAACACACCGTTGTAATTAATTTTCAAAATATCAAATTATTTCCGTTCACGAATCGATATTTCAGCATATAATCAGCATAATTATTGTTGTTATTATTGTATTTGTTACATCCGGTGCTGCCCATTAAATTTGAGATTCGAATATAATTATTTATTTAAAAGTTATTAATAATGTTTAACGTTTACACCGATCGTTATTGCTAGCGTTTCAGAGGTAAAGGAAGACCGGTACCGTGGCTTAAGGAAAACGTAACATCGATAAGTAGAATAGGAACGTTGTCGAGTAATTATCGCTTCGTCTCGGGCGTTACCAAGGCTGACTAAAACGTCTGATCCAATACGACCGCGTTTACTGCGTCATTTTCATCGAACAGAGAACCATCGAAACGTATCGGAGATTATATTATTATTGTTTCTTAATATTTTCTGAATCGTACTACGAACGCTAGTAAATAACTTTCGTTTCATCCGAGGCGCTATCAAGACCAATTAAAACGTCTGATTCGATACGACCACGTTTACGGCGTAATTCTAATTAAACACTGGAGCATCAAAATATATCGGAGATTATTTCTTAATTTTCGTAAATCGTACTACGAACGCTAGTAAATAATTTTCGTTTCATCCGAGGCGCTATCAAGACCAATTAAAACGTTTGATTCGGTACAACCACGTTTACGGCGTAATTCTAATTAAACACAGGTGCGGCAAAGTATATCCGAGATTGTTTCTTAATTTTCGTAATGATACGAACGCTGTTGTATAATTCTCGTTTCGTCCGAGACGCTACCAAGACCGCGATCGAACCAAGTAAGCGACAAAGTGTATATTATTTTTATTTCTTAATAATCGTTTCTGGGAATCGAGCGGGTTATTGTCACGCGGGAATAAAATCCGTGTTACGTGGCGACGGTATGCGATCGAGCACGAACGGGATTTACGATCTCGCGAAAAATTCTTTGAATCGCGTAGCGGAACTCGAAGCGTTCCGCATACTTCTACGGATCATCGTACGTTTTCGTCCGTTTATTTGCGTACCTTCCGGATCTTTTCCACCCTCGCGCGGCTTAGCTTCGCTTCTTCGTCGATTTCCAACCCCTCGCTCGACCTTTCGACAACGCGATTTCTTACGTATCCCTCCCCCTACCTCCCTACCCGAGCCGTACGACGGTAGATGGACGAGTCGGGGACGGCCGAAGACCCGTTTCGGTCGATGTAAGTAAATACAAGGACGGTTGATGCACCCGGGGATCACGAGGTCGTGCCACGATGGAACCGAGTCGACGAAATCTTGTTGAATTTCCGTTCGCCGGGAGAAAAGGATCCAGCGAGCGGAAAACGCCGTGCTCACGGTCTCCTCTTTTGTCGGCCACGAATATCGTCCAAGGCGTATCTCTGAGGCTGATTGCGAATTGTAAATCAAATATGGGATTCTCGAACGGAGAGATCGATCGAACGACACTTTGCATTAACGTCGATACCTATCGATTCCTCAACACCGCGAGCGTTACTATAATAAAAAGTATTCCAACGTTTTATAAATGCATCGCGCAGAGTGTAGAATCTTTTCGTTGTTATCGTTATCGTCGCGGAGAATTTTCAACCGTGTGGAAGTGTAAACGCGAAAATAACGCGTAGAATTTGTCGAAAACCGGCTCGAAAAGGATCACTGGTTAGCGAAACCCGAGTCGAAGTTCAGATCCAGGGTTAATATCTTGTTGTACGTCCCTTTGGCGCTGTCGCTTCTTCCAGTCTCCTGGGAAGACTTTCTACCAGATTTAGTTACATAGTTTCGCGATTTCCTCGCCATTTCACCGCAAGAGCTTCCAGCGAGTTCGACTACTTCCAACACGGCCGCGGATGTTCCGTGGGGTCGAGATTAGAGAACGATTTCGAAGCCCCGTATAGAGAGGCGCGCGGTACACGGGATTTTTTCACGGACGAGTAGTCGCGATTCTGTGAAATCGTTCGTCCATCGTTCGAAATTTCCATCGAACGAGCGCGCTGGATTTTATTTGAAAAATTTGTACCTCGCGGATAATTATCGGCCGGTGTCGTTCCGTCTGGAAACAGCCAGGACGAGAAACTGGTGTAATCCGGGTCGTTGTCGTCGAAATCGCGCGCTCTTCGAGAAAGAATGGGATAACGCGAGGAGTCCGATGTTAAACTTTCGAGCGATGCAAATATCGATGAAACGCAAATAAAAATCGTCCACGGGCGCAACGCGAACGACAGCGTGAAACTTTCGTGGACGTTGCACGATTGCCGGTAACTTTCGCACGTATGAAATTTTTCGGGTGAAATTTACCACGTTTCCACTTCGGTGTAGGTAGTTTCGGACGACAGGTGAACATCCGATAAAATCGCGGAGCTCGTCTATCAAAGAAATTCCCCGAATCTAACATCTCTGTTGGCCCATCACCTTGTCGCTACCCCTTAAAACAGACTGCTACAATCGCATCAATTTGAAACGAAACGGTACCGATAACATCGAAACCGACCTCGGTCCCCTCGGTTCCCATAAGTGGTCCACGCCCCTGTGAAAAAAAAAAAAAAAAGAAAAAAGACTACGAACGAGACGAATCCAACGACGGGGATTACGCCGATTTCTCGGTCTCGAATTTTCGAGAACGAACGCACTCGAGACTTCTGTCGTCGTAGACTCGTACACATGGCGCACCATCTTTGAGAATGTTTATCGCCCCGTGTAATCCGCTTAAGTCGAAATCTGAATGGAAAATGTTGTCCGTTAGTTGTTCCGTGACGGACTAGTTACGAGACGAGATCGAAGCAAGGATCGATCCATTAACGCGTTGCATTCGGGCGCGCGTGCACGGTATCCGATTCGCTATTATAATTACAGGAATCTTAACGAGCGCGTGAACCCGAATATTTTATCGGAACGCGTAACCGGAGACGAGCCCGCGATTATCGCCGAGCGCAGAGAAGACACACGTTAACAGAAACGGTGTGTACAGAATTTTCATGAATCTTTTACAACCGTACGCCCCGTTTACCATTTTATCATTATTCGCCGTTTATAAATTTTAACCGATCATTTCAATAATTCCCGATACGGGCGAAACTCCTCGATCCGTAGTCTCGGTATCGGTCCGATCATTTGCGCGCATTTGTGTCAATAGAGAGAACACATCGCGCGTTCCCACGATTCTAATGCATATTTAACGAGATGCTTATGTTTATTAATTCCTGACTAACCGTATTTGTCGTTCTGGAAATAATGCAAATATCGGTGGGTATACCGGTTGTAAAAAAAATCTCTGGCGAAAAACCACAGGTTTATGTCGAGGCTCGCGTATCGGTTTTTCGGTGTAAGGTGGATCTGTTTTAATTACATCGGTGTTGTTTTTCCGAACGTGTATTCGGGAATTTGCCACCGCTCTCGCGGATAAGCTACGCGAAAGGCGCACGTGTTTCACCGTGAACCCAATCTCCCCGATGTACGTGATTATTCTAGCTTCTTTGAGAGTTAACGACAAAGTATCCGTATATTAAGTGTTCTGAAACGGATACAAGTCAAGACTCCTCCTTTGTTCGATCTTCGCGTAACTTTTAGCTCGGCTACCGTCGCGATACGAGCGAAATTTCATTTTTTCCCCCGAACCAAGGTCAAGATACCGCGTCATCCGTCTCTAATTTACGATAAAGTACACGGCAAGGTCGTGACTTCGACTCGTTCCGGCCTCGTTTACAAATGGGGGATAAATTTATTAAATTCCGCGAGGAGTTGCAGAGCGCAGCACGGTAACCGTCCCGACTCGCAAATTTCTTCGAAGTTATTACCACTTATCGCGGGGGAATGACGAGTCTAAACGATTTTTTTTTCTTTTTTTTTTTTACTTTTTCTTCAAGCGACACAAGGAGAGTCTCGAACCCACCCCTTCGCGCCTCGAGTTTCGATTTAAACCGATCTCGTCTATACTTTCATGATCGACGTGACTTTTAAGCAGAATTATAGTTTAAATAATCCATCGAGGATTACAGTGTTCGAAGTTACTTCGTAGAAGGTATTTACCAAGTTCGCCATTTATAAATCTGGCACACTGGTTAAGTACTACAAATCTGACCTTTGCGGTTCGCAACTTCAACCACCTGGTGAAATTGGTAAACCTTGTATAAAAATTTGCGATATATTGAGTGGGCACTCGAAATCGGTCGCACAAAGAAGTTTCATCCGTGGAAGAAATTATTTTAAGTTTCCCGCTTGCACTAGTTTATCGAAGAGTTCCCGAGTTCTTTTCGGTGTACGAGAATTTCGAAACAGGCACGAAATTGTAACACGATTTTGCGAAGAAAGAAACGTTCGAACTATTTTATCGGGATTGTCGAGTAACCTTGAATGGATCTAGGATCCGTGAAAAGATATTATCAATTAGAATTGTTCGTCGTCGTGTTTGGTAATAATTAATAAATACTCTCTTCGGTACGAAGAAGGAAATTTTAATGGAAAGACAATGGAGAACGATTGCTTCTCTCGAGATCGTATTTTTCCAAATTCGAAGATCATCGTTACCCTTCTATCGATCATTGCTGCACACTAACTCGCGCAAGGGTGTTTCAACTGATATCGAGACGAATTCGACGACCTTTGCCAACATAATCTTCAAATTATTCCGCGTACGAAAGTTCGTATTGGCGAAACGCAACGTTCCAACTAACAGTTTCGTACGTGTCTGTTCGGGACATCGCGATCCGACTACGCGAACTTTCGCGTTCGTGATCATTCGAAGGTCGCGATATCGATTGACACTCGATGCATCAAAAATATACGTAAGTTCGTTACAGGAAACATCGACGATTTCAAAGTATCGAGAAATACGCGACCTTGACGAAAACGAGACGGTCGTAACGTTGTCCCCGGTCGAATGAATAAATATTACCGGAGAAATTTCCGACGTACCATCGCGTACTCTTCACCTTATAATTTCAGGTGCGCGTAAATTATCCGTGCACGGTGTTTCGAAATAAACACGTTAGAATATTAAAGGACGCATTCTCAAGGTGATTGGAAAAAGCTGTAAAAGTATGGTTACTTATTTCTGGAACACTCTGTACGCGCCAGAGAATATCAATAGCGGAGTAATACTGTAAGTGTAAGGGAACATTGTGGGGAACTGCGGTGCTATAATGGCGAGAAGCTCGGCTATTCAGGAAGCGTGAAATTTATAATCGAGACGAAGGGTGGTGGGTTGGGGCGGGGGTGGGGGAAGCTGGCTCTTATTTCGCACGGTGTATTCGATGAATTCTGGCCCATAATCAGATTAACGGTTCGCGTAACCCGGTGCTACCATTAACAAGGAATTACCCGATCCTCGTGGCACCAAGAACGCCCGATTTCAAGGAATTTGCATTTTAATTGCACTCGGGTACTTCCACTTAAGTGGCGCAGAAGACACTGGAAAAAATTGCTAAGACACTCGTCGGATAATCCGAGATGGGCAATGAAAGACCACTGCTACTCTGTGCCAAGGTGTTCGGGGAGCACCCAGGTGAGAATACCGACAAATGTTTAAAAAAAAACGGCATTAAAAAAATTCCAATAGAACAAAAAGCTCCGCGAGTTCTTCGTTTTTCCAAATTTCTACGGTCACGAGACGATTATTGGAAGTAATAGGAAGACATTTTCGATGAACGAATTTGCACGATAATCCACAGGAAAAGGCAAAAAGGAAATTTGCAACGGGACAGTCAATATTTAAAAATTGTATTCTCAATGATATTTTTTCGCGTCCATATTTATAAATGAAAGTGATTATATTATTGTATCGTCAAATCCACTCTCAAGAGTATCAGTATTGATGTTTCTATGATGTGCAAAGAAGCGAGACAATTTTCTAAATTTGTTCACACGGGAGTTCCACACTGGTTGTATTATTGGAACGACAATTCTACGTGTACTACGAAAATAGTTGTAGGAAAACAATATAGTATGACACCGTCCTAACAGTTCAGGACCGTATAAGAAACGCGATAAACAACCTCGTAAAAACGAAGACGTTCTCAAAACTATACTACATCCGGATAACTGGTGACCTTAAGGTCGATGGGACCCGAAACTCGTGCAAGAGTTCGACTCTCTCGCGTGTACTCGGCAAACAGGTGTTACAACGTACGAAGTATCCTATTCGGTGACTCCGTAATTAACACGCCAGGATGCAAAGGATAATAGTTGAACCGGGTGCGAATCACTGCCGTTGATTCAGCGTTATTTCCTGATTAATCGAACGCTCGGAAAAAGACGTCGTATAAAATGACGGTATCCGTATCGGAAGTGAATCGATGGCTCCTCGGCGCGATACCATGCAAGAATGATGTATCGATTAAGAAAGCTTCGGGTAACGTGCAAAGAAGCGTTCCGTTCTCTCGAAAGTAATCAAATTCCCCGTGTTACGTAAAGGGACGTCCGTACCGATGCATAACGCGCGTGCAACGCGATCATTTATCAAAAAACAGTCGATCGCGGATGAACGCTCGTTATTGGTATCCAACGACCGCGGGGGCTGCATTATTCATTGACGAGTTGATCACGCCCGCCCGCGGCCACTGAAATCCATTTCTTCGGGTACCTGAATGTAAAGTCGGTTCGAGAATTTTTCTCAAGATCGGATTCCTTTCCGAAATACTGTACGAAATATTAGAAAGTCGTCTACCTGAACCTGAACACGAGCCTCGAAGGTTCGTAACATTCGGGTACCTGAATCTAAAAACGTATCGTAGATTTAGAAACATTGTAACGATATGAATTAGACGTTTCGTGATTTTTCAACCGAGTTTTTGACTCGAACTTTCAAATTGGAAGTAGTTTAGTGTATTGTATGTAAAAGTTGACGAGTCGACTTTACATTCAGGTACCCGAGCAAACTTTCCGAATCTCGACTCAACCCGACTTCGAACGTTACGAAAACTCTCGAGAGTCGATCTCGAGAAAAATTCTCGACTGAATTTTAGATCGAGGTACCTGATCGTTACGAACGTTCTCGAGTCGATAAGATCCGACCCGAAACGGTGTACCTTACGCATCCCTAGACGATTCCACGAGCGGATCGAAAAGTCGGTAACCGTGAATGGTGGAACAAGTGTTCCAAGTACCGTTTCGCGTGAAATTCTATCCGGTGTCGAAAGCACGATGCAACACGGTGCTCTATAATGCAGAAGTGTTCTCGAACGATTGCGAGTCGAGTACGTTCGTAACGTCGTGACTCGAGAACGAAACAATTCGTCGCGCGCCCTTACCGAACCGATCGATGAAAGAATTTCACCGTAACGTGTCGGTTTCTACGGCAATTTAAGAAATAGACCCGGTTGAGCGTGAAAACCCGCTGGCAGGAAGTTCCACGTCATACTTCTCGGATTTTATTAAACCACGACGATAAGTAATAGGAAACTTTCCCGACGAGTTTCATCCGAGAGTTGCTTTTCTCGTTTCTGTTCCCGATGATCGCGACCTCCCAACACGATTTGCAAACCGAGGTCCGAATCCCCGACCTGCCGGGATTCGACATGAATATTTCATGAAAATCGCCATAATTATGTCTGAAATTTATGTCGAAACGTAACTTGTAACTCGCGCTTCGCATCGAGCATGTGGTACACGTGTTTCGGTTGTACGTGTATTGTCTAGTCGGGAGTACGCACATTTAACGTGACTTGTACGAGAAACGAAACAAAAAAAAAAACGTACGTTTATTTCCGTAACGGTTATGTCCTTTTCGATCGTACGTTTGTTCGTTCGTCGTGCAACGGTGTAACTATTGGCGTTGGCGTGGCTGAAAAATGGCCTTTAGAACATTTTTGACCGTTGTAAAATAATTGTGCACCTGTGGCACGCGACACGGTTGCGAACTGTAAATTGGTCCTCGATGTAAAACGAGTTTGACACGCTCTGTGTCATAGATGCGGAAAAATCGTTCGTAACAGGAGACACTATTTATTTAATTAAACACGCACATGTATATATAGATTTTAGTTAAAAAATTTGGAGTACCTTTTGATCTTTCGAACAAACGATCCTTTTTTCTGAAAATCACAGAGTAAAACACTTATCGCGCGTTATTCGGATATTACGGAAATTTTTACAACGATTTAAACAATCGGTACGAAACATCAGAGGACATTAATCGAGGCTGAAGTAATTCGTTTCTTTAAAATTTTCAAATCAAAGCCCGTGTGTGCGTTCGCGTACAGTCTCGATGGTTTTGTAAGAGAGTTAAATACCTTGTCGAACGATAAAGTCGTTCTGATCCTCTAATTATTTTCAGCAACGCGTAAAATGTAAGCGTAAAACTGGCGCGCGCCATCAAGAGACCGTAAACGTATTATTACAGAAGCGAGGTTACGATCCGAATCGTTCAGCAATGAAAAAGTTACGCGCGATAAAAATTCACCTATGTGTGCGCGTCGGCACACTCTAACTACGACCCGACTCGTGATTTTTTTATCAATACTCGAGAACGTGACAGTGTCGTCGATAAACATTCGAGAAGTCGCATCGCGAATCGACTTAACGCGTTGAATCTTCCACGGTTCACCAACGAGAAATCCACATCGTTCAACGTGGATACCGTTCTCGTATTTGGAAACGTCAGCGACTATTCTTTATGGACAATTCGTGTCAAGATTGGTAATGAATTTGCGGTAACTGTGGAAAGACAAACATTCCCGTGGAAGAAGAGGATCTATACACAATTTGGAAATCGAAGAGCAAATTTAATCGAGAATCGATATTCTTACGCGTCCCTTTATGGTTTCTCTAGTACACGTGTCCTCTTATGAATTTTTTTTTATTGCACTGTACGGAAACATCGAGAAAATAAATAGAAATATTATCGCTGAAAAAACCTGTGTTCTTATTCCTAGAAACATTACACATCGTTCCTACATTTTAATAGCTATTATTTGTATTATTGTATCAATATTATATTACTCTCTAAGAATAAACCAATACCTCGAACACGATTGATTCGTTTTCCTTTTTCAACGAGTTCAGTCCGTCCGCGCCCATTGTTTTCTATTATCTCGTATAAATTCGTAAATTTTACAATTCCCGTGACGCACAAAGGAGTTCGGGGAACACCGATTGCAAGTGAGCGTGCTGACGGAAGATAACGTAAAAAATGAAAAAGAAAGAAAGAAAGAAAAAAAAACAAACAAAAAAGGACAAAGAAAGAACGAAATTTCACGAATCGATTCGTTTCCATGCCGAAGGTGATCCGGTTTTTCGGGATTCGCGCTGTGCACGGTGCGTTTCAAGGCGCGATATATATCAGCCGTTGCGAAGCGCTGTATCGATCCAAATTCCAGATTTTATATTCCCGGTCGGAACGGGGAGTTTCTGTATCAACGCAGGTACAGGTAGAACCGATAAGAGAGATAACGAATTTCGTTAAATCGTACAACGAAACGGCGCGAGGCTTAAATCAACGAAAAAATGGAGAACGGGACGCGTATCTTCGCTACGCGTTTTTACTTCTCTACGAGACGTTTCATTTTGTCGCTTTTACGTGGTCGACCGCTGAAAGGATTTTCTCAAATCGAAGAGTGCGCGCTATGAAAGGTCATAAGTCGCGCCCGCGCGAGGGGGAGAGAGTCTTCGTTAATTTATTGCGTGAAATTTCCGCGAATTGAACGCCAATGTAATAAATGTTCGAAAAGTTGGAGCGTTAATTGGCCGACACGCACGGCAAATTGTTCTATTCTCGGTGTACCTTTGGAAAATCAATTCCTTTGTCGGAGCTACCAAACATCAGTGAATTTTTGTTTCGTCGATCGTTGTAAAGGGAGTTTCATTTTTCAACGGAGAGAATAGAATTTTTGCTCCCAGAGTAGCAACACGAACGCTTGATAATTAAACATTGCTGGGATTACATTTTACATTTTCGTAATATACGAGCATTTGTATTGAATAAAATTTTAACGAAATTCCGGTACCTATAAAATTTGTACGCAATATTATTTTCATTTGTAACGTACTTCGGTTATACATATTTCTTCTGTGAATAATGGAAGATTTGACGGAAATAATACCAATTAAACGTGTAATACAAATTGTCGTAGATAATTTTCTTAGCTGAAAGATTTCCTACGATTGCAGTATTTCAGAAAATATACTTATCGAAAGTTTTAAGAGTGGTACGAAAATATTTTCATTTCATGTTGAGGCATCCAGAAGAATTGAAGCTTCTTTTTGTTATTCAACGACGTACATCTCAAGTTCAATGTTGAAAGTTATTCTATACGAATAATAGATAGAATCCTTTAAATTGTCTATTATCGAAAACAAAAATGTTCGGTAAGTATCGATAAAACAGTTATGGATTAATATACGTAGTTAGCGATACATGGTTATAAAGAGATTTGCGTTATCAGCGATAGAAAATTGCATTTCTGCCTTATCTACTACCGAACAACAAGTTCCCTTACAAAATAGTTTATCGATTATTTAGAACGCATAACTGTATCTTTATCGACGTCGCACTGTCGGTAAAAACAGTGACAAGGTACAGACAAAATGTAAAATAGACATTGCGAGCAATAGTTTCTTGCGTCACACGGATCGAGGTTTTGTGAGTCCTCTTACCATGTATGTATGTGTCATTTTCAACGTTATCGATTCAGGTCGGCATAAAATTTCACCGCTTTTACGAGCAGGAATTAAAATTAAACACGACGCGAATTATTTATCTTGGTAGCAATACGAATACATACGATATTCTCCTTTGACTTTCAATTAAAATTAATTCCTGTAGACCAACTAATGATTTGCATTGCATGAATAGATGCATATTGTAATATTAATATACGGAACACGCGTAAACCATAGTTTGAACAATTATTAACAATGTTCTAGTACAAATAATGACTAAAAAGCCATCAATTTGTTGAAATATTCGGTTAGATCGAACAAAGACAATCGAAGTAGGGGTAAGTCACCTTGCGGAGGATATATGAGGAGCCCCCCAGTTGAGGAAATTTCATTCCACGGGGAGCCGTCGAGGTGGACGGATTTCTTCATTTCTGGTACCTGGACCCTCCGAGGACGGCCAACGACACCGGTTGCCCTCTCGGTAACCGGTACTGACCGCCGCTCTCATAATCCTATTTTTTTTTTTTAGTTTTTTCTTTGTTTAATTTATTTGATTTGTTCTCTGATTATAATTTGTACTTGCTTTTCCATGTTTATTTTTTTGTCACTGATTCGTTTATTTTCTTTGTTTCTGCATTACTGTATTTAATCACTAACCAACTACGTTTCTAATTTCTATCGTGCCTTGACTTTAGGTTTCTCTTAGATAGGCACATCAAAGCACAAAGAATAAAGAACGAAGAAAGAAGAACGAAGAAAAAAGAAAGAAGAAAGAAGATCGAAGAACGAAGAACGAAGAACGAAGAACGAAGAACGAAGACTCTTTCGTCGCAACCTCCGTGGGATCTTTAGTTAAGTTTAGAATAAGTTAGTTTTAAGGCCACCGTGTACAAATATCTGTGATCTGCCGAGAAATTATCCAATCTTTAGCTTAATTTTGCTCGCTTCCTCGTTTCTCAGTCCGGTCACCACTGCTTGTTGTATAAGCAAGTGACCGGCCGTGTCGGTGGTCCGAACGGTCTATCGCCGTCTCTTCCGGTGTGCCTGCTTCCAGAGGGGACATGTTGCGAGCACAGGTGCAGGCATTTTTGCCGGTCCCTGCGAAAGCCACCAAAATAAGACCCTCTCGTCGTAAAGATGGAGAAACGGGGCACTCCTCTAGGGGAGTGGATGGCGTCGCTCGTTTTCTCTGGAATCGGACCCACTGAAGAGAAACGGGATAGACCTAGTAGGACCAACTGCACGGTTCGTGTCGCGTCTTTCCCAATTTTGTCTCATTTTTTCCATCCTGTAATTCCTTGGCAGAACTAAACGAGGAGATCGAAGGAACTTTGATTCCTTCTATCTCCTCTGTTTAGTAACTTCGTTTGTACTGCGTATCGAGGGAGATCGATGGAACTTTGATTCCATCTATCTCTCTCCGGGTCTCCGCTCGCAGCAACCTCCGCGTGGTGAGACCTGGTAATCGGTATTACTCGCAGCAAAGGATTATTGCTGGTTGCGGGTAATACCGAGCTAATTGGCTGCGAATGTTTGTTCCTCTACGCGATTGTTATTAACAATACACATTTTCCTAACATTAATCTTACATTATACACCTTGTATAAGTACTAGAAATGATTAATTCATCTATAGAAATTAATTTTAATCGAGATTCGAAGTAAATGATGGTTTCTTTCACATTGTTTAAATAAGTAGAGTTTCAAAATATGGAATTCTATCATTGTTTACTAAATACATTGATTTAACATTTGTTTAATTCCTCTAATTTACACGAATGCACTTTACTTAAAAAAAAATTGCTTGCAATATCATTTAAAATAAAATTATTTTATTGCACATATAGTACACGTTGCGCCATCTATGGCTTTTAGGCCAAGTTTGTCGAGGAATAATTTCTATATATGTCGCTAGATGTCGGAGGATACTTTTTTGAACAGGATAAATACTTCGATTTTCACATAAAATGTAGCAACACAAATAGTACATATGGCGCCATCTATGGCTATTAGGCCAAGTTTGTCGAAGAATAATTTCTTTTTATACCGCTAGATGCCGACACAAGGATTATATTCACATTTTAGCAGGATTAATTCGCTTTTTAATAAATAAACAACTGAATTGTTTCAATCTAGATTTCCAAATTGCCTTAACTATCTGTTTCAACCTAGATTTCTAAAGCATTTCAATTAATTGTTTGTTTATGTTAAAAAGCGAATAATCCTGCTATAATGTGAATATAATCCTTGTGTCGGCATCTAGCGATATAAAAAGAAATTATTCTTCGACAAACTTGGCCTAATAGCCATAGATGGCGCCATTTGTACTATTTGTGTTGCTAAATTTTATGTGAAAATCGAAGCATTTATCCTGTCAAAAAAGTATCCTCAGTTTAGCACTTTATTGCTATATCTTATCGTCCCCAATTTTGTGGATAGTGGTCTCTCAAATGTAGAAAATTCGGATATATATTTCTTAAGGGAAAAGAATGAATCAACTATCGTTACCGACTTATCAAAGAAGAATGTCAAAACTTTTGAAGCACGAAATAAAATTCATAGAAAAGTAGTCAAAGGAGTACAAGGATACAAGTTTGGCAATTAAAGGTAGCTATAACAGAACACGACTTATTCCTTATTTCTTTAAGACGAATAATCTAGATCTTGTGGAGTTTGGTTAAAAACAAATTAAATTTGACAATAAATCAAAATCTATTATTTCAATGCTTACGAGATAGGAAGCGAAATTAGTACAGGTGGCTCAATCTATGGCTATTAGGCCAAGTTTGTCGTGGAATAATTTCTATTTATGTCGCTAGATGCCGACACAAGGATTATATTTACATTTTAGCAGGATTAATTCGCTTTTTGAGATAAATAAATAATTGAATTATTTCAACGTAGATTTCTAAATTAATCCAATTAGTTGTTTTAACCTAGATTTCTGAAGCACTCTAATTAATTATTTGTTTGTATTAAAAAACGAATTAATCGTGCTAAAATGTGAATATAATCCTCGTGTCGGCATCTGGCGATATAAAAAGAAATTATTCTTCGACAAACTTGGCCTAATGGCCATAGATGGCGCCATTTGTACTATTTGTGTTGCTAAATTTTATGTGAAAATCGAAGCATTTATTCTGTTCAAAAAAGTATCCTCAATTTAGCACTTTAAAAAAGCTTGCTGTCCCCAAGTTTATAGATAATGGTCTCTCAAATATACAAAATTCAAATATATATTTCTTAACGGAAAAGAATAAACCAAGTATCGTTACTGATTTATCAAAGAAGAATGTTAAAACTTCTATTAATCTATTAATCGAGCACAATTAGCGCAAAGCTTAGAAAAGCAATAGGTGCGCCTTTTGTATAGTTGGATACAAAGATCTTTCAAATACATCAAACAATTGTGCATCGATTATTATTAATTAGGCTGTAGCTCATCTACACCTGCAATCAGATTGCGCATTAATAATTTGACACACAGAGAATCGACATGTTTGTAGTTACAGCGTATTCTTTCTATATGGCAGACTCTGATGAATTCTGAAATCATTATCGACAAATCTATTCATGGTGCTCTTTTAACGGTAAAATATAGCAGCTAATCTAATAATCCCACAAGTGAAAAATTGTTTCTATAGAAACACGACATTGGTATAATCAATCTCGCCTTCGACTTAACATATTTCTTTTCGATGTATCCACTTTATAGAAAACGATGGGTTATTTTATACGCAGCATTACTGCCAATAATTTTTAAAGTTGATTTTATACCTGTCTAAATCGAATTATGTTTATGTTGCGTTCTCTGTGACGCTAAGTCGAGAAAGTTTTTCATCGTGCATTGCTCGATGTAAATTTACGTTAAACCGAATTCGACCGGTGGTGTTTAACCAAGCAAACATTGATTTAACATGTATTGATTACGACAAGGGCAAGATAATCCGCAGTGCGTCAATTATTGATCTAATAAATATTGATCGCAACAGGTGCAGTAATGCATCGGTTATATTCAAATGTGCGAGGAAACAAGTCCTGAAGGAGTTCTGTACATGTTGTACGAAACACAGGGAATGTTCTAAAAATTTCACGACGATGCACGGATCGAATTATCAAATGACTCCCTTACTTTGATAAATAAAACGATTTTAATTTTCTCAAAGGAAATGGAAAAACTGGTTCGCGAAGAATTTAATCGGAATTGAACACGATTAGCAGGCGAGGTGAAGATACACCAAACCGTATAAATTTTCCATGCTATTAACCGCCTGCTGCCATTAGATGATTAGCGAAACACATGGCCCAATTAATAACAACCGCTAATAGGATCTCGAATATTACCAAAGCAGGTATATACATCGATTGCTCACCACTGTTCCCAGAAATCTGGATTCGTAAAACAATTGGAAATGTGCAAATTGCTCCGAATGCGAATGACAGATTAAAACGAGGTGGCGCGTTATTCTCTCGTGGGCTAAATCAATGTGTTAGAATGATACAATGATGGCGCATAATGTATGCGGTCGTGAGTGTACCCTAGGCAAAGAATATTGACAATTAACGGCGCAGAATAAACTACGGATGGTATTACTCATAAACACGATAGATACGCGACGGTTTAGAGCGCTCGAAGTCTCTTGACAACGATATCGTACATTAATAGTGAGATACCATTAATTGACGGTTATTCTTTTATCGAGCGCTCGATCTGCGTTAGTTAAGAGGGAACCAACTCGGACAGGTTAAAGATTATCTGTTACTCAATCGACTCGATACCTTTTGAAAAATTGAAACTATCTCAACTGTGAAATACAATGGAAATTTACATACCAATATCACTTCCAAAGATGGTGGATAGTTATTTTGGATTCTGTCTAGATTATAGATTCGCGATTAAAATTGATTGTTTCGTCGATGGTTTTCGATAGACAAGAGTGATTTTTTTTGTTCTTTTTAATTAACGAGTATTGTATATAAACTTTATATTGTTACGTATCATGTATCAATTTGTATGTAGTGTTTATTAACTTTGTTCAGGAATGAACTCAAAGTGACTTGCACTCCTCCGAGAACGTGTCTGACTTGTTACGGTAACTATCTACTTAAATCGTGCACTAGTTCCAATCGGTCGTACTTCGAGTAAAGTACAAGGAAGTTAAATTACCGAAAACAATCGATCGAACGAACCGTTCGTTAGATACGCTGTATCTCGATTTACAGTACACGATTTAACATTAACGCAATTAGAGTTACTTGTCAGTCGGGCAAATGATACTTTTCCGATCGATGTTAACTTTTTCCAATCGAGATTATCGACCACGTGGCAACACAACAAACCTTCGCAAATCTATCCAATTGTCTCGACACGGGAGATTGAAATTAATTTTCCATGTAAATCAACATCGTTTCGAAGAACTGGAATTCCGTCTCGCTTCGAATAGAATTCATAGCATTTGTTAAGAACGAAGGAATTATTATCATGTGTAATTACTACGATGGATATAATCGTGTTCCGAACTGTGCCTTCCTGAACGTACCGTGGCTATTAAACTACCCGGGTGCAATTACAACTGTTAATGGTAAGTTAAAAGGAAGTTATTTCCGCGTGGTACGAGAACGTATCAGATGATATCAAACCGGCGCAAAGTGCACAGTCGACGTTTTTCCTGTAACGGTAATTTCGTCGATGAAAATTTCAATTGCCGAAAGGGGACGGTCGGTTACATTATCGGGAGACAATGCACGATTCCCTTGTACCGTAATCGTTAAAATTCAATCCCGAGTGATAACTCTAAATCCTTTTTACGAGTGCTCGGTACGAAATGCATCGATTCGGTAATACTTCTGGCAGATTACTTTCACGAATCATCGATTGTGCGTACATAATTTTATACAAATTCGATATCGCGTTTAATCGTAATATTTTTCCATCCCGATACACGGGTTCGTGGAAAATATTTCGTTCTATCCCACCCAGAAGATGATTGTGCATCTCCGTGCAGCACTGTTCAAGGCTTCGCGCACTACTTTGTGTTCTCAGACACTTCAGTGGTCTTCTCTGAAATAACTATGTTTCAAAATCATTCGCGGATGCTATAAAATACCGGAAACGAGTACTGGTGAGAGCGTACGTGCGTATTTCCCGCGGTGATAAATTCAATCGAGCAAGAAATTCACCGCAACGTGGATCGGCGCTACGAGTTTGCAGAGTTTTAAGATCCAGAACGTCGATACGTATAGTTCAGAGCAACTCGTTGACAAGTTCGATATCGTGGTGGTCACTGGTGACCGTTTCTGCTCGTAGATATCCTTAAAGAGGTAAGGCATTCGATTCAAGAATGTAGCAAAAAGAAAAATGTTCATCGTAGAGTTTCGAAAGGAATTAATCGTCTTTTGAATTTTTGGAACGATGAAATCACAAGTAGCAATATTATGAATACAATATTGTGAGAGAAACAATATCCTCTGGTGACTGACACGACCTGAACCTAAAGTACATTGTCGGTCACCAGTGATTTCTATGATCTAAACGAAGATTACCAGTAACTGATCGAAAAGTATTATATATCGTTAATCATCAGTGACTAATCGAACCTGAACGAAAATTATATCGACAGTCAGCAGTGACTGTTCGAACCTGAACGAAAATTATATCGTCGGTCATCAGTAACTGACCGAACCTGAACGAAAACTATTAGGTTGTTCAAAGAATTATTTCGTTTTTCAAAATGGAGAATATATGATTGAATAAAATGTTTATACACTCTAAAAAAATCGTGTTTCATTTTCACCCAAAAAAAAAAAAACGAAATGACTTTCCGAATCACTCAATATATTATCGTCAATGACCAGTGACAAACACGGTTTAGACAAGTACATAGTCAGTTACTACTAATGACTACTGATACGGTCCGAACGAAAAGAACGTCGTCGGTCACCAGTGACTTAACACGTTAAACGACAGAAGACTGTTGTTGACTCGACACAACCATGCACACTATTCCACCAAAAAGAACAAAGCTGTTTCGTGTTACGTACCCCGGACTGTACCGCGTAGTAGTTTCTCTGTTGTTTTCTCCAGCAATTGAGCACGTGCGTGGAGGACGATGTATCCTGATGCAAACGATTCTCCTGCCTCGGTTCCGGTTGCTTGGTGCAGGGAGGATCCGGCCAACGATCAAGGTTGCTCCAGTACTTCCCCTTGCGTTTCACCGCGTAGTATCGATAAATCACTATAGTCATTGCAACGACCAGGGCAAGACCCGTGCCTGCAGCTGCCCCGAAGATCGCCGAGGAGATCATCCTCGTCGTTTGTCCTCTCTTTCTCTGTCTCGATTTCTTCTTTATTTTTATCTCGGTTAGTAGCACCGGATCTGAAAAAGATCGGTTCCGTTAGAGAGGAGGAAAGACACCACGAAACGCGGGGTCGATTAGATTACATCCGACTGTGTTCGGTTGTTCTTTTCCTCTCGGGAAATTTGTCGGGATTACTGTCGTTGGAGCTCGCCACTTATCCGCGTCGCTGTTTCTTTCATAGAACAGCCAGCGCGAGGAATCAGGTTCGAAGCTCGTGAATATTAAACGATCGAGCGATCCGTCGTTTCGTTAGAGGCGAGTAGATTAGTCGCGGGAACGAATGTTTCCATTTATTCGC
Organism: Ptiloglossa arizonensis; assembly: GCF_051014685.1. Lineage (NCBI taxonomy): Eukaryota > Metazoa > Arthropoda > Insecta > Hymenoptera > Colletidae > Ptiloglossa > Ptiloglossa arizonensis. The sequence continues at coordinate 15,152,163 of NC_135056.1, forward strand.
GAGATTCTATTATCAAGGGTTCTCGATGCGAAACGAAAGCCTTTCAACGAGATGTAACTATTGTTGCACGTAATCGACCGAATCTATCGTTCGGTTGGTAGCACCGAAGTTTCAGTTTTTCATTTGTTTTCGCAATTCTATCGTAAACGATACGAAACTGTAGACTTCGAACGGTACGTAAGTTCTATTGACTTATCCACGTGACTAGTTCTTTCGAATATCGGGAACAACCGATACAGGGATCGCGTTCGGAGCTTGTAAATATTAAACGTCGAAGTTTTAATTTATTTACGAAAATTCGGTCGCGAGGCGGGGCTCACCGAGATGAAATAAAAGACCGAGATCGAGGAGGAAATAAATAACGTGTCCACCGAAACGTTAATAAACCCCGGTTACTCGAATTTGATCTCTCCGAGTTTTGTGTATACCTAATAATTCCGAGGGCGTTGCCATGACGAGGTTGGAGTTTCCGTTTACTAATTCAGATCTTCGTTATTAACGTAACAGGATTATTTTTGGTTTACTAATTCGCGTAATTGGTTATTCGAAAACCACTCGCTGCCTCCGTTGGCGGAAAAGTGGAAATATTATGGGATTTTCAAAGACCGCTCGGGTCATGCGACACGATCACCGGGGATGCTCCGACGAAAATTTAAAGTCGTCTTTGTGATTTATCTTCGAGCACGGTGATACGTGTCTTAGGGACACGAATAATTAAAGTTACCCGCGTAACTCGCGGTACGGTACCGCGAATATCGAAAAATAGGGCGATTCCACGTCTAAAAATAAAACGAAACTGCGGAGGAAAAGTTCTTCACCGGGGGGGCTCCCTTTTCGAGTTAATCGGTTTTAAAAATACACGGGGCATGCATCGATTTCAGCGAAACTCTGCCCGATGGATCTCGATATAGATGTTTATCCTGTGCGTACGCTATGTACTACACGTACGCGGATAGTAATTTATAAGCAAAGAATATCAAAGCGCGGTGACAGTTGTTTAAAGTTTGACAGTCGAGGATACGCATGGCCCGGGTATTAGCAAAATTAATTATCTCGAAAACAAAGTTCGATGGAAACGAATTTTATTTCCCCACGACGATTCGCTTTTACTACGGAACACTCTGTATATTTTTCGGTATTTAATTTTCAACGGAGAGTAAATTGACCCGACCAAGTCAATTTTTATCGGTATCTAGCTAAACAAACATTGCGTGGACGAGTGGAAAAATAATTTTCGCGATAATCAACTTCAAACGCGAGATGCGCTCGCGCAACCGTATAATATACGCGTTATTATCTACGCGATCTTTGGCGTTCGCGATCGAAAATATTTTTTAGAGACTCAGACGAGTGAAAATATTTTTTTCAGAGATTCACGATTAAAAATATTTTTCCGGAGTAAAAATATTATTTACTGTTTCGCGACGCGACCTTTCGAAAATTTTCACATTATTCTGTTCCGAATGCTTTAATCTTTCGCGTACTTAATCCTTTGCGGCGCACGAGTACCGGTTAACCGGTTTTAATAAATGTGCACGCGAAGGGACTGAGTTCTGGGTGAAATTGACGAATCTGACCCGACCTTAAATGTCAAACTTTACTGCCCTACAACAACCTCCAAGAAAAAGAGAAATAAAAATACAATGAAGAAGGTTTAATACGATTGCCGTCATATATATATCCACGGTGCCGTTGCGTTACGATCGCGTTTACGAGAATTTCCAGAACGCGGAGGACCATTTAACACGAATGCGAGAAAAGGAACGAACATTTCCACACGGCTAGCAACAACTTCGATGCGAAACTTACGAGCCACGCGAGCTTCGCAGCGTTCCTCGCTCGTTACGCAACCCGGAGGACAAACAAATATAAAATACAAAATAACAACGTCGTTGGATCGTTTCTCTTGTAACAAACATCGAGGTAGTCGACACATCGTTTCGAACCGACCGGAGAAAGTGAGCCTCGATCGAAACGGAAAAGGGCGTTACGTTCGAAAACTTTAACGACCCTATTTTTGAAGCTGTAGAATACAAACGAACGTGAAATATCCGATTTCCTCCATATTGGAAAGATTTTTAATCAACGTAAGTAGAAACGCCGATACATTGTCCGATGTTGTTCGATGAATCGTGGCTGCCGGACACCTAACTTCGTTTCGAACGAACGGTAGTTATCCACGTCGGAAAATTTGTACATCTGATACGCAATACGCAACAATTTGTAATTTTCAATAGACCTTACGATGTCTGTTGAAAATAAACAGACGTAAGTTTTAAAACGATCGTGAATCTTTCTTTTGAAATTCGATCGAACGAGAAAACTTTTACAATGAACGAAAAAGAGTACCGTGAACCGTTTTTACATGTGGAAAACTTTCTAAAAAATTACCAGCGAGTGTGGAGAACAGCTCCACGAAAATTGTATCGACTTCGGCACTTTTCGTCCAAAACAATTTCTAAAATAACTAAGAAGGGCGAAGCGCGAGGGAAAACAGCCGGCCTATTGTCAGACGCGCGAATGTGTATCCAACAGGATGGGAAGTTCGCGTCCCTGGAACTTTCCATAAGCTTGTTATTTACAGAATTTTGTACAGCGATCGACAATTTCGTATAAAATCAACGAGACATCCGGTGCGAGAATAAAGGTTAAAATTCTAATTAAAGAGCGGTGTTAAAGATCGCGAAGGTATCGACGTTTAATGAAATACCTTATACTTGGAACGATCGATCTAATTACGCGGTTAAACGCGTAAAAGTATTTTTCATTTACGGTTTCGTTAACACCGCGAAGTGTACAGCCCCTTGGAATCGATTGTCCGCTTTGCCAACGTAATTTCTGCATACGAGAGCTTTAGTAATTGCTGTACGAATTTAATTGCTTCGCAGGTCGTTGGCCAATAATGATCGCGAGAACGTAACGTCCTCGTTATCGTTTAAATTTCGAGGGGCTGTTTGCACGTCTAGCTTCCTATTAAATTTTGACGCGCATCATGCAATTTCCCCACCGAATAGACCGGTTCCCTTCGCACAGATGCATCCCGTTGTACGGGTAGCTCGTTGAACTCTGAAGCTGACATCGTGATTCGCGTCATCGCGCGTTCACCGCGGATTAATCTATTCAGTTGCTATGGCAATAGGTCATAGGCGATTTTAGTCCCGCGCTGGCCAATGAGCGCGACGATAAAAACGAAAACGAGCCACGCGTTTTTTTTTACCTACCGTGAATACGATCGCGTAAATCCCGATAACAACAAAGACATAACGCGTTTGTTTTCCCACCGATAAAAGGAGCAGTCCGATGTTTAGCGCTGATAATCGAGGGTACTTTTTTTCTTCCTCTTTTGCTCTACGAAGAGACGAAAAGTGCGGTATGAAAATTATCAAACAAGTCTCGTAAAATTTAACGAGACGCAAAATTAATCCCTCGGGGCATCCTTCTCGAGAAAATCGATTGCGAAAATTCATTCGACAGGCTTTGCAACGCGACTCGACCGACGTGTCTGACCATTTCTCGTTATTTCTACTTACGTTGACGAGCGTAAATAACGATAGCGTCACGGTCTGTTTTCCAAAGATTGTACCGCGTTTCAATTACAGTCAATCGAAACGGACAATATCCATCGTCGATGTTTACAAACACGAAACGCGAGTAGAAATAACGAGCAACGATCAGACGCGTTAGCCAAGTTGCGTTATTCTCTCGTAAAAAATTACAAGCTTCTCGTTCAGGGTACGAAGCTCGACGATGCTTAACAATTCTCTTTTCTTTTCTCGAATAATTTCGTTCGGAAGAATTTACGATCGGACACGATCGTACCGTAACAATGTAAAACCTCGTGAATTTCGCGGTGAAATTTCGAGCGAATCTCGAAGAATTTTACTGTACCGGATCTGAGACGAAGAACGCGTTACCTTTCCGAGGTTCGTTTCGAAACAGTCTAAATATTGCATTCGTAGGACCGTTTGCTTTTATACGCCGTACCGTATCGATCGTCGTGCTCAGACGCGGAATCTTCTTATTACGTGTATTCGGATACCTTGAATCTCAGTTATGCAAATAATCGTTGTGTACGTATCGGTCGGAGCGCGTGGAAAAAAATTTACGGCGCGGCGGTATCTCGCGAAACGTTCACGAGGAAAGGAACATAAATCACGGCAGTGCGAGTCAAAGGAGGTGGTTGGAACGAGAAACGTCTCCGAGATCTGGTCTTAATGAAATGCTCGAGGGTCCGTGCCAGGTTGATGGTACAATATCTACGGATATTACACGCAGAAACTCGAGAAGGAAGAACAGGAGGGAGCAAGGCAAGACACCGATGTTCGGTATAATCGTGTCGTGAATTGGGGAGACGAGCTTACACGCTTTCTTTTTTCTTTTTTTTTTTTTTTCTCGCCGAACGCGACGCAACGTCGAAAGATTTTCTTACGTCGATGTCATACTTTCGTTCCACGAGGAACGCTTCGGTGTTTCACCAGAGCTAGATTTGTACGTAAAGTCATCCACCTGGAGAGTTTCTGTCGAGTAGGAGAAGCTTTGGTGAAAATAATTAGAAGATCCATCGGAATGGGACCGTGAGCAAGGTAATTCATATTTTAAGTATTCCACGAGTTACGTTGATTCGACATTGTATCGATGTCTCTGAATAATTAAGAATTGTATCGATGTCTCTGAATAATTAACAATTATATCGACGTGCCTAAACTGTCTCCGAGTCTACTTTAAGATTTAAGGTGATTCATATTTTAAGAGCTCCAACTGCCACGTAAGTTAACAATGTATATTTAGACACGAGTAGTTCAACATTGTACCGATGTCTCCGAATAATTAAAAACTGTATCGATGTCTCTGAATAGTTAACAATTATATCGATGTCTCCGAATAGTTAAAAATTATATCGACGTGCCTAAAGTGTCTCCGAGTCTGCTTTAAGATTGAAGGTAATTCATATTTTAAGAGCTTCAGCTGCCACGTAAATTGACAATGTATATTTAGAGACGAAGAATAGTTCAATACTACACCGATGTCCCTGAAGCGTCTTCGCGTCTACTTTAAGATTTTCATTTCTGTGGAAGAGTATCCGGTGGACTCGTGAAAAACCAATGACCAAGATAATTTGATTCTACGTTGACATTGTGTATTAGCAGCCGGTAAACAATTGTTGAAAAGACACCGCCACGTTGAACCCATCCAACCTGTTCGAGTTTGAAAATGAAACGCTTTACTCGTTTCAATTGTTCTCTCGTTGCGAAACACGTGCGTTGAACCGCGCCTACGGATTCGCGTTTTTTACTCCGAGTGGAAACAAGATTCGGCCATTTTCAGAAAAAGTACATCCACCTTCGAAATTGAACCGTCATCGGAAACTACCATTTACGCGGTCGATCACCCAGGAATCGAATCGATCTAGGTCACCGGTAAATTGGTCACCGATAAAGCGGTTCAATGAGAAACGTCCGATTTTTAACTGCGAATTAACGCCACAAGCGGGCAACAGACGACGAAAAGGCACAGGACACGGAAATCCTGTTCAAAAAGGATCCATCGATTGCTCTCGAAGGGTACTCGAATACGTTCCGAGATAACGGTGAAATTATTATATTTCCGTCACGTTCAATACCTCGAACAAGTTTTGGTAATACATAGTCGATTTTATCGCGACGCTAATCAAAGACAATTTATCATGGTATTTACGCGGTAAGCTTGTCTTTACAAGACAAGGGTCGACCGAACTTGCGTTTCGCTTATAAAAATGGCTAATTAAAGGTCCGTGTAAACAGGATTTTACTTGGTAGAAAAATAAATGAACAGATAAGTAAATAAAGACACGTTCGACGATAAAACGACAAGCAAATTTACACGCTGCCAACGAAGATTAATCGAAATATAAGCGTGTCGAACGCGTAGACGGGAATAACTTGTATTCATCGGTGATGCTAGAGACAGACTGTTGTAGATTTAACGTTACGTCTGCCTGGCGCATAAAGTATCAAGAATTCAGAAATTCTTCGATAATGTATTTTGAACACGTCTCTCGCGATGTCAGATAAACGAGTTAGTTTCGTCTCGAATAAATTTTCCACCGCGAAATTGAACGATTAAAACGAATTTGACGAAAAATCTACGTGGTTTTGTGTTCTTATTATTATTTTTTTTTTTTTTTGCCCGCACGGTGCAATTGGTTTTCACAAAAAAATGTTCACTTCCACCCGCTCGGAACGTTCTTCGACAGATATTTAATTATCCGTACAAAACGATTACGCCTTAAGATTTCCGACCCGGTCTTCTAACCAAGTGATGCCTCGAGAGCGCGAAGTAAAATGTATTGATCTGTCGTTGTTAATTACTCCTCCCGTTGGCCACGATCCCTGGATCCCCTCTAATTCATTCTGAAGACTCGCCCTTTCCCGTTTAACGCGATCCGACATCGACATTAAACATCTCGAGAAATTAAAAATTGCTTCACCCGTAACGGGGTAACGTGGGGTTCGATAGACCCCAGAGAATTTTGTTATTATTAAAAATTCATTTTATTCGGTTCCTTAACAAACGAATAAGAGTAATTCAGATTTTCTTTCCTAAGAATACCTACAAATACTTAAACAATTGTATAGGGTCACACCGACGAAATAACCATCGTATCGATTTAGAATCGAACGAATCCTGCGACGTATGGACCGCAAACTTCTTTTGGGAACCATTGACGAAGAGGCGCTAGGTTTAAACCGATTTAAAAATTTTACAGGAAAAAGAAGGTCTTTGTCACGGTATTTTCGTCTTATCGAGATCGTGATTCGAGACAGCCGAGAAGAAATTAAATTTATCTCGTTAAGTAAACGTCTTTTTGTTCCAGATGGCCGTGACTCTTGGACAGAATTACACGATCGAGAGGAAGTATTCGAGTGATTTTTGATAAATCGAAGACCTTCGACTTCACCGCTCCCGCGTCTGTGAGGCTGATTCCACGCAATTCGTTCGCAGGGCACGTTCTCGAAACGATTCGTGCCAACATCGATCATTGAATTACCGATCGGGATAAAGTCATCCCTTCCGAGGTCCTTTATAAACGATCCTTCGATATTTTAACGTATCGTCCCGTCGAAACGATTAATCGTGCTCCAGTTTTCAGCACTTTACTTAATGAAACGAGAGAAAACCGGGAACGATCGAAATCGAACGTCGTCCGAGGAATAGCAGATACCGTTTCTGAATATAAAAAGAAAAGAAAATCCGAATAGTTCGAGCGACAGACCTCCGTTGGAATCTGTTCTTTCACAAATTGTTGCAATCAATAGCTGTGTGCACCGATCGCGCTCCGTTGAACAATTACACGAATTGATTCGAGCGGCTCGGTATTATAGAAATAAATTTCCACTTCTTTGAACGAATATCGCTCACGTGTGTAATTCATCGATAAATTTATTACTCCCGCGTAATTCACTGTCGGTTACGGATGAGAAGCTGTTCGATCTCGGTTTCAATTTTTGTTTCGATTAAACCTTCCAGGATTAATGGTATTTACATTAACGAATTTAAACTTCAATTTTGGTAAGTCAAAGACCGGACGTACGGAAGTTCGAAATTACGTTACTTTGTGGTGTTGTTTTTGTCGATAAAATCGGTTGGTGTATCACGTTGGATCGTTTGATGTATTCGATACTTAAAAGTTGTTTCGGTAGATGGTATAATTGGTTTAAGTAACGTAATGTCGACTTAATTGCATCATGAATAATGCTAATCGAATAAGCGTTAACCTGAACGCGAATCAGCGTGGTTCAACGTTGATAGCTGTCGTAAAACCAGACCCTAATCGGGTTAAGACGTATTAAGTTGTTCGAAAAGTTCTCGCGGTAACCTTCGCGTACCGTTTTATTGGGCAACTTTCGAGAGAACGTGCAATCTGATCTGTTTAATATCGATGTCACGACCTTTGGCCACCTTCTAGCTTCTCGACGATACAAGGACAACTTCCTGACTGGACTTCTCAGATTTCCAAAGTTTCGAGAGTGAATTCTTCTTCCAAAAGATCGGTCACTTCTACGACAACGTAAAACGCAAACGATCCTGATCCACTTGAAATTAAAAATCCACTATCTACTGCTAACTTTGTTACCATCCATTCAATGCGATTGGTAAGGTGTTCTTTGTTACTACCACACTGGGAAATAGAAGCACGCGAAAATTTTTCGAAAGATCCCGAAGTATCCAAAGAAATGGAGCAGAGCGATACATCGATAACGGATCGTACGTAATACGATAACATTACACGGAACGTGAAAGATTCTACGTCCCGTGTCCAGGAACAAAACGAAAAAGAACATTCGGTACGACCCGATAACGGTGTCCGATTGAATATTATCCATTTCCGCGCGAGTTTCGCCGTCTTAAAGTTTTATCGGTTGAGTTCCTCCCGATAATACCATCCATCTTGAGAAATCCCTTTATCTACCGATCTCGATTCCTTTCACGGTAGTTTTCTTATCCCACATTTTGATTCTCAGTCACGTCCTGAATAGGCAACGAGTCGATCCTTCTTATTAAGTAGTTCCCGAGTGTAAAGTTGTCCGGATGCGTGGCGACGACGAAATTAAATTCCCCGGCGGAGCGTCGACGATAGGAATCTTGATACTCTGAGTATTCGAATTATAGAACGTACACGGTGTTCGGTGGTGCGATTAGGTCGAAACGTTTGCCACGATCGGTTACGTTTCTCGATCGACAAGTTTTTTAATTCGTCGTACAGACGAATGAAAATCCGGAGGTGTTCGATACGTGTTCTCGTATCGTAAGTGTTCTCGCGGTCTCTTGTAATCTCTCGCGTCGTAAGAGAAGCTCGGGGAATTCTTTAAACTTCTTTGCCGTTGTGATAAATTCGCGAAAAGGAGAAATTTCGCGTCGCGGTGGAACAATTCTTCACCGGTGGAATTCGTTCCCTCGTGGGATGGCCGTGGGACGTGTACACCCGATCTGCGAGCTCAGTTTCGAAGAAAAACGAACACGAGTAAAAACTGTGCATCCGTCTCGTCGCGAGGTGAACATGAAATTTCACGAGCGAATCTAGGAATCGTGTTTCGTCGAACGCGCGTAAGCGGATACGCGCGTACAAACCCAAACGGGGTCCGCGAACGAATTGGTGGCATAAAAATGTTACCAGATGAGGCGCGACACCCGCTTTGAAGCCATAACACCTCCGATAAACCGAGGCCACGAAAGCACTCGCTGGGAAAAGGAGTCGATAAAAGCGAATAAAATACGCGATCTCGAGTGAATCACCGTGAAGCGGCGATAATATTGTACGAAGGGTCGTATTACCGAGATCGATGTTTCGTACTGGATATATCGTGATCGATACGAAAATAACTTGTCCACCATCGGTGGAACGAAACATTCAATGATGATTTAGTTTTCGATCGTTATCAATACGGTATGGATGATGGAGTTGAGATTTTCGAGTATTAGACATTTTAATGGTACACAGACGCACGTTACGAACATTGAAACATTTACAGGAAGGATTGCTTCGTCGAAACACTTCGTCGAGTTGGCCGGTGTAGCTCACGGTTCGGTTATTAGTGTTAATTTAAAGTTTAACTAACTCCATTAGCTCTCAATGGCTCTCGAGTTTGAATAGTTTTGTATGGAATCGAGCTAATCTATTGCGTAACGTTAGTATCCTCTTTCTCTTTCTCGTTCGCTGTTAAAGTTCGAGCTCTTTCGCTCCTCGGAGGATTTTCAACCAAATTGGTAAAATCTTTTACTGGAGTTTTACGACACTCGTTATAAGATTGCACACTCTTTCTAGTTACGATCGCTGCGCAACGGACACCGAGAAACGACGAACGTTATCTTTGGATACTTGAAACCTTCTCGGTAACCGGATAAGTCGGTAACTTTCGAAAAATACTTTCCATGATGTTTCTGGATAGAATAGTGGATACATTTCTTTTCTACATTTACGTTGTTCATCGATCTGACGATAACGGTCGATACGACGATCGATGAATGAGAAAAAATTCACTGGAAATCAATCGAGAGCGAAGAAATAATTTTTACAAAGGTTCCGGGTGGATAAATAAATATGGTCGACGCAACGTTACGCTCTTGTTCGCATCACCGGTCCCTTGTGTGTCGTACGATGACCGCTACCTCTTTCTTGATTTCACGCTCGATTATTTTCAACATCGAGAAATCCCCAAGTGCATTTTATGCTCGTTTAAAGTTAAACGTGATCGGGTACAACTTTTCCAAGATCGTGCAAAAGTAAATTAGAGAAGTTATGGGATCAAAGAACACACTCCCTTCGATTAATCCCTCGCAATCTCGCTAGTACGCCAGTCGATATCATTTAACCTTTCTATTTTATACTTTTGCGTTACAGAATGAAAAATTGTGTAAGAGAAGGATTTCAAGGAAAAAAGGGATCGTGAACGAAACCAAAAGAAAACGAAGCGTACACCGTTCTAGAACTATTTAATTCGGTAATTAATGATCCTGGAGTGGAGGTAGCAAAAGGGTTAAGTGCCAAAATTAATAACGATAAAAAAAAAGAACTGTGTATCGTCGAATAAACGTACAATGTTTGTCATTGCTTCGTTCTTAACCTTTTGAGTCCCAGGGGGTACTACTACTTGTCTGACCACGGACAGAGATAATTCTACTTGTCTGACCACGGGCAGAGGTCATTCTACTTGTCTGACCACGGGCAGAGGTCACTCTACTTGTCTGACCACGGACAGAGGTCATTCTACTTGTCTGACAACGGACGGGGTCATTCTACTTGTATGACCATGTTCGGAGTAATACTGTGTGTCTGACCATGGACGGGGGTAATACTACTTGTCTGACCATGAACGGAGAATAAAATTTTTTTTTTCCACAAATAAAAAACTCTTATTCGATACTTACAGTCTGCCTCTCTGGCATTTCCATTGATTGTTGCTGGATTACCACGTGTGAAAAAGGAACAAGAGAATATCATAAAATTGAAAGACAACTACACAGCGATTTTATTGTAGATTACTACGCGTAAAAAGAGAACAAAGAATATCATAAAATTTGGAGGACAACTACACAGCGAGGATATCGCGCAACGATTCGAGCGCGAAACGATCGACCGGTTCATAAATCTATGTTTCGATCGTCGATTATTTCGCCCCGTTCGCAGCGTGTTATTTTTGCGATACGAGATCGTGTTCACTTTCGCGAGTTAATGTTTTCCGTGGCACGGTTTATCTTCAACCGCAAGTACCGGGCTAACCGCATCGAGAATCTATCCACGTAGTCGTTCCTCCTGGAACTTCATCGACAACACCTAGGCAAACAGTCGCTTACCAAAGCTGACACGTCTGCTGCCGAAGTGCATTAATTGATTTAGCCTTTACGCCGCAGCGTAACACGCCCCGGTCGTCACCATGGCCGCCTTGTCACCTAAATTCAACGCCACCGGTTGAATAGACGACGAACACTGGCTAATTCGACTTTTTAGCCCAATTACGACGCGTGTAACCATCGTCGTTAGATCCCATTGTACCGCGATCGTGATATTGTCACACGAGGGGGAAATTCGTTCGCATCGATTTCAACGAACACGTTTTTAAACACCGTGCCACTAATTACCGGCTCGGACAGAAAAAGTCTTCTCGTTTTTCCAAAAGGAATTTTGTAGCAACACCGCAAGCGTGCTCTTTTTCACGATACGCGTTAAATTATCGACTATTGTGTTACGCGTACGCGCGTGAAATTGAAACAAAACGCTACGTTTTGTTTAATATAAATGTCATCCGTTGAAGGGAAGATTCTTTCTTCGAGACGGAGTGGCGAACGAAATGAACGGTGAAGATAAGGAGAAGAATCTCTTTCAGATTCAATTTTCGGGGGAAACTTGAACCGTGTAAGTGTAAATAAATTTTGTAAATTGTATTTAAAATTCATCTGTACTCGAGAGCAACCGACTGCTAAAGTTTGTCAACGATTGCGTTGTCGAAGAGTGTGAGTTGATTCGGTGTTGTACCTTTCGTGCAGCTTTTACGTCGCAATTAAATAGCACACTTTGTGTTCGATCGGAGGGAAAGTGAACAGAGAGTCTGAACCAAATTACGGAATTTCGAACAAGAGACAGAATTCGATCGTGAAAAATTATAAGTCGTTATACATCCGCAAACTTCTTCCTGTACATTGCTTAGATTGATCCGTAATTAATTTCCCTCCGATAGACACAAACGGAGGTACCTTTAAACAGAGACATAAAATTGAGAACTTTTTCCCAATGTTCGAAGCCAACTTCTTGCGATTTACCGCGTATTCTTCTGGCTCGGTAATGTCAAACGAAGTGTAAATTCATCGCGTGAATATGATGTGGGTGCAGTTTAAATAAATACTTGTTACGAAAAACGCGAACCGTATCGCCGGGAACGCGCAAATGAACTGACACGATGTCGTCAGAGCGCGAAAGTTTAAACTATATTAAATTTTGTGTACGATTGAATGTTACTTGCCACCGTTTGGTATATTCGACGCACATGGAAACGGTGAGATGCACGATTTTGGGTCGACTGTTCGCGAAAGTGGACCCCTGAAATGAAAATTAAGAGAACAACGACCTGCAATCGTCGCGCGAAAAGATTAAACGTTGCCAAAGTCGGTGTTTGTCGAACACGTGAACGCGAACGTGCCGAACGGCCACGTATCTTGATTTCACCGCGAAATATTCTATAGGAAAAACGTATAATCATCGCAATCCCGCAAACAGACCTTACTCTACTCATCGGTCCATGATAAATTTGTTTACTCGCTGAACCGTGCGTTTAATCCGCTTTCGAATGCCCCAGCAATAATAATACAACCCAATCTCCATTCGAGGATTAGCAAACTCCAGTATCCTCGACCACGGGAGAGAAAGAAGCGAATGGAATACGAGGGTAACGATGAAAATAAAAAGTACCACGGATTTATGTGCGTCGCGACGATCATTTTTCTAGACACGCAAACACGAGAATTGCAATTTCAACGATCTCTTTCTTCGATCGGCGAACAATTAACGGTAAAATGCGTTTCATTGCCCGAGGCATTCAATTAAACTTCTTAGAAAATAAAATCGCTAACGTTGCTCCGATCAGCATTGGCAATGACCCTCGAATCGAAAGAAACTGAAATATTGTAGGATTAACGGGATTCGATTAAAATTGTCCCGACTTCACCGAATAGGAAATACGAAGAATAAATTCTTATTTCTCCGAAGAGTGTATTTTGTCGACGAAAAAAAATTTATCGAACGAAACTCGTAAAATTCAATACCAGTGACGATCATTGACGACGATTTTCGAGTAGCGCAACAATTTTTAAACCTTATCGGCGATCTTCGCGCGGCGTAGAACACGGTATACTGTCCCGAGTCGCAAGACAGAATATTGATGACTTTCCACTCGCGAAACTCGTTACCGACGATCGCCGAGTTGTGAATTCCAAAAGTGAAGGCTCCGGGGTTACGAAATGTCACGTTGTCGACCCTTCGAGAGCCCCGAGATGCAACATTAATGTTCATCGAACGCGATAACGTAATTTTATCGGGAAGAAAAGAATCAACGAGGCTACGAGCATTCTGTTCTTTTCGTGTTTGAAAATCTTTGTGGAGTAGCGCTCAGTGCGCGTCACAGTGTTTCCACACCGTGTATATTTTCTCCACTATTATTATTCGTCGAAGAATTTTTGTCTCGATCGATTCATCGAATCGGAGGGTTCGATTAAAATCTGCAATATTCAACGCGCAGTTCGGGTGAACGACCACTGAATTTGAATGGTGGCCAACGAATGGGGAGATCGAGTAATGCACCAACAAGAGTAATCAAGTGAGGACGTACTCTGAAAACTCGAAGGTTCATCAATCCCCCGATCGTAATTGGCCAACGAATGGAATTAGAAGTTCTACCCGGCACTTAACGTTATTAGCGTCGAAGCTGCCGCAGCTTCGGGATCGCGTTTCAACGAAATCTTGTAAAACGAAGGAGACGAGAACGTAACGAAACTTTTTTTTGGTCAATCGAGACCTAGAGCGCTGGTCGCGCATAGAAAAAATCGCGACGTTTGCACAGTGCTCGCCGACGCGGTGAATTAAATCTATTTCAATTTTCGCGCGTTGCCCGGGAGCATTCGATGCGCATCGGCGCCGTTTCGAATGCGAGCGTTTTTCGAAATACAATTAATAGGGTCGCCACGTAGCGCGGACGAAGTTGAAACGAACTACGAGGTGGAATTAGGCACACGTACACGCAATTAGGTATCGGTGTGCACAGAACATTTCGATTCGGAATAACGAAAGTTCGTGCACCTGTTATTACTTCGTAATTGGCACGTGTCGTGTAATTATTCGTTTGAAAAGAGACAAGATAAAAGCGCGTTGAATGTAAATGATTCCGAAACGGACAGGATTCATTAAACGTTGCCCCCGTGAAATAAAATTTGTCCCGTGAAATGCGTCATGTGCGCTTCGTGTGCAAACAACGTATCTCGGAATAAAAAAAAAAAATGACACGTTTTAAAATACTTTTTAATAATTTCGATTAAACGATTGTGACAGAACCGATGCTGCGACACGGTGGAACGTATCGGCGGAACGAAATATGATTGAAAAAATAACGAACGACGTAAAGTATGGTGGACGTTAGGCGAGTACCGTTCGATATTTTTCTCGTTTTCTTGAAAGTACGTTCGGGAAACTATTCAACGACGAACTGCATTTTCGTTAAATTTTTCTAACACTGTACTTGGGTAATTATTCCCCTTATTCGAGGAATTAATTCTCGAATTCGTTAACTTTCGTGAAATTGTACAACGGTTAAAAAAATATAAGTGGAATACTAGCAATTCCACTCGAGCAACACAAACGTCGGCAAGCACGTATGCACGTAATTGAAAAGTTTCGGTAAATTTTATATCAAACGATTAATAAAAGTCTATGCCCGCTTTGCTGAAAACCAATTAAAACTAGCCCCCAATTGTGTCGGAGCGTTTAATGCCAATTAATATTTGCTATGTACCATGTACATATACATGTAGTATTACTGCGGATTCGTGCATGCTGTGAATAATATCGTATCTAAAATTTAATTCCCTGTTTCCCCGCAATGTAGAGATTTGTCAATATTGTTGTATCGCCACAAGCATTCCTAAAGCTATACGTAGAAATCTCGATTTAATTCGAATAATTATCGAACTCTTTATTACAAAGCACTAAACAACTAATTGACAATCTATGAATAATAATTTGAGCGTTTAATATATGCCACAACACGAGTAGATTTTTCCACCGTATTAATTACAAGAGAATTACGTACAAACGACTAGTTAGATATTCGTTTCTAACAACGTGCACCTGAATCGTTCCGTTATGGAAATTTAAATTTGCGATCGGTGGATCAATTTTAGAAGTTATTCCATTTCAGGGCGTAAAAAATATAATGTTCCCTTTAAAAAACAAGCTTGACCTCCAAATGCCCGTGACGACCTAAAATTCCAAAACATCCTCTTCGATCTACTTCAACCTCGTTCAAACCTCCGTTCAATGTTTCCCCTTCGATACACTTTCCAAGACACATCCACTAATAGATTGAAATGTGACTCCTCTCTCTATATAGAACTAATCTTGACTTCCCTTCGAAGCACAATACACGACCTTCGAGGTAACCACACCCACACACCAAATACCAGGAAACCCCGTGTGATTCGATTATTCAATTAATAAACCGTCCATACTTCTTTGCCGCGTAACAATAGCGCGTATTGTTTCACAATTAGCATAATTACCGCGGCGTTAATCCACGCGATCCATCATTGTTACCTCGTAACTGGGGGACAATCGATACGAACAATTACTATACCACGGCTACACATCGGTCATCGCTGGGTATTTCGATGCTATTTCTGTCTTGTCGGTTTATTCACCGAATAAACCTCCAAGTGGCACGAAACAAGATATCGATCACAAGCGGATCGGTCTATTAACGACTAATTAAACCTATAAGCTAGTTAGTTCGGTAACTTGTTGGCACCTGGGAATTTGCAATCTAAGTGTCCCCCGCTGATCAATATTTGTTAGTTCGGTGGCTGTTGGCACAGCGAGACTCCCTTCGGCGGTTTGTCTACTTCTGCAGTTAATTGTAAACGTGTTAGGCGATACTCCGTTTCAATATTTCGTAAATACGAAGCAACAACGAGGGAAACTCCGAATTTTCCAGGTTTCGCGCTACCCCGTTCCGTTTCGTTGCGCGAGGTCCGAAAGAAAGGGACGAAATCTAATTGAAATCCTTGCGTCTCGCCTCTCGTGTATTTGACTTGCGCGATCGTAACGAACTAAGTAATCGAAATGGCGGCACAATCAACACGCTTAGAGACACGTAAAAGCGTAGCCTTTGTTCTCTGGCGCGAAATAAGTGACGTTAATTTCCACGACGATGTTCGCCGGGACTCTCCACCATCCCTTCGACCATTTTCACGGATTTGCGAGAACGCCACAACAACGACGACAGCGGTGAACGTGGGCAGCGGATGCCCGCGGTTCTTGAATAACAATGAGGAGCTTCTGAACAAACGATCGGGGCCACGGTGAAGAAACCGACGGTTCCTGGACCGTGGAAATCAAAATCGATGTCGTGTACCATTTGCCTCGTTTACGGCGTGTACGGTGAATGAATTTCTTCGAGCAAATCGATTTTATCGTCCGTAAAACACGGTCTTTGTCACGATGGGAAAGCTCTAAATCTCGAGGTTTATCGCGTACTAAAAATGGTATTTAACTTTACTGTAATTAATAATTGTCTGTTTTTTTTTTTTAGTTTCTTTGCTCGTTCGCCTATTCAAGAACTACGAAGCGTCGAGTTAACGAAAACGAACATCTCCGACACGTTTCGTTTTACGAATTTAATCGTGGTTCTAAAACCATCGAGGCGGTTTGCAATATTTGCGCACCGTGTGGTTATATTGCTAACGAAACTGCGTAAAAATGGTTTGCTCGATTGAAAGTGGCCAATTTTTCAACGAACGCCACGTTGTGGTTGACCATCGGAGTTGAACGAGAAATATTTGGAAGCTTTCTTGTGCAACGATACAGGACAATCATCTCGGGAAGAGATTGTTAGTAATAGCGGAGAATACGTTGTAAATTAATTCGTGATAAATGTTTGATATTATTTATCTCGGGGTTTGTACAAAAATTTATGTCTACAAAGTGTCAGACTTTCAACGGTGTAGCGTCACGAACAGAAGATAAGTATTAACAATAAAACTTTGGACAGACATTTCTCGGAAAACTTTCAAACGAAGGACAATACATTTATATTATATCGAAAGAAATAAAAAGGGTATAAGAAAGATACTCGTTGTCAACCGTTAATAAATCGTTCCGGGAACGAGCAGAAACTTTTACGAGGATTTTTCTAAAACGATTCGTTTCCACTGTATTAACGAGTAGTATAAAATTTACAATCGATACCGTAGCTTTGCGACAACCCACGCATACGTTCTTTGAGTACGTATTTGTATCAAAACACGGAGATGAGTGTACTCTAAAAACTACACGGTTTTGCGAAATTCAAAAATTCCCCGAATACCTTCCATGGTGTAGTTTGTATGTCTCTGATGTTCGATTCCGCATTTTTATTTTTAATCTATCTAAAACGCTGGGACAACAAGGTTCGTGCCCGCGTGGATTGTAAATATAAAACGTCGAATGAAAATCGATGTTCGATCACGATGAGGTCCCAAACTTTTTTCAAACGTTTCCGAGTTTCACTTTTAAATCGTTCCACCCACCGTGATAATGGTGGTGGTATTTTTCGGAATCGGGTACAAAGTTCGCCAATTTATCAACACGATTGTAGAAAAAAAAACAGTGATAACGAAACGTTTGTAAACTCGAGGGTAACAATTGCCTGGCGCTCGATAAAATCTATCAGCTAGGGAAAACAGAAAACCGGGCAGAGAATGTTGTTGCCCGTGTAGAAGCATTTAATACGCCTTTCGCAGCGATATTTTACAGTGCAAACAAGATCGACCATTGTGACCTACAATTAGTGGACAAGGACGTAAAAAAAGATATTGCAAAAGAGCAATGAGAAATACCGAACGACAGTTATTACAAAGTAAAAGGAAACTCTTTGAACCGTATCGTTCGCAAATAGCTTACAATTGAAAGTACCATAAAACGATCGAGATTTTAGTTAAAAATACGCGCAAATTATAAATACCGAATAAAATTACGTTCGTCAAGATATCGAAAGTTTTAGCTGATAAAATAGGATACGAATTAATAATTGGTAAGTTATTAAAGGAATTAACAAGGAAAGGGATTATTATCATAAGTAAAACATATAACACGATTATTAGAATAGAGTATTTTCTTGTCCATAAACCAACACACATTGAATGTACAACAAAGCGTGTCACCTGCCTAGAAGTTAATAAAATATTAATTATGTAAATATCGTATTAGAGATCGCATAATCTATCCGAGTATTAATCTAAACAAATGACTTACCTAAATACGAAAAGAATTTAGACATGGAGTGTTATCTTTATGCACGTTCTATTGTCGTATATAAAATTGGTAGTCGATCCGATACAGACGAATTATAAATTAAAAAGAAAGTGATCTATACTATAATAAGAGAATTAGAACGAGTTCACTGTTGCATAATGTTCACAGTTGTGCAATCAGACACAGATAATTGAAATATAAATTAACCGTTACGTACAAGTCCTAGATTTGAAAAGTATTCGATTAAATTGAACGCGACTAAATCCTTTCAAGAAGTACTTGAAAAAACTTATCCGAAGATACTTCGAAAACACATCAAACGTCTCGATATTATCAAAAACAAACGTGATATTCCACGTGATAAATTTAGGACCATCATTTAGATATTCATACGCAAATAATATCCTAAGTCGCACGAACAGAAATTCAAAGGTATTAATATCATCTTGACAGGATTACTAGACAACTAACAGTAAGTAGAACAGTACCAGCAATAAGACCCGCACACCCTTTAACCGAGAAAAAGTTTCCAGAAATTGGATTGGGTTCCTAACTGTCTCTCACCGAAAAAGAAATGTACGAGAGACTACAAGGACTAAGGGGAACTTTCCGAGTAAGGATTACGCCAGAAATAAGAAAACGATTTCTGCCACTTTTTCTCGTTTCGTATCGATACGAAGAAAGTTTGTGGTTACGCAACGCACCGTAAAAATGTCTCGGGGATAAAACGAAGAAAAAGCGATACCGATCTGTCGATAAATAAATTATTCAAATGTGAAATAAATTATATTGCACGAACCTCCTTATTCTACGAGTAGCGAGGGCAAATTATCTATTGTCAAATAATATTATCCGATTCGGAACGTACCTTCGCGTTGGTATTAAATAATGTTATTCGGCGGGATCGGTCGCCACAATTTTGTAACGTGTTCCAATCGAACAAAACGCAATTTTGTAATATATTCCAATCGAACTCTATGTACACAATGTACACAGTATTGTGAGTTTAACAATTCGATGCAAAATTATATCGAGCAAATTACCTTTTCTTTTTCTTTTACGAATGAATCGATCTGCAGGTATGTAATAGTTTACCAAATATGTTTCGAAAAATATTTTTTTGCCTCCTAATCGAAACGTACGGACATCGAAGAAGCGTCGACGATCCAGAAACGAGGAGTGAATCCGAGTAGTGAAAATATTTGAAAAGTTGGGAATGCTTTCGAGGTGGCGAGTTAATGACGGTTCGATAACACGAGCCGCGATGTACGTTTCAGTGCTATGTCACTGGCGAATGGCACCGAGCTGCTTTTGACGTGCTCTATCAAAACAAATTGCTACTTCGGCGCTCATGTATATGCAGGTCACGAGATATCTGCGAAATATGTAAATAACTCGTGCATCGATAACACCTGAATTGCTTACTTAATACCTCCGCGGACATAGAACTGCGTTAATTATGAAACTTTCCCTTCTTTCGCTCCACAGTTTCCAAACAAACAAACAATATCGCTCGAAGCGCTCGGATGAAAAATTTATTCCACGCTTTTAGCCTATATTTATTCTTTTCGAGTACATGGTTAACGTTTCATCGACCGTACCTAGATGATTGTTACCGACAATGCTTTAATTTTAACGACAATGCTTCGATAATCTTCGAACAAACGTTGTGCAGTTTCTTTTCAGATGGCATTGAATTGTATTCCATTATTGTTACTGTTATTGCTTCGATATTCTTATTCTTGTTATTATCATTGCAATTCTTTTGGAAGGTATTATATAAATAATTCGCAATAATACGTCATAATGGATTAAATAGTTTATCCTTTAAAATGAACAGTTTAGTAAATGCTTTTGCAAAGACTTTCGTAATATAGGATTTTGTATCATTCGTTGCTTTGAAATATATCGCGCGCAATTAAATCTTTAATTACTTTCTTTACCAGATAAACGTTAACGTTCGTTCGATTCGTAAAATCGAGTAAAGTAGAATTATAGAAGATCCTTGTTGCAATAACTCTGGACTATAATCCACATAACTCGACCATTTGTACGAAACAATTAGAATCGCGAGTAGAAAATAATTATAAAAAAAAAGAAACTTACTACCACGAATATACTGTATCTGTTAAAAATATGTTGCATCGACAACTCCAATATACTCGTTCGCTCTACATCGGGCGAAAGAGCGCAACGAATTTCGAATTCTTGAAATTCGCCCACTGATAAATTTTGCACGTCCATTTGTCGCGATAAAATTAAAAAAAAAAAAAAAAAACGAGCAATTGAC
Source organism: Ptiloglossa arizonensis (assembly GCF_051014685.1). Classification (NCBI taxonomy): domain Eukaryota; kingdom Metazoa; phylum Arthropoda; class Insecta; order Hymenoptera; family Colletidae; genus Ptiloglossa; species Ptiloglossa arizonensis. The sequence continues at coordinate 15,172,979 of NC_135056.1, forward strand.
CGACGATGCGGAAAGCTTTTACGCTTCCATCGATCCCGTGCGTTAATAATGCCACGGTTAACAGTTTAATCTCTATTAAGACGGTCGTGAAACCTCTGTGCTCGCCGGTTAAAATTTTATCCGGTTATTTACCGGCAGGCAATTTCCCCTGTAAGCTGTTACGTCGAGTAACGTGAAATAAAGAGTGTCCCAATCATCACCGGTCGATTTACCATTTTTCCCCCGAATGGTTAACGTTAAAGATCACGATTTTTCGCAATACGCCTGAACAATTTTCAACCATTTTTTCACCGTGTGTTTTTCCACACTATTAATTTCCCATCTGTCTAGACGACACGTATCGAGTTTCGTGTTAATCGGTACGACGTTTTAAAAATAGCGCGAAATTCAAATCGACCGGCGATGATTGGAACACCCTGTATTCATCGTCGTAACTTTCGAGCGGTCGCGCGTTGATATCAGCCTCACCGGGTACAATTGCGCCACGCACGCGCGTGAATTATCGTCCTCGAAATAGATCGGTAATCTGTTTGCCGTTTACAGCGTCGCCCGATTGTCGAGGAAAACGCAGCTGCACGGCAAAGTACATCCACGTGTATGCGTGCCCACCGCAACGATTGATTCCCAACGTGCTGACCGCTGTTGAAGGTGTTAGCGGGGGTTAATGCGCCGGCCGCGTTTCATGCTGCGTTTGCTCGAATCGTTCACCCCTCAAGTACCGCGTTCGCAATTAGCGATCTAATAACGATATCGTCCGTCCGTAAATTTCTACGATAAACGAATCGATCTCGAAAAGATCGCGCACGAGAGAACGAATCGCAATTTCAATCGCGCTCTCGTGTTCTCTCGCGTGTATTTTTGTATTTTTTTTTTTTTTTTTTTTTTTTTTTATTCTTTATATATATATTTTTTTTCCGTTTTGTTTTCAACCGCGAAAGGATTAATTTAATAGAGACTCGGGACCGGGAGACCGCGCTCGACGATTTTTCGGAAGTGAAAAATCCATTCGAAAATCTACACCGTTTCTCGTGCAATCTCTCTCGGTGTTACAATAAACGAATAAATCGTCCGTGATCGAGTTAAACGGTGTTCGATGAAATTTTCATTGGATACGGGTATTCATAAGGCGCACACTTACGTGTATCTTCCGTTTTACTTCCCAGACGCTCGCGATGCTCGCAATTAACGAGAAACACTGTTTTAGAACTTACCTTGTAGCTCCACGTGGCTTTAATGTTTCAGTTACACCGGTGTAACACGCTCGCGAGCTGATCCGTGTTACAAGTGCACCAATGTCGGTTAATTCGCGCGTTAAACGAAACGTAGGGTGTTGTTCGTGTAACGACGCGACGCGTTAAATCGTAACCGATTGTTCCATCGTAGGGGCGAAACGTTCGAAAATCTCCCGAACCCGGTGTGTAAATATTTTGACGGACGTTGCGAACGATGCGTCACGTTCACTAATTTTACGTTTAATTAAGGACAACGTGCGAGAAATACGGTGCATTCGAGGATAAATGTCGCGCGAAATAATTACGAAATAGTAAGAAATACGAGACAACTCCCCGGGGCGTTTTTAAATTAATTTTTCGTTCGGGGAAGTTATTATGAAGTTTCGCGAATTGTTTGGATCGTGAATGCTTCGTCCAATAATAACGCGGAGTCTAAGTAACAATCGACCCTGGCTACAAATATAAATTAGCAAACGAGTTACCAAAAGCATAGTCGAGAAAGATACATAAAAATTCTTTCGTTATGTTTTTTTTTTATAGATCGCCAAAAAGAGCATTAAATATAAACAATTAACGAACACAAAGAGTAACCTCAATTATAGACACATATCCTCTTCGTATTTCATGCTCCCGATTAATAGAAGTCAAGTTCTTTTCATTCTCGCATTTATATTTTTGTATATCGAATGCATACGAAGTATCTCCCAAAAACTAGTTTTTACACTTCAAACACCAGTTTATGAACGAATCCCCTATAGGAAATGGATATGGACGTAAAACTCGTCCGTCTACGATGGTTCTTGATGGAAAATATCGATTTAACATAAAACCCGGAGAAGCGTATTCTTTCCAGACGTAAATCGATATTTTATTACGCAGAGACAGAATTTGTTGTCTATGAATACGAAACGATCATTCGAATCCTTACTTCGAAACTTATCCACTGTATTAAGTTATACTTGATTTAATAAAAGTGTCTTGTTGCGAGCTTCGTCATTTTGCGAATACGAAACGATTCCGATAGAACGTATCGTTCACCGGTATTTTGAATTTGATTAGATTCGTTCGTCTTTTAAACTACTACGAATTGAATCGAAATGTTCGATATTTCGGTCTATTATAATTTATCCGATATCGAATGCTCCGAAATGGTTCTTATTAAACCTTGGGCTTGGGATTGCTCTATTACCTCCGTGGAATACCGAAAATTTCGTTGATGGATATTCTTTTCTCGTTCGATAAAAAGAAAAAAGAAAGGAAAAACGTAAGGAAATCGTAGAAAATTTCGATCCTGAAAATTACTCATTGTGCGCTCTGAATCGCGTACAGATGCTCTTTCATTTTTCACGAGAGAATTGAACTGTGGCTGACAGACACGCCAAGATTCACGAAGAGAAACCTCGCGCCGTGAGATTCGAGCTTTCAACGGGATCGATCTAACCGATATCTACGAGGGTTGGGTTACAATAGAAGAATCGTTGGCACAAGATAGAATTACACGGGTAAAGAAGATCGAACTCTCGTTCCCTAAAGAAACGTTATAACTAAAAACACCCGCGCAGATAATTGTTTGCTTATCAGAAATTATATAAATTGATTGTCGTCACCGCAAGTTAAATATTCGTTATATTTTAGTACGTAATTTCAATCTTCTTCGATAAATAACCGAATAATCGTATTAATCGAGAAATGCAAAATCAACATCGTCGTGTATTTGCGGTTCAAATATAAGAAATTAATTATAATTAAATTTATATGTCAGAGTATTTCCGTGCAAGTTAACGGAATAAAAAGAATAAATAAACAGTGTTTTAATCAGCTACAATTGAAATTGCAACTGTTCAGTAATACTTCAATCAAAGTGATACGATTGAAGGTAAATATACGTAAAATATTAGTTTGATAATACTTCGATCAAAGTAATACGACGAAGGTAAATATACGTAAAATATTATATAGAAATTAATTATTCTTGTCATTTGTAAAAACGTATATCGTGTATAAAAATGTTACAGAAGAAAAATTGTGTAGAGGAAGACGTTTCACGAAGACAAGTTACACTTTCCTTCGTTAATTTCATCTATCTTTGCTCGGAAGAGAGTCTTCCCACTTTTTTCTAGATTCTTTCGAGCACGAACTTACAAAAAATAACTAAATTCCAACCGAAAGTGTTATCTCTGTCCACAATGAATTCGCAGCCAGATGTAATTGGTGACGAAAACCTCCTCGATCGAAGCGTTAATATTTATTCCCAACAAACGAAGTACCGATCGCAGTGGTCAGCAATCGCGAAACGTTTCTCAAAGGAAAAGATTAATAATGCCCAAACGTTGCTTTTTCTGCCAATTACCCGTGTTTAATCAAATTATACCGCGCACCCGTATTGTTGGATTCGAGCCGAACGACATTGTTGTTCCCCAATAATCCGTCACCGTGTCCAAACAGGTAACAAAGCCCCGTAATCGTGAATCGGTTTTGTACAGGCATTTACGCGTGAAAACAAACACAAAGGTGATCCGCAAAATAAAGAAAAAAAAAGGAACAATTTTCCATATTGTCCGCTACATTTCGCTTCGTCTCTAATGTCAACACCGATTCACGCTGCGCGTGACGTGTGTTAATTGAAACTATTGCTCATGCACAAGCGGCCAGAAAAACTCGAAATATTGTCAGTGTCGACGAGAAAGGCAATTGGTTAATACTGTTATAGTACCGCGCGATCTATTGCGAAAAACCTCCGATAGATTTTCATTTGAAAATTTTCGAAAGTAATTACCTACAGGCGAACGACATTCCGTTCATCCCTTACGTAAAGAATAATTATTCGCTGCTAACGACGATTACAATAATTTGTAACGCGACCATTAAGCAATAATTTCTTTCAATATCGATGAATAGAACAAACGTTCGATGGACACCATGTGTACATTATAATAATTAAACGACAGATATTCACGTGGACGTAATTTTGTTCGTTTCCTGTAACGACATTATTAACTTTACAGAAATCAATAGTCGTTACCGTTTCATTTCCATCCACGAATAATACAATGTTCATGAAATCAACATAATCTCGATTATGCATAAAGTCCTTTCACTCTTCCGTGTACACATTTCTGGTGAAGGAGGGTACTTTCGTTTTTCTGGAAGACCATCTCCACGCGTCGTAGAAACATTTCTCATGACATTGACTTTAACGGTATAAAATCCTCCAGCAGAGGCTACTGTTTTTTCTTTAAAATAATAACCACGATTTATTTATATTTGCCAGAGGAAATTGTATCCTTCTTCATTTACACTGTAACAAGAAGCCAAGCTTGGATATATTTTATCTAGAATGAGAAATTTTCCTATACGAGGAATCTCTAATAATATTCGCTAAGAAACAGAATTTTAATTAGTAGCTACGGTTAGCTGCATAGTGAAGTTATATTTTATCATTATCAAAACAGTATACGTATACGTCCAACTGCTCCGAAAGACACGTATACAGTTTTACGTAGTGTCTGAAATATATGCAAATTTTCACTGTAATACTTTATAATGCTATTCATTCCTTCGTCCTCCTTCGTTCAATGTTATCTAGCAATGAAACGATTCGTGACAAATTGCTTTTCCTGTCAACATTTCAAAAAGATTAAAACTGCTTTTCCACAGACCACTTAGAAACGCTATTTCATACTCGTGTTACGACGACTGTGATAAACGATTGTCGTCGGTGACAAATCTCTGTAGAGATAAGAACGCTTTGAGAATTACGTTTTCAGAAATAAGAATTCTATTTTCACTTTTTTACTTTGTGCGTATAAAAGCTGCAATAACGAGATACGGAACAGCCACTCGCTCTATCGTGTTCAAATAGAATAATACGATTTCGCGTGAGAAAAAATTGAGTTCTAGTAACAGGCACTATCGTATCTTCGACATGTTTTAAATACACGTAAAAACATTTCCAATTTTTATTCCATCCAATTTCTTGCTGTTTACTCTTTGACATACGTTTCAATGTTCGTTCGTTAAATGTGAAGTTGCACTTCTGACCAACACTAAAATAACTTTACAAATTGAAAACTTCATAAAATTTTACGATCTGTAACTCTGATTGAAATAGCACTCGAAACGTAAATTGTTGCTCAATTTGTTTTTATTTGATTATTTTCCGATTTTCCAAACGGAACGTTTTTATATTGAACGATATCAATGCTTTAGAGAGAACAATTATATAAAATTGTAACTAAATTCGTTTGCGAAGAAAAAAATTAAAACATTTTATCAAGTACTCGCTTTAATGAAGACTTCATTACAACGGTGAGAGATAATATTGCTGTATTTTGATATAATATAAAATTAATTTTACTTACAAAGAGTTTTATGTTAATATTACTCTTCATAGAAACGGGAAGGTATTCCGACAAACAGTTTGATTAAATAAAGTAGAAGCCATAAAGGGCCGCCATAAAAGCATTCGCTAAACTAATCAGATTAAATTTTGCGTGCAACAAAATTGCTTCCTCTAAAGTTTTATACGATATCTACCAAAACTAAGAAAGAAGATGAATATTCTGAAATTCATAGAAATACCTCAAGAAAGAATTGCGTTTCTTTGTTAAAAATATCCCGCAGCAAAATTTTGATGTCAAAAACTCTCTCAAATGGTGAACATTTAAACATCGAAGTAATGCCAATATTATTTTTGCCCAATGTTTTGGGACGATTTAACATACCAATTGCGAAATAAGCATATTTGTCAAGATCTTGAATCTTCTATTAGTCCATAATTTTTAACGTCGGATTTATTGTAGATTCGAAGTGGAGAAATAGACATTCAGATGTAGAATATCGATTTCAATCTAGTTCTCTTTTTAATTTTAAATGAGATTTAAATACGCATTACCATGCATTTACATACAAGATCACTCGTTGCATAAAAGATGGTACGCACCATTGGAATTACGATTGTGGAACTTTTAAAGCTAAAAAAATTCTACCGAGGCGAATTTCTTTATTTTCATTTAAAGGAAATCAAGGTAACTTTTAAAGCTACAAAAACGTAAAAAGGAAATGTAATATTGTGCGAAGTGAAGCACAAAGCACTTGAATCTTTGGAGATCCGTAAAATGGTTGTTGATTATTTGTTTTCATTGAAAATTTTAAATAGCTTCATTTCATTCCTCTCTCGTTTATTAATTTTTATGCGCCCTCAAAGTCCTTCATATTTGTTCGCACTTTTCTGCCTCGTAGGTATTTACCGCATTGTGTTCTCCGAATCTATTAATCGTATATACGTGACAGCTTTTGTACGGTATTGGATCTCTTTAATAATTCTGTTAACTTTTTTAGCAATTTCATTTATAAGCTATTTTATGTTTTTTTCTTTTCCTTTCTTTTCTTCTCTTTTACATTACTTTTACATTATTTTTCTCCCCGCACATGTTTTCTTCTTTGTGCATTAATGGATTCTCCATCAAAGAATAAGTAAATAAATATATAAATATCCCAAGACGTATTTCTCTTAAAATTGCTTTTATTTCTAACCAAGACAATTGTCAATGGAAAATATATTTATAAAGTATAATACATATGTAAGCCACGAGGTACATATGTATTTCCAATTGAGCGAATTGTCCTGTACTTTCAAAGTCGAGACAAGACTTGTTTGTTATTGAAGTTTAAATTCAAGGTACAAGAGATCTTAATCACTTCGGAAACTTAAATTCCATTTTCCAAATTTCACGAACTCCCCAAAGCTAGACTAAGGAAAGATGTAGCAGCATTTTATTGAAAAAGAAATTCTACCAGAGAACCCGAACTTCCTTAACCCCGTGAGATTTCAAAACCTTCTCTTAAAGTTGCACGTGGAAGAAAGGAAATCCAGTTTCCTTGATCTCATTTTATTTATTAATATTTTCATCAAAATGAAATTAGACAGAAGTGTCTTCTGATAGTCGAAGATACAAAGTGTTCGAATTACTCTGAAGATTTCAAAGGATTTTCCAGTAGTAAATTTAATATAGACGATTCAGATGGAGTATATAGTTAATTTTATTTATAGAACGTAACAAGATTAACGCATACTTCTAGTAAACTGTGCGTAAATTGTCTTTCTGTGAAAAGAATAATCATTCTCCAAAAAAAGAAAACGATTTTCTTCTACCGTGTACGAAAAAAAAGATATAAACGATTTGATCCGTAACATTTTCTTTTTATTCCTAAGGAATAAGAGGATTTTATTTGATCGATCGATTTGAGAGAAAACACTGTAACAAAATTCCCAGCTTTTGTTAACAGCAAAGCCGACATCGTACTCCCGACAATTTATTGCCATTCGATCTTTATATTTATCGCATTTTGTGAATCGTTTCTCGTACCTGGCCCAACCTCTAGATTCATTTTACGATTATTACCAGCTCAACAGACAAATAGGAAAAATATCGTCTCTTCTTGGAAAATTCAATGCGACAAAGCAAAATACAATTTGTATGTGGTTGTACTGACGATCCACATCACGAAAAGATACAAACAAAAAAATTTGCAAAGGAAGTCGTTCGCGGTACAATGTATTATGCAATGTTCCATTCGAATCTTCATGAAAAATTTAACTTTTATTTTAACGTAATTTTTATGCGTAACGGTGCCATTTTCTAGAATTCATAGAGTATAAAATTGGGTCTCCAACGAACAGAAAGAATGCATTCCACTCGAAATGCATACAAATACTATAAAAAATTATATTCGAGCAATAAATTCACGCGTATGTAGAGCATCACCTGCGCAAACTCATTTCTTGGTGATAAATCACCAATACGCATTTCACCGCTCAATGAAATTATTTGCGAAGAATTCAATAAGCACGTTTAAATACTTTTCGTTCGTCACGCGGTGCACAAGTTATGCATTCAAACCTGCATAACGTTTCTAAGGAATGTACGCCACGTCAGGAAGTTATATAAAATAGTTTGCATATTATAGTGATAATAGATATGCTTTCTCCATTATTCGGTAATGAATCGAACAGATTTAAAATTCGCTAAAAAGTACAAATTTTTGCCAAATACATCGTCCTACGGGAATCTGTATTTCACGATTAGAATTGTTTACACAGTACGTTCGATAAGCGATATGGATTCGTTATCAGAATATTGTACCTCCGTGGGATTGAATGACCTTTCGTCACCCAATGACGGAGTACCGTTATTTCAGTGCATTGCCATGTCATGTAACAACGAGATGATCGAACGAGACGACACGGTAATGAATGAATTTCAAGATGCGCGGCGAAGACCGTCTGATTCATTTCCATCATAATTATCCGCGGTAAACTGAAACAGCACGATGTGCATAAAATAGAGGACATATTTAAATATTTAAAAATAGCTTCGAGAAACTTTGGCATAATGCGTGTCTTATTAACAAGTAAACTTTTTCTCATCCCTTCGTAATATTCTATGAAACTTTCATGAATCATCACGAAAGTTAGAAAAAATTAATATACATTTCCATCTATTGATTACGTTTCACGTAATCGAATTAGCCGAGCTCGTTCAACAAGTGTACACTCAACGTACAATAAATATGAAATTTGTGTACCCAAAATAATTCGAGAATTTCTTGTATGAAGAGCCAACCAAATATCGACAATGGAGAAAATACAGTGTGTTTAAATCACAACCTACGTACATGTATATCATAATCGCTCTTAATTAAAACACAATCGATATTTGATTATTACGTTCATACCAGTAGCTTTATTATCCTTCTCTAATATTTACAATACTCTCTCTCTCTACAAAGATTCTTACAGATTTCCGTACACAGTGTTTCTTTTTTAATACTTTGTCGTCTCGCGAGCATACAAACTGCTCAAGATCTTCTAAGATCTCAGAAATTAAAAAAAAAAAAAAAGAAAAAAAAAGAAATTACGTCTAAATTTCAAACTATCAAATTTTCACCAAATATTCGTGTACTGCACATCGCAGAATCGACTTTCGAAATATTCGATCGCTTCCTTCGATCGAAAAATCTTACCGAGTGAGAAATACCATTGAAAATTCCAAATAAAACAGACAATACTTACGTTCAGTAATCCCCTGTCAGATCAAGGGGCAATTTTTAGGCTGCAGAACGCGAAGGCACCATGAAGTCGAATCTGTTCTGCTCGTCGGCACTCGAGGGACGTTTCCGAGCGCGTTACATTTTGATTCCGACAGAGATCGATGAAAATTTCGCTAATTAAGAAATTTTACCGAGAAGATATTTGCACAGTCTTTTATCGAGAAAAATAGATATATATATATATATATATACAAGTCGAGTGACTCGCGACGAAAATCGTGAACGATTTGTAATTTTTGCTTTTTTAAATGGAAATTAACATCCGGAAGATTAACGTCGGTTTGTTGGTTGATATTCGATTCGCGAAAAATTTATCGATCGTTTCAACGAACGAAACTCGCAGGAGCGTTCGATCGGTGGTAGTTGCCGGTGTCGCGGCGCTCTTACAACTGAATGCCTTTCGGCGCCGCTGGCTCGCGATAGGTCGTTCGCAGGGGGTTGGACTCGAGGTGCGTACGGAAGGGTGAAGGAACAAACACGGGGTCAGAGAAGGGGTCGCGGGTTCGCGTGAAAAGAAAGGACACGGACCGTAGAAAGGGACATCCAGGGGTTAGGTGGCCTCGATATTCGCTCGACGTTTAACCTTTATCAGCGAAAGCTTATCTCACGGGTTTTTATCGTTGCGAGTGAAACGCAAAACCTTCGACGTAGCGATCTTACTTTTACACCCCTGGCGATAAGACGACGCTTTTTTGTCCACTCGAAACCGAGCGAAAATTCCGAATAAGTAACTCAAGGGTTACGTGTGCTTCTTAGACTTAAAAATTGGCCGACCCTTGGGATTTCTTTTTTCTTATTTCTTTTTTTTTGAGATAACTACACGACTGATCGACTTGAAAACTTTTTCTGTACGTTCGCATACATTTCGACGCGTCGTACGAATTTGTTCGAATAGTAGAAATTTTGTCCAAGTTATATGGGTAATTGTTACGTGAATAAGTAACTCAAGGATTACGTGTGCTTCTTAGACTTAAAAATTGGCCGACCCTTGGGATTTCTTTTTTCTTATTTCTTTTTTTTTGAGATAACTACACGACTGATCGACTTGAAAACTTTTTCTGTACGTTCGCATACATTTCGACGCGTCGTACGAATTTGTTCGAATAGTAGAAATTTTGTCCAAGTTATATGGGTAATTGTTACGTGAATAAGTAACTCAAGGATTACGTGTGCTTCTTAGACTTAAAAATTGGCCGACCCTTGGGATTTCTTTTTTCTTATTTCTTTTTTTTTGAGATAACTACACGACTGATCGACTTGAAAACTTTTTCTGTACGTTCGCATACATTTCGACGCGTCGTACGAATTTGTTCGAATAGTAGAAATTTTGTCCAAGTTATATGGGTAATTGTTACGTGAATAAGTAACTCAAGGATTACGTGTGCTTCTTAGACTTAAAAATTGGCCGACCCTTGGGATTTCTTTTTTCTCATTTTTTTTGGAGATAACTACACGACTGATCGACTTGAAAACTTTTTGTGTACGTTCGAATACATTTCGACGCGTCGTACGAATTTGTTCGAATAGTAGAAATTTTGTCCAAGTTATATGGGTAATTGTTACGTGAATAAGTAACTCAAGGATTACGTGTGCTTCTTAGACTTAAAAATTGGCCGACCCTTGGGATTTCTTTTTTCTCATTTTTTTTTTTTTGAGATAACTACACGACTGATCGACTTGAAAACTTTTTGTGTACGTTCATATACATTTCGACGCGTCGTACGAATTTGTTCGGATAGTAGAAATTTTGTCCAAGTTGTATGGGTAATTGTTACGTGTAAATGAAATTTCTCGTCTGGACGGTTGACACAGTTTTCATCCTAAAGGAAGACATCGAAGAAATGTTGTTCTTAATTCGCGTGAGCAATGATTCACGAACAGAGTGGGTATAATTCTGGAAAAATATATTCACACGTGTTTATGGAGAATTAGTGGTAAATATTTAGTAATGTTATTATGAAAACACAATCGATCGGAAAAGTTATTGTCAGAAATCGGATACCGGCAATGCTTATTGTGATTAAATGTTAAATTTCCGTAGCATGGTGGAACTATTAAAATATCGACTACTTCGGTAAACAATGGCCATTTTAATGTATGATCCTTCAATTGTTTCGTGCAGTGTATACACTTCATTAAAATAATAATAGCTACTGTTTAGCAAGGATTCTGAATATTCACAGCCAAACAGAGCCTCGAAACAATCGAGGAAGAAGATTTGCCCTTGTTACTAAAATCTCTGTGAACAAGAATCCATTTGAAAAAATTTCCAAAAATTGCGTAAAAGTGCTAATGAAATGTAATCTTGCAACTCCTGTAAGGAAAGAAGCTCTCCGAGCTTGAATAAAAGTTCAATGTAATGCTTCCTAATAATAATAGTAATACATAAATGCCTTCGACGAATGACACAAGCAGCTAAAACTCTGAGAAGAAATGAAAACAGACATCTGGTATTGAAAGACGGTGAAGTTTGCGCAGTTACCGATAATCTGATAAGTTGTCAATGTCACCATCTGCATCGGACATTGATATTAACATTTTATTGAAATCTCTTTATCCTCTAAGGGAGTTCATCATCTACCGCACTTCATACACTCATCTATAACGTCAAGAGACGTAAATACGAAAAGCAATTAATCGAAACACGGAGCTAATTTCACGAATAAAATGTTGTAAATCGAAATAACAATGCCCCAGTGATCATCGATGTGCAATTCAATTATATAACGGGTATCTAATTAATAACTTACGTCGAGCTTGTTAGTATTCAGAAAATTCAAAGTATGTATCGAAAAATTCGTCTTCCAAGAAGTTGTGGGTACTACAATATTATAGGTGTGCCTTTGTATTACAAGGTTTTAGGTATATACAAAGGTGAACGTAGACTTAAAGGTACAAGCAACCGCACTTTCTAATTTGCTTTCGCGTGGACGAAGTATTACCTACCGATCTCTTGTCCGTCTATCAAGAGTAAATTTAATAACGAAACGAAGTGTGGGCAACGATCAAAATAACGATGAAATTTTCACAAATTTTTTTTCGTAACTTTTAACAAATAAAATGCGTGTCGATTCATTAATTGCAATTTTACTCTATAATACAGAGAACCAACACGCGATTCCTAGACCTCGATACAGATATTCGTTCGAATGAAATTCAAAAACTAGTTCCCTTCAATATAGGATATTATTTTTCGTTATCTTTCACGAGCATAAAGAACACAATTTTATAATACTTTATCAATACTATCGAAATTACATAGAATGCTTCCTGAAAAGTATTGGATTGATTTTCGTTGCCCGCAAAGAAAGAAATCGATACACAGAGAACCTTTCCTACTCAAATTTCCATCCAATGCGTATCGTGGAAATTCGCTGCTCGAAAATTCCACTCGATATTTGTAATAATGGACAAAAAAATGAAATACATTATATCGTATGAAAACATGAATGCACTGCGTGCACTTGTACAGTGTCTTCAGTTGTATTCACCTATATGGTCGAAAGGTATACACCATCGTCCACCAATTTAATCACATTTATTCGAATTAAGAATAATTCAGAATCAAGATTGAGTATCATTACTTTTCATTTTGCAAATCGTTACTTTGTAAATACATACAATATCGTTGGTCGTTTGCAACGTTTCAACTGTTTTGCGGGTCCCCTTCGGAAAAATTTATTATTTTTCAAAAATGAATTTGCGTAACGACAACATATCCCATTTTACTTATTTCGTAAAGTATTTGACGCAATTATTGAGTATTCTGTACAATTAAATTTCACATTTCTCGTCTATTTATCATTTTTGTAGATACAAGATAAAAAATTCTCTTAGAAAAAACTCGTACGAAGAGCTGAAACGTAGGGGAAAAAATTATGGTACTATTTGTTAACGTAAAACCATTCATTTCTCATCTGGAGCGCTTCAACTTTTGAACGGTAGTGTATCTATTAAAGTAAATCGAATTGGCCGCAACGAGGGGAGGCCAGATTGCAAAGAAAAAAAACAACGTCGAAAATCGAATTTATGCGGGAAAGCATTATGCGATACGAAAAAACGTTGCGCATATCTAACTTGGAAGCATACAGAAACTGTTATACTCGCTATCCTTGGAATAAAGTTATTGGAGGAAACTTTTCCTATTTTTTACGTGTCCTTCTCTCTCCGTGAAAACCTAAAGAGGCTTATATACGTATAAATAATTATACTGCTATTTCCTTTCGAAATTTCTATCTTTTACAGTAATTTTTTAAATAGAAGCTTTACCATAGGTTTGTTAACCATTTGTTGCGCATTCTTTAATTTCGATTACAATTACGCTTCTCGCCGACCGGCATGTAGTCATAATGAAACACAGAAAGCTGATTACGAGACAATCTCTTTGTTTACTACCATCTATTTTAAACGACATAGTGAAATAATCATGACGCAACTGCTATGAAGAGTTTAATTGTTCCTGTTCAAAAGAACAGATGAAATAGACACTTACGTAAATAAATGTGTGACTACACAGCCGTTGAAGCTAGATTGATTTGTTACGAAGTTATAATCTAAAAATTATTGTAAGCAAATGACAAATGTAGACAGCAACCATATTCAAATATATCATTTATACCGTAACTCTTAAAATAAAAAGAGAATGCTATCATTTATAATGCTTAAATAAGATGCATATGGTAACATTAATGTTTGGAACACGTAAATATTAATAAAAATCTGTCTTCGGAATAAAAATTCATTGAAACTGTCGGCCTTCACATATTTCGCAATGTTTTGATGTTTATTTATCATAATTATAAACAACCGTCGTAGGACCATAGTTTGAACAATTATTTACAATGTCCAAGTAAGAACAATGGCTTAAAATGTCATTTCGTTGAAATATTCTTCGTTCGCAATGGAATTTTTCATTGAGGTCCAACTGACATTCTCAAGGCTAGATATATCGATTATCGACTCAAAAGTGATTATCACGATCATTTTTCTATCTGGAAAAGCGATTAATTGAATTTCGACGCTTTTAATTAAAGAATACAACTTCTACGCGTATTGTGTAAATTATAAGAATTAAACAAATGTTAAATTAATGTACCAAATAAACAATTATTACTTTCCATGCTTTGAAACTTTACGAAACGCGTTTTTACTTCGAATTTCGATCAAAATCAATTTCTATAAGTTACTTAATCATTTGTAATGCATAAATAAAATGCACATTGTTCGATTAATATTGAAAACATGCATAAATATTAGTAACAATCGCGGAAATGAACAAACATTCACCGAAACCGTTCGCCTTCGCAGATTTCGCAATATCTTGATGTTTATTTATCATAATTATTAACAACCGTCATAGGACCATTCTTTAAACAATTATTAACAATGTTCTAGTACAAATAATGGCTAAAAAGCCATCAATTTGTTGAAATATTCGGTTAGATCGAACAAAGACAATCGAAGTAGGGGTAAGTCACCTTGCGGAGGATATATGAGGAGCCCCCCAGTTGAGGAAATTTCATTCCACGGGGAGCCGTCGAGGTGGACGGATCTCTTCATTTCTGGTACCTGGACCCTCCGAGGACGGCCAACGACACCGGTTGCCCTCTCGGTAACCGGTACCGACCGCCGCTCTCATAATCCTATTTTTTTTTTTTAGCTTTTTCTTTGTTTAATTTATTTGATTTGTTCTCTGATTATAATTTGTACTTGTTTTTCCATGTTTATTTTTTTGTCACTGCTTCGTTTATTTTCTTTGTTTCTGCATGACTGTATTTAATCACTAACCAACTTCGTTTCTAATTTCTATCGTGCCTTGACTTAAGGTTTTTCTTAGATAGGCACATCAAAGCACAAAGAATAAAGAACGAAGAAAAAAGAACGAAGAACGAAGAACGAAGAACGAAGAGGACTCTCTCGTCGCAACCGCCGTGGGATCTTTAATTAAGTTTAGAATAAGTTAGTTTTAAGGCCACCGTGTACAAATATCTGTGATCTGCCGAGAAATTATCCAATCTTTAGCTTAATTTTGCTCGCTTCCTCGTTTCTCAGTCCGGTCACCACTGCTTTTTGTAAAAGCAAGTGGCCGGCCGTGTAGGTGGTCCGAACGGTCTATCGCCGTCTCTTCCGGTGTGTCTGCTTCCAGAGGGGACATGTTGCGAGCACAGGTGCAGGCATTTTTGCCGGTCCCTGCGAAAGCCACCAAAATAAGACCCTCTCGTCGTAAAGATGGAGAAACGGGGCACTCCTCTAGGGGAGTGGATGGCGTCGCTCGTTTTCTCTGGAATCGGACCCACTGAAGAGAAACGGGATAGACCTAGTAGGACCAACTGCACGGTTCGTGTCGCGTCTTTCCCAATTTTGCCTCATTTTTTCCATCATGTAATTCCTTGGCAGAACTAAACGAGGAGATCGAAGGAACTTTGATTCCTTCTATCTCCTCTGTTTAGTAACTTCGTTTGTACTGCGTATCGAGGGAGATCGATGGAACTTTGATTCCATCTATCTCTCTCCGGGTCTCCGCTCGCAGCAACCTCCGCGTGGTGAGACCTGGTAATCGGTATTACTCGCAACAAAGGATTATTGCTAGTTGCGGGTAATACCGAGCTAATTGGCTGCGAATGTTTGTTCCTCTACGCGATTGTTATTAACAATACACATTTTCCGAACATTAATCTTACAATATACACCTTGTATAAGTACTAGAAATGATTAATTCATCTATAGAAATTAATTTTAATCGAGATTCGAAGTAAATGATTGTTTCTCTCACATCGTTTAAATAAGTAGAGTTTCAAAATATGGAATTCTATCATTGTTTACTAAATACATTGATTTAACATTTGTTTAATTCCTCTATATTACACGAATGCACTTTACTTAAAAAAAAAAATTGCTTGCAATATCATTTAACATAAAATTATTTTATTGTACATATAGTACACGTTGCGCTATCTATCGCTATTAGGCCAAGTTTGTCCAGGAATAATTTCTTTTTATGTCGCTAGATGCCGACACAAGGATTATATTCACATTTTAGCAGCATTAATTCGCTTTGTAACATAAATAAACAACTGAAATGTTACAACGTAGATTTCTAAATTACTTCAATTAGTTGTTTCAACCTAGATTTCTGAAGTACTTCTATTAATTGTTTGTTTATGTTAAAAAACGAATTATCCTGCTAAAATGTGAATATAATCCTTGTGTCGGCATCTAGCGATATAAAAAGAAATTATTCCTCGACAAACTTGGCCTAATAGCCATAGATGGCGCCATTTGTACTATTTGTGTTGCTAAATTTTATGTGAAAATCGAAGCATTTATCCTGTCAAAAAAGTATCCTCAATTTAGCACTTTATTGCTATATCTTATCGTCCCCAATTTTGTGGATAGTGGTCTCTCAAATGTAGAAAATTCAGATATATAATTCTTAAGGGGAAAGAATAAACCAAGTATCATTATCGACTTATCAATGAAGAAGGTTAAAACTTTTAAAGTACAAAATAAAATTCATAGAAAAATAGTCAAAGGAGTAAATGATACAAGTTTTGCAATTAAAGGTAGCTATAACAGAACACGACTTATTCCTGATTTCTTTAAGACGAATAATCTAGATCTTGTGGAGTTTAATTAAAAACAAATTAAATTTGACAATAAATCAAAATCTATTATTTCAATGCTTACGAGATAGGAAGCGAAATTAGTACAGGTGGCTCAATCTATGGCTATTAGGCCAAGTTTGTCGTGGAATAATTTCTATATATGTCGCTAGATGCCGACACAAGGATTATATTCACATTTTAGCAGGATTAATTCGCTTTTTAAGATAAATAAATAATTGAATTATTTCAACGTAGATTTCTAAATTAATTCAATTAGTTGTTTTAACCTAGATTTCTGAAGCACTCCAATTAATTATTTGTTTGTATTAAAAAACGAATTAATCGTATTAAAATGTGAATATAATCCTCGTGTCGGCATCTAGCGATATAAAAAGAAATTATTCTTCGATAAACTTGGCCTAATAGCCATAGATGGCGCCATTTGTACTATTTGTGTTGCTAAATTTTATGTGAAAATCGAAGCATTTATCCTGTCAAAAAAGTATCCTCAGTTTAGCACTTTATTGCTATATCTTATCGTCCCCAATTTTGTGGATAGTGGTCTCTCAAATGTAGAAAATTCAGATATATAATTCTTAAGGGAAAAGAATGAATCAACTATCATTACCGACTTATCAAAGAAGAATGTCGAAACTTTTGAAGTACGAAATAAAATTCAAAGAAAAGTAATCAAAGGAGTGAATGATACAAGTTTGGCAATTAAAGGTAGCTGTAACAGAACACGACTTATTCCTTATTTCTTTAAGACGAATAATCTAGATCTTGTGGAGTTTAATTAAAAACAAATTAAATTTGACAATAAATCAAAATTTATTATTTCAATGCTTACGAGATAGGAAGCGAAATTAGTACAGGTGGCTCAATCTATGGCTATTAGGCCAAGTTTGTCGTGGAATAATTTCTATATATGTCGCTAGATGCCGACACAAGGATTATATTCACATTTTAGCAGCATTAATTCGCTTTGTAACATAAATAAACAACTGAATTGTTTGAATGTAGATTTCTAAATTACTTCAATTAGTTGTTGCAACCTAGATTTCTAAAGTATTCCAATTAATTGTTTGTTTATGTTAAAAAGCGATTTAAACTTGCTAGAATGTGAAAATAGTCCTTGTTAAAAAGCGAATTAATCCTGCTAAAATATGAATATAATCCTTGTGTCGGCATCTAGCGGTATAAAAAGAAATTATTCTTCGACAAACTTGGCCTAATAGCCATAGATGGCGTCATATGTACTATTTGTGTTGCTATATTTTATGTGAAAATCGAAGCATATATCCTGTTCAAAAAAGTATCCTCCGACATCTAGCGACACATATGGAAATTATTCCTCGACAAACTTGGCCTAATAGTCATAGATGGCGCCACATGTACTATATGTGCAATAAAATTATTTTAAATAATTTTGCAAGTAATTATTGACAATCCTCTAAACCTTATCTAAGATGTATTATTTATTCGTTAAAATATTTCTAATATAATGTTTAACATTGATGGCTTCCAAAATAATAAATTCATGTTATGTTTAGTTTTAATTCCTACATATAATAGCGCTAATATTTTATTCCAATTCAAATCGGTTCTCTAGTCTTTAATCAATGCAATACAAGGAAGCATTGCCTTTAACTTCTATCGTATAGTTCCTTTGTGACACCAACTTCCATAAGGTAAAACATTTATTGTATATCTCGTCTGTTGATATATCACGAAAATAATAAGGTGACATTATAGCACTAAAACATTGTCATATATTCTTATATTGCATGTTAAATCTATTCTTTGTTTCGTTTGTAAATTGATTTTATATATGCTGTAGTTGCGAGAGTCGAAAAGTGTTTACTATGTGATGTATCATACGCAGATATATTATGCAATGACGATAGGTTTGTTTGTAGGTCGATAACTAATGTTTATAGGATATCTACTACGTTTTCAGCCAATAATTTAGTTATCTGTATAAATTATACTTTTATTTTAATTACTATTACTATTAAAATAAATGTTCGTAATTGTGATACTTCGAAATATCATTATAAGTATATAATACTTTCAAGAAATTAATTATTCTCAAATTGAAAGGTCAATTTAAACTTTTTTATGCATACAGGTATTACGTAAAGAAATATGCTTATTAACGAAAAGGTGTTTGCAGCTACCGAAAATAAATTTCAATCCTATCCCATTCCCCAAGTACACAAAATAAACTGACATTTTAAATTCACACGAAGTGTGTAACATTTAATAGTAAGTACTAACATATCACCAGAAAAACCAAAGTCATACTTTGTAAAATACAATCTCTAAATATCATCAGCCTGTAAAATTACTGTACAAAACAGTTTCGAACGAGTCGAAATTTTATATTTTTCTCCATACATTTGATACAACAATTTCCCAGAATATGTCAAACAAGTGGAAAACGAATGAAAGAGGACAATAGTCCTAAAAGATGTTCATCTTATCACCCAGATACTATCGACAGCCATTGTCAAGCGAACAAATGGTGAGCAAATTTCCTCAAAATGCTCTCGTTCGTGTGAAATTGTTTCGTATCATTCGATCATTCGATATACAAACTTTCGAAATTTTCACGAACACATTATAAGTACATTATAAACAAATGTACAATTTTTTTTGTAGCTCCATCTAAATAAATTTTGGAATACCATTCTGAACGGAAACTTGAGAGAAGCCTCGTTAATTATAGCGTCTGTGGAAAACGTTTCGATCGTAACCGATCTTATTAATTAAAATCAATCGTTGTATTTGCGGATATTAATGCATTATGTAAAAAGGTGCATTCTCCGTTTCGCAATTTTATCGTTGAATAAAACGTTGAACGCTTCGAACTATAGACTCACACAGATAACGTAACGACGTACTAGGTCAGAGTTTTTCAATTTGAATATGCGTGCTGAATCAAGCACTTTTTATTGCGACTTTTATCGGATTTTTTTTCTCGATTTAACGCGCACCGTAGCACGAGTGGGTCGAAAACCAAGAGAAAACGGAAATATCGAAGTCTTTGTTTCAAGCGTAGGTTTAGTGTTCATACATATTTTGAAGCATTGAAACGAGTAATGGGACTGTCAATCAAAAGAAGTAGTATGGTGCGATTGGTTTTGGCAAACGGTATAAACGGGACACGTGTAGCGTAATTTTTATCAAAATGTTACAAAAATCTCACTCGAAGAAACTTTTAAAACACGATATAGTTTCATTGTCTCACAAATTTCGATCTTATACACAATATAGCTTATTATTCGTTTATATTCTTCTGAAAATGTATACGAAAAACAAGGCAACTTTACAGTCTTGTATCGACGGATAAGTTTAAATAAAATAAAATACTAATAGTGTCATCTACGTTTCGATAAATGCAACGATCGATTAAAAACTCTGAACGAGTAATGTTCAAAGAGTACTCGATCGAACACTGTGAAAACTAACTTCGTTACGAACGAACTTATCCACTAGTCGAATCAAAAATCTAAATTTGTGCAATTGTTCGAACAATATAATTCCATGCCTGAACGATAACATATCAAATTTCTTCCGTTAATGATTTACACCAGAAACTCGAATAATCGCAATATTACGCGAAACGGGAGAATAAATTTTCGATATTATTCAGCAACATCGATTCGAGGATTGTTTAACATCTAAACGTTTCGTACTATACGTCTTAACGTAGACACGTTCGATAGAAGGAAACCCTCGTCGCCTAAAATCAATGAAACCTAAACGCCGAAAGAAAGAAAATCACGACCCCTTATTTTGTATCGAGAACACGACGATAAAGGAACGAGATACACGGTAACAAATAAACCTGCTGAAAACACACGAAAGCCCATCACGAGCTCTTTTGATGGATCGCCGTGCAAGATTGATCTATTCTGTCCACGAAAGATTCGCTGAAACGCACGGAAGGTAGAAACTTAAAACGGAAATCCTAAAAAAAAAAATAAAAAATACCGATACTCCGTGTACAATGTTATAATTTCTCGAATACTCGTTCGAACGATACTCGGTTACTTTTATATGTAAAACACGAATCGATCGGAGCAGTAGTTTTAATGTAGTCGATTCGCAGAACGTTATTTCGAGAGAAACGCGTTCGATGTTTCTCGTACGGTTAGATATGACGGACGGATATCGATTGGAATTTTTATTTATTTCGAAACGGTTCGTTGGGGAGGGCGAATGGGGATCGCGCGGGGTCGAAAGAATTTTTCACAGTATCGAAACGATGAACAGGTTCGAAGCAAGTCGATCGAACGAAATTTTCAGGTACGATCGATGAGTTTGGCGCACGAAGACAATAAAGTGCAAGGGTTCGTTGCGTGGCCCTTTGACGGATCGTCTGGCGCGATTGGCGATCGAGTCGATCGGGTGAAGAGTGAAAAAGACCGCCAAGGCTAAGTTTAAAGGGGTGGCTGAGGAAAGATAGAACGGGAGGGCATGCAGTTTGAAACGAACGTCTGTCTCCGGGGGGTTACAGGTGGTTGCTCCTGGAAGAAAGAGCCGAGAGAAAGGAACACGTCGAAGGACAAGGCTGAATGAAACAGGGAGACGAAAAATAAGAACGAAGCCGCACATGAGCTACGCGCAATTTGATTACCGGCTGAGCTTCGTTCCGCGTATATAAGTTGAATAATAAAGTACGAAGTAACCCCGCGAACCGGAGAGAATCTTCCTTTCATCGTATACACCGAAGGGAACACAATACTAGAGTCATTGTTACACGCTTGGATTTGCTCGTATAAAAAAAAAAAGAAAGAAAAAGAAATCACCAACCTTCGAAAAGTCTGAACAGAAGCGAAGTTTAACGATTCGAGCACAACAAGAATATTATTAATCAACCGACAACGAGACCTTCCAAGTTGGATAATAAACGAAACGAACTCACCGACTCGAGAAAACCGTTCGGGGAACGCATATTAAGAATAATATAATTTGTACAAGCATTATTAGGCACGCGCTGAACGTTTCCTTTGTAAAACGGAAAATTAACGATCGATGTTAAAAATAATATTCAGACGGTATTGTTGGCCAACGTGTTCCACGTTTCCTTTGTAGACCGGAAAATTAGCGATCGATGTTAAAAATAATATAATTTGTCGAGTATTAACGGGCGATGCGTGTCGCGTTTCCTTTGTAAAAGACGAAAATTAAGGATCGAAAATGCGGTATGTGTAAAGTAACAAGACGCGACGGAAGTGAAAAATTAAATGGAAATGGCACCGTACCGATTTCATTGAAAATTAACGAACGAATTATCGTTGCAAAACGCGACAAACAACGAACAAACGGAATACACACACCGCGTGTACCATTTCCAAGAATCGATAAAGCTTCTTTCTTCCGCTTTTCGCGGAAAAGTCGAGCGGAAAGCACCCTCGGACCGATCCCATCGAAAATAAATTAACGACCCTAAAATCCTAAACGCAAGAAACGCGCAATATCAAACAGGGTCCGCGATAAAAATAACGCGCGCGAATCTCTTCGAAGAATCGAAAAATTAAAAAGGGGTGCTGGACGTTTACGCGGTAAAACAACGCCCCGCCCTTTTCATTGACATTAGAACCGAAGAAAAAATTTCCGCTGCAAAATGCAATAACGTGTAACGTTGCACAGAGGACGGGAACAAAAAAGAAAGAAAAAAGGAAACGTACACGATACTTTTTACGCGAATCGAAAATATGAAACCGCTCTTCGCGGCACGGGGGATGAAACCACCCCCGCTCGTTGATTTCTTTGAAAAACGAATTAACGAACGTTTAAAATGATCGTTTCGAAATCTAACAAATGTACCGTATCGGACAACGAACAGAGACAGTCAAAGAGAAAGAAAGAGAAAGAGGTCGCGTCGGTGTCTTTTTCCAACAATTGGAAATTTTGACGTGCGCGATCCCTCCCGTGAAACGGGAAACCGTAACCGCCCCATCCCCGGTCACGTCCGTTTACTTTGAAAATTAATTAACGAACCGTTAAAAAAGAACACCCACGTGAAATGGAAAGAAGAAGAAAGAAAAAAAGAGAAAAAAACCCCCCAGAAAAAGTGTGTCCACGCGTTTCCGGTGTTCCCCGGTGTCGAATGGCAGGTAGGTACCGTGTACGCGTGCCCCGGCCTGGAGGAAAATTGAAACCGCCAACCCCGACCGGGAACCCGAATCCGGCGACCGCGGCTCGACGAGATCCCGAAATGCCGGAGCTTAACCGCGCGCGCCACCCCGTAGATAAGAGCAGCGCACCGGGGTGGATGGATCGGTTGGTGGGGGACGAAAATCGTCGGTGGGGCGAGCTTTTGCAAGCTCGTGGCGCCACTTAGGGGAGAAGTTCCCCCGTTAGGGGAGGGATGTGCAAGCAAGCCTCGATTCTAGGCTTCAGTCAGTCGTGCGAGGAGCGAGACTCGCGAGGGTCGAAGGCTCGTCGCGACCCCGTGTTGGTCATCGTTCCCGGCGGACTGTTCCCTCGGGACAGGCTCCACCTGTTTATCAATCCGTCGCATTACACCGAGCTACGGACCCCGTGACCACCGCGTAAGGAAAAATGTTACCGGCGCTGCCGCACCGTACGGTGAACGGAGGATCGAACGACGGACGACCGGAAGATAATCGGCCGTAAAAGGGGTGGGAACGCATGCCGGTAACCTGGAGGCCAGTAATTTCGCCGTGATTACCCAGCTTAATTGATCAGGTGCGGTATAGTATTATCCAGTACTTAACCGCGTTACACGTACACGCATGTATATGTGTATGTATATATATATGTATGTGTATGTATATATATGTATACGTAGAGACACACGATGCGAGTCACCGCGAACGAACGAAATCACCGCCCAGAAGGGGAGTTTATCTTTCCGTTGGTTCGTCTTTTTTTTTTTCTTTTTCTTTTTCCTTCTTTTTCGGTACCATCCCGGCGGTCGTCTATCCCTTTTTGTATCGATGGCCTCTTTTCCCCCTGTGTCTCTCTACGTCGTTTCGTCTCTTTCCCCAACGCTTCGGTTCTCCATCCCTGTTCCACGGTAGCTACCCTTCCTTCGTTCTCCATCTGGCCTTCCCCGTTCTTCCGGCCTCTCGGCTGATTAACCGTGAAATGGGGTGATTACGGTCGCGACGCGACACGCCACGACACACGCGCACCTACGTAAATGCGCATACATTGTTACGCTGGCCACCGTTGGAAAAGGGAGTGCAACGTGACCTCGTGGTGAATATTCTTCGTTTCGTGCGAGGAGTCGGTCGGTAAATGCTCAGCAACGACGAGAGAGAGGGTTGCCAGGTCGAGTTGTTATCACCATCCGTAGCTTCGGATGTATCTTTCTTCGCGGGTAGCCAGAAACCGAGACGCGATCGTCCACTTTTCTGTTACAATGGGAGACCTCTCCGGGGTCACATGGACACGGTCTTACGCGTTTGTTGTATATTTACCGACTTTGCAACGTGGCTCTCACGGTTCGTGAAATTTTCATGAAATCTTTAACGTTCACCTTGAGCGATAGCGAAGTGCCTCGCGAGCCGTGCCGAGATTTTTCTACGTGGGACGTACGTTCGAACGATCGACGGTAGTCGCGTATTTTCTTGGTTATTTTTTTTTTTTTTACGCGGGTGTATCGAGATAAATTCGTCAACGCTCCCGATAAAAATCTCGCCGTTGCATCGGACGGTACGGGAGCTTGGAAAATAGAAAGAGAGAAAAAAAAAGAAACGAGAGAGAGAAAAAAAAATTTGCCATTCTCCTGGCTCGCGGTAATTGAAATCACCGGTTTCGCGACGGTACGAAGACCGATCGCGAACTATCCCTGAAAGTGAAGTTCAAGGTAAACATTAATAAGGCTAATGCGCGTATCGATTTCATGCGTCTAGATGAAACGAGACAACGAAGCGTCGCTTCAACGAAGCAACGGACTCGTTTCGCGGTTGTTGAACGTATCGCGACGTTTGAGAGATCATCGTTGCGGATTTAGGGTAAATTTTATCGCCGAGTTACGAAGAATCGGTACCGACGCGCGATCGTTCACGCGTCTCACGGTTTCCGGACAGACCGATCGACGATGTTTAAATTTCAACGACGATGGAGAACGACCGGTGAACACCGTGTATCAAATACTTCTACGAAATTGACGGTGAAAAATATCGTTCGTACAATTGGACACCGAGCGATTAGAAAAGTTTTCCCGCGACGGATAGTCGCCTCTCGATTTTTTCTCTCCGCCGCGTTCCTGATTCAACCCGTTTCCCCGGATTTCTTCCATCTCGTAGTTTCATTTCCATCTTGGCACCGTTCAAAATCTCCTCTATCCCGAGCAATGAACTTCGAAACCGAGAGCCGAAAGGTAAGCACACGTCTTGCGGAAATGCGGAGTTTATGGCCCAGTGAGAAGATAGGATCGATATTTAGGAGAGAGAGAGAGAGAGAGGAGAAAAAAAAAGAAAGAAAGAAAGAAAAAAAGAGAACGAAGGACCGTGAGCGAAAATTTCTGACCCCTAAAACGTCCGTGGGCTCGCGACGTATAATATTTGTACGCGTTCCGTTCTCTAATTGCGATGCAGGCTGAGATATAACTGTGCTTAATTTTTCAAATTAATTGCCTTCGTGCGCCCCGCAAAGCACAACTACCGCGCCACCCACTTAACATTCTCTCGTCCTCCCCGCGGGAGCTGGATGTTACTTAAAGAAGCACGATTGAAAGGAACCTGGGAAACGAAATTGTATCGAGAACAATTCTTCGTCGCAGTACGGAGAAGTCTCGAAATCAACGAACCGAATTGTACGAACCGTGTTCGCGCAAGTGTCGTGTTTGTGAATATTATTCTTCGGTGTTGGAGTATTTTCGAATCGTAGAACTTGTCTCGTCAACCGTGCCCGAATCCTTCGAATCGCGCGCAACTCTTATTCGCGAGAACGATTCGGCTTCGACGAAGAATCGATCTCGATGATTCTTCGAACGAGATTCAGAAACGTGCATCTCGATCGCGCGACGTCGACGCGCCTCTTTTCTTCTTATTTCGACACGAAAGGAAAACGTCGAAGATACCGTGTTCGCGGATTATATCTCGCCCGTGATAAATTGGGAGTACGCGCAAATAAAGTTCGTTCGGACTCGTCGAGAGAGCTTCGCGTGTATTTGAAAAACAAAAAAACAAAAAACAAAAAAAAAAACCTGAAAAGTTATCCACTTCGTTCGTTTAATTTTTCGCGCACGAGGACCGGCCCCGTTCGATCGTTACGGCTCTCGCCGCGGGTTTTTGATTTCTCGTCGAAAAATAATGTATTTTGTAGCCCCGGCTGGCGCGCGTAATACGAGTTACACGAAACGTAATAACGTTCTTTGAATTAAGGTTCGATTTAAATGCAAAACAACGGGCGTACAGAGCCGGTATTTCTCGTGTGCGCTGATTAAATTTCAAACTCGATCGGGTGTGGCATAAAGCCGATTCGTGATTTGAAAACCACTTTTTGTTTCGCCTGTCTGCCTCGTGTACACTCGTCGGATAGATCGACGAACGTTTGAGCTCAAGGGTCGTTTGAACTCGATATCTCGTCAGCATGAGTACATCGCTGTCGAGCCGCGACCTAAATGATTTTAAAAAGAAGAAAATCCGTCTCATCTCGAGAGAACCGCGGCGTGACGTCTCGCCTAGCTCGTTCGCGTGCTGGCTGCAATTCACAAAAGAGGAGAGACGCAAGGCCGTGTTCCTCGTGTCGCGTGGAAAATTACGAAATATTTACGAGAAACAACGGCCTTGATCGCGACCCGAAAACTGGGTAGGTTTGAACGCGATGATCGTGCATCGCGATCGCCATCGACTCGATTCGTCCCGTAGATCTCGTCGTTTGGCGGTTCAAATATCCGCGCGGAAACTTTGAACGACTCCCTTGAACCTTTACATCGGAAGTATTAACGATACCGATAAATTAGAATCGTGCTGGTTAACGTACCACGCTGCACGAAATAATTAGAAGCGGAAGTGCGACGCTGTACTTATTTCGCATTGTTACGTTTGGCACGATCTCCAGAAACTCCCGGAAACTACGGTTCCTTAATTATTTTATACGGTGCGTATTCTTTGCAACCGGAATAAACATCACGGTTTATTTGAACACACGTGGGGAAGGAGGTCCGCGCGTTTCCTCGTTGTTTTCTCGAATTTGTCCACGTACATCGTCGCGTTGACATTTACGTAAGTTCACCGGGCCGTAATGAAAATTCGATATTTGTACAATTTCGATAACGTATCATTGCGATATTTACCATCTTCGCGCGGGGAATGATTAAAACCGATCTTCCATTATTTAAACGGAAGCTCGAGTGTTCGAATCGCGTTCGTGGAATATTCATAAAAAAAATTCAACGAGCTATTCCGAACCGGTTCGATAATACTGTAGGTTCGGATATTCGTCGTAACGGAAACGATCGTTGATGTCGTCCCGGAATTAACGTCGCGAAGCAGTGTCAAATAGAATTACCAACTAAGCGTAACGAAGGGTTTGGAACAAACGTCGGGGTAGAGAAAAAAATTCGTTATTTTCAACGCGTGAAACGCTCGTTGGTGTTTGCCCGACCTGATTCGAAATCAGTAAAAACGAATTACCGACGAAACGTGTTGGGTATTTAAATACGGAGAAATTAGCGGTACCGTGGAATTTACTGTTGCGCGAGCAAAGTATATTTTTTTTTTTTTTTTTTTTCATTTTTTTTAACGAAATATATTCGCCTGTACCGTTACACGGTAACGCGAGCCAATTTCTTTCCAAAGCGTGGTTCGCGGGACGGTGGACGTCTCGATGAAGAAAAAATGATAACGTAAATACGAAATATCGGTGTCAGGGTGGAAGCAACGGAGGCAAGAAAATGCAGAAGTTGCGATCTCGCGAAAATGTATCCGTTCGCTGTGACGAACGTCGTGCTCCGGCGCAAAGCAGCGCAAACGATATTATCCGTACACTCTTTGTTAAGCCAGCTGCGCCCATTTCGTATATATGTATATATATATATATATATATATATATACACAACATTGTATATATGAGTACAGCCGGTACAAGGTTGCACACCTAAAACGTGCTGCGCGTCATAAGCTCCCGGCCTACTGCACCGCGTTTTAACTGCGCGCAACCTGCACATCGGGATATACGTGGACATCGGGGTTAAGTAGCGTGCTGGAAGAATTTTTCATGCCAAACTTTCTTCCCACTTAGCGATCCAGATCTATTCCCGGGTTTACACACGGTCGATGAAGTAGCCCGAAGTTACGTTCGAGTCGATGCTGGGTCGAGGCGTTAATATACCTTACTTTCCAACCGATATTACGCCGGAGTGTTGCCGCGACGATATTTTAAATGATTTTATCGGCGCGCACAGACCGATCGGAAAAGTGGAACGAACTTCAAAATGAATAACATTAACGAAATCGACCTATAGTGTCCGGATAACGCGTGTACGCGAACGAACACTGTCGATATAATTCGAAATTTTCGCGAGTATTTCTGTCTAAAAAATTGTAACTACGGACGAGGATTTTTATACGCATTTTTATATGCATTTTTATTCTCGTAGCTATTGATAACCTTCGCCGATGCGCAACACTTATTGCACGTTAGGGTAAGAATTATCGTGACGGCGCGTAGTCGATCAGAGACCAAAAGAATACAAGGGGCGTAGTCACGCGGTACAGAGGGGTACAAGAAAATTGGGTCTGTATCGATTCGAAATTTGACGCGACCCTCGTGGAAAGCGAAAAGAAGACAACCTGTATATACGTGTTCGCCGGAAACACGCAAGAATTTGGAACGGTGCAACGTCCATAACCTTAACCTTTGTTCCCTCCGTCGATCGATGTGGAAATTAAAAATAGTGAATATTCCCGCGAAAATAACCCCGAGATTTTACCGGTCGCAAAGTCGCTGGTACATCGAAACTCCTGAACATCGTTTGTTAATACTTTATTTTCGCGATGAACTGTACCGTGATCACGTCCTTCATGAATTTCGTGACACGAAATTACCTTATCAATTACGTTCCTCTAACATGAAGGTCTACCGTGCATCGTTATCGATACGAGGGTATACAAGTTATGAATAAAAAATTAGGACGTGCTTTGTCAAACCATCGATCTTCTGTCCGAACGGACCAAAACCGTAACAGCGAGCTTTAGACCGGTATTTTTCATCGTGGTCTTCGAGAAGGATAATCTCGAATGCAATACTAAGAGCGTACCGTCTAGTATACGTTTCATTGTGCTTGAATAAACGCAAAGAAATCGTGTCCGTCGTGGAATTGAAATTCTACGAATTTAACGCGAAATAAAGATCTTGGGAACTCGAATCCCACCTCGATATGGAATTGTTCGTCCCGCGTACCTTAAGAGGCTCGTTATTAATTGGACACGTGGAAGCCACGAAAACGAAGGTCACCGTATTAAAGTTCTCCCTTGAATTCGATTCCAATTTAAACTACTCGGGTGACGAGCTTGAATTCCATCTTCGAGAACTTCAATTTTCGAAAGAGGGGAAAAACAATCGCTGAATCGACAATTTAAAAACGAACTTCCGACCGTGATACCGTTCCAACGTTTCGCTCGAACGGACTTTTAAATAAAGAGGAAAGAATGTTCGACGTCGATGTATTCGTCGAGTAACGAAATATTCTAACAACGCAGTCGAAAATTCACGAAAATATCGGCACTCCGTTATAGACGCACGGGTAAATAAAGCCGTCAATATTTCCCAGGGAACTCGAAGAATTTAAATCCTACAAATTAAATTTTACCGAAGGGATTCGCGTGTATTTTGTTTTTTTTATTTTTTTTTTTTCCACTGAGAATCGAGGGATGGGGCAACCGGTACTATTAATCAATATAATCCACGGTAGTGCTCGCACGTGTAGAAAAAATCATGTAAATTTGCACGCCACTATTTACACATCTGTTATTTGCACGTCGATCGTATTTTCCGCGTAGAAATCAAAAATGTATTCGAGCAACGATGTTCGCGCTCTAGATTGCCAACGTTAACGTGTTTTTCCACATTTTGCGCGTTTTTCGCACATTTCGTTCCATTTTATCCTTCGAGGTTATAAACGAGAAAAAGAAACAAAAATACCGGGAATACCGTTTCAAAGCAGTACGCGCAAGAAATTCGAACGCATCAAAAGCAAGCGTCTATCGTGAAAACAGAAACTGCAAATAAAGAGGGTCGCGAAAGACCATTTTACGTCCACGCAGACCCGGTATTTCCATACGGACGATAGAAATTAAACGCCGTACAACAGCCAGACCGGTAAAAATCAAACACCATACTTTCGCGTTGTTTGTATTTTCAGAGCGATGATATTGCAAGCACACGCGTACACCGTTATTTGTTCACAATTACACGTGCCCGTGGCACAAGTACGTATACACTTTACACGTTGTCCCTACATCGATAAAAAAAATATACCCAACCGAGTTTAAGGACAAAAAATAGAAACGAAGTGCGAGAAGAAAAATCGAATACGGGTTATTTCCGCTCGAATAAATGGTATATAGGGTAAGGTCACGGTACATTACCTTTATCGTTAATTATCCAGAGAAAAAGATTCCGGGGAAAAAATCACCTCGTTTAATAGGATACGACGAATAATTGGCATTGATTTTTTTCTACGTATTTATTGGAACCTTGTATTTTTTACGGTAACGAGGCCTCCTTGACCTTTCTAACGCAAACATAGTCTTTTCTCTTATAGCCTCGTAACCGACGCATAGAAGAATTCAAGGGACCTACGATAACGCGAAATGACCTCGGGTTAACGCTAACCTCGAAATTATCCACCTGAATATTTTCGACAAAATTCGTGCATATTCGAGACAAAGAAAAATAACCTTCCGTGTCGGAGTATCTCGTCGAACGTTATGACCAGCCATCGTTAAATAATACAGACACTCGACGCTGTCCACGTTTCGATTACGTGTACACCGCCGTACATTTCTCTTTAAACCGGGACTATTCTTTCTTGATACCAACGATACTTCCCATCGAGAACGTAACTTACCGCGACACCTCCGGGCTCCAATTTCGCACGGAAGAATGTAATCTGGTTCGACCGATCGAGCGAAAGAGATAATCCCTGCGTTATGGGACGAAGATACTAATTTCCAGTAACTCAACCGGTGCACCGCGTAAATTGAATCCGCTTATCGGTCGAAACGGGGGAGGAAATCGAGGCGATCGAAACAAGTTATCGTGTCGTGCTATGATTTTTAATTCGTCGAGAGTAGCCGTTTCCGTGTACATGCATCGCTCGTGTACGACGATGCGGTTGCACATACAGACCGTGGATCTCTCTCTCTCTATCTCTATATCTTTCTTTCTCTCTCTCTCTCTCTCTCTCGGTGCATCGTTTATGCACATGGTGCACACGTGAAGTACATACTGGTCGCAATAATGTGTCGGTCGATTCCGTTCGTTTACGAAAGTAGAATACGGAAACGTCCGATATCGTCACGGGGTGTCCAGCACCGTGTCCTAATGCCAAATACGTGGCCTCAATCAGAACCAGTTCAGAAACGTCCGCTATCGATGTAAATACGTCGGACTCACCGGCTATAAACGATATCGAGCCGAGTACTACCTTCGCGATAAACTTGGCCCCGTGATACAGTAACTCGCGTGCCGTTTCCTCTTTCCATAGATTCCACGAGCGTTGACGAGTGGAAAATCAAGTCTGTTTAAACAGACGCGTTTGAACCGCGAGTGTTCCAATCCCATTCCCACGATATTTATCTTTCATATCACGATTTTCATTTCGCGGATTTACCATTTATTTTCAACCTTGCAGCATCGTTACGTTTAATGCAATACGTCTCGTACGCGTAGACGGATATCGGTCGACGTTGATTAACTCGAAGCTTTGTTTGAAGTATATCGTGCGCACGCCAGATTTTTCCCTTTATTTGAGAACCGACTGTGAATCCGGATAAGCTTAATTCTGAAATACGTCGGTCACCGGTGTCGCGAAAATTTGCCGAATTTGCATCGCTTTTGCACATTTTCGACCGTACTTGGAAAGTTTAAATCTCATATTCGAACATTTCACGGGGAACGGGTATAAACCTCGATGATCGCGCACGTCTTCGAGAATCGTGACGGACTCTTCGATATTGGAAACATTTACGCACGATATTGGAAAAATTTATTAATCCGGGGCCCAGTGGGTGGCCGATGAAAGCAAAACGTCTGGTTTCTTGTATCGGTGGTATTCTATAATAGCTCGGTCAGCTCGGTGGAAAATAACGAAACAATAGAAATACGAAGCGAACACAACGGGGAATCTACGTTGCCGGTCGAACAAGATACATTTTCTCTCACAATTGCAAGACTCTGGTGTTCGACCTATCTCTGTGGGTCAATCCATTCGTATGTATCCGTACCGCTCGATACGTTGCCGAATAGGAAATAATTATCTCGCAAAAATGCGGACTTTGAAGAAAGTGAAGTCTTTTAACGAATTACGTGCATTTGTAACGCTTTCGTGTTGATTTAATTTCGCACGAATTAATTCGAACGAAATTCGCTTCTCGATTAGTTTTCATCCCTTTCGAGATAGCGATCCTCCCGCTCACCGATTGAAAACGTTCTCGCAAAATCGTTGACGTTCGAGAACGAACAACGAACCACCGGGTGAACCATAGTCGAAGCAATTCGTGGTTTCCACGTGTCTGTAGGCACCGTACAACACGAGCCCGCGATCGCTGGGAAAATCGATGAAGATTCGGGTAAGTTTTATTGCGCTCTACTTTGTTTCCCGGGTGTCATAAGGGAAGAACGCGAATAACCAGCTTGCATGAAACTGCCGAGGGCGCCCATTTCGTGAACTTTCATGAACATAACGGTATGCGAGCATTGTTCATCCTGTTTCATAGCTCCACCGGGTATTAACCCATTAACATCCTCGGCCTACATTAACTTCGGTTGCCAAGTATAATTGGCATTATATATCCTAGTCTGTTTCATCCGGCCGCTGCATTGGGCAAGCAGAAATTTAGTGCGCCAATTAACGACCAATTACCACACTGATAATCTTACGCTGCTGGCAAAATGTGGGGAATCAGTACAGCTCATCCAACGAAGCTCGTTCAATGGATATCGAATAATCAAGTATCCATGTTCGAACGTGATTATTATCTACACGTGATTATAGACGAAAAGAAACATCGTTCGATCAATTTTAATTACTCGATTCGTACACGTCGGTGTGGTCTAAGAAACGCGGAATGGAACGAATTATATTCTCGATGAACTCGATGTGGTACAAGTACACGTTACACGAGTCGACCCAGTATCAATATTCGATGGTACGAAGTATTTCGTTCAGATCGGTTTTTTCGTACGCTCGACAACGATCGAAAATGCCGCTACATCGAAGTCTATCCACGAGCAAACCGTATCGAAAAGTGAGTAATACGATTTAAGGAAACAGGTATCGTCGATGACCTGCGAATACGTTTCGTTGCGCGCATACGCGCAGCTATTGCTACGTATACGCGCAGGTATTGCTACGTGTACGCGCAGGAGTGTTCGGCAAATACATTTCAAACGTGTATTTATTTTTACAGTTTAGATCGCTTCTCCCCGAGATACACCGACGCTGCACTTTTGTACGGTAGACCGTCCGTCCCTCTATCTATATCGAAACGATGTTTGTCGAAGGTACGAATCCGAAAGCATAATATAATCTTCACTTAAACGTGTAACTCCGGGCGGAGTCTTCGGTAAATTGAATTGAAATTTTTCCAAATCAACTTTGCCCACCGGCGAAACTAATCTTATATTCAAATCAGAGCCACGGCGGGAATTCCTTGAACTCGATTCCCAGAGATCAAATCAGATTGTAAACTCGAAAGCCTTCGGTAAGGTATATATACACACGCGTACCCACACACACACACACACACACATACCGCGCGGACCCCGGACGGTTCCTCGAAATATAAGAATTTCTGAAACAGATTGCCGCGTGTTATCGGGTGGCGAGTTCGTGGGTCATAGAATAACGGGGGATCGTTTTTCATACTTTATAGGATTAATCTGCATACTTTAATATGGTAATCTTTCGCGCTCGGTTGACCCCGACCGAGTGCCAACACCTCGCAGAAACGAGCCCTTCAACCGTAAAATTAATCTCGCGGCGAAGGGTCAGTGGAAAATGTCAGACTTGAAACCGGGCCGTGGCCCACGCGCTCTTTCCCTACGCGGCCGCTGCAAGTTCTCGAATTCCCAACATAGTTTCGCTACGTGTGTCGTCACGTTGCGTAGAACAACCACCGGGAACAGATACCGTGAACCGCGACCATGAGAAACGTAATGACGTTATCCTCGCGTTTCCAGCCAATTCCGAAGTCTCTGTAACGACGATTCGCCACGGGAACTCTATCCGCGGTACGCAGTTTTGCATGCGAACCAAAGCGCGGACAAATCGCGTTTGATGTTTCCACCGATGCGCTCTACGCGCATCCGAGTTGCGTACGTCATCGGCCGATTTCCCTTTAGGACATCGTTTTATGTATACCGAGGCTCGTGCGAAGTGCTTCTCGTGGAAGCGGAGTGTTGTTCAGAAACGCGAAGAGATCAATCCTGGCCTCTATAAATACGAAAGTTTATATCTAACATTTCGACCCTTCGTTTTTTATCGGATATTTTTAACGTTCTGGCGCGGACAATTTCCAACGACTTTATTTATTTAATTTTTTTTTTTTTATTCTCGACGACATCGACGAGGAGAACGTAACGCGAGTTCAATTCGCGTGCAAAAGAGCGAGGGTACAAGTAGCAGAGCAGGCAAGATTGCAACCTAAACCTAAGTTCACCCGTCGGGTTCGCAGTGTTTGTGTTGCGCGAAGTATGATTCCGGTATAATGGATACGGTAAACGAAACTCGGTACGATCGCGATCTTGATACACCTCGGTATCATCGCGTACGTACCGAGTTTCCAATTGAGCGTTTAATTGTAATTCAAACATTTAACCGGAATGAATTCGATCCTGCGATGTTCCCATTTATTCGGTTAAATTCGATGAAAGAGGTGGATCGGTGCATCGTTCGTAACCAGACGAGCAATTTTATACTCTCGGTGCGTGGAGAAAGACGGTGCGGTGTTTCAGCGTATATACGTTTCCATTATTCTTTGTTCCTCGGTGAGCACGTTAGAGCCAATCGAATCAACCATTGTTTATACGTAATCGCGTCACTCACGGTAGAGTTGTTTTCTAACGCTCCTTTATCCGATTCATTTGCCATTCTTGGCAATCCGTTTTGTTACGCGCAACGATGCGTCACCTCGGGAAATTATTATACGTACACTGCACCTGCAACTGTGATTCCATGAACGTTAGGTACAATAACGTTATCTCTGCACTGCAGCCAATCTGGAAACCCCCTGCAGTGACACGAGTACTTTCGGTGCTCGATGCAGGTGCATTGTTCCCAGGTAGTTTTGTACAACGGACTAAACATAGACTGCTCATCCTATTTTGCACTACTAATTCGTAGAAGAGATAAGCGTACCCAAACGTCGGATAACGAGGGTTTTACCGTTTCGGATTCTTTTTCCGCGAATATCTTTACGCTCGTTTTACGAGAACCGAAGTTGCAACATTCGACGCGACTGTTTCGCTATTCTCGAGATAAAAAATTCCTACGCGCCTCTATCTCCACGTTTTCGACTTACTCGCCGTTCACGCTCGGAAATACCCCAAATTACCATTAAGCCTTCGAGTACCCACTGCTTATCAACTCGAAACTCACGCAAGCGTTAGGTTTCGTGTACACGTTGACTATAGGATTACGGACTACAAGTTTTGCTAAATTAGGAATCTATACAACCTATCGCCTATCTTCGACCCTTCGAAATCGTTTTAGAATAAAACGATTTTCCAAATGTTTGAAACGATTCAACATTTAAAAAAAAAAAAAAAAAAAAATTCAATTTCTCACTCGAACGAATGAAAAATCATAGGCGGATGGATTAACGCAAAATTCGCTATTTCGGGTAAACGTATTATAAAATCGGCGAAATCTGTCGGAAATTTACGATCGAATAATAACGTGCCCGAAACGCCGATCCGCCGGTTAAGCGACATCGTTTATCAAATGAAACGCGAACCCGCGCTGAAAGTACCTATTTACCATGCACAACGATCAAAGAATCTATCGTTAAGGCCAGGAGCTGGAGCAATTCGATAATACATTCTGACACGGCGAAAGCACGTACGCGATGGCACGATTAGGTTTATCGCTGACCAATCGACGCAAGGTGCGCCGCATAACTTCGCTAACTACTATAGAACGTTAATTACCAAGACAACGTTAATTTACCCGACGGGAGCTACGCCGTTACTACATTATAGACTCGCTTTGCGGTGATCGTGACGATAATAATTACGATAATAATAGAAATGGTAATTGTGCGTTACCTATTTGGTAACACCGATCTGGCTACACGAGCCACGGCGATGGGTCTCTTCGTTCCCGTTTTCCGTGTCCGATTTTCGTGAGCCCTCTCTCTTTAAAGCACGACCGCAATCGCGGTTGCATTGTCGACGCCTAGCTTTGCGTGACGTGATACAGGCAATTTCGAAAGATCTCGATTGACGACCGAGGCTTCGCGCGATCGAGCTTCTCGTGATTACCATCAAGCCACGTTCGTTGTCCAATTTCACCTGTCGCTTGATACAGAGAGTACACTAAACGTGCGCGAATATATACGCGACCCGGTAAATACGTATGCACATACGCGCAGGTATACGTACATGTACATGCGTTCGACGTGTCCTCCTCGGGATTTCTCATACGATACGGACATGTATATACATATGCCGAGTACGTAAGCGCCGTATTACCCCGTTGTCCCCTGATAAACCCTCAGAAACTGCTTTTCAAGGGAAAACGTCTGTGCGCTCGGGGGATCGTTCGCGTAGCTTGAACACGCGACGGAAGAATATGAGCCAGTAAATAAATAAAATGATCACGTTTCGACGCAGTCCCGGGGAATATATTACCTAGATATACCTGTACGGACGTTATCGAATTAACCGCTGCTGTTGTTGTTGTTGTTGTTTTCTTTTCCTCTTTTTTTTCTTTTTAGTGACAACCACTATTATCGATCTGCGAATCCACGGTTTTACGTGGACCTCGAGTTCACGTAATACACAACCAAGCGCTTAAATACCCACCGTGTTCAACACAGTTCAACTTCCATGAACGAATACGAATCAACACACCGTTCCAATGTATTTGTCGAATATCAAAATGAAACATTCCTCGCGCAGCAAACACACCGTTTGTTCTCCGTTGAATTGATATCGTAGAGAGAAAAATATTCGAACCGGAATATTTTGTTTACAATACGAACACCCGGCTATATAAGATATTTAGGTCATTGATGATGTTTTTGAACAACTGTGGCTCGTTCGTGCTAATAAATATGCTTGCCCCGGGCCATCCACAAAACTGGACTTAAGAGGATAAAATGAGTATTTGTGTTGTTTCGTTAATTTTCAAATGCACACCAACTGGTATACCAGTAACGAAATTATGAATATTGAACGGACATAATCCATGCCTGTATAATCGGTTACGTTAATCCGTTGAATACATAAACATATAAAATTCACTGGAGTAAAAAAAAACGACCAAATACGAACGCAGAAATGTTTACGGTCGATTTAAGTTAATAATTTTACTGAATTACGGCAAACGCGCCTTAAACTTCGCCGATCGATTATTAAATAATTAAAAGTGTTTCGGTGATCGGTTCTTCTCTTTTATAGTAATACCGAGTATTGAAACATTGCGCAATAGTACATTGATACACTTTTTCCCAAAATAAATCCACAATTTTAAATTCTTGATCCGTTCTTACGCATTCAACGATTTTACATTTATGTCGTTATTTTTCTGCTTCCCTGACGTCATAAATACGAAAGATAAAATGGAAGATTTTTTCATTCGAGAGAAATGCTCATGATGATTAAATTTAAAGAAATACTGCATTAATTTGATAATAAATTTTACCGTACGACGTCACCCGCTCGTGCACCCATTTATCTACAAATTCGTGCACAACCCAAAGGAGAAAATAACGTTTAAGTATAAATGTCTGTAAAGAATCAGCTACAAAGTGTAAGATAAAAATCCAAGCTTTAAAAACTACCTTTTTCAACGGTATCGTATAAATTCTTAAATTCAATTCGACAAATGATAACCAGAGAATATTTTCAAACTGCACACTTTGTTACATTTCTAGTAGGGGTACTTTGAAAACGAGTTTCTCGTTTTATATGTGACAAAAATCGTGAAGCGGAAAGTGTGCATAATTCATCATGCAAGTAACAAATGAACACAATTGAATTAATTCGCGAACGCATCGCGAACGTAACTGGTCCGTGTACATAACATATTTACCCGCTAATTAATAATTTGATTACATTCATCCATTAATATTGTAAAAAAAGTCAAAGACCACGTCGGAACCGCAAGTTATTGCGTGACACGATGGAAAATAGTTTCCCAGAATTTTCCTATCGTTGTATCGAATTAATGATTCGCTCAAGTAGAAATAGGACGCTAATGAGATATTGTAAAGTTTATAATATGCATTACTCGTAGCTAACTACAATATGACCCTCAAAGTAACACGGTAGCACGCTATTATATTTTTCCTCTTTAATAATGACACAGCCATTCGATTTTTCAGTGTCGATACTTTTCAATCCGTGCAGTAACATAATGCTAATTACAATGAAAATTCAATATCGTTTCAGAAAGAATAGCAAGTTTACGTTGAAAATATGACATCAACAGACCGTGTATAAGTACATACAAACAGACCTCGTTATCTCGTAGCATCGAATATACGATAAATTCGTTTAACGCGATACTCCTACTCGCGAAAATGATATCTACATCTAGGTTTTGAGTTGCACACGATAGTAATATTCAAATAGAATACTGTACGTGTATTTGGTTAATTCGGGCCGTACATGTGACACTGATAATTCGTCAGTGAATATTAACTCATAATATACGTTTGCGTAAAGGACGTTACTTAACGGTAATTTCTAACCACGTTATAATACAGTGATAACTTGGTATATTTTGTATAAACTAAAGAGATCGCGTGGAAGAATTGCGATCGATGCGGAACGTAATAAAAAATTGACGAACGGAATAAAATATTCCGAATGATACGACAGTAACACGGATCAATGGCGAGGAGATACAACGGGACATAAAATTGATATCGGTTTTTCATCTGACGATTTTCAAGTTCTCGGATATAAATTTCTTTCGATTCTATTTAACGCCTACTTGCTCGGTTATTCATGAGATTTCGTTACTCGACATCGTCGATATAACGAGTTGATATTCGCCTCGAGAGCTCGATGAAATCGACGAAAGGTCGGATACGTAAAATAACAAGTGTCGTCGAACAACGATAACATTTTATGGTTTCGCGATACTTGAAAGTAAGTTTTCCCTCACGATGGAAAATATCTTCGCGCGCTTTGGACGCTTACGATCGGCTTCTCCATGCTTATCAGATGGAGCGAACTCCGTAAAACTATTTGTTTCGCGGTAACAGCGACGTGGCTACGTGTCTGTAAGAGGCATCGACCCTCGGCAAAATGCTTTCTACCCGAACTACATTAATCGGACATACGAATACACCGAATACGAAGTGTATTCGTTGCTACATTCGCGTTTCCACTACGACGAACCGTGGAAACTTTCTTACGGTTCGGTTCACAGTGTATAAATTCAGAGACGAACAATTCTAACGAGTTTCATTTTTTCAACAAACCCTTAGAGCTTCTACGAGATACACCTCTGCGCTCGCTGGATAAATTTACCGCGCGGATGAAATAGATACGAAGCCGTTATATTATTTAATCGCTACATTTGTTTAACAATTAACACCGACTTTCTTCTAATCGTTCAACTACAATTAATCTCG
Organism: Ptiloglossa arizonensis; assembly: GCF_051014685.1. Lineage (NCBI taxonomy): Eukaryota > Metazoa > Arthropoda > Insecta > Hymenoptera > Colletidae > Ptiloglossa > Ptiloglossa arizonensis. The sequence goes on from NC_135056.1 coordinate 15,212,951, forward strand.
GAGAAATGGCCACTTCATTTACTCGAGCTTGTAGAGAAAAAGAGTTCAGGCCGCGCAAGAACTCCCGTCGAGTGAAATGCTCTGCTGAAAGCCGCGAGCATAATTAATGCGTACGCGGAAAAACAGCGAGGATGAAGAGAATACCGGCAAGAACCAACTTTAAATTTTTATCCGCAGAATTTTTCTACCCCGCGCGAGAAAAAAAAAAAGGAGAGCGGAGAGAACGCTTTCCCTATACCAGACATCGAAGAAGGATACACACCGCGCGTGGCCGTTAACGCGTTAAACGAAACTTATCGCCCTGTCCTTTTTCCTTTTAACAAATTGATATCTTCGGTTCGTCGTCCAGAGCTTCGTTTTACCGCCGATCCGCAAATTTGTTCAACATATTGAATTGTACGCGTTTGAGAAAGTGGAAAGCAATTTTCCCTGTTATTTCACATTTTTCTACGCGTCCGGTACATTCGTACTAACCGCGTTAAGTGCACACCGTCTTTTACCTTCTCGAATAGAAAAATTTTTAATCAACACTTTTAGCGTTGCGTACCTCCCTTTTGTACACTCGTTGTTATTCCGTTCCATTAGAATTTAATAAAAGGTCGATTAAACCATGCTCGCGTCCTGCAATTTAATTACTGCGACGTCGTTGAAACAATTATCAGATAATTACGAAGCGAGTTTTCAATAATTTCAGTTAAGTTTAATTTAACGGATCTCACGGTATGTTTTTCTTTTCCCATTTGCTTACCGTTTGTCCTTGATACTTTAATAGAGATTTTCACTGTCGACCGGTTTCCATTATCCGGCCGGTACGTTTCCGTTGATGAACGCGACAACCGTGAACTTTACAATCGGCGACGGATTTATATCGGAAATAATTATATCGGAAAGTTCAAGATCGCGCGCATCCTTTGTGCGTTCGAAAATAAATTTAACGCAACTGTTGCACGCTCTTGGAAGTTTAACAACGGTTATCATTTTAAGGTCCTTATATACCAGCGAGCAATAGTCGAGTCGTGATATAATGAAACTGGTATAACTGGCACTTTACGTGCACCGAACTTGTAGTACTTGTTGCTATATTTAAGCTGACAACGCGAACAACTAATTCCAACGTAGACATTTGTACGAGACTCCGTTGATCGTTCCGAGATAATGTTCCATTTAAAGAAACTACCGAACAATACGTTATTTTTGGAAAGATTGTCGGATTGAACGTTTCTCTTTGGGATGTCAAACTGTAGAGAATCGCGCAAACGTATAATTGGAACGTTGCTGTCTTTAAATACGGTGCGCATTAACGTTAACGAAGTCGTGGAAAAAAGTCGCACGAGAACTTGCCAACTCTTGCGAGATTTTCTCGAGATCGCGCACTCCGTTGCATTCAACCTAGGACGTTCATTCGGAAACAAGGAAGCCTGGATATCTCGGGTTTCAAACGAGAAACACAGCCAGAGGATTCGCTAAGTGGCAAAATCGTTCGTTAATTAAATCTTCCTCGACTCGGTAGCCCGGTAGCTTAACGCTTGCTCAGCTTCTGGAGCTATTTCAACTTTACGCGCGATTTTAGCACCACGCTCGAACGCTCTTACGTCAACGGATAGCGTACCGATCGAGAATACTGAACCAGGTATAAGTTGCCAGTGCCCCGACCCGTATTCCCTTTTTGCCGGTATAATTTCATTCACTGCGACATCAAAACTCGTTGTCGATCCTTTGATAAAAACTGAACCCCTAAGTGTCAACGGTAATTCGATTCGAGTCACTGTACCGGGGGGCATTAAAAAATTATTGCTTCAAAGTTTCCTATAAAAGGTATTGTAAAAACTACGCGTTGACAACCGGGACAATTACACCGTGGATCGAATTGTACGAGTGGTGGTGCTTAAACGAGAGCGCAAAACTTGACGGTGAAGTAATTTTTGGTTTTGTAATGTTACAATACGCGTTTAATCCGCTTGCGCGTTACACAGTTTGTTGAATTAAATTCTACAAGAGAAGCAAAGAACGGGCAACTGAGAGATACAAGGAATTCTTGGCGAAGCTCGAATTGCTTCTGAAGTGGTACTTTAATTTCTTTCGTTCTACGCTGGAAAAACATTCGTTTTCTGCATTACTCTGCTGCTATTTATCTCGCAGTTTATGATACCTTACCGAGTCGGTCAGAAATTGTTCTTGAAACGAGAACGAACGAGAATGGATCCCGTAAGGAGGCAAAAGGCCTATGCAAATGAAAGGTTGCACGATATGCTCTGATCTTAACGGTTTTTGTCCGTATCGTAATTTTATTGTAAATATTATCAAATCGAAGAAAAGTAACGTGAAATGATTCACGTTTAAATATCATACGAAATTAAATGTACACAAATATCGATATCGTTTCTCCAAATTGCTAGGGTCCTACAAAATTGTTTGATCAGGCTTTACCCTGTGTACTCTACTAATTGTAAAAAAACATGCAAACGTGTCTGCGCAAATATACTATATTTGAGTTATAGATTTTTAACGTTATATTCGAGCAAACAATGTTAATGGTGTTAAGTTTATTATTCAACATCGTTGTTATTTACAACGGTTTGCTTGCACAGCAATCCTATCTCGAACACTTCCTCCATTGCGTAATAGTTTTTCATCGATACGATTATTATAATACCATTGTGAAAAAAAAAAAAAACGTATTCACCCTCCTCGGTCTGAATTAATGTTCGAAGTTGATATGAAAAGAGATCGTGGGTCTTCCAAGTGAAAAGAAAATTTCGCAAAAAGAGAACGTTCGCGAAACATTTCTCGAATTCTCATTACCATAATATAATCATTTGCGAGCACATATTCGCTAAGACGTCAGAAGGTAATAAGACGTCACTTAAACGAAAGGGGCCGTTTGTCCGTGAGAGAAAAAAAGCAAAGACACAATTAATACCTGCCCCATTGAAAAGTCCAGCAATGAAACGCGACTCGATAGACTTCGCAGTGCGAATCGAAGTATAATTAGTTCGGAATTTATTCACCTTTTCACAAAAGGTTGCTCCGAGTTCTCGGCGTGTGTACATTGACCGTGCCGCTCCTTTCATCGCGTTCATTAGAAACTCTAACAACAGTAATAATTGACCGTTTAATTCAGTAGGAATGCGGAAAAGGTCAAGGATATATCCGGTAGATTTCCGCGAGACGAAACGATCGCAGACGATCTCCTTTGAGTGCACGACGGTTCTTGAAAATTAATTTTGCAACTCGGAGTGCCATCGAAATTTAATCATTTTCAAAAGCGTCCGTGAATCGGGCTGAATAGAGAAAAATATTCGTGTCTAGCTTTCAACCAGAGTCCCTTTCGAGCTGGAAGCTGGTTGTCGACGGTATTTGATAAAACCAAATGAGTATTTTCGCGGATAGATTTGTTACGACGAAGGAAACTTGCGTTGAACTTTCGAGGTGCGCGTCGAAATCGAACTTATCGCGTTCAACTTCCGTGGATAAGTTTCCAATCGACTCGGCGCGATCGGCTCGTTTCGTAGAAATCCACGATGATCTTCTCGTAACGTCGACCACGCGGTTAGGCACAGGGGTGTCCTAGATCCAGATCTAACCTAATTTTTCAAATAGGTGCACGCCGAAACATTGGTCGTCTCGTTGGCAAACCGCATCTTACGAAATTAATTTCGTTTCGTTCAATTTTCACCGTGTTCCGCGCTCGCAAAGCACGATAACAGAGACATAAAAGTAGAGGACACGAGCCGGGGGACTGTGAAGCTCTCGCCAACAGACCGCGAGTTTTTCTAAATTTAATCAGCTCAAAGCCACCTGAAATACCTCTCATGAAAGATTCAATGACTTCTTTGAGAACTGTGTCGAGAACCAATGTCGTTCACGGTGAAGAAAATATTTTTTCACCACCGACGGAAACTAAACTGCTCGGTTACCGCGAAACGACCAACTTTTACGGGAACGGTGAACGGCGAGTAAACTTAACGTATAAAATTCGTTAAATTCGGCTGGGTCCGTGATTTAAACATTCTCCGAGTTTGTTTGTTCGTTATTAATAAAGTACGACGTTTAAACCGATTTACGCACCAAGAGGAAAATAAATCGAAACGTACTCGTCGATAGTTTACTCCGATGAACGATCATTTGAATAACTGTGTCATCCATTATTTGTACGATCGATGGTAAACCAGAAACGTGGGAATAAAAGTCCACCAGATGATACTGTCCGTGATAATTTATTTCGTACGCTTCAAACGAAGGCGAAATTAATTCCCGCGAAATGAATATCGTATGCATATAGTCGCAAACATTATCGGTGTCAGGGGAGATCGTTTCGTTGAATAATCCTCGACGAAGGGTCGCGGGTGAGATTGAAAAGAGAGTGAGGTCAGAAAGTTGACGACCGTGGAAACTCTTGAAGATTTAATTATCGCGAAATTCATTAAAGTGACTCTCGTAAAAGTCTCGTTCGTGTTATCGTTTGTGAATACCGCATCGATCGTTGCACCGATTTACGTCCGGGAATCAGAAAAAATTGCAATTCCCAGTACCACGATTAATAAATTCTCTGTGGGACGCGTCATCGAGCTTTTCACGCGGCAGTGCGCGGATGCAGGTGAGAACCGATTGGAAATGATAAAAAAAAAAAAAAGAAAAAAAATATATATTTCACGACGGAGAAATCGTGACCACGAGACACGAGACCGCGTGTAAACACTCTTTGAATACGCTGTTCAATCGTTGACAAGCAACTTGTTCGATTGAACGACAGAACGCCTAATCCAATGGAATGATAAATTGCGAGAACAAAGTGACAGTATGAGCGACAACCATGAAATGAAACGATCAAACGATAATGAACGTCAAGAAAATTATTGTGCTCGCTACCAAATAAACGCGCATTATTCTCGCTGCAGTTATTATTCCCATTGTTTTCGCGCCACGTGTTATTTGAATTCCGTACATTTTATCAAAATATATTGAGAATCGAAATTTAACGAAATCTTCATCGAACGATTAATTCACGCGTAGGTGATTTCCAAACGATTCATTTATCGTGCAACAAACCCGTTTTTGCATTATTCGAACGTATTCCAACGCGAATGATCCTTTCGAACAACTATGGTAAATGATTCCCAATGGAAGTCCCGTGACTGAAAATTCGTCCGGTATCGCTATTGTTCGAGATAGAAAAATAAAACCGGCCGATGCGGCAGGAGAAATTGAAAAAGCAATTGGAAAACCCAGAAAAGTGTAAATCGTGAATGTAACATTTCTGCCCTATCTTTGCGGATGCGTTCAGCGCCATTCATCTTGCCTACAAACGAAATGGAACTGAAACAGCAATCCAGATTACTGCAGCTAATAAATTCCCTGCTAGCTGCTGCACGTTGTCGAGTAGCCCCCCCCGTCTGCTAGAATTCAACCGATGAAAATACAAAGGAAGAAAAAGTACAACAGCACACTTATTATAGTACTACCGACAAGCTATCGCGAGTTCCTACAGTTTCCGTAACCTTGCCGCCGTTACGTTATCAACGAGAAGCGGCACGGTATGTAATTCCAGATTTAAAAAAAGATACGAGCTCCTTGGAAAATATTCGGTTCGCAAATCGGGATAAATTTTTACCCGGTTGTTCCTTTGCAACGAACGTACAGTTAACGATAATACCTCATACCCTCGCGGTCACGAAAAGAAGCAACGTTTTCCGTCTCCAGTTCGCCGGAACATTGCAATCCTCGTTGCAAAAAATGACAGGGGTTTTTTTCACAAATATTAACAGTGACCAGCGTCCATTAACCGGTACACAAAAGAAGTAGTTCGAGAAGATATACCGAAACGATAATCGTAGTCACGAGTGGAAAAGAATGTTTCGCTTTTTAACGTTGTACGGTCGCTGTTGTTGGCGGATAATCGCCATGTAAGTACGCGCACTTTACAGTATTCTCGTAAGGAATTGGCACGTGTTCTTTACCCGCAGAAATGTGTTCCCTACCCTTAATTTACCAACGGAGCCGAAGAGTCAACAAACTCGGGGTAAATACATATACATGTGTCCCGTATACGCGGCGAACTTCTTCGTTAACGATACTCGAACGACGAGGACCATAAACCACGTCGCAACGATCGAACAAGGAAACGTACCAACGATTGAGAGAATACGAGTCCGGAGTGCACTTTACTCGCATTTGCGAAAAATTCACCCGCGAATCAACGATCTTGCTCGAACACCTGACGCGACTCAAAAAGAAAACGGAAACTGAATGAAAACCACGTGAATCGAAAACAAATGGTACAAGGCATTGTTGAGAAGCGCACAATTTTTCACTCGCGCTATGATTCGCATATCTCGACCGCGAAAAATATTTTCCATTTAAAATAAATCTTTCCAATTTCTAAATACTCTAAAGTCGTCAGGATAATTTAAACACGCGTGGAATATTGCGCAGCAACTTGCCAAAGGGTAATGGACATAGAATACCACTCGGAAGACTACCGTGTGCTATTTAGTATATTGTTCGAAACACAAGAGAGTATTATTCGAGGTACTGCGAAATGCTGGGTGGATTAGTGTCCATAATATCCCGGGGAAATGCGCAGTTTCGGTCGATGCGCCGATCGATACGTAACATTTTGAAAATTTCATTAGATGCTCGTTACCCGTACGTAGGACCGTTCTGAAAGACGTTGCCCGTACGGGTGTACACCGATCAAATTGCCGCATATTTTTAAACGGAAACGTATACACACGCTCAACCGGAAAACATAGAGGAAATTGGCGCGCGGAGGCGGACCTTTGCACGTTCTGTAAACACTTTCGAAATTGACCACGTTGTTTCAGATCGAAGCTGAAACTCTCTTTGAAGAGCAAAAGCTCGGATAATTCAACGATGCCTGTAACGCGCGTGCACGTAACAAGGTACACACCACGCTCCGTCCGCGTATTCTCTTTTTCTCACGTGAATATTTCATCCGGCACCGAAACGGAACAAAAAAGCATATCGACGAAACGGTATACGCGAAGAGCAAACAGCCGCGTTTTAACGAGTTAAACGTTTTCCTTTTTCCTCCCCCACGGAATACGTACATTCTCTCCCCGGCCGATATTATTCACCGATGTAAAAACGAAACCAGGGAAAGATTCCTAAAATCTTCCACGCGTCGAATGGTATCGAGGCGCGAAATAAAAACCGGAACGACTCAAAATCGTTTTGTTCGCGATGCGCGCAACACACACCGTACCGCGGTTCGCCTCGAATTTCTCGTTAAATCTGTGCTCTTTCGTCTTCCTAACGAGCTCGGGGAGAAAATGAATTCGTTCGACGTTCCGTCCCGAAATAAAATCTTCGATAAATATTCCGATTGCGTCACTATCGGTTGGAGAACAATCGTATTTGATTTGAATTGTACAAAATAAGAAGAAAAAAGAACAATTCTCGAAATTAATTCACGAAGAGTGTTCGATCGTTCGCGTAAGAACGATTGAATAACATTCGTAACGGTTCGTAAGGCGAGCGAGCTTACCACGATGCGAACAAACCGTAAAGCAATTTCTACGAGATAACACGCATCGAACTCCCCTTCGGTACGGGTGTGTCGCGGACCGGTCGGCCAACACGAATTTTCCGGACGGTACATAAATCCCGAAAACAACCGTTTAGAACGACGCCGAAACTACAGTCGACGGGCATCGTCTGAACGAAAGACCAGCAGCCACCTTTTCACGGAGCCAATTTTCATTTAACGACCGTCGTCACTTCGGTAGAATCTCTCGGCCCCGGTTTCCTCTGTTCCGATGGTCCGTTCTCGGTGGGGACGAAACGAGGCGGAAATCAATGGTGGAGGCAAACCTCCAAAGTACCGAATTCGATTTTCGAGACGGTCGCCGTCCGGCAAGGTACGGTTAACTGTGCCGATGAGAACGTATACGTAGGCCTCGCGTGCGTGGCCACGTTCCTACGTGTGTATACGTATACCGTGTGCACACCGATACACGTGGAAACTGTTCGACGGGGCGGTGGTGAACGTGCACGACCGGAACTAGCGGAGAAGGTAATCAGATTTGCGAGAGAGTGATGGGCTTGGCGCTCCATCAGCGTTTACAACATTTCTGTCTCCTTCCTGCTCTCCTATGGCCTCCTCTCGTTTCCCTGTCGCCGCTCACTCGCTCCCGTCTGTATCGGTGCACATACCACCGCGTGTACACACACAGCCGTGACTCGACGTCGGTGGCCACCTTCGCACTCCCGACACATTTTACAATACACCCACCCCTTTGCTGCCCATTTAATTACCCTGAAAGCCGAACGCTACACCGACCGCCGTCTGTCCTCCGCTGCATCCTAGGAGCCCGCTCGTACTCGTCGAACATTAATAATGCACTTGAATGCATCGCCGTCTTGGCCGATAACGGAGATACGCAGACTCCACTCGGAACGTCTTTCCGCTGGTAATTTTGTTTCCTGCTTCTTTGATGGTTGATAAGAGCAATGGTAAAAGGACATTCGGGCCTCTCGGATCGCCTCTCACGCGCTGCGTGACAACCGATGCTTTGATCTCGGATCCTTGAGAGAGTGAGTATCCTTGTTCGAAACGTATCCTCGATTCAACGCGACGAAAAGCTATTAGACTCAAGGACACGAAATACGATCAAAACGCAAAGTGTCCCCGGCGAATAGCTCGATGAAACGCGAACAAATTGTACGAGAAATGATTGAAATTGGCACCTCGATTGGTTTTCGAAAAGAAAATCTCAAACGTCCGATGTTCAACGGTGAGTTACTAACGGAACGCGTCTGGAAGAGACAGTTGTCCGGATAATGGCAAAAATGGTCGAGTTTCGGTACTAATTACCGTTACAAAAGCCAAAATTGATAACGGAAAACGAGCCGAGGAACGACGGAACGGCTAATTATAGGGACAAACTCGCGACACTGAAACAGAAGGAACAAACGTGACATTTTTACGCTGAACGGCATTCACCATGCTACGATAAAGACGGTAAAAAGTAAAACAGGTGCTGTGAAAGAAAAACCACATTTTTGTACCGACTGCTACGAAACAATGGGTGGATCTCTCGGGTGAGTGTACAGGATGATTCAATGACGATGTCCATAAATGTATAGGGGTTTTCTACACTACGGGTTCAAGAAAAACGGAAGAAAAAGACGAACTCTTCGCAAATTGCAAATACGCGTGGACAATACGTGCAAGGTGGACTAGTATGAAATAATATTACAATTTGCAGAAACAACGAATAATCATTATTTAAAAAATACAAGGATTCCGCGTCTACGAAAACACCGCCAAATTGTAAAAAATTTGCAACAATTTTACCAATAGAGCGATACAAACGTACAATAAGAAACAACGGACGTTTGAAACTGACAAATTGATTTAATTTCAATCGAACTTTTACGTTCGATCGATCAATGCTCGAAATGCACTGTCAATATAGAAAAGCACCCGAACGATTTACCGGGGTTGTCTAAGGGACTCGATTAGATAAGGATTTAACGAACGAGAATTTAAGCGAGCATCTTCGTCGCTTTGCTTCACGGAATCGAATTATCTCGGAAAGGGAAATTTGTTTGACGTAACGAATTTATTAAATAACCGCTTGATGCCATGAAAAGTGGGGCAATAAATTTTTAAAATGAAAACTCGATTCTCCCTGTCGACTGAAAACCCTCCGGAGTGGCGGTTCAGAACTTTTACTCTTCTTTGCGTCAAACGAAAACAACTGAACTCCTTTTCGACCATTCATACTCGCTGAAATTAATCTAATTTTGTAACACTTAGTACAACTTGACCCAGATTTTTCGAGCGATAAAAGACTCGGAAACGAAACATTCAAACGCTCGACATCGTGCGAAAGACTTAGCTGCACCGGACGTTCTCCTTAAACACGTAACCACGAAGAAACCGTACGAACGTTCCTTGTCACCGAATAAAATAAACGATTAACTCCCCGTGGAGTGAAATTATACGAAAATAATATTTTCACGCCCAATTTGGAACCATTAATATTCATGTCCCCGTGAATTTGTTCAAAAATATCTGCGTAGCGAGAGCATTTATTTAGGTCAGAGAATTTTACACCCTAATAACGCGAATGAATTTGTAACCTGTCGGCGTGTAGAAAATTTCACTTCCAGACGCGAAAGAGAATTTCGGTTCAAGGTGCGCTTTGATGTAGCCAAAAAGTAAGACGTTCTCTTTCAGCCGTTTCGTTGAACGTTAACGCTACAATTTCTCGTATTTATTTCGTGCCATCTCCTCAATAGGAATTTCTCGTGAATTGCTCGTAAACTGTTCACTCGCTCACGTTGTTCCGTCGCCGGCGTTTTAAATTCCGTATCAACGAAAACGGACAAATTCGAGATGCATTCATGAAAGAGCCTCGATTAAACGTCACATCGCTACGTACGTTTAAACGAAGCGCTAATAAAGTTTGTTCCAAAAACATTCATTTCACTCTCCGGAGCTCTTTCTTTCGTTACAGATACATTAATCGAGATGAAAGGGAAAATTTGTGACAATTAAGTGACTGATTCGTACGATTAATCTGTCCCCCCGTTTGCGCGTAATTATTCACGAGATTAATTTCATATTTCATTTTCGCATCTTCCAACGAAAGTAAACACGAATAATTTCTTCCTTGTTTGGAAACTGTTCAATCTGAACGATATTCATTTGAAAATATTATCAATATAAATATTGGTTATGATTATTTGGAAAAAATGGAACGGAAATTACAATGGAAATTGAAGTATCGACGAAATTAAAAATTATGACTCTTGAAAATATTTAGTACCCAGCGGAAAAATGGTTGGAAGAGAAATAATGAACGACACACCAAACGTGAATTTTTTCCCTCTCGTTTTTTTTTTTTTGTAATACATCATATTGATTTATCGAACCACAAACTCGCCAGTTACAATGTACAAAGTTAGAAACCAGAAGGAAAACAAAATGTATGGTCCTGTTAAAAGCTGCGTTTGACTTCGCGCGTTTAATCACAACTCAAACGCAACCGGGAAGTGATCCAAATTAATTACGAATCATTGATCGTCCCGATAATTTATGTCAACAACAGTTAACCGTATTGATTCGGCTAACAATGCGATACTGTTATTTACATCGATGTTGTTTATATCACTTTCGATTAATTCTAAATACTCGACGATGAAAAATGGTTAACATTTTCCGTTCCAATTAAACGATTTCAATTGTTGGCAACGTTATTTATTAACTTTGAGAACTCCTCGACTAATTTTAGAAGTTTAAATGTAAAAATTCAATATATAAATATCCAATTGACCTCGATCCAAATATTGAATCGGTTCGACAGGTTATTTGCAGTAAAGGAGGTTACGATTCGGAAAAAAAAAAAAACAGAAAAAAGCAGGAAAACAAATATTTCGTAAAAGGAGTTTCGTACCGTTTCCTCTTTACTAAACTCCAGAATATAAATTTTGTTTGCAACATCCCGTCCGCGTTTACACAAATTGTTAATTTCTACTCATTAACTAAATGTCTTGTTAGCTTTGTGCGAACAATACACATTGTACGTGCACAAACTGAATAACTCAGTCTCGAGGTTTCTCTTGTTCAAACCTCATTTACATCTTTTACCAAATTTATTTTAATTCCACTAACGATCCAACAAGCTCCTGCCGTATTTGTATAATTATTTTGAATTTCCATACATTAATTTCAATAATGGGAACACGACATTCTACTCTTGATTGTTTCCTCTCTCTTATCGTTTAACGTTATAAGTATATTTCTCGTTATTAAACCGATAAATTAAATAAATTACGAGAGCGTTTTGTGATTACGATCTCTTTCACGCTTCCGCGGCAAGGATTTTTATTCCGAAAGAGGGTGAACATATTTTATTCTTTGATAATGTTCTATTCCCTCTTTACGTATAGTGTATATAAATTATTTCCCACGAGACGACGGAACAAAAGCTTTCATTTCAACGCAGAGAATACGAATTGGGTTCTCAAGTGTTTCTTCGACTACCCTTCTCATATATGAGCCGTTTCTTCCCCGAGAGTGGTGCGAAAAGGCACTACACGACACGTCGAACCACAAAACGCGGCCGCTGGCCGATTTCAACCACAGCCACGAACTAGCACGATACTATGGTCAGAGATTTTCAAGTGCCTCGAATATACATCCACACATCCACCCACACACACACGCACACGAAAGCGTTTCTTCCCCGAAGAGTAGACGTTTGTGTTTGTCGTACAAATTCGTTCTCACGTTGAAATGGTTTGCGCGAAGAAAAGCTCGAAATACCAATGAAGCTACATACTTCCGACATCGATTTTCTCTTTTTCACTCGTTAAAGGCATTCCCCTTACAATTTTCTTGGCGCGCGTGGCAACGAGTGCGAAGCGTTAAAACAGTTCAAGCATCAATGGCGGAGCATTGAACTTAAACTCGTCGAGTTTGCCAATTATTGACAATTTTCTAAGCTCGTCAACGCGTTCGAAGTTACACGATATTCGAGATCTCACGATCGGTTCCACATTGTTGGAAAATTAATGTCCCTCCCGAAAGATTTCTCACGACATCGCTTACACGAATATTGTTTATCGTATATTCAAATTCCGTTTAAAGTCTCGTCCCCAAACCAAGTAACAAAAGTGTATTTCTTTTGCATTTTTTCAGTCACCTGTGCTCGTAAATTTAATTAGTGTTCAAGTGACACGGAAGAGTATTACAACAACGGAACTGTAATGTAACGGAATTTTTAAATTGCCCTTTACGAGGTACCCTTTATTCAGATATTTTGTAGCTTTGTTCCGTTAATTTTATTCCGTGACCACTTGCCCCGTTCCAGGAAAGGCTCGGTAGACTCGCAAGAATAAAGCTGTACCATTCTCGCTAATATTGCTGAACAATATATTAGTCACATTATATCCTGGACATTAGTTACTGTCAGATGCAAACACATCGCGTATAAGCCTCCTGGAAGTGGAACCTACCAACCCCGACCTAATCCTTCTCGGTGTCTTCATGAAACTTTAAACAGCCGCACGTCCGATCGTGAAGCTTGGGCCGCACGCCACGATATATTTACAATACAAACTGATTTATAAAGACGGTAACTTCACCCTGTCCCGAAAATTAATTCTTATTCCGTGACCGGGGAACTGAACGTCGAAAATTTATCGAAAAGTTAATACCGAAAAGCAAGCGTCGGGAAGTAAATTCGCAGACGGAAACTTCAAAGCGAAATATTTGCACGGGAACACTATATATGCCCCGATAATCTAAGTAGAACGTTTAATCGATTCTAGTTGAAATTCATACAAGACTTTCTATAAACGATAATCGTCCAATAGCTCGACTGAACTTTTACATTGGATGAACTTTCGTTTCTTTTCTTTTTCGCGATTCCGGACGTTGAAACTTAACAAAAAAAAAAGAAAAAAGATTACCGTACACGTATTCAAAGTTTTCGATCCGTGATAGAGGTAATAAGCGAAATCGAGCTTTTGATTAAATTGCGTGCGTTAAATGGAGCCAATGTCCCGATTAATGTTACCACAAATTCGCAACCCTTTAAAAACGCCTCCGAGAGACGACTTCTCGAACTACGTCGTAACGATGGGGAGAATCTATATTAGTCACCGAAGTGCTGTCGGTCGTACCGAAGATAAAGGAAATTAAACGTCTCTGGAAAGGCAAACAATGATCTTCTTCGGTGTCGTCAATGCGCAAGGATTACCTTCGACAGGAAACTAAAGTAAATTTAGTCTCCGAGGTACAACGTTTGTAGGCGGAAGTAAAGTTTCGCGGAGCCATTATAAGTGCCCGGCTACGCGGACCTCGATCTTAACTCTATCTACAAATCAACGGGATGGAACAAAGTGTGGTGTAATTCACGGGTCAGCCGGAAAGTGCGTGATTCTCCGCGCAAAGAGTAGTCGAAACGATGAAATAAACTTTCCACGAACGAGACTTATTGTTAGTTTCCGAGATAATCGACCAAAGATACGCCGAATGTGCACTCAACGGATCTTGCCGTGAATTGTTACTTCTGTTCCGCTTTTTTCAATTTATAAACATTTGAAATCTCGTGCTTTGTACTCCATTATTTCTGTTATCGTCCGCAGAGGGTTTGTACACGTTACAATTGAAAAAGAAATTAATTTTCAAACGCGTTCCGTACAGGTTACCCTTCGGAGAGTTATCCGGTACTTTGAACCGAAAATTAAATCCTTTTTACAACCTTATCAAATCTATTTCGATATAATATATGTATATTGTTTTCGCGAAACATTTTTATTCCTGTGTACTTTAATCGTTTGAGACACGGTGCAAAAAGAAAGGAAGGAAACCCATTAACGAGCGATTTACCATCGAGTTATTTATCATCGGCGTATTCATCGAGACAACTTGTAAACAAATCGCTCGCCGCGTGATCCGCGTAAACGTATTCCATTAACGAACCGCATTTATTGTACATTTTTAACGTATTCTTGGCCACGGACTCGTCTCCTCTTACGTTTGTACCGCGAGTTACTCCACGCCCTTGTACGTGCTCTGTTATAAATTACCAACATGCCGGAAAGTGAATCAGAAGCCAGACAAGACTTCGCAAAGTTCCCGGGGCAAAATGTAACAACTTCCGAACAAAGATGCAGTTCCAAGCGGTTCGTGGAATACCGCGAGTAATGAACGAAAACGCCGTAGAAATTTCGATTCATTACTTGTAAAACAACGTTCGAGAGACCCGGCGGACCAGTTGCCTCGCATCTGTTCGAAAAACTTTCACGAACTCCATTTCGGTGATGCATCCGAAGTTGGCGCCGCCATCTTGCCTCTGATCCCCCGCGCTCGAACCGCGCCAACGTGGTGTTAACGCTTCACCCCGCGCGTACACTTACGCGTGTGTACGTACCGAACGAAAACACCGATTCTCTTTTGTCGCGGAACGGGAGGACAATCGGGTGAACGCGTTCGCGTGAACGCAATAAATAGAAAACAACGAAAAGTAGTACTCACGTTGTGCAGAGTCGGCGCCGCTCGTCGCTGACTTCGAATGCCACGACCAGGGAACCGTTGCCTTTTTTTTTTCTTCGTCGTTTTTCCTTCCCGTTGGAACGCGAACGAGAAAGAAATTTTCGCACAGGTTCCCACCGCTCGTGGCCGCTCTTACCGCGAGACAAAACACTTTTGGTAGCCGAAAATACGTGGACCGTTCCTTCGTGAATCCGGCGGACGAACCTATTCTTTTCGGATCAACGATATTGCAAGCACCATTGTACATTCTATTCCCGCGAATGCGCGTGATCTTTTGTTTCGCGCGAACGACACCGCGACGCGTACGCCGCCCAGCGGCGGAACACCGAGTTAACGCGATATCGATGTAACCGTCGAACGATCGATCAACGGCGGTGAAAGGCGGTAACGTTCAAAACTCGTCGCGCGACGCGTCGAAATTCGCCACGCTGGATCACTGACCGATCGAGACGAAATCGCATAAACGGTACCCGCGACACGCGAATGAGTTACAACGTCGCGACAACTGTAACCCCCGAATGTTTTTACACGTCGGACGTTACACAATTGAGAAACGATCATAAAATACTACTCGTCCCGTGGAAATACAGCATCGATTTTAATATTCCATCGCGAACGACCGGGCGCACGAAACAAATGTACTCGCATCGAATATTAATTAATTTCAACAAACGAAACCTTTAAGTGCTCGATAATATCCGGATCGTATTCGAAATTTCGCGCGAGTGTCGGCGCATTCGTGAATTCCATTTTCGATATTCAATTGTGGAGAAGCAACGTTCGCAAAGTTGAACAAAATATCCCGAGCGATGGAACCGGTAAATTTTTTTTAAATATCTGGTAACGTGTCCGTGTTTGTTTTAACGGGTTACACCATTACAGCGGGTCAACAATATCGATTTATTTTGCTTTCCTTTCCACCTAGTCCCGCGCGGATACTCGCCAAAATAGACGCCTATTTTCAGCGACGCCTATCTTTCGATTACAATGACAATTTTACTGCACTTTGTTCGTCTGTGCAATCCGAAAAGTGTACATTATTGACACGTTAATCGTGACGTATTTTCTTGTCAAAAAAAAAACGCGAACATCCATAGTGGTGTATCCCTTAAATTCCTCAGAGCGAACTATATGCCGAATCGATGGATCGTAGATAAAACAATGATACCGTTCAAACGAAGGTACTCGAGATACCGATAACGGAACGAGATTACAAAATTACTACCCTTACCGTGGCGCATACCTTTAATTATAGAACAATTTACTATCGAAGCCAAATAGACCGAGCGTCTCTGGGCAGTTCCGGTTGAAATGCTGCAATAACTTTACCATCGTATCGAGCGGCTCGGTTCGGACCAAATAAATTTATTTCAAAGATTCCTGCGGCAAATGACGAGCCAACGGCCGATCATGCTGCACTGCTACGATACACCAGTGCGGGCTGCCATCGTGTGTAGGCATATAGCCCGAAGCATGCCAGCTATTGGCATCTGAGTGGGAGACAAAGAGCTTTGGTTCTATCCGGGTATTGGACTATTGGATTCTCCTCTCCTCTCGCTTCCTCGTACGTTTTTCTCGTCTACCGGTCCCCACTGTCCTGCCATTACTTTCCTTCTTCATCTCGTTCTTCGCACGCTGTTCTCCTCTCACCCTCTCGCCAGCGTCACGGATGCGAAACTTATTAAACCAGCCGTGCCACCTGTCCATCCGTGTTGGTGAAAATTTCAAAGGCAAGAAAACTGAGGTAATGGCACTACGTACAGGTGGCTTTGTGAAAAAGCCCGCTACTGCAAACGATATCCCCAGTTGCGGCTGGTGAAAAACGAGGTACCATTCGATGGTGTAATGAATACCCTTGTCCGACTGGAGATTGATCGAAGTTACTTGTATTCTTTGGTTCGCGGAGGGACAGTTTCATTTTATGCCGGACGTGTGATGTATTTTCACGGGATAACACGATTCATTTTTCTTTCGCGGACGTTGAGACGGAGTTTATTTTATTTACATGTATTGTTTGCACGATGCTCTCCAACGTCGAGTGTGCAGCGGATACGTACGCGTGTTGTGAACCGGTATGATCGATAACCCGGGAAAATCTCCAGTCAGTTCCAGTGAACCGATGCGACCGAGACGTTAATCCTACTTTCTCGAAGAGCAACCCGAGCTACCGTGCAATTTTTCGAGGGGTTAAATATTTTTCCAGTCCGATATAATTATCGTTTCCTTGCGTTTCTTAATAGTTTTCCACGTACGAAATTACTTTTACGAGCGAAACGTACGAGCACGTATTTGTTGTTACTTGGTGAATCGACGAATAATAGTAACGAAGAACGTGAGAATTTTAGTCAAGAATATAACGCATTAGCATCGTTGCATACATTGGCTCTGTCTGACGTATGGTTGACTTGTACCAGTTTTCACTCGGCCTATCCTTCTTCTGTAATATCGAATCCATATTTTCGTAGTGGTGCATTGATTTATATTTGTTTCTTGTGAATTGGACGTAGTACCGGTTACGTTGGTCTGTTTTCGACAACGTTAATTACGTCAATGTTCTGTGTACTTCTGGTAAGTGGCAACCCAGTAAACGATAGCTCAAATTAGAATGTTGACGTAGATAGGAACAATTTACTAACAAGGGAATAATGACGTGTCGCACAAGCTTCGTATCGGCTGTCCAATAAACTTGATTTATGAAGTTTACTGCGTACTAATAGAATTTGAAAGCGATACACCACCATATAAGGGAGAATATTCACCTATCGGCATTCACCTATTGGTGCAACAGTTGCCTGCGTGTACGTGTTCGCGTAAACAGAAATAATAATGGGAATGAATTTAAAGAAGATAATTAAAGGACAGAATTAATTGAATCCTTTCGAAAGAAAAAAATCTTCCCAAAGATTTCCCGACGAACAATAGTACGAAATATTGATTTTGTTAATCTTTAATACGCGTATTTACCGTTAATGTCTGCACTGAAATTACAAAGCTTGGTAATAAATTATTATACATCAACGGGACTCGATATCATTATAATCCACTTTGTAAAAGAATAATTACTCGGATAACCATCGTATGATTTAACATTTAACCGTGAGGTTTCACGGGAGTATTGGAAAATTGGTTCAACGAGTTAAATGAAATAGAAATGTCTTCTTAATTATCGATTTGAAATATTAATTTCAGCGAAAACATCTACAAGCCTTACACCTGATCTTTAAAGAAACCAAAGGCGTCAGAGAAGCAGTATTACCCTCGTCTATGATCAAACAAGTAATGTTGTCCCATCTACGGTCAGACTAGTAGAATGACCCATGTTTATGGTCAGACAAATAGTTTTTCCTCGCCTATGGTCAAACAAGTAGTATTAGCCCCGTTTATTTTGTCAGACAAGTAGTATCATCTCCGTCTGTGGTCAGACAAATAGTATTTACTCTTGTCTGTGATCAGACAAGCAGTATGGTCTCGTCTGTGATCAGACAAGTAGAATGGTCCCTTTGTTGTCAGACAAGTGATATCGTCCCTATGTGGTTGGACAAGTAGAAATGTCCCTGTTTGTGATCAGACAAATAGAGTGGTCCTGCCTATGTCAAACAAGTGGTATTGCCCTCAGCTGTTGTCAGACAAGTAGAATGACCCCGTCTATGGTCAGACGAGTAGCCTGCGCTACTATAATGGCTATAACATCGTTGAAAATCATCGCATTTTAATGCTCTCGCGCTCGTTCGAAAGGCAAATGACTGCGCTATCCGACAATCTGACCAATACTTCACTAACTCTTTTATTAACCGTTTGAGTTCCAAGAAGCGCTATCGCGCTGCTCGGTTCTTCTCGTACTCGTTTAGAGGAAGCGCGGTTGCGTTGTTCGGGATTCTTCGACAGTGTTTTTTTCAACAGCCTCTAGGACTCGAACGGTCAGTTAACGGTACAGAGAAAATGAACTTTTCCTTTGACAAGTGTTAAAAATAAACGGACCGTTGCATTTTTATCGGTGCGTTTAATAATAAAACTATGCAACGCTTCCTAGAGAGGTGAACCGCAGCTGTAATGAAAATCTGTGGTAACGTCGAGGCGCGGAGTCAGTCGAGTCGATAAAACGGAAATCTTTCAAAATCGATTGAAGTCGCAACGGCAAAAATTGCACAACGGCGTGTCTTTTCTACGTCTGAGGCCCTCCTTGCAAGCCTCGATTATTTCCTTCCGTTCATCGACGCCACTCGACGTTGTACGAATCCGTTGTACACGGGGATAACGTAATTTCAAAAAGTCAAATCATACGAACGTTAATGGACGAACGGTGTCGCCGGAATATCCGATCGTTTACGGTATCGATTGTCTTTGTCCATTCTTTTCCCTCCTCCCTTTACCCTCTTTCTTCCCCGTGCAGCCGAACGGAAGCAGTAAGTAACGTGCACCAATGAGAGACGGAAATAATGGGCAGAAGGCAGCTGTTGGCCACGACCCAGTTCACCTATTTTCCCTGGGATCTTTCCCCTACCATTTCTTTCGTTCATTCTCCGTCGTTCCCTCCTTTATTTTCCTTTCTTCGTCCCCTCCTGCCTCTTTTTTTCTGGCGTGACCGTCGAGAAGAAAAGATAACGGGTAAGAATGTAAGGACGTCCGGAAGTTTCTTCTTTCAGTACAGGTAAATCTTGAGAAAAATAAACTGGAAAGCAGATTAGTCGATTTTCTATTTCTGCGCAGTTCGTAGCTGGAAGACGGCGAGTGCAATAACTGAAAAATAAGAACACGATGTACAGAGTTGTCAAAAAAACGAAGAAAATTCCATCCCCGACCGTCGTATTCTTCACGGAAACTTATTTTCGTTCCGTGGATTGAGCATACGAGAGCCTAACGTAATCTTATCGCAATAACGTAACGTAGACATCGAGAATGATGCGAATTGCAGAAAGAACAGAGGAGTAGCAAAATGTTGACGAATATATTCCACACAGTTTAAAATATCCCATTGTATAAGTATATTTAAATACGGTGCACGTACATTGGCCTTGTATTGTAAGGCAGTTTGTTCGTGAACCGAATATTCGATAAACTGTCTATAGACCATAATTTCCCGATTTTAGGGGAAAAAACGTAGCGGGCGCGCGAAAAGTCTTCCTCTTTTTGTCGTGAAATTTTCTTGCAAAGGAAACTTTTAGCCAGTCGCTAATGCGATAAAGATGTGAAACGAGTAGGTAAGCGTAACCGGGACGAAAATGGAGTTACTGTGTCAATAATCTCCGGTCTAACGTGCTTCGCCAAACATCTCCGTAATAAAAATCGGGCTCCTTCGACTTATTATCCGCGATGAAACTTAATAACGATGCTTTGTGAGGCTCGGAAGTGGGCAAGGACAACGTAAATACAGATACGGAGAAGCGGTCGAGGTAAAATCCTGACACCATTCTTTTGTTCGTTCGTGTTCCCGTCACAACGATCTTGTTATAAATTATAATAAAACATAAAAGAAACGATGAATGCAAAATTGACATTAAACTACCCGCATTGCGTCAAAATACGGCGTTAAAGGAGTTAACGAAACCGGGGAGGAAGTTCGACGATTCCAATATTCCTAATCGACCGTTGGCAGTACCGCACATGAGACCAATCGAGTTAGAACACCCTAAACGAGTTCCGTAAACTCGTATTTATTATTCCACCAAGTCGAAAACAAACTTCGTAATTTTCTTTGGAAATAAACCGACGGTAGCGCAAACACAAAGTCTTACCTGGTGAGAGATAGAATTCCTGACGCAATATCCCCTTAGACGAACTTGAATAAACTATGAAATTCCACCGACGGATAAGCTGTTTCAACCGGTACTTCGAAGGAGAAATTTAATACTCCAAATTCACGGAGTTGTTGCCTCGATCAAACTGCATTCTGGGATGTCCCGCGCTGCTGGGAATCGGAATCCTCACCGCGATAGAACCGTGACAAACTTTTAGCTGGACGGTAACGCGATAAAGATACGGGTGATGCAGATATGCACTTACGGAACGAAAAGTGTGGAAGGTATCCGCGCGGTTAACGACGAATTGTCACACAACCGGACAACGTTTCTGAGAGAACATAGATTGTCAATTCAAACTTTACGATCCGTTTATCGTTTCACGATATGTAACAATTCAAAAATTATCCCGCGAGTTCCATCGAAAGAGAAAGAAAAAGGGGACACCCGAAATTTATCGTACTTTTTCCAACTATCCTCCAAGGAGCGATAGCTTCCCGATGAATCGGGAATTTTATCCAAATTTGTTACGTAACGTTCATAATTCAATACTTTCATCGACTAATAATATTTGCTTGAACATTTTCCGTTATTACCCAAACCAGACCTGTTGAAACGCGCAGCGTGCACCGTGCTCCCGTACGTTAAAGTTTTATTTCAGCTCGGAACGCCATAAACTTTCAACGAATCAAGAGCTTCCCGTTCATTTGGTCCCACAAGGGGCTACGAGGCTTTTACGAATCGTATCGAGAACGTCGTTGCGATCCGTGAAGTAATAAAATGGTTCGCGATTTTTTTTTCTTTCTTTTTTTTTTACGCAAAGAATTTCTCGATTCACCGTCCAACCTATCGGCCATGCGAAAACTGGCACATTGAAATTCGTGGACACCCCCCTCCCCCTTCCGTGATGTCAATCGGACCCGAATAAATGTGAACCACGCGCGGGTAGTTTCGCTCGCATTTATGGATTTGCATAAAAATTACGTGGACGTCCCGAACGTCACGTAGAAATTGCCATCGGGAGTCGAATTTTTCTCGCGCTCGTGTCGCGGTGAATAGCCCACGGTAAACGAATGGTGTATGTACGAGACGACAGGTCGTGATTTTCGATGTACCGCGCAATTCCTGCCAGCGATAGTGAAACAATTCGGTTTCGAACCTGTAATTGCTCACGAAAGGTTTACCCGCGTGGCCGTCTGCCAGGTCCTCCGAGGATTATTGTCACAAAGAGAGAGAAAGAGAAAAAGAGAGTGAGAGAGAGAGAGAGAGAGAGAGAAACGAGAGACGAGGAGAGAGCAGTAAATATGCCGATTCAGCGAGGCGTTCCCGCTCGATGCATTCTCGACTTACGCCCATTATCGTACGTCATCGCCACGAAAATGTCTTGTGCTTTCTGTTCCGCCCATTCCGCACACACACATACGAATCGATAATTTGATTACCTGTAAAGTAGGTTGAGCCCATTGCAATTTTATTCGCCAACTTATTCGCTATTGCGAACGCGGCGTCCGATTAAGATTTACAGGGAATTAAATTCAACTCGAACGATGCACTTATATGCACATGCAGCTCCGTGGGGCAATCGTTACGTACGCGTCCGAGAAGAGACGAGTTTTCCGGAAACTCCGACCGCGGTTCTTTCAACCGTACCCGGAACAGTGTGAATCGTAAGAAATTGCGACGGGGTGGTAAAATTTTTGCAAAAGTAAACAATAAGACTGTCTCGATAATTTCGTAACGCATGGAAACTGTTTGTACGAGAAACATTGACAATGCTGGGAGAATGACGTTGCACGATGGAAAGGATCATTTTATAAGTCGTAGGTACTGCAAGAATCTCGATATCGACTATTGGGTACGCAAACATCGTAGAATCCTGCAGAAGCAGGACTATGTAATCCTAACGAGGGGATATGGTAATTTTATTTCAACAGAGTTGTCCTATACGAGCTTGGGTACGTTTCTGGAAGATCGTAGAGATCTCTTTGAAACTGTCCGTAACTAAATATCACAATATACGAGGTGACACCGGGTCGATCCATCATCGTCCGTTAGAGGGAGGAACGCGATTTTTTTCAGGAACATTGTAGATAGCAGCGATTAAGTATGAATGTTCGCGGTGGATTAAATCTTGGAACGGATACCCTGTGAACCGGTCGGTTGTAACAACGCCATGATTGAGATGCACACGCTCGTGTAGACAGATTGATCCATCTCAGCCACCCACGGAAAATCCGACTTCTAAGCATACGGAATCAGGATCCTAGTTCGAGTAGTTTCGAGCAGTAACTCGAGAGTAGACTGCCAATCGGTGAGCTTCATTACTTGTTGAATGCGACCCATTGTCTAACGCCGTTTGCCCTTCTAAATGGATTTCGAAGCGAGCCAATAAGACAATAAGCTCGCACAAAAGCGACCACTCGGAGCTCCATTATATTCCCCTTGTACCATCCACGGGATTTATAGAGAAAATGAGCCAGAGGGAAAAGAATCGGCATTCGGCCTGTCCGTCCACTCGATACAATTTATTTTATTCATTCCCTTCGATCACTTCTACTTCATTTAAAAAGAAAAAGATCCCGTTCGACTGTTCTATGATTTTTCAAACTCGTGCGCGTACAGTATCGCGAAGAGTTTTCTTCGAACGCTTCGAAAACGTAAAGAAAAATGTAAGAAATTTAAAATGCTGGTATTACTTTGCTCGTTAGAAAAAAATCCTGTTTAGATATCATTAAGAAGGCATCGTTAACGTAACTAAGTACGGTATCGATGACAGAGATATCCGAATCAAAGGACTTCAAGATCTCTTAATTGTACCACCGGAAAGTTTGTAATCTGCTTGAAAAAAAAAGAAAGAGCAAAACGAGTCCGCGAATGTTAAAAAGCAATCGATACGTTTCAGTGCTTTCGAGCGGAGAACTTCAGTTCTCTCGAAAAGTCCGATTTCTTTGAAACTTCGTAGGTTCGTAATGGGGTCCGCATTCGGGATAAAAGTGGGCGCACCGTTTTCGTCACGTTGAGTAACAAATTTTCTTACTCGAATAGTTGATACTGCGCGTAACACCGCACAATAGCGAACCGTTCAATTTTTATTCGAAAAATTTTTCAACGTGTTCTTATAAAAAGAAAGAAACATTCTCAGTCGACCAAATAGTTTCGACGTACTGGGATAATCGACGAAAACAAGATCGTCGGACGTTTGTATAGACAGTTTCCTTGTTAGCAGCGATTTTTTCCCTCCCCCCATACGGCTTGACAAATGAAAAATCTCGGCGGGCAACGAAACGAAACCATGAGAAACGTTCCCTAATTAATCTCGCTGAGATATCCGTGTCCTTTTCCTATTTTTCATTCCTCTTTATTAAACAAAATGTTACGGATACGGACACGAATCGCGAACTGTGTGGCTTTAATGTCTCGCTTCCACCGTCGGCAAACGGAGAAACGGAAATAATATAGATACAAAATGCAACGACAGTTTCACCGTAATAACCGTCGAGTCCCCGGTGGCGGTTTACGAGGGAAAAAAATATCGAAATCGCTCGCTGCTCCCGCATGCACTCCGCTTTTTTTATCGAGCTTCCTTCGAACGGGCGGTGTATACTTTGCGAGCGTTGTCAAATTCGCGAAAACCGTGGCGTAACGACAGAGAAACTGTCCGCGTGTTTCCGAACGACCGAACTTCGACGTATTACAAAAGAAAACGTAAAGCGTAAAATCGGGGGGAGGTGGGGATGGGGGTTAGTCGATCGAAGAAGGCGTAACGGAGAAATTCTCTATAAAAATGTTTGCAACAGTTTCCCTTTTGTTGGACAAAACAATCGACGTAAACCGTTCTACCTTGGCAACTCTCCGTCGGTAGCAAATGTCTATTTTCTCTGGTAGTTTAGGACGCGCACGAAAACGAAGCTTTCGTCGAGTTCCTCTTCGCGTTGGTAGCAAATTGCACGCAGGAAAGTAAAACGAAATATTCCGTAGCCGAAAACGAGAAGGAAAATTTACTCGCTTCAAATATTTTTATTCTACTTTTAATTAAAATTTTTTCACCAAAGGTACGGCATTTATTTGCAACTAGATGCATAATGTCCGTTGCATCGCAATGTCGAAGTCACGAAGCCGACGGACAAGCCGACTTTGCAAATGCTCGGATTTTGCAAATTAAAATCCCCATTTTTATACCGGCCGCGATGAAACATCGTTATGCAACGATTTTTTTTACTTCCATCAGTTTTCTATCCGTCCGTTCATCGTGCGATTATTTTGTATCGAAAATTTGATAGCTTGCGTTTCCAAGTTCGGTCGAGCAACGCGTGTACATCAACTTTCAAAACCGAGCAACTATTGTACTTTAATGTCTTACGTTACGACCGAACAATTGCATAAAAGTTGACGCAACTCTCGCTAACTGACTCCCCTTTAAACTAAATACAATCGCCGTTGCAGAAATAACTGTACGATGAACTTGTCGGTTATTCCGCACCAAATAATCACGCAATATTAACTTGTTAGGTAGCGTCTAAAGAAACGTGAACCGTCTTTGTCATCCTGGTTATAATAATTACGTTGGAACAACGCTGCGACGAAGACGAACAATTTCGTATCTAAACACGTTGCACGCGCGTCGATAAATAAATTGTAACGACCGATTCAATTTTATCGTACAATGGATCGTTTTTCACTGCAATCGTGGCCCCCGCCGTGGAAGAATTTTGTCGTGTTCCTTTTGTAAATTGACGAGAACAACGATGTTTCCCTTTAAGGCTCATTATCATGGCTGCAACCTCACATTTCTCCTTATTAAATTTATTCGCCTTGGGTCATTCCGCAACGCGTGGGATGCATCCGTACACGCGCGGATAACAATACCAGCAACATCGACAGATGGCTTATTTTTCATTACGTTTCGCCGCGCATACACATATCGAAATGCTTCTATCAACAGTGGAAAATGCTACGTATTTGTGAGAACTTCTGTTCTTCCAACGAGACGAATTTAATTAATTACAACAAAAGGTCTCTTCTACTTTTTCCCTTTTATACCTGTTTCACCCACCGTTTCACCTTTCACCTTTTAAACTTACGGATAATATCTTCTTCAAAATCTATAATAATTTATTCCAGATGCGGATTAAAAATGCTTAAGTAACATCGTAGCTTCAGAATGACGTATCAATTATTCCGGAACGTTTAAACCTGTACTGCATTTTTCTGGTTCGCTACAATTTTCATGTATTTCAAATTTAGATTCCAATCCGTGCACCGTGTTGTGGAACGTTTCATCTGTTACAAATTTATTTCCGGTATTTTAATTTACCAAGGTATTTGCACAAGGTTTTATTGTGCGTGTATATTTTCCTCTTTGACGTGTCTTTCGATTCTTTTGTACAAACAATACAAATACAGATGTTTGTCACGATGGTCGCGTTGTTACCGTATCCAAGGAGATACATTTCTTTAGAAGATACCAGGTTCTAAGCGATCGCGGTCGATTTTAATGGGGGAATTTTCACGATCCTCTACCTCGATGCGAAACCTACTTGCGCCAGTATCTCCGTACGTGTGAATTTGTTGCATTAACGCGAACGCGGATCCGAGCGCGTCATTTATCAAGCAATGCACCGGTATCGTGAAACTTTTCACGAAGGATTCTCGTCGAAGGGAAAATTGATACAAGCGTTTCCCCGTGTTCGCTCGAAAGGTCTGATAAGAACGTGTTAAAGACAGGTTTTGTGCGACGGCTACGTTTCGCTATCGATCGTCGAAGCATCCTCCTTTCGTGGAAACTAGCCGCTTCGGAGGTCGGAACTGAGTTTGATTAACCCGGAAATCGATAGATGCATCGAACATTCGTTACCGCATTCCGTTGATACGCCCTTGAAGCTCATCCCACAAATGGAGCCACACCATGGGAGGTCAGGGACGCATTATCCTTGACTCGGTTTCTGACGTATCTTGATCATTAACGCTTGATCGACGGGAAGATCCAATTACGCGTTCGGATCCCATTATTCCGTTCACGATAAATTAATTAATTCGTCCGTTCGTACGAATTCGTAATTACGAATGCCCCGATAAACATTAACGAAGCAATATTCGTTTCAGAACGAGCGCAACGGGAGCCCGGACCGTTATCAGATCCGAGGCCGTTTAAACGCGTAACGGGAAACTTCCAACATTTTCGATCCATGATTTTTACGCCGGGGGTAACATTTCCATTCCTACGTAATGTTTGTTCGGGGATATCGCCGGGAAGTCTTTACTCCGCAAACACTTGCCCCTATACATTTCATCCGAATCCTTTACTTTAACAACCGGTGCAAACACGGGAATACAGATGCGCGACATTTCTGAACGTTTGGAGCCGAACGTTCCGCCAGTTCGGCGAGTGCTCTTTTTGGGATATTACCTAGCTTCTACGTACGACAAATTCTAAACTTCCGCCGGTCATGGGTTACGAGATTGTACGCGATTTAAAATATTCCCGACGAAAGTCCGAATCCCTGTTCCGAGGAAGATCGTTTACCAATGGAAATCTGTACGACGTAACGTTCGTCCTGCTCTCCGAAAAACACAAATGCATCGTTCGTAAATAATGATCGTTTCGATTCCCGTAATGTCAATCTGGGAACATGAAATACGTCGGTACGAATATTCGACGTAACATTGATGTTAGATTAAACACGTGTACGTACACAGTAGCGCCACTAATTACTAAGTTACCGCGAATCCCCGAACACCGAAGTGGACCGATATAATTGCCTCGTGACAAAGGTTTATCGAATCTTGGCACCGCACCGACAGGATATTAACTCGCGGCTGCGTTCCATAAACTTGCCGCTATTGGCGAATATAGAACAACGGGATTCATCGTTGCAAAACGAACGGACCGATGCCCGTACGGATAACCATCAACGTGAACCGTTCCATGAACCTGGAACACCGGTGTCTCGACGAGATCCTCCTCAAAGGGAACGTAACTACTTTCGTCGATTTCTTTGCCCAGAGTGCAACTCTCTGTCCGTACGTTTCGTACGTTCACCGTTGCACACCGTTCGAAAGACCTTTAAAATAATTTCTTATCCAATCGCGCAAAGTCCACACACCCGGCAGGATTCCATTTTCCTTCTCGTTAGATATTCGAATGACAATGCGCCGAGCGAGTCCCCTTTCCCGAAAGAAGTCTTTACATTATTTATGAAGTTGCGGATGAAACTCCCCGGAGCCGTCGGCTCACTTTCTCGTGGTTCCCCGCCACTATCGCTCATTCGCGTTCCCCCTTTATTCCCGTAAACACAGTTTGCGATTCTCTTTACTCTTGCATGATATTGTTTCTTGCGTAACATCGTCCGACCGTCCAGGTACTCCGCCATCGTAACGATCTCCGTATAGCTACCGTCGCGTGTTTCGAGGAAACAACAACCGCGCAAACATTGAAAATGTCCTCCAACGAACGCTCAATCATTTACCGATGTAACCCCCAAAAGTATTATTCCGAGTTTCTCGTTGTACCGATCGTGGGTATTTTTCTCAAAAAAAACGAAACGACTCTCCGAGCAGAACATTGGGTTGTTGGGAAAGTCACTTCGTTTTCCAAAATGGAGAATATATAATTGAATAAAATGTTTGTACACTCTAAAAAAATCGTGTTTCATTTTCATGAAAAAAAAAACGAAATGACATTCCGAACGACCCAATATGTTGCTTCGAGGAAAGGTGAGAAATTTTCAACCGGAGATAACAAACATTCTCTTCCAAATTCTTACGTCGTGCTATAGCGACGCTACGGGAGACATTGCATCAGTTTTTCCTAAAAAACGACAATCAACATCGTGTAAAATTAATATCTATCGATGATTCTTCTTTTACGTTTGCTATCCGTGGTACGAGTTCCCAGCCGCGTTGGAAAATCGGTAAGAAAAAATACCGATCACCGATTCCTCGTCAATTCTCGCTTTCCAACCCTCTTCTCCGAGACACCCATCCCCGGTCGTCCTCGTTGATAGTTCGCAACGCGATGAAAAAATCACGGACAGGGAACACGTGCCGTTACGATTCAATTTCCCGCCCGGTGTCTGAGAAACGTGTCTTGTTGTTCCCGGTTCGTGCAAATCGTTCACCGACATTCCGCGAGTTCCTTTCTTTCGTTCGCGCGTGTCCGCGACCGAGGCACCCGCTCGTTTCTCCCGAATCCTGGAAGAAGGATCGATCGCGATTACGCATCTTTACCAGAACGCGAAACCTCCGCGAACAAGAATCGGCCTTCGTGACTCTCTCGGAGAACCCCGGGGAGATTCCGGATCTCGTGGACGGTTCGTACGGGGAGCCAATCAATTTCTCTTCTATTAGAATCTCGACAGGAACAACGCGACGACGATGCCCACCCACGTACCTCTGTTATTTCCACCGGTAGCTAGAAACGAGTCGGTTCTCTCGCGCTAGTTACCGGGCTGCGGTTGATGCTCTTGAGAGATCCTCCTCCTTCTGACACACACACACACACACACACACACACACACACATACATACACACGTTCTCGCGAACACATATATCGCGAAGGGGGTGCACGGTATCTTCGCACACACCGGTCCACGAAACACACAAAGCCGAAGACGAAGCAACCGGCAAGAAAAGAGAAAACCTCGGTCCGTCTGTTTCTTCGTATCGGTGTGTTCCTTTTCCTCGTTGCACTTCCCTCGCACAATTTCCTCCCTCTTTCCCGGGGCGGGGACCAGGTTGCCCGTTTCCCTCCGCGAAGAAGGAGAAGGACGGATGGAAGGAAGCACCGCGGCAGGGTTGGTCGAGAATGCGGCAGGCTTGGCATTCCACGCATCTCCTAAGCCATATTAAATCCACCTAACGGGTGACCTGTTACCGACCGCAAGACGCTACATCGCCCGACGTCGTCCCCCGTTTCGGTCCAAGCTCCGCGCCGACCGAGCGTATTTTTCTTGCGTACGTTCGGTCGGTTCGCCGGTGCGCGGTCCCTTTTCCCGCGAACGATCGATACGCTCGATATCGACCACCACGGTCTCAAGGTCTTCCGATTCTCCAGCCCGTCTTTGACAAACGGAATCGTTTCTCTCTCTCTCTTTCGCGCGCGCTCTTTCGTTTATCTAGCTCGTAAACAGGCTCGTTGACGATCGCGTAAATTACCTCGCGTTTGAAATTTGAACACACCAAGAGCCCCGGGCGTTCTCCGATTCAAAGGTGTTTTAACGTCTCGCGAGTCGAGATTCCGGCTCGGTGACGCGAGCACGCGGCCAGGTGTTCTTCGCTCGTTGTTTCGAGGAGCCGGCGCTCATCCCGCGATCGGTCGTAATTTAAAGAAAATCGAGGCGAAACGGTCTCGCAACGTTTTACGCCTTTCCGCGAGAACGGGAGCTCGTTCGAGTTAATCCGTCGAGAAATACACGTCGAACGGAAACGGGAACGACGGAGAAAGAGAGAGAAAATGGTAGGAAGCGGAGCCAACGATTTATCTCGGAAGACCCATTAGAGTGGATCGCTCGATCGGGAAAAGTTTCCGAGAGCCGAGTCAAGATCAGGATCACCGATAGGCCGTCAGCCCGTGCATTATTTCTCGTCCGCCTTGTAGATTGCTGTGGGAATTCATAGCTATTTCCAATGGAGAGGCTGACGTATAGTGTCAGCCGCACCAACTACGTGACCCAGACTGCCGAGGGAGACAACGGCCATCGCGCAAATGGGGATCGGATAGATGGGCGTCGATCTGTCGTAGGAATTACGAGATGCGCTCGTCGAGATCGAAATTTTGCAATAAGAAACGGGAGAAAAAAAAGTAATAAAAACGATGGGTAGCATCGTTCACGGTGAACCGCGACAGAATTTTCGATGGGAACGCGATCGATCAGCGTTCTCGAACGCTTCGGTCGTTATTCGATCCTCGTCGTCGTTGAGACACGATCGCTCGAAAATTTCCCAGACGCGAGAGCGGACGGATTGCCGCGATTCGAAGACGACGCGGGAACTGTAATACGTAAACGTTGTTAGGCCGTAATTGTAATCGGGCCGTGTCGACGCTATAATTGCGACGGTAACGTCAACGCTTCCCCCGTTGAATGGTTCAGGTATAATAGAGTATATATATATAAGCATCGACGGGGAACGCGCGTCTCTCGTACACGTCATCGAGATCGAAGTGTACGCGTATCGCGTGTGCAACGGAGAACGTGCTAATTCCAGGTTCCGTCGCCTACACACCCTTATGCCGCGTCTACGTGTTCGACTCGTTGGAAATTTTCGACGGAGGGGGCTTCGTAATTCGGTTAACGCAGAAGGCGCTTAACGTTGAATTCGTACGCGTTGTTGCTCGCCGGAAAATCAATAAGCTCGGGGAAAGAATGGATCGCGGACACGTGGAACGGTGACTTCTTCCTTGAACGATGGCGGTCGATCGCGAGGTGTAACGCGAAAAGCAACGAGTTAGAACCGCGAATACGATTCGTCTACCCTCGAAACGCGGAACGGACAACGTCTCGACGGACCCTTTCGGTAAGAGGATCCGTTTCCGCTTGATTCGGTGTCCATCGTCGCTTCTCTACTCTCGAGGCAGAGGAAAAGAAAAACAATCCCTGTAATTACGAGTATTGATTCCCCCTTTCGGGCGTAACCTTGCGCCTCTCTGTCCGCAAATACGATCAGCTGCGCGGTGCCGGTCCCCGTGCCGATTATCCGGCTGGATTTCGGCTTAGAACACCGTATCCGGGTCCTGGGTGTCGTTGATCGTGGTTCGTCGTCGAAATTTGGGGCTTCGAGCGGCACAGCGCCCGCTCGTGCCCTGGATTTTCGGAAACCCTAAAAGCTGGGGCGCGCGAACGCCCCCCCGTCTGACTCTCGTCGAGATATAACCTCGCGGGAGCAAGGGAGACCGAACCAGCCGGAGGAACGTGGGGGGGTAGAATTTCGATGTTTGGCAGCAAACGTTAGAAACTCGAGGGGCGAGCTTCTGGAGCGCAATGCGCCATCTGGCAGCTACCCAGAATTTCCACCCCTCTCCGGACTATCCAGCTATCTCTTTCTCCCCTCGCTCCCCTTGTAACACCGACGCACCCCACCTACGACGGTTCTCTCCCTCCTTTTCCTTCGTATCGTGTTTCTCGCTCTGGCACCGTACACGAGGAAACGGTACCGAAGGAAGATTGAAGAGGAAAGACAAAGAAAACCCAGAGTGCGGGACGGGGTGGGAGCAGGTCGGTGGTATTCTCTTAAAGACAAAGAGAAGAGAATGAAACAGGTACGCGCGGCATATACACGTACACGTTTCTCCTCCCTTTCTACCTACCCAAGCTGCTTTATTTCTGCTTTTTTTTCCACGTCGAGATAGGAGTACTCCTCTATCCCTTTTGTTCTCCTTTTCGTCTTGTTGCTTCCTTCCGCTTCCTTATGCCGTGCGCCGGCATTCTTAGCCACCACCGCCCCGACCTCCACCCCCCACGGTGAGGGAGACCGACAACATTCCATCCTCGTCTCGGGGACCTCCTTCTCCGAGCCCTTGGATTCTTTAGTATGTTTTGTTTGCGTTCTAATCGACCCCCGGCTATGCTCCTCGCGAGCATTTTGGCCAGCTTCGTCGTTGACTCTCGTCCCATTCTGGTTGGTGCTCCACCAGTTCGCTCGGTACCCCTATACGCGCAATCGATCCAAACATGATACACGGGACAGGAATCACGATCTTCCATCGATCTTTCACCGATCTTCTCTTCCGTTCTCACCTCTTTTCCGTCACCGATGATTTCCCCTGTCCGAAGTCCCGCTTGTTTCTCGTTTCGGCTTTGTCGTTCGTCGCGACCACGAGATTCGATTATCGGTAGCGACTCGCCCCGAAACTTGCTCCTCGAAGTCTCTCCGAGTTGCAACATCGTCGTATTTCGCGGACACGAACTCGGTTACCGATTCCACGGTACGGTATCACCCTCGGTGCTCCCTTCGGTTTTGTGTTACGCGCAAGGGACGCGTTCGCAATACCGTTTGCGCAGCTCGTAATTCTTCTTCTCCTCGACTCTCCGAGGGAACTCCGCGAGTCTCACGTGGATACGTACCGTGTGCACGTAGACACACGCGTGCGCACACACGCTTGAACCCGTGCGACAAAAAGAATTTTCAACGGTGGATATACGTACAAGTTCGTGCCGCGAAACCCTCCCGCTAGAACTGTCTTCCGCGAGCGGCTTACATTGAAGCGTTAAAAGTGACGCTTAAACTTGGCACAATGCGAACAATATTCCCCGAGACGAATAGAGGAACGATCGTTAAACTTCCGTGTTCGATCCAACGAGTTTAAACGCAACGAGCGAAATAAACAATATGCTAATCTACCGTGGAAGACGATCCTTGCTCGCGACTGAACTTCCAACGACGCATATTCTTCGTTTACTCCGTGAACGTAACTCGATTGCAATTTAAACACGGTGCTCGATTCGAAACTCGGGACTTTTTCCATTTGTTGGCTCGTCGTAATAACAGTTGCAATACGTTCGATTATTAATACACCATGGCAATCGAAACAGTTAAGAACGAAATTCAATTATCGCGGCGGTGGCGGCGGCGGCTGCTTCGTAGAGCGAACGAGAGATCCGATGGTGCAGTGGTATGCAGTTTTACGAATGCGGCCGAAAGTGCAACGAACCTGCAGCACTCCTGCAGCCGCGTATACCGACCAACGGGACCGACGACCCGATCGATCGAGACCACTCGATTACCGGTGCAGACGAACTTCTTCTAGGTATGCTAATCATTGTTTAGGAGGGCTTCCCTATTAAAAATATCATTGCGCACGATCAATGCGACAAATCGTGCGATGAAAAATAGAGAAACTCGATCGAACGTCCCCGCGTATTTAAATACGACGATAAATATACTTTTTGGGAATAAATAATATATCGAGGACTAAACACAGAAACGATTTTTCTACTTCTGTATTAAAAGTTACAAGGTTCCTCGGTTGAATTGTTCGTCACTGAATTTTTCCTAAACATGCATTCACGCCCATCACAACAGAGGTCTCTACAAATTCGACTATAACTAGGACCGTGTACACTTCGACTCAAGGTAGCAGTTTTCTGATACAACAAAGATCGAAGTGTCTTGTTTAAATACTGAACTTAAATTCTATTTCGTTCTACGTTTGAAAATATTTCCTAGAGGGTAAAGGAAATCCTCCGTAGCCCGTTAGAAAAACATGTAGAACTCTACTTTCGAACGATCCCTACTTTGAGCACCAGCTACGGAAAATGCATCTTGTCTATTGACTTACCATCTAAAAAGCTTCGAAACTGTGGAACCGCCAGTTTCCAAGCTTCTCTTGGCTTTCAATGACTCCTATCAATCGCGAAAATTTGTACTCGCTGCGTTTAGATTTTCCTTCGCGAACCTACCCACCGGCCGATAATAGTTCTCGGACTACCGGAAGTAGCAACAACCATAATGGTGAACGATACACGGTGTACGGTATTTCGAATAAAAATTTTCCGTCAATTCTAATTAATATGCGAGGCATCCAGCACGTGGCGAATTGTACGTAGGTAGGAGAGATTAAATCGCTACAAGTACCGAAGAAATGTTTTACCGGTATTGTACCGAGTTATTGTAAAATTTTCAAGCGCACTCGCAGTGGCTTCCCGAACGAGAGACGTAATTATACAGCGACCGAATAGAATAGGGTCTGCGGAACTGCTACACGAGAAATTAAAAATTTAAATGTTCGCATAGCTGACCGAAATACAGTTCACTGCGCAACCCCTGCCTTCGCTGCTTATACGCGTTCCAGGTTGTAGAAAATTCTGCGTTTAACAACGTCGTGGCCGCAATCCTGTGTATTGCAGTTGCTTCCCGCGATAGAACGTTTTTCGGAACACCATGCGCATGTAAAGACCACTTTTTAACGACGAATGTTTTCTCAGCGCGACGCGTTCCCTGACACGATTCGGTGATCGCGATACTCAATGCAGGGTGCATCAAACTCAATTGTGTAACGAAAAAATATGAAAATATTATAACGAAAAATATATGCAATTGACGAATGAAATGAAAATAATTATATCGCAACACTAATTTAATAATTAATGTCGATAAATATTTATATAATGTATCTGTAATATTGATAGTTTTGTACAATATTTATTGGTAATTTTTAACGGAGATTCCACACCGTTTGAATGAATTACAGACGTTTACACCGTAAGGGGGAACCGATGTTAAATACATCGTTTCATCAGAGAAATGTATCACCTGCGCCAGCATGGAAACGTAGAACGGAGAAAAAGTGAAAATACACGGTAAATATTTAATCTATGTGGTCGTCCCCCGCGGATATTTTCTGCTGCACTTTACACAGCTTGCTACACAAACAGAACCACCTGACCATCTGGTTTCTCGGTTTCTATGGTTCCTCGATATAACGCGAAATTTTCGAAATCGTTGAACGATTGAACTGTTTCGTAGTACAGTAACATTAAATTGTGTTCACATGCTTCGGAATACCGACCACTCGTAAGAGTTACCCTCTTGTTTTCATTTCTTTCAACTACCAAAATTAATGACTTTCGGACAAAGTTCGTAGAATCTGTCAATTTTATTCGGTCTAATTCTCGTCCTCCTTTCCTTGGTAATGTCACGTGTTGTTGTCATCGAAACGTTGAAAATCATAAACAAAGCATCGAATCAAACTTTGAAAGTTCTGGCAGCTTGCTAAGCTACCGAGTAATTGTTTCCCTCGTAAAAATATTCGTATCAATATTTCACGACCATGACCGGCTCCCTAGCGTGTGTAACATCAAGTCTTATTATTCACGGCCGCAATTCGCTGCAAGGCAGTTGGTGCAGGCTTCGATAAACACCTTGATACAGGTACTCATAAATATGGATAACGGTAATGATTGTTTAACTGCATTTTATCTTTGAAAACGCAAACGATATTTTAAATAGTAGAGAAAACATTGTGTGAAAAAATTTTCACGCGAATAATTTTATTTTCCGCTTAGCAACACGACGATGTGCACCCGAATTTGATCGAATAAAACAAGAGGGAAGCGTAATTGACAATTTTAACGCGATTTACGTGTCAGACGGTGTTGTTCTTAAAATAGTTTAAAGAAATGGTGGCGTTTGTCGGACACGCTTCATCGACGTTTTCTCTGAGAACGTGAAAATCGGCGATACCTCTTCTGATACGCCTTACACCGCTCGTGAAATAAAATGAGCCGAAGCGTACGGACTGCCAACAACGGGCGAGTCTCACATGTGAATTATTCATGAAATGCGAAGAATTCCGATCTCGTAACTTTCCGAATTAACGATAGAAGAACTCGTGTAAATTTCGAACCGCAAGCAATGCATTCTACCGCGGGGTAATAAGAGCCACTGTTATTATAAATGTTGGAAACGCTGCTTTGGAAATTCATCGTAACGTCGCAACAAAATGTCACGGTCGAGTAACGGTGCAGTTTCAAAATTATAAATAACTTGGAGCCATAGCTTGTTACGATACCAGATACACCGTGGTGTAAAAACATCACCGTAGAGTTTAGTGCATGACGAATTGATATTGTTATATTATGCATCGATATTGTTAAATTAAGCGGTCTTGTTTGTACGAGAAACGTACTCGAAAGTAAACAAATCAGTAAACAACACTCGAGCACTCGCGCGGTCTGAAATGGGAAAGTAATTAAAATTTCTAATTGCTTTACGCTCGTTGTACTTCGACTTTAATGTGTAATATTTTTCTTTTACCAACTACACCTAAAATACGACTCGAAAGTTCCTAATTACACAATACACTTGGCCCCGTTTCGTTTTGTGTATGTTTTACATTGCAATTATAGCTTCGCCTTCTGGATATGGCTGATAATCGTTGTCCAAAAATTCCAGTCCATCGAATCGACTTCGAATGGAAACAATCGAAATTACAACTCGTTCAATGTTACAAATTTTTCGACCAAATTGTATCAATAAAGGTTACTTATATTTCGTATCGATTTTACATCCGAACAGAGATACGCGACGACAGAAGCAATTGACGAATTTCTTTGGTCTCTAATCAACTGCTCTTGATATGTATACATGTAACATTGGTTACCTTGACACACTGGCACAAATGTAAGAGCAGGCACACCGCTCTGAGCCGACCCAGTTTTGATATCCTCTACTTACTGGTCCTTATTTCACCGTCCCGCATATGTGCATTGCCCTTGCACCCTTGATTCTCAAAAGACACAATGCACTTTCGCGCATTTGTAACAAAGGGGGTGCAAGGTTGTCTATACCACGGTGACTATTCTTGAATGGTAATAGTAGATAAAAGATTGAGGTGAAAGGTTGCCATTGTGTTTCACCGCTTAAACGCTTTAACCCACACGAATCATTCGATTAAAATGATTAAATTCCGTGTATTAAACAAAAAAATGAAAACTTTTTCTTTTCCGTTCCTTTAACCCTTGTTTCCCTTTAAGGTGCATCCGAAGCATTTCCGTACTGCGATTTTAAAGTCTATAAAGTAATACAAACCCAAAGAAGCTTTAAAACATAAACAGAGAATCCTGATTGCAACGCCAAATAGGCTTTGTTTCCGTAGCGAAGACTTTCGCAACCCTTAGAATTAAAAAATGTTGTTGTTCCTCGCTTGTGTACTTCTACACTTTCAGCATGCCTCGTTAATTTAGGCTACGTCTCGTGTTAGGCGTTATACGCTATTGGAACGTGTTTAGCGTAAGCTTTTCGAGTGCATGCATATAAATTGAATCGATATTCGTCTCATAGAGCTCATAAATAGGATTCAATCGCGATAAAATAGCAAACCGTTCGAAACAAAGTGAATAGTTGCCAATATTGTTCGAATTACTCGATTTCTGTGTCCCATCCTTTTTGCAAACTCAAACTTTTATTTCCAGTTACAGTTACATCGATTCTGTTTCGATCTACTCGTAATCTTGCGATCGGTTACCATAACTGCCTTAATTTTATCATCGATTCTGTCAATTCCTCCGTCATATTAATACGTAAATATATACACATGCCGCGCCAATTCGACTAACGCTCGTTCGATAAATTCCGCGCGTGGTTCGCGGAAAGTTAAAGTATTTCCTTCGACAGATTTTCGGAAGCAACGATACTTCGCATTATTCAAACGTGAAACGAAATACAGAGCATCGGTGAGAGTTCCTCCGGGTGTCGTTTCCTCGAGACGCGAGGCGCTAAATAAATCATGGTCACGAAACGCGGTAAATTTACGTCAATGGCACTCTTTCAAACGAATCAACAAAATCTGCCGGTTGTTCAATTACCTTCAATTGCAACTAATGCGCCTTGAACCGTGCTCCGACACTTAATATCTGTTGCTTCCGACAGGACTGTGACAGGAGTAGCATTTGATGGGTTGAAAGTGGATCGATATATCTTTGAAAGCCCAATTGAATGTATGCTCCTAAAGTAACTTCGTGACCCGCTTTTTTCCTTCGCTTCGTCAAGAGAGCGAGAAAGATACCAGCCCCTGAATGAATATACTCGAGAATCGGAGAATCTCTTTCTTTCTCTCTGCAGCCCCGAGCTAAAATCTTACACGCCACTAATTGCTACCATTGTCTCTGATGGAAAAGAGCGAGGCACCGCCACCAACCTGCAGCTACTCCCTTCTTCCACGCTAAATCTTATCCTTCTCGTTCATCTATCCTCTCTGCCAAAAATCTCGGTTACTTGCCCGATGCTGCGCCACGCAGAACACCGGATTCGCTAATCAGTCCTAAACACGAAGACCGTAAGTAATGGTTCTCGCGTACCTTCTTCCCTTGAATCTACGTTCGTTTGGTGGTGTTCTACGGTCGCGTTGTTGGTGTTTCCGATTACATTTCGAAACCGAGTGCTTCCTCCGTGTAAATTCTCCCGATTGTTGCAACCAGTGGCTCGAATACGCAACCTTCGTCGACGAAAAAAAAAAGAGGAGGAACACGTATCGAAAAATCGCGCGAAAACTAACGCTCCTGATTTCCTCGTTGCGTCCTGTACCGCATCGATCATTTTTCGCGCGCACGTTTTTAAACCGCGGCGCACACCGCGTTCCATCTTCTAAAATGGAATAATAATACTCGAAACGGTTTGCACGAACGAAATGCCTCTGTGTTACCCGTAAGAACAATAAAGAACGCTGGAGATACCTTTTCTTTCGCTATTACCACTCGTTCTTCCGTGCTTCTTTTTCAACATAATACGACTGTTCCCTTATCTTTCGTTTCGCGTTCCTTTTTAACCAAGACTCCATGGGCGGGATCTTTTATTCGCCGTGTACACCCACTTTAATGTCATCCGATATGCGCTACTTCAATCCTCTCTTCTCGGTGTCCTTCATATTTCCACTTCCTTTCTTATTGTTCCTTCGTTGTATACCGAGAATTTACAAATCCGGACGACGAAAGTATTTCGTGTACTCCCTTCTTGCGCGATCGTTTAATTAACGCATCCGTTATTCCCGAAACGTTAACGATAATAATAGTATTATCATTTCGATGAATAATTTCATCGAACGACTGCTGTCGATTCACCTAGTTCAATATCGATGGTTCGATCATTGATCAATCAAAAACGTGATTATTTTTGACAATAAATAACCACGCACGTTT
Source organism: Ptiloglossa arizonensis (assembly GCF_051014685.1). Lineage (NCBI taxonomy): Eukaryota > Metazoa > Arthropoda > Insecta > Hymenoptera > Colletidae > Ptiloglossa > Ptiloglossa arizonensis. The sequence goes on from NC_135056.1 coordinate 15,252,350, forward strand.
CGAACGAATCTCGCACGAAACATCATCGACAGCAGGGACGACGAAGGTTAAGGTTCAAAGGTAAGTATCGACGGAACAGTTTCCCCGCTTATAAGAATATATCTCGAGGAATCGTGTTTATAAATATTGTGTGTGTATGTACGGTTTGCCAGTTGGCTCGTACATACATGTATGTATCTGTTCCACTTCAAAAGCGGATTGCTTCTTCGAAGGGAAAACCATCCGGATTGCTGCTGTTCGTTGAATGCCCGTCGAAGCATCTGAGCAAAGTTCACCGACTCCGGTGGCTTGGCCTATTTTTTCAGACACACGCTAGGGTGCGCTTTCTTCCCCCTCCTCCACCTGCTACCCCTTTTTTTTTTAAAGGAGTTGAGTGCATGACTACACCGATGTTAAGCCACGTGTACTTTGTATCAAAATGTCTAAGATAAGGGGGGAACATTACCCTAAACGGAGACACTGGACGTCCCTGGGTGGCCCTTTTCGGACGAAAGTGTGAAATCATCGATGTAACCGACGCAACGAAGTAATTTCTTGGAGTAATTCGGGGCAGACAGACCGGTCGAGTGTACTTTTGAAAGCACCTGCCGAAAACGCAAAGTGCTGTTTCTTTACGATGAAAGTAACCGAGCGCGGTGGTGAATTTTAAATAGCATCTCTGCAAACATTTCAATAAACATCTTGGTTTCCGATATAGTCGATCATTTTTTTACCTAGTCGATAATAACAGTACTGCAACGTTGTTTCGACAGACGTTTGCGCTGTGCCCGCGAACGAAGCTACGATCACACACGGATATAAATGGAACTTACAACATACCGATACCGAAGCCAGCTGCAACGGCGTTGATAGATGGTCAGTCGGTTCGAAGGAGAGATGCACCACACCCTAAAATTTGATTTTACATTACAAACATTGCAAGATATTTAAAAAATAGTTTCAATACGCAAACCGATATGTTTGGTACACGATTATTTTTATAAACGTGGTCCATCTCTCCCGGAAGTACTCTACATCGATTTCCACGCTCGAGATACTCGCAAACTTTGAAACGTATCGAAAGCACGAAAACCTTGAACACGCAAAGAAAAACTATTTATCGAAAGCTTTTCACGATGAAATGTACGTGTCGAAACACAGCCCGAGCGAAGTGTTGCTCCATTAGAGGAATCGCGTATCCCTAAATATTCCAAGGGAATCGTGTTCGAAGCACGTATTCTAGCTCATGGTAGACTGCCTATGCAGCGTTAAGGGCAGTCGTCTGAGGGTTATCCAAGTCTTCTTTGGTCTACAGACTATGTATTTATTCGTCCATACATATGCATGCCTCTACATAACGCATATGTATATTCGTAACACGGTCTGTTCAGCAAAACGCGTACATAGAGGCGCGCGTCGGGACACGTCGGGGACACACGCGTGTGCACGAGGCAGTCAGGTTGAAAGACGAGATTATGAACCCTTCACGACGTAACCAGAGACGAAACCGCCGCGAATGGATGCGGTGGAGGGAGACTCTAATTTTGCGGCGGGGTTTCTTACGAATCTTGAAAATCCTTTCATGTCGAGCGGCGAGGGCGCGAATTCGCGAGAAACTTCTCGAGACAATTTTATCGCACGCGGTGCTGCCTCGGTAACTTCTATCGACATTTCTGGCTACCGGCTTCCATCGTCGACAAAATTTTACAAAGTAATTAACGCTACGTAAAACTTGTTTTCCTCGATAATGGCGTTATACACGGTGAACACTTCGAAACACGTAATAATCGACACGGGTATCCGATCGATTGATTTTTCGCGAAAACGTTACGAAATTCGATAAAGATGGATCGATTGATACGTTGACGTACGTACGTAACTACGTACGCAGACCGAAATGCAAACGTGTTCGTCAAATCGAATACACGCACGCCATGGTATCCGTAAGGATCGTTAATCCACGGGTAATCTTGGTTCTGTAACTGTAATCGGATCATGCTCTCCATGGATTTACTCCGTGTGTTTCAGGCTCGGCGGTTTGATTGGATTTGTGGTTGGACCCGAATTTGGTATTAAGAAGGATGGGTTGGACGCTCACCGTTCTTGGAGTGGCTATATTCATCGTCGTCATTGCTGGCGCCGCCCTGATGTTGTGCAGAAGGTGATTGCACCACGATTTTAACCATCCCGTACGTCAGTGTACTGAACGCACACAGTGAACGCTGTCGCATTCCTCGATAACACTATCATTTTTTAAACATCGTCGTATCCTTCCCTTGGAACCTCTATAAAAAATTATTACCCTTGTAGACGTTCTCACCTTCACCGGTTGTTAACGAAAAGAATTTTTCGACGTTTCAATGTTCCGAGGTTTCTCAATAGTTTTAACGAGGAATGTAACTCAAAGTATTTGTGAGTAGACAACATTGAACGACGCGTATTTTCTTCGTCCACAAAGGCTCGAGTTTCTGGATAAAACCCTTTTACCCTTGCTCTTCGAGATTTTATTTCGACGAATATAATTTTCAGATAAAAAATGTGCGATCTTCGATGTAAAATTTTAGTATACTATATACATACGTGGATACAAATACGAAGCGCAAAAAAATAAATTCAATCCTCTTATAAATTAATATACAAATGTTTTTTTTTTTTTTTCGAACCAACTTTAATATACGAATATAGGGAAGACTCGTGAAATTTTGATACCGTGCAACGACTTCGAGCTCGTATCGGCCAAATCGTGATGACATCGAATCAAACGGACCGATAAGAACGAAGAGCATATCGGGACATGCAATTGCGCAAATGCTTGAATCATAGCAAGTCGATAATGACAATTCCCAAGACGGGTCGATAACCCAGAAATCGTTAAACCCCAATTACGTTTGACCCCGTGAGTTTAGAAGCCCGATTACGGTTGCTTGATACAAAGATTAACCTAGGTTAACCGTCGTTGCCGTTTCGTTCCTTAAACTCGAGCCTTTGCCGGCTAAACGTCGGACGTACGTTTTATTTCGTACCGTGTGGTACGATCAACAGAAATCATTCGTGCAAATTTGCATTCTACGATAGCACACGATGTTCGTCGGTCGATCGCGAAGCTGTAAAAATTAAACAGAACGACGCGAAACGTTTCACGTAGCTCGCGTTTAATCGAGCTTCCGTATCCCGGTATTTTCTCGCATTACGTAACAGTGTACTCCTGAAGACTGGTAAACGCTACACATGCAACAGGTTAAAGGGTCATTCAGCCACCAATTGTATCAAAGACGTCTTATCTACCCTTTTCTCTGCCCGAGTTTATTCTTCTTCGAGTAAAGCGAAACGCGAGACGTTTCACCGAGCAACCTGATTCCACGCGAAGAAAATATTAATATCTATCCGCAGACGCTCGTTGTTAGACTCGTTAAACACCCGTTGAAACGATGCTCGAATACGAAGGAAACCGTTAACGATCGTAACAGCGGAGTCGATGTTCTCGATCTCGTCCGACACCGAGCTCGACCTTTCGACGAGGAAACACGAACCGCCGTGACATCGACAGAATGCGAAATCGCATAATGAAATCTGTCGAACAATTTTTATTTGCGATACTCGACCGAGTACCGTTGCTATTAATTTCGTAGCATTGTCGCCGTTTAATTTTGCCCCGGCTTTACATATCTGTTTAACGGCGGTACGATTTACGATCGACGTCTAAACGGGGGCCCATGTAGGCCATTACGTAGAATCTCGAATCGACGTTGCATTAAAGGTATATAGCGTGAATTAGAATTTATAACCGGTCTTTATCGAGCGTTTCCACCTAATACCGAGCCATAAAATAAATATCACTCGACGATGGGACATAAAAGTTTAAGCAAAAAGCGTCCTGAGCCTCCTTCGCGCCGGATCTGTTAAATGGACTGTTAGCCGGGAATGGAGCGAAATTTTATTTTACCTTTAATACAGCGCTTACTAAAATTGATTTTCCCTGTGACCCTTTTGACGAGCGCACATCTCTATTCACTTAATAATAGCATACTCCCGCGTGCTTGCGAGTACGCTATTAGTCTCCCATTGGTCGAGCGCTCCATGTGACCAAACACTTTTCCGCTATCGTACCGAGGCGTGAAGAAATATAGAAAAAAAAAAAAAAAAAAATAAAGAAAAACGACAACGGAAAATAATATTTGATCGGCTTGATGATGATTTTTATCGTACGAAAAAGAGAGAAAAAAAAGAAAAAAAAATTGTACGTTGCTCGATCAGTGAAGCGGCAGTCCTGCTCGTATTAAATATCAATATTTTCAGTGTTCGAGCAGAGTGACCCAGTAATCTAATTTCCAGGCTGTTGTCCCGAAAGTTTCTCTATGAAAACATGATTATCGACCGCAGCATCTAGCATAACAGCTTGCAGCATCTAAAAGCCTGCAAGCGTCTAACGGGAAAGCCGTAACGTAATAATACTTTGTGTGCAATGTCGCCTCAGGTATTGCATTGGCTGGCAATGCAGCGCTAGAAACATTTGGAACGTCTGCGAGGAATGGCAAAGACTGTCCTGGTTGTGGGCACCGCGGGAAGAGAAGGTATATCGAGTGTACTCCTGATGTATAACACCGCGAGGAGAATCGTGCGAAAAATCTCACCGCTGCTCCAATCGTTTCATTGTGTCGATTTCCAGGTTGGTTTAGTGAAAGCACAATATCCAACAGCGCAGACGATCCCTGGTTTGTACCGACAACCGGGAAACGCATCCCAGCATTTGCTGCACAGTGAGAGCGATCTGAGGCTCGACGAGCAAGGAGCTTTTACCAGGTACGGAAACGATCGCGAACCGAACACAAACGAGACGGGGCCGCGTCGTTCAATTAGGAACGATCGAGTACTCGGTAGAACGAACATAGCGAGGTGATGCTCGAGTGACACGTAAAAGCGATACTCTCGAAGGGTGTGAAACGGCAAATGAATTTCTAGAATCGCAGCACCGCACAAACTCGCAACGTTTAACCCCCTTCGTGTATTTTAACCTTTAACACACTACACGTTTTAAAAAAAATACACAAAATTTATCTTCCGAAGATCTTGACTCCCGACGTTCAATCGCGCCATCGTTTTCAACCCTTATTTTTAAGCTAAATTCTTTAAGCTAAATTTTTTATGCTCGTTATATTTCTTCGACCAAGTACTTCGATATCCTGTTTCGTCGATGGTAAAATAAATGGTAGAGGAAAGCGTTGCGCGGGATGTATCTTTTACCCAAGTTGCAACGATGCATCTGAAAAAGTGCATCATTCTTCCCGCGTGTGAATATATCAGGGGAAGATATTCGAAAAATGAATAATTCGTGAGATATTCTGTAACGTAGAACTTATACGATAGAAACGGTTCGGTGAACGTTTGTAACGCGACGGTGTAAAACTTTTAAACATCTCTTCTAATAAAGCATATGCGCTATTATGAAATTTTAAATATCTCGTGACGCATTCATTTCCCGAACATGTTCCCCTAATACATTTATAGACCGAATAACGAAGCGAATCGATATATCGAAAAAGACATATATAGTTTCGATGAAAAAAAAAAATACAATTGCAGTGTTTCCTCTATCATTGTTTCTACCTTCGACGAAACAGATACGACCTGTCCCAATTGCATGACGTACACTCTCCTACGAAAGTATTGGAACGCTTGCAAAAAATAAACCTGAAAGATCACCAAGAAGTTATTATAATCTTTTAGAATTATTGCCAAGTTTGTTACTATAAGAAATATATATAATATATTGCACGTTATAATAAATATATAGAGTAATCAACCGTTGATAGAAATATTTACATTATGTTCCCTATAAATTAGTTAATTGTGAATATTTATGTACGACTGGTTAGTCGAAGTAAAATTATAGTCCGCGTACACAAAATGGTAATCGTTTTCATAGAAAGAAAGTCGATAATTTTTAGAAAAGAATACTGCACGAAAGAACGTGTAAAAGATTCCTGTGCCAAGTCGTTAAAAAAGTTTTAACGGAATACTGTCATTAATTACGGAACGATCGAAGTGTTGCGTGTTAATTTTGTATCGATAAAGGACAGTCTCAAAATATTACCCCGATATTGGCAATTTTGTGACCTACACCGACGTTCGACGGTACGATAATAATATTTTTCAGTAAGAGCACTCAAAATAATTGTATAAAATCGTTAATGGCTCGACTCGAATGATGCGTAAAATTAAATAACCGTCGCGTCGTTACAAGCAATACGGTTTACCGATTCATTATCGTTTACACGTAAAACAGTATTCTCATGTAAGACAAATTTTACTCGAATGCTATTAGTAAAAGTTTATCGCGTCTATATTTATAATAAAAATTATGCGGTCGTTTTTCAATAAGCACGCGATGTCTGCTCGGGTCGGCTAATCGATACTAAATACTTAATGCCACAAGTATCAAAACCGCGTAGCCGCAACACATAAAATCAAATTCACATTTCCCGTAGAATCAATCGTTCCACGTTTAATATTTCATCGATGAAACATTCGTACTGACGTGTGCGCCGAATTAGGAACGAATTCACGATTCGAACGAAACTGTATTATTAACAGTACCGATGTAATCGGTATACAATCCGAACACCGAGTACCACCTGTTACGGTATAATTATCAAAGATTACGTTCGGAAACACGAACGAAAACGATACCCAAAACGAGCAAGAAACAAACAAGAATAAGAAGCAAAAGCATAAGTGGAAGCCTTCTTTTACAAGGTCCCGACCTTTGATGTTTGCAGATTCGAGTCGGTGGACAGAGATCTACATCCACCATTGGGCGTTACTAGTAACACAATCCCACCGCAACCTTTGAGACCAGCACCCCAACCCAATCCAACACCTCCGCTAAATCCAGCGCCTCAATTAAAGTCAACAGCGCGTCCAAGGCCACCACCTATTCAAACCTCGAACACCGTGAATTACCTAAGAATGCAGGAAGCCGGACAAGGTCCTTTAACACCACCGCCATCGTTGCAACCGTCGCTTCCCACGAGATCTACCGGGCTCTCGATCTTCGATTTCCAGAGCAAACCGATGAAGAACTATGGATTGTACAAAACGTCCAACGAGCACGTCCCGTTTCATTTCGACGGCGATACACCGAAATCCGTCACGGAGAACATCCAAATGACGTCGTACGGTACACAGAATCACGTAGACCCGAGGCTGAGATACGAAGTCGAGGAGAAGGAACGACGGAAAGACGTCAGATGCAATCCTTATAGACAATTCGACGCCAGTGTCGAGTCGACAACGATCAGATACGGAGTGGATGGCGTGCCTATAGCTACCTTGGATGGCAAAGAGGACGAGGACGGTAACACGAGCTATGGTAGCTACAACATCGTCCAAAGGAGTCACACGATACGTCAGCATGTCAGGAATGATTCGAGAGCCACGCCGAGCAGTTTCGGCATGACGAATTCCACGAATGCTGCCAGCCAGACAACCATGGAATCGATATACGGGCCCGAGGCACTGTCTAAGATGCTGCAGAGCACTCAGAGCCTCGGCAACGAACTCGATCATAAGAGCAACGAGATGCAGAGCATCGAGATGACTCCCTTCAGGAGTTCCAGCCTACAGGACGACATCGGCTCGTCCTACTTGTACCGTGAGTCCCAAGGTTTACCGTTACAGGATCAAGAGCACGTGTTGTACGACGACACCACACCGGAATCGATTAACGCGATGAAATTCAACAACGAATCGGCCTCGAGTCCGGTACCACCACCACCAGCGCCCCCCGATCCACCGAAAGACGTGCCAAAAAAAAACGGGCCCACCACCGGCGAGAGTATATTCAACGCGTTGAGATTGGTGACCTCGCAGAGTTACATCGACGCGTCGAAATTTTACAAGTAGGTTGTCCCGATCGTCGAACGAGAAGCGCGACCAGAGTCCTCGATACTCTACTAACCGAATTTACCATTCGATACTCGGCAGCTCGGTCCATAATTCGGCGCAGCAATGTTTTACATTCCCGCCGCGATCGCCGTCAATGGTCGAGGACAACATCGACAATCAATTGCAAGACGAAGCTCAAAATATTTACGCGGAGAACGATGTCGATGTGATGGGATCCAACGGTGCCAGACGTGGCTCCGATCTTTACAGTCCTGAGCTTAATTTGGAAGCTCATAGAACAGCGCGAGAAGTATATATATACATATATGTATATATATATATATTATATATATATATATATATATATATATATGAATATATGTTTAATTTAAACGATCACAAGAGTTTCGTTCGAACGTGTCAATTAATTTTAACGTCGCGTTTACAGGTGTATAATAGTTTGCAAAACCCTCCCACATCCCCGTTGTTACTCAAAGATCAAGAGATGTACAACTACGAGATGGATCCTAGTTTCACGAGAACCTCCGAGGTATGGAAACTCTACGATCGATCGGATCGAACGATCGAATTCGAACTAATGAGGACTATTTCCAGGATATCCTGAACAGTATCGAGCAGAGAAGAAAAAGTATGGAAATACAGAACGGGATTCTCAGCGAACTCAACGAGCTCGACGAAGCTGATCCGTTAAGTTTTCAGTACGCGTCGTATTCAATCGATTTTATCCGTTAGAATGACACCGATAGATTAATCCGATCAACTCGTTTTACAGAAAGCATAACAATCAAGAATTTTACGCCGCGCAGGAGGAGAATCTACTGCTGAGACGAAAATCGACCCAGGTACGGAACTTCTTTTTAGTTTCGTATCCGTGAGAACTCGAACGAATCGTAGAGGGATACGTTACGATCACGGTTGGGAGAAATAATCGCTGAGTGCAATGTGTAATTCGTAGAATTTGGAAGATGCGTTCATCGCGAATTACAGCCTGGGCCGTGGATCCCAAGGTTCGGACCTGGATTGCCTATTGGAAGAAACTACCCCAAAGAGGGCAATAAGCTGCGAGAGTGTGTGCTCGGACACCAGCGAGGAACTTCACGATCCCGAAGAAACAATGATCGTCGGTTACATTTGTGTCACCATCGAATACGATAGATGGAGTGGCCGTGGAGCCGAGAGCGAGGGTGAGCTTCTGGTCCATCTCCTCGAGGCCAGGAAACTCGTAACGCCGGACGGTCAACCCGCCCAGGATACTTTTGTCAGGTTCGATTCTTTCCTTCGATGTATCGTAAACCATCTCGAACGTAAATTAACGAAAAAACGTTGCTCTTTCTAGAGTATACCTGTTACCCGACAGACAGTTGTCGGGGAAGACCAGACTGTACAGGGACAGTCCATCGCCCAGTTATCAGGAGAAATTCTTCTTCAATCTTCACGGTGATCCCACGGGCAAAACTCTTCTTATCGAAGTGAGTCTCGACGAAACTACGAAGGAAAATAAGTCCGGTAATTAATTCGTTGTAACGATATGTACATTGAATATGCAAGGTGTTCTCCGACGAGTCCAACATCGGCGGCGATGAGTCTCTTATCGGTGAGGCGAGATTACAACTCGAACTCGCGCCAAGGGTGCCAGCAACCACCACCTGGTTGCAACTCGAAGGATCACTTCTCCCAACGCCACGGTTAGGGGAGTTGATGTTCTCTCTGAGCTACTTGTTCACAGCAGAGAGGCTCACTCTGGTCGTCGTGAAAGCTAAGAATTTACGCGGCGCCGGTAGCGTGCCCGGAGACTTCTTCGTTAAGGTACTTCTAATAACGATCGGTCCGATATTTATTACAAATATGATCAATACGATAGAATTGTATCGTAGATACTGGAACAAAAAATGTATTGTATATTTAACGTGTTACAAAGGTTTACTTACTGCAACAAGGAAGAAAGGTGCACAAGAAAAGGACATCGATTAAAAAAGGAGAGAATAATCCAATCTTTAATGAGTCTATCATTTTCAATGTGCCCACTAACATTCTAAAGGTTTGAATCGTTTTTCTCCGTCATTTGGACTTTACGCGTAAACGAAACGCATCTTTTCAGCGAATCGTGTTTGTTTCAATTCGATGTTCTGTTTTCAGACTATACAGTTGAGATTGAAGGTCGCGGAAATAAACAGCGAACAGGGCGTAAATTCGAAACCGATCTCCGTGGGACAGATTATCATCGGACCCACGTCAACCGGAAGAGCTCTGGAACATTGGAAGCAGATGTTAACCCCTTTGAGACATCCTGTCGCCAAGTGGCACCCGCTCAGGAAGTGACCATGCGAAGCTACCAGACAAGATTTAGTAAAATCGGGGGAAAACTCTGATCCAGGATAGAATTTATTTTCTATTCGCGCGTAATGATTATTGCTCACCTTCAGCAATGAAGTGCTAAAACGCACCGAAGACTGCAGTTCTACAAATCTTAAAGAAATTTGCAAACACGTTGCGTTAATAACTTTCTCGAGGTCGAAGAAACAAATGTACCACTGTGATCCCCTGATTTTAATATCGTTGAAAACTTTCGGAGAATGTTAACGCGAGAAATTTACCCTAACGGCGAGCAAGTTCGTACCATCGAAGAGGTAGAAACTAATGTGAAAAAAAGGAATGAAAATTTTCGAACCAGAGGTCTATTGAAAAATTTATACAAATCATCGCCCAAAAAGCATGAAATCGTTAAACGTGCAGGCGTTGCGACGCGTTACCGATCAATTTGAAAACCGATTAACGAAGTCTCGCGAAATTCGAAAATCCAGATGAACCATTTTTCGCGTTAAGTTCCTAACGTTGGTACGATCGAAATGTACGTATTCATCAGGGATCTTATTTATATCGATCGGTCTTTAAAAAAAGGATCGAACGATCTTACGATAATCGGTGAAATCATAAGTGTCCTGTAGTTTCGTTTCGAGGTGTATGTATACACGGAGACGGATAACGTTACCCGACTTTGTGCACAGAGTACAGTTGTCGTTGGCGGTCCGTTTCACGCATTGTGAACAATTAATTCAACAATCTACAATCCACCGTTTCCTACAAAATGATATAAATTTCAATGTCGATCTATCCTGTCGTACATGTATTAAATGGAAATGCATGATATGTTGTGTCACCTAATGTAAGATTCAAAAGGACGGCTCCGTGACCGAATTTCCGCTTGGTGCGTTCGCTTTTACGAAATACGAGAAATGGTTAACACGGCTACGTGTCAACTGGAAAGAAAATCACACGAATAACAGACTAAACCGAGCGGATGATAAATTCGCGTAAACCACGGAGCACGTATCAATCATTTCAGACTGATGTTATCGATATCAAAATCATCGTCAGGCACAAATCGCTATAGGCTCTAAATGGATCTACATCGTCGTTCGCATCGTGCGTCCCTCCACGAGGAAGGTTCGAACGAACTTTGCGACGACTATAAAAATCCCCATACAAAGCTCAAATATGTATATTAATATTTTATATACGGCCGGTAAACGTCAAGGCCAAGGAAGATAGTATTCTACTCCCTATTCGTTTCATTCGTTGTTGGCGAATCGGGTGAATTACGTACGAATCGGAAAGAAAAAAAAACAGAAATAAAACGAAAACTATCAAAGAGAATCAAGCGCACCAATGTAAATTAGCAGAAGTGAACGACGTTTCGTTTATGCTTGTCTCGTTTGCTGAATATACAACGTACACGCGCGTACGTAGGCACTTATGTACGTGCACAAATTTTAAACGCAAAATCTTAATCGAACCTTCCTTACGTGTAAAAAAAAATTTCATTGAAACATTCCGTGTGTAATCGCATTAATCTAACAATAAGATTAAAAATGCATAGGAGACATATTTATTATTAAGCGAGTATTCCTTTACGAAAGAGAAGAACACTGTAACGATTTTTAACCACCATTGTTTCTCGATTCACGGTCAAAAGTTTACGTCTTTCGCTTATCTTACGATTTTCGGTTCTCTTATTCCGACATATCAAGTTGAATCTCGCTCGTTGTTTCACGAACCGCCAGCCACGTCGCTGATGATGAAAAGGAGAATATTAATAACGTTTCGGCAATTCGCCGGCTATTAAAGGATTCATTGCGAGATCGAAGAATTTATGAACGATAGAAATCCCGGTTCGGGAGTTTTATCGTAATTGTAAACGTTGTTGTTCCCAATGGACTGTTAATGTTTGTACAGAGTTTATTAACGACGTACTCGACGTGCAGAGCATTTCTCTTCGAAACGTTCTTCTCTCTCCTAACCGGTGACGATCGTTCTTTCACTTTTCAATGTTTTCTTCTTCTTCCTCGTCGCCACGACTTGCCACCTTTTTCTATCGTTTCATCCCCATCGACGTCTACGTGTCGTCGGTTTTCTTCTTCCTCTCCCACCATTACAGTACTTGACGCTCGGCCGAATTATACAATCTTTAAACAATGCAGGGTCGGTGCAAAACCGCTGCCGGTTGTTTGTATCGAGAGGTAGAGTTTAACAATGAAATTCATGCGTCGACTTGATCCTAAAAATTTACTCGAGCACGATTCCATTGGACGTTTCAGTTTACAATGATGTCGTTAACGGTGATAATAAAAATTATTGATAATCGAAGATACACTGACATTCGGTCGAAACTATTTCGGAGTCACGCGACAAATTTCAAAGAAAATCAAACACAGCGAACGATAATAATTGTTCGCTCGATAAGCTATCGACAGTACTTTGCAAGAATTTTTAAAGAATCCTGAATTTTGATCTCATTGATACCGATTCTTACTATTCGATGGTAATCGGATGATTAAATGTTTCTCCGAGCGCCGAACGATGATATCGATAATTTCGTAGTTACGTCAGTAATGACGAACTTCCCGTTGTTTACGACCAACGGAATCGTCAGAGTAAATCGAACGAATTAGATAGCCTTTCGGACCTCATAGCCTATTCTATACCTGTAAATTTTGTACCTCTTCGTACACGATAAAACTTAACAAACTAATCCTTCGTATACGCGCAGACATGTACACACACACGCACGCTGGCGGGCACACGCGCGCACGCGTGCATATATACATATACAACTATACATTATAGATACCATTACGAGCAAATTTTACACTCTATACTATACATTTTTTGTCATAAATGCCGACTATTTGAATCCATACTTATGAACTTATTCAGGTTTTTTCTATCGCCAACTTACTATGGGACTAATATCGCTGAATTCTCATTATCTTCATAAATATATTTGTAAATTATCCATCGTGGACGATATGTATCTCTGCATCGTTTCGTACAAAGTGATCTGTGAGTACGATCGTGATTAATCGTTTTTCGTACGATGCGACCAAAACCAAAAACGATACCGTGAATTACGGACTCGCGTGAGAGTCAACAATGATCTCTCAACGAGGAAACATATTATGAAATTTGCTAACGCGACGTTATCCTTGCGAGGACTAACGCTCGGCCTTTAAAGGATACATCGTCTAGCCCTATCAACGATCAAGGCAGCTCGTATTGATAGAATTCCGAAGAAGGAGAAACGATTTTACGGTTTTTTTTTTTTTTTTTTTTTTTTGATAGGGTTCACAGTCGTGAACCACCGATATCGATGAAACGATATTCCAAAATTTCAAATACAACAACTCGGTCGCTCGATGCTTCTTCTCCCTGTATAAAATTCATCAACCCTTATGGTCCGGTATCGTTACTTTCCCCGTGACTAACAAGTCAAAGCGACGAAATACGATTAATCGAGGCATCCTCGCGCTCCACTTTGTACTCACGAAACCGTACGTAGTACGTATGTATAATCTGTATACATGTAAGTCGAATTATCATTTAACACTGTTGTACATCAGCACAAAACTAATCTTTTATTCTTAATACCTATGTGACGGGCGCGCGCGCACACATACATACATACGTAGGTAGAAGCGGATGTGTGTGTGTATGTGTGTGTCTGTGCTCGTGCATGTATATGTTACGATACATACTAAGTTTACTGTTAAACTGGAATATATTACATACGGCGCAGAATGATGACAGGGAAAGAACAATATTGATGATGTTCAATAGCTTGCTTCTCGTTTACCAGAATTTAGTTTTGTCAAAGGCTAGCTATATATAGGGGAGAGAAAGGAGCAAGAGGGAGAGAATGAGAGAGTGTGCGTGTGACTGTGCGTGCGCGCGCTTGTATGCGCGTGAAAGAAAGAGAAAATGGGTCAGAGAGACAGGAATGAAATGGCAAGCAAAATGCGAGGAAGGGATTACGCGAATGATAGTAAGAAAGAGAATAAGGAGAACAAAAAAAAATGGAAAAAAGAATGATGATGACAATAATAATGCTAAGCGATTCGTACCACAAACAACAGAGTTGATAACTGCTATGATAACAACGTTACGCTGGTTATACATACGAAAGTTCGATCGATTAGAATTCGTTCTCAATTCGTACACTTTATTGATCTTGTTATTTGATTACAAAATTTTTTGATTGATCGCTACGAGTAAAATTTTTGAACGACATTGTATTTTAATATTACCATTGCACTACATTCTACGCTAATCTGGCTGATAAATTCGTGTAAACTGCACATGGTGCAAGAATGAAATTTAGAAAATGGTCGAGGATTTCATAGAAAAATAACAATAGGTGAAGGTGTCGAAACTATTTTGGTGTAAATTTGTGCAATGCAATGAAGTTCGTTGCGGGTAAAAAGTACGAACAAAATGTTTTGTTACAATCGTATAATTGTGTTTGTAAGCTAGAATTATAGGCAGCAGAGCGTTGAGATAGTTTAAAAATAATTATCGTTTCATCAAGTGGAGGGTATAAAGGTTTATTTTAAAAAGAACAAAAATTTCTGGTAAAGTAACAATTGACGCTTGCACCTATCGATTTTACTATGCCAGACTACCTTCGAAACTCGTATGTTCAATTTTTTCGAGTCACCGTATTTTTCGAGATTTGTTTATAGATTAATTGAAACGAATCACAGTATAGATTTTTATTTATTTTATTCTACCGATATAACATTCTATTGTAACGCAATAGTCGTATCTATTATATAATTATACTGCAGTTAATTGTGTTTCATTTATTTACTTTAGCCATTTAACGATACAAAAAATTGTTATTAGTTATAAAATTCGATCCATAATATTATGACACCTTATAATTTGTAATCGCTATGAACATTGTGGGACGAATCGCAGCGTGTAGCCATTGCATGAGTGTACGATTCATACAAAAGTACTATAAAGTTTAAATTGTTTTATATTTTTGTTACGCCTCTCTGTGATATAATAAGGGCACATTCACCTCACCCTGTATATGCATTAATCTTTGTATCTTATGGATTAAGGTAAAACTTTTTGAAGAACAATCCTTGCCAAACCCTTTCTATTACATTTCGGATTATGCTCGTGCGTACCATCAAGTTGTAAAAGAAATCAAATCGAAAAAATTTAAACAATCGCAAAGTACTCACAAGTTGCAGACATTATTGTATGTACTTAACGGACTTAAGGGAATTGTTAAAGCGATTATAGATTACAATATCATACATACAGACTGAGTCGTTTAAAACAAATACGTTAAAATACTGATAGAACTTTATTTAAAATCTGACAGATACTTTAAAATACAAAATATTTCAACCTTAAACAATAGTTTTATTGCTGCAAAAAAAGAAAACTGTAAAGGAAGTAAGACTTGCTTAAAACATTGAAAGAATTAAGAAATTTAATTTTTCGATGATATTCTAAAAAATTTTATAATTTTATTTTTTTCAATATTAAATGAATAAAATGTATGGTATCTGTCCACAAAAAAGACGAAATCAAAAAACTATTTCCAATGACAGTTTTAATTGATTCAGTCTAATAACTACTTTTTTCTAAAAGAACTGTAAGGGTGAATTATCTATATACCATTAAATACTTAGATTCACCGTATGTGTGCTTTTATTTCTCAGTTTTATGATCTCGATGTTACATGTCTATTTAAAAGTATAGATTTATTGAATGGAAGAACTACGTGAAAATTTGTCTAGAATTAAATATTGATTTTAGCAATAGTAACATATCCCTTAAGATAAGGTACGTTCGAGCTTATGCTTGCGAAAGGTATAAGGTGTATCGTTACACATTACATTATACAGTACTAATTATAAACCAAACAAAAAAAAAACAACCTTATATTAATACTGTGAAAAAAAATATATTACAAATGAGGACGTTAATTACTATACAAACGTTTAATAAATACACAGAGAATCACGTACTATTAACTATACATTATCATTGTTACTCATGGTTGCGGTTCTATTTACACAATTCGTTTACTGAATAAATTCGAAACAAATATATTTGAAGTAAGAACCAATGCTTTCCACTTCGTAATTAAAAAATCCTAAAACCCTCTAATATAACCATTTTTGGAAAAAAAAACAATGAGTATTCTTCAAATTCAAATACTCTTCTTAATACAATGAACATTAACTAATTCGAACTGAAATGATATTTTTTATATTTTTATAAACGAGCTTGTATTATTACAATTCCATAGTATAAATATGATTTTGTAAAAATATTTACTTGATTCACGCTAAGTTAACATAATTTTCGTTTTTTAAATTTCAATCGTAATACGCATTACAGTTATAGAAATGAAAACATACGAAAAGTTAACTTATATTGTACAACAAAATGGTACTTGTAGTTCGTTTCATTAGATCGCGCTATTAAAAAGTGTAATTTAAAAGAAGATAAAACACATTATGCAGTAAATATTAAAACAGAAATATATCGTATAAAAATCAAAGGACATCTTACTGTCAAGATACGTTAGAATTGATGGTATACCCAACCTAAATTTTCGAAAATTATACCAGATTTGATTTTTACCATAACCTTCAAGAACAATGAATAGATTCGAGTACATTGAATCTCGACTTTTTCCAAATGAAATTTATATAAGACGCGATATGGGCGTACACTTATACGACGGTGACATAAAGGTGCATATAATTAATTATGCTATTTAAATAGAATTAAAGATAACCTCTAATTTATTGACAGACAAATTTTGAAAATGGCGAATTAATTCTTACAAGCCATAGAATCCTTTGGGGAAGACCTGGTGATATATCTCGTGGTTATACATGTCTTTCATTATCTCTTCACCACATTATTTTTTTTGAAGAAGAAGCTTCTAGTTCATTTTCCTTTGGACTTAGTAAAAAGATTATTCTACATCTGTCTGAAGCTATAACTGGTATGCTTTGATCGTACAAAAATGTGTTTATGAATGGAGACTTTGAAATTAATCAGTTTTATATAATATTTATCTTTTTAGATAAAATGCCTGGTCCTTTGGATAATAGCTTATATAATTATATCAAATTATCGTTTAAAGAAGGTTTAGACTCAAATTTTATTGTACAGTTATCCGATACTATTATAAGGCGGACTTGGGAATTAACACCCATTATGCCTATGAAACAGTCTGATTCTAATATTGGTAATGTCAAACCAATTCCACAAATAAAAACAAGAACTGGCATCATAGGTATAGAAAGAAGTCTTCAGGAACAACAGAAAGCAACGGATGAAAGTATATCAATGGCATTTCAAGACCTCAAGAAACTTATGGAAATGGCCAAAGACATGGTTTCTGTTTCAAAAACCATTTCAGCAAAAATACGGGTAACTCTCAACAGTTACTTTGTAAAATTGACATTCATAATCAAAGACCATTGCAGGAGAGGCAAGGAGACATCACAGAGGATGAAACGGTCAGATTTAAATCCTACTTAATGAGCCTTGGTATCGATGATCCTGTAACACGTGATGCATACAAGAATAGTAATGAATATTTCAAACAATTGGCAAAACAACTGGCAGATATTTTA
Organism: Ptiloglossa arizonensis; assembly: GCF_051014685.1. Classification (NCBI taxonomy): domain Eukaryota; kingdom Metazoa; phylum Arthropoda; class Insecta; order Hymenoptera; family Colletidae; genus Ptiloglossa; species Ptiloglossa arizonensis. The sequence goes on from NC_135056.1 coordinate 15,270,187, forward strand.
GAAGAACCGGTTAAAGTTAATATATTTAATAATTACTAGTAGATCAAAAATATTTAATATATTTAGCAAACACCATTTTGTAGGAAGTTGGAGGAATGATGACGTTGACAGATGTTTACTGTCGTGTAAATAGAGCTAGAGGCTTGGAACTTCTGTCACCAGAAGATTTATTAAATGCTAGTAGACAATTAGCACCTTTAAATTTACCTATAGTATTGAGAGTTTTTGATAGTGGAGTTATGGTTCTCCAGATTCGATCTCATGATGATAATACAATTGTTGATGTCATAGCCAATCTGGTAAGCATTTCATTCAGAGAATTTTCACATGGAATTTAATTTTTTCTCTTTATTGTAGATACATGAAAAAGGATCACTAACAGCAGAAGAACTTGCACAATCAGAAGGTATATCTGTTCTTCTAGCACGTGAAAGATTACTAGTCACAGAAAAAAATGGAAAAGCGTGTAGAGATGACACAATTGAAGTGTTAAGATTTTACCCAAATTTATTTTTAGAGAAAGATGATTAATGCCGGTCTTCTGGCTGCCATTTAAATATAAATACGTATTAAGTTTTAAACGGACATAGTTTGTCCGTAATATAAAACACGTTATTAAAACTTTATATATTTTTTGTGCCTTTACATATTCCACTCAAATCAATCAAAGTAAACATTAAATATCTAAAATATCTAAATATCTGAACAGCATATTGATTCAATAATAAAAAAAAATCTGTTTTATTCTGAAATTAATATCTATTCTAATTGACATTTTTAATAAATAAAAGGAAAATCAAGAAACTTTTTGCATTATAAATGCACATAAAAACTTACTCTTTATTGATGGCTAATTTGAAATAAAACTACCAAGTTGTAATTGTTAACTATTCTATATAAGTATCTGCATATGAATAAATAATTATTTAATATGTAAGCATTTGTAAATAAATATTTTACACATACATATGATAATATATATTGATAATTCATTCACAAAATAAATACAATATTTCAAATACTTCTCCAATACACTTTAGGAACTACTAGAGAAATCTTATTTCATCGTATGGCACTGAATTATAGTAACTTGCAGTTACCGATTTGTAGAGGTTGGTAGTAACATACATCAATAAAGTGACAACGCCGGAATGAATACTAAAGTTATTAAAAATGCTGTGTGTGTAACAATATTGTTATTCATTTAATCGAAAAGTGAAGCAGAGTTACAGCGATTATAGAAATACTAAAAAATAATATCTTTTACTGTGAAATCTTAAATGCTTGAAGAAGTATGGTCTATAGTAGCCGTACACACATTAGCAGGATTTAGAAAATTTCTTAAATTTTAAAATTGATTATATTCTTTTTCAATCACAATTTTCTTTTTCAATAACAAGAATAATAATTATATATTATTAACTTTATTCATTACACATTAAAGAAGATAATTCTGTCTCACCCTTGCATTCAAAATGGCTTTACCTCCAAACTACAAGCAAGTAGCAATTGCTACATCAAACATCGTTGCATCTAATCGTAAGCGTTGCCAATTTTTAATTCTTCTAATTCTATTTAACAGATCTTTTTGTTAAAAAAATATTAAAAAAAAAACAATTAAATTATAGAACGTCTTCGAGCTTCTGGTGGAAGTAGTAATAGTTCAACTAATAGCGTAAGTTAATCTTTAATTTAAAACATGTATGGTTATTTTTAAAGTGCATAATTAATTCTTATAATAACTTATAGAAAGATGCACAAAGTCCATTCGTACAAACACCACATAGTCATCCAGGATTTACGCCACAAAAAGTTGGAAAAAATACAAATGTATGTATTATTTTTTTAAGTCATGTTATTAATATATTGTATTCATTAATATTAACATTAAAACAATAATATCAATCTATTAAAAGTTTTGTATTGATTGAACAGGCTGATTCTCGTATGCCTAAACCACCTAAACCACCAGAAAAGCCACTTATGCCTTATATGAGATATAGTAGAAAAGTATGGGATCAAGTAAAAGCTCAGAATCCAGAGTTAAAATTATGGGAAATAGGAAAAATTATTGGTCAAATGTGGAGAGATTTACCAGAAGAAGATAAAACAGAGTTTATCGAAGAGTATGAGGCGGAAAAGGTATCTAAAAATAAGTATTATTTTTATGTGTTATAAAAATAAATATTAATCCTATTCATGTATCAAACAGGTTGAATATGAAAAAAGTTTAAAAACTTATCATAATTCACCCGCATACTTAGCTTACATTGCAGCCAAAAATAGAGGAAAGTCTGGTAATTATTGTACATAAATAAAGTTTATATACATATATCAATATATGGATGTATTTACATGTTGAATTTAACAATATCTTAATCTATGTTAACACAGTATTATGTGCTGCACAACAAAATAATGATGATCGAGAAAGTCACGAACGTTCATCAAGCAGTACTAAAGGGCAAGCAGCTCAAGATAGAAGGATAGATATTTTACCTGCAGAAGATGATGATGGTATGTACATACAACTTAAGTATGTATATAGCAATATATATATAGGTGTGTGTGTGTGTGTGTGTGTGTGCGTGCGTGCGCGCGCGCGCGTGTGTGTGTGTGTGTGTGTGTGTATATATATATTATAATTTATTTTACAGATCAGGATGATGGATATTCTGTAAAACATGTTGCATACTCTCGATACACTCGAAATCATCGTCTCATTAATGAAATTTTTAGTGACACTGTAGTTCCTGATGTTCGCTCTGTTGTTACTACACAAAGAATGCAAGTATTACGTCGCCAAGTACAGTCTTTAACAATGCATCAGGTAATGTAGTATATTAAAATAAATATTAATTTTTAATTAAACAGTATAATATAAATATTGTAGTTATGTTGAGTTTTTTAATATTTACAGAAAAAACTTGAAGCAGAGCTCCAACAAATAGAAGAAAAATTTGAAGCAAAGAAACGTAAATTTATTGAAACAAGTGAAATATTTCAAGAAGAATTGAAAAAAGTAAATTATTATTTTCTTTGCTAAAACTAATGTTGAAATATATAAAAAAAATTTCTTTCAGCATTGTAAACCTGCTGTAGATGAAGAAACATTTAATAAAATGGTGGAACGACAATATGAAGTACTTAGACGAGATAGATTGAAAGGCACAGAAGAAAATCGTTCAGATGGACCTGCATCAAGTGAATCAACTCCTAATTCTACACCTACTCCAACTCCTGCTCCTGTTAATGATGAAACTCCATCCGATGTAGGTATTATTTATATCAATTTAATCATAAAAGTATTTATTATCACTCTTTGTAGGTTCCTGATAATGATGCAGTAGACAAGAAACCAAATGCACCTGAAAAGCCTAACAATGAATTAAAAAAAGAAACATCTTCTCCACCATACAATGAAAATAAACCTGAGACTCCATCAGTTCAAGGAAACTCTAATCAACACGGATCCAATTCTGGAATTTATTGTGGGGCTGTTAGTCCAATACAACAACAACAACAAACGCCGTCATTACAACAACCACAACAGCAGCCACCATCAACATCTCAATCACATCAACAGCATCCACAACAACCACAATCTCCTTCTTTACAACCACCACAACCTACTACTACAACAGCAGCAACTTCCGCAAACATAAATACGAATGCATCTACAAATGCAACTGTAAATGCGCCAACTATGCCTCCTGCCTCATCGCCAGCTCCTCCTATACAGCATACCCCTCATCAACAAGGAATGCTAACTAATCATTCAATGCCACCTCATCAAGGAACACAAGGAAGTCAAGGAACACAGGTGCTTCCATCTCAAGGACCAGTTTCTAATCCACATACTCCCCAAATGATTCCACCAAATCAAGGCTATAGTCAACAGTATCAACCAGGACCAACTCAACAAGCTCAAAATGTTCCGTTAGCTCCAAGACCGCCACATCCGTCTTATACTTATTCTCAACAGCAACCATATCATCAACCATATCCTCAATACGCACACCCATATTACCATCAACCATATTCACAGTATTCACCACATACCATGGGCCGTCCTCATACCCATGGCCCTCACAGTCCACATAGTCCTCATTATCACCCACAATCTCCTCATGCCATTGGAGAAAATAATTCGTCTAACAACAGTGTACCTGGTTCAAACACTGTTTCTGTACCAACATCTGATGCTAATAGTTCATCTTATTCTCCAGCATCAGGGCATTGTGAAAACGAACGTTCTGTTCCTTCAGAGAATCAAGAAGGCCAAGTAGATATTAAATCAGGATCTGGTTAATTATTTTTTATAATTATATACATCTATTTATAGTATTCCGTTGATTTTATGTAAACCATAGAATTATATTTGAATAATATGAATGCATTTAAATAGTTACAATAAAATTAATACATTCATTCAGTTTGTACAATAAAAATGCATTGTCAATCTTTTATTTTGAGTAGCAATGCTGTGATTGGAACTGTCACTTCACAGCATGACATGTAGCTTTTAAAAATGCCAGAGAATGCATTTGTACAACAAACAAGATGTTCGTACATGATTAAATCTTGGATAATGTATATCAGTCTTTTACTTCACAGGTTTCATTTGCCAAAGTCCATCATTTAAATAATGACAATTTTCTATGCCCACTCCTTTGTTCACTTTAACTCTGCAAATTACATTATAATAATTCGCCAGGCACTTTTTACATACTTAATTTCATCTTGTATTTACTTACATATCTTCTGTTGACAATGTAGTAGTACCAACAGCTAAAGCATGTTGCTTACCCTCTGCCATAACAGCCTACATTTTAAATTAAGAATTTAATAGTCTTTTAAATACTAAAATTAAACAACATACAGTTCAAATTATTTTAACAAAGGATACAACAACTGTTCCCTTTTGTACAGATGTCATCTTTGCACCTTTCGACGTTAAACCTGGACACATAATGTTTGCTCCACTAAGAACGAACCGGATAGCACCTTTATCAACTTGTTGCATTGGTAAAAAAAATGGGTCTAAAATTGTTAAATAAATTAACATACTATGCATAAAGAAATACAAAAGCTTCTTAATAATTTATTTTTTATCAAAATTTTGAAAGAATATTTATCACTTACATTTATGTAACAATCTTAAGGTAGGCATCCAAGGTCCCTCACGTTGCCGAAAAAATAAAAGATCTCCAGCGGCGTTTACTATAATCTCTATGTGATCGTGACTGGCACACAAAAATAAATACAATAAATTTATTAATGAATTCAAAATGCATTCATTTTAAAAAGTCTCACCACTTTACAATTCGAAAAGAATCCTTTTTCGGGATTATAGCATCCACGTGACTCTCCAAATGAGGATAAAGTTCTAAGAGCTTTGAACGAATTCCTTTCTGTACTGATGATTTTAATTGTTGTACACCAGAAACACTATCTTTCTCGTCGAATCTAATCAAATATTAAACAATAAAACTTACGTTTATTACTAAATGGAGGTTATGCTTTCTTACGGACATAATGACGAACGTACTTTTTAAACATCTTCCTATTTTTTTATAAAACACTGCTATGCGTTAAATAATTATTGACACATAAATGATACATTCAATTAGACAATTCTTAATATAGATGTTGATCTGTAAAAAGTTTGATACCAGCCGGCATACACTTAATATAGTTATAATGCTATAGTATGGTATTATATATATATATATATATATATATATATATATATATATATATATATATACACACACAAACACACACAACACACATGAATATATACCATGTATATAGATAAGTCACTCACCCGTTGCATACACACAAAATATAAGTATGCTGTGTGACACAAGGTCCATTAATTTGTTTCGTATGAAGGGAATACGGCACATCAAATAAAACCCCTTATCTCAAAAAACTCCAATATCGAGAACTAATACGCTAGATGGCGTTATTTCGCATAAATAGTAAGATAATGGAACTACTATTTATTAAATATGTAAGAATTAATTTTAATAAATCCTGCAAAATAAAAAATGTTAACATTTCCACGATATTTTAACTTTATAGTAGGTTACTAATTCAGGGAACAAATTTTTATGAAATATATATATCATTATTTTTAGAATGAATTTTGATAGATGTAAACAATATTGATCCAAATAAAATATACATAAACGTGTTAAAATATAATAATACGTATTTCATCAATAATAGTTTGTTCGTTAAACTGATAACAAATTATAATTAAAATTACTACATATGTATCTAGTGAGATTAATACAATGTTTAAATAATACCATCTAGCGGTTTGTCTATACGACTACCAGATACTCATCGTACAGGGGATAGGGATACATTTGGCGGGTCGTACTTCATACTTCTTTCGAATGACAAGAATAAACGAATGATTGTGGACATCAGTGGATAGCGAGTCTGTAGCCAGAAATAATAAATTGGAGTAAAAGAAAAATTAAAAACTGAGACTATCGGGCTAAGTTGTTATTCCTTATGTGTTAGATAAAAGTGAATATTTATCTGTACTTTAATTCGACGATGAAACTTCTTCAATGTTTATTCAGTAAATGATGATATGTGTAGTCCACCCCTTGAAATTTTTGTATTTAATTTTGCTGTAAAAGAGATATGACAGAAATTCTCACTAAATTCGGGAAACCCCGGTATGATTATAAAGCTGCCCTCTTGGTGCGTTTATAAAACTTAAATTTTATTGTACATTTCTCTTTATTCTGTTTAATCTTCTTAAACGTAAACATCCAAATTATCCAATAACACATAATTGTTCCAATAAATAAAAGATCAAGTTATAAAATTTAATTTTTATTTCTATATTTCCAATTATATTGAAATTAATCTTATCTCCATTTTAATTAAAAAGATTATACGTAGATTTAAACTGAAAATAATTGTATTCGATAATCTGTAAGTTTACTGGAAAAGTATTTTATATACTTATATTTACGTATTTTCATTGTTATAATAAATAAAAAACATGTATTTGTATTACATAGTACTGAAATGTTTTTAAAATTTGTCTACATATTTTTACTATTTTGAGAAGTAATGTGCAGATTTTTCTTTTTAAAATTAGGATTGTGTTTTAAATATTAAATAAAACTTTGCTACATTATTAATAACATTGACAATTAACATAGGTTATAGGACCAGCAGAATTATGTGACAAAGTTTCTGAAACATTACATCAAAGTGCAAAAGAAAGGAAATGGCGTATTTTGGTACATAAATGCGAATTTGTTACTGAAATTACAAAGTACGATTGTAATCTTAGTGTAGATTATATTATTTTTATCTTTGATTGGAGAACACAATCCTTATCTAATGTAAGTATATAATTTAATTCAAATAATTTGAATTACAGCAATTAGTTATCTGCATGAAATTAAATTTGTGTTTAAGGTAGAAACAAACATATGTTATATAGATGAACATTATATAAATTCTGGTGCTGTATGTATAGTAAACTGCCAGGGAATTTCAAATATTATGGGATTAGTCTCCCAGAAATCATCAATAATATGTGACAAATATAATATTCGATTTTTATCTACTAATATTTTTGTAAGATTATATGATATTTTCTCACTACTAATTTGTAATTATTATATTAATTCTACTTTTATATTCCTTTCAGAAGCCACAGAGCTTTATTTATTTAGGTAATAGAATATTGAACTTAGTAGAAGCTGTATTAGGTATAACAAATGGAATTCCTATTATAGGGTTTCCAATGTAAATGTTTTCAAGACATTCAAAATGGTACATTCTATAATAATATGAAAAAGATAAACAAGGGTTAAGCATATGCTTTCAGTCAAGAAAATAAGAAAAAATGACAGTGACAAGGTAAAATATTCTATTGGTAGTGATTCAACAACTAATACTTATAAATTCTGTCTCTGTATTTATTTAAAATATAGTAATCACCATTTTGGTTCTGTTAGTGATAAGTGATTTTATTTTCAGTCTTATAAGTTAAATAAATTGTTTAAAAAAATGTTTTTGTATTATAAAATGTTTTAAATTTAATTAATTTTGTTACAATAAAAATAAACTATCTTCATTTTAAAAAAAATAACTATTTTTAAGAAGGAATATGTCAAATAAAATATAGAATGTAATTGTATTTGTTTCTTATATTTTATGTATTATTATAAACACACACCTTACATTTGAATACCTTTTGGAAAGTGTTTTGAGAATTATAAATAAAATTTGAAACAACAATTTTATTTATTTATTTTTTACACTTCATCCTACGTTATTAAATTTCTACTTTGTGCGTATGAAACTTTACAAAGTACGGTAATAACTTACAAAATTAAGTTGTTAACATATTATATTCTACATAGAATATAAAAAATGCAGTACACCATATTCAATAAAAGTTTACCAAATTAATATTTATACATTAAATGTATATTTTGTTTATCAATTAATACATTCATCACGGTCACACATAAATAAGAAGTTAGTAGATAAAACTACTTACAACAGTAACATTGCGTACTTGTAAGAATGTAAAATTATTTAAAAAAAAGTTTGTATTACTTGACATAAGTATGCTTAATTTACTAAAATCTTAAATAATATAATTTATGAGCACAGGCAAGCGATATACACTTTGTTATTACTAAATCATGATATGTTAAATACTTCTTAGGCATGTATAAATTTGCACTTTTCATATTAAAGTACTTTAGTGTTTAGTATCCAAATTGAAGTACTGAACAGGAATGCAATAAATACATTAACTAAAATTTTATTGCATAACAAGTTCACTATTATACTGATTGCCTCATTATACATTAATATGATGTATATATCACATATACATATTTCAACGCGAATGTAGGGTAGTATTCTTATTATTTACTGTACATATATCTCAAAATTAAACTTAGTCACAAATACAATAACATAATATTTGCCTTGTAAACTGACGTGTAAATAAAAACAATTTAATACAAAAGATGAACATTAAAATGAACATAATATCAGTAGTTCATTCAGTAATATCAACACATTCAATATTATTGAATGTATAAAATTACATATGAGCAATGTAAAACATTCAAATACTACTAAAAGGTACATACATTGACTATGGTATGGTGTCAAATGACAAATATGAGCAAATTAATATTTAATCAAAACAGATGAATGTTAGAGTAATAATATAATAAAATGGAAGAAAAATTTGGTGAAAGTCTGGAAGAAAAATACCTTAAGTATTTGTTATAATTATGCACAAATTTAAAATATTTTTAGATATTGTTTAAGAAAAAAGAAATTATACCATGAATCTACATAGTCCATTATAGTACATTATGTATGTTTTGTTGAACATATAATTATGAGTTTGAAGAGAATTGTAAAATTTTTTCAATCAAGTGTTCAAGATCTTATTTGTTTATCACAATTGTGAGCTGTTTATATATTTTAAAACTTACAGGCATTTTTTAAGTACTTGAAATACTTAACAATTGTAATTAATTACCACAAATAATATAAAAATAACTAAATTTATAAATTATAAAAAAATTTAATTACAAAATACTTTCAGCTATAAATATGTAAAATACATTATAAAAAAACTTAATAAGATTGATGTCATGGAAGAAACTGTATCTTTAAACTGTATTTAAAAATACAGTTGTTTTATGTGTAGGATATATAGATGCATAATTATATTCACAGACAGAACATTATACAAAGACATTGCAACAATGTACTTTTTTCCTATTTAGAATATTACGCTTTGACATTTTCTTCTACATTTGTAAAAATTTTTGTCATAATGAAGTTAAATAAATAAAAAAAATATTTCGTGATGAATACCTATAGATATTAAGCATATAGTAAATAGTATATAACAGGCAGAACATTATACAAATACATTGCAGGAATGTACTCTTTTCTATTTAGAATATTACGCTTTGACATTTTCTTCTACATTTGTAAAAATTCTTGTCAAAATGAAGCTAAATAAATAAAAACAATGTTTTGTAATGAACATCTATAAATATTAAACATATAATAAGTATAATGTTGATGTTTATAGTTTTAATGCACTTTTAGAACACTATTGTTTCGATTATGATTCCATATATTTATTCAATGATTATAACAATATTTGATTCTTTGTATGTTTTTAATCAAGATAAAAATATTTTACTGAAAATTCCAGAATAGTGAAATTTCCTTCAGTTATACATCTTCCAGAAACTAGCACATATATTTTGATCTTTTCAGTAAAATTTGTATAAAATATCATAACCTTATTTTGATTCTCTATGAATAATGATGTATAAAATAATAAAATAAATAAATATATATGTGCATTTATGATATGAAAAATTGAGTGTTTTATCTGAAATTACAAATGTAAAAATTATATTAATATTTTCCTTTAATTATTTGTAGTGAAGGAAAGCTATAAATAATTTCATTAATATGAATATTTTTTATGGTATGGCATAGAAAACTATTTTGTTGTTTGCAAAATTTCTATTCATCTGAAAATATATTCTAAAAAAACTTTATCATTATTATGTGTATTATATACTATATGCTTAAATAGTATTTGCTTACTATAATTATATTCAATTCACAATACTTACAAAATTTATTATAGTGGAGTTCTTTTATTATGTACAGTAAAAAACTACTTGTTTTTAATGAGTTTTATATTCATTAAAAATACAAGTACCTAATTGCAAGTTATCTCAAAAAATTTATTAATTTTAAAGCATTACTAAACTGACGTTTCAGAATTTAATCTTAAAAGGAATTTATTAGATTTCGGATGTGCAAGCTGTTCTGTAAGATGAAAATGGGGTAAGTGGTAAGCTGTACATAAAAGTGCTACTTCTCCTTGTCTTAACTGAAATTCGCAACCATTAGCAAGAGATCGCGATGGTAGTTCTCCCTCGCAGACTAAGGCCCAATGATGTGACCGTTTTTGCCTCTCCTTTTCATTTGAAAGAACAGGACTGGTTACAAAAAACGGTTCTAAAAATGCACGTGGTGCTGCATCTTGTGCCAAACATCGTGCAAGTCGGTTTAAAATGGATTCAACAGAATGACGCGGTTGTTGTCGTGTTACTCTCAAATATTTTTGCAGGGCTCTTGCCATAGATGGAAATACTGCTTGTGCAGCTTCCATAGGGTCCATAGGACCGGGATTTGGAGTTGATTCCACCTCCGAATGTAAACGTTTGATGTGTGCAAATGCTTCTTCGGCGGCAGTGATTAATCTTGCTCTACGCTTTCTTACTCTACGTTCGTAATCATGTTCTTCATAAAAACGTTCATTATGGCTAGAGTCTCTACGACGTGTTTGAGTAGTTATAACTGCTCTATCGCCACTACCTCCTCGTGATTGAACACTACTCGTTACTCCTCCATCAACTTCATAAAATTTGAAGCTCGATTGTTTTCTACCAGACTTTGATACTGGTAGTCTTTCTAAGTATGGATTGTAGATAGGAAATTCTGTGTAATACCTCTCTAAAACCCATACTGCTGCCCGCTGTATCGATAATTGTCCAATTGCGTAAGATCGCGATTCACCATCCGGTGATCTTACAACCTTAAGTATTAACACATTATTATAATACAAATAAGAAAAAGTATAAAATAAGATACAAAAATTAAATATACATACTTTAAGATAAAACATAGGTTGTTGGTGACGGATTTCAATGAGTAATATAGCAATATAATGTATGAACAATAGAGTATCTGCAAGAGTACCAGCATAATTTACTAAATTTTTGTACTCTGTTATCTCACCATTAGCAGCAGTCTTAGCACTCTCAGTAACCTAAATTTTATAATGTTTTATACATATCACGATTATAAAAATATTTCATAGTATTTAATAAAATTATATACCTGAACAATATAAAATAACCAATAAGTACAAATGCACAGTGTAGTAAGAAGTAAGACTCCAGTTCTGAATAAAAATATACGAGGCATAGTAGCATTTCGTGAGCGTAAAAACACAGCCCAACTCCCAACACTTAGTAGCACCAGCTTAAAGGCTAAACCTAGCAATTGGCCTTTACATTCTGCATTACACGATAACAGTTGTAATTTCTGTTGCATTGTTAAAACAGTTGTAGAGTCAGGAAAAAATCCTAATTTAGGCAGTATGACCATAGCTATAGGACTAAGAAAAGCGCTTAGTCCAATTATCATTGCTATAACAGGACCCACAAACCGATTACAGGAACTAAATGATCCATCATTTTCATTTGGCCAATGGCTAACATCTTCAGTTGATTCAGATCTATCAGAAGTATTTCCAGTAACAGCTGTAGTATTTTCACCCCAATTTTCATCCTGAGGTAAAATCTGTACTTCAATAACTTCTTGACCCAAATTATCAACACTATCGCCTCTTACATTAACAGTTGTTTGAAAGGGAGCCATTTCGCTGGAATCTAAATTGTGCCTATCTTTCCTCTGACTACGACCAGTCCTATTAAAAAGATATTCATATTAAGAAGGCAGAAAATTCAACCGCCAACATTATAATTGCTACATAAATGACACTGTATTGGGCATGCTTTAAATAATGTAATTTTTAATAAATTACAATACCGGGTACTTCGATGCGAGTGCTGTCTGTGATGAGATTTGGAACTGTGAGTTCGATGGTGTTTTTGAGAAGTTCTGCTATGATGGCTATGGCTATGCTCACTAGCCCCCGACTTTACGCTCTCCGTCTCCATTCCCCGGCAAAGGCTACCGCCTTCCTACTACCCCATAAGAACATACCCTCTTCCACTCGTAACTGAACGCCAGCCACATATACGTAATACTGTATCACAATCGTGAAATTGAAACTGTCGAATTATAAAATGATAAGCTATAGATAGAGAATCTTAAGAGCATTCTCTGTGCATACAATTTTTTGCAACACCGACATCTTAAAATACGCAGTGAGTTTCTCAAAAAATTAAATTCGTACCATCCACAAAATAAATATTGTGGTAAGGTTGCTTTTTTAATACAATTTCCTATTAACGTATTAAAAAACAGACGCCGACACGCCTAACGTTTATTATTCCCACCCCCTCTGTCTTGTTACCACATTCCGAAATAATTGTTAGGGAAAGAACAGTACACACATATGATTTCCTAGGGATGTTTATGTAAATAAATGAATATTCACCCGGTGGCAATATTCTTTCTGTGTGAAGAGAAATTCACTAGATTCGTCACCAAATAAGACCCTTCTCTTTTTAAGCAAACGTGTTGATTGGTAAGAAAGCTAGTGACTTTCTCCTCATATGGAAAAAATCAATGCTATGGGTGTTCAAATTCTTGTAAAAATGTCAATATAATCGGTATAAAAGTCTAAATCTAGTCATCATAAACTTTAATTACAAAATTACTGCATAGGAATTTTCTACATTACATTACAATCTTGACGTAGCATTGACTACATCTTACGGTTTAATTTATGCCGAAGTTATAACACCAATGTTGTAACTACTGCCGTTTACAAACATAATCATTGAAAACAGATCAAATATATTGGCGCCAATACAATACCTTTAGTGTACTATATATAGTAGTCATCTTTTAAACATAACTTTAAAATCTTTATTATTATATTTAACGAAGTCGTCTACGCAATAATCGACCAAAATATTTTAACTATTGGCCTTTTTTGAGGTAAGCTTCCCCTATGTAAGTATCCAATACGGGTATAGTTTTGATGAAATACCATACGCTTGAACAAAAAATAGTGTATTATAGATCACCAATCACAAAGACAATGCTTTGCACTGTGTTTATGCCAATATTAATAAATGTGTGACATAAAAAGTGATAAGTGACCGGCAAAACAGGTAGGTAAATGAAGTGACATGTAAATAATAATAATAATGGTGATAAACAATACTATATTCTGAATTCTTCTATGTTTGGTTATGAACTTGTTAACTTCGGAACTATTAAAAAAGTTATTTAAGCATTTTCATTGTTTATTGTTCAACTTGCTGTTATTTTAATTATATATCTTTAAAAACAATGGTACAAAATAATAAAAATAATCATTCAAAATGATTATAATGCACCAATATTGCAATGGTTTTCAGTCAGGAGGAAAATAATATTTTAATTGTTTTTAAAATTAAACTTTCATTTGCCTAATTTTGATATTTTTAAACATTTTGTTAATTATTTGTCAATTTTTAGATATTTATATTACATGTGAAAATTGTGTTTATTCAGATACTATAAATATGGCTTTACGTACATATGGCGATAAACCTATAAGTTTCCAAGTAGAAGAAAATGGAGAATATTATTGCATTGGATCCGAAGTGGGCAATTATTTACGCTTATTTCGAGGATCATTATATAAACGTTACCCTGGAATGTTTAGAAGATCCATTACAAATGATGAACGTAAAAAACTAGTAGAACTTGGATTAAGTCAGCATGTACTTGCATCTAGTGTATCACTTTTAAGAGCTAGTGAAGTAGAAGATATTATTGAAGGCAATGATGATAAGTATAAAGCTGTATCAGTACATTCAACAGAACCACCAGCTCCCAGAGAAGGAAAATCAAAAAAATCAATGCCTTGGGTGCCTAGTTTGCCAAATAGTTCACACCTAGATGCTGTGCCTCAAGCAACACCAATTAATCGTAATAGAGTACATAATAAGAAAGTCAGAACTTTTCCTCTATGGTAATTGTTATATTCTACAAATTAATGAATTAATTTTTAATTTATTACTTTTAATCTATCTAATATAATTAAGTTTTTATCTTAGCACTGTAGTAAAAGTAAAATCAATTTTGAATTCATATTGTTATATATATATATATATATATATATATATATATAATACAAATTATTTTTTCAGTTTTGATGATACAGATCCATCAGCAAATTTGGAAAATGCAGCTCAACAAGAGATGTTGGTTCCAATACGTTTAGATATGGAAATTGAGGGACAAAAATTAAGAGATACTTTTACATGGAATAAAAATGGTATGTTGATCTATATGATGTAATTTATATTAAAATATAAATAGCTTAATGTATTAAATATGCATGTTGATAAAATGATTTTTCTTATAGAAAGCCTTATAACACCAGAACAATTTGCTGAAGTATTATGTGATGATTTAGATTTAAATCCACTAACTTTTGTACCAGCCATTGCACAAGCTATAAGACAACAAATAGAAGCTTTCCCACAAGAAACAATTTTAGAAGATCAATGTGACCAAAGAGTTATCATTAAATTAAATATACATGTGGGTAATACATCTTTAGTAGATCAAGTAGAATGGGATATGTCTGAAAAAGAAAATAATCCTGAAAAATTTGCAATGAAACTTTGTGCTGAATTGGGTCTTGGTGGAGAGTTTGTTACTGCCATTGCTTATAGGTACGTGTGAATAATTTATATATATATATATATAATAGTATAGATAATTTATAAACATATAATATAATACGAGTAAAACTTGTTTTCAGTGTTCGCGGACAATTATCATGGCATCAAAGAACATATGCATTTTCTGAAGCTCCTTTGCCCACTGTAGAAGTACCTTTCAGGCCACCTTCAGAAGCTGATCAATGGGCACCATTTTTAGAAACACTAACAGATGCAGAAATGGAAAAGAAAATACGCGATCAGGATCGAAATACGCGGTAAAAATGAATATTGTATTATCATACGCAAAAAATGAATAGTTAATTACAATGTTTGTTTTTTATTTCAGACGTATGAGACGTTTAGCAAATACTACACCAGGATGGTAAAACATGTAAATTGCGATGGTAAATTAAAATGGTAACAATTAATAACAGAATATGGCATCCTATATGTGACTGAGTAGGTTTGCTCAGGAGACATTCATTTTGTCCATTTTTAGACTTTTTTAAACTACGAATACAACACTTTTATGTTATGATTTAGACAGAAAATAAAGTGCATTCTAATAAATATTTGCATATTTACCAGAATTACAATGTGACAAAAGTTTATCTATGATCTGTGATCTTCCATTCAGAAATTTGTCTTATCTCCTTGTAGTCACTCTCTGTTCTCATGTTTTTGCTTATACATGGCTGTATTCATTATTACTGTTACATAACACAAGAAATAAAAATGTTCCTGATAGTATGCCGTACTTCAACTGTTCATGAAGTGTAAGTCATATCATGATTAGTATAATGAAATATTTACAATGATGATGAAAAGTTTGAAATATCGATCCAACAATATTTAACTCTTAACTCAATAACAAATTGACTTAGAATGTCCTACTCAATTTTTACAAATTTTATAAATTTTAATACAATATTTACTAAGCGAGTAAACAAATTATATATAAATTTTTATTTTACATCCATTTTATTTCTACCTGGTTATTGAACCTTAATTATTTTTAACCATAAAATATAATTTTAAATAATGTTTCCCAGCTTACACCTATAGATTAGACAAAATTTATTTATAAAAATTTTTTAACTTTTTTGAAAATTATACGATTTAAAGATTTATTTCTTGCATTAAAATGTTGTTTATATATTTGAACCTAATTTACATTAATTATTTTCAAATTTATATTTTAAAAATACATATTATTTTATACATATAAGTCGAGTAAAATGAATAATAAAAATAAGAATTATAATATGAATAAGTACAAAACATGTTTATGTGAAATATTTTTAACTGAGAAGATTATTATAATATTGAAATTAAGCTAAAACAAATTAGCAAGAATAACTTGTTTAAGTTCGTAACTATTTAAAAAAAAGATTAAATATAAAAATTATATATGTACATATAAGCATACAATATCGTTAAAGAAATTAAGTTTTGTGATAAGTATATTCATGAAATAAATGAAGAGTCGATTATATTGATATAAACAGATATGGCTAATCTCGTTTGCCCCGCCCATTATCGGCCCTTTGATTCTTCAATTCTCTGATATCAGGCGTAATTTACGAGACAACGAATAAAGCGTGAGTAAAAGAAGTTCTTTGAGGAAGGGGAACATTGCTATGCGCATCGAAACACATGGTTATTAATCGACTCAGTCCAAGTTCGACGTTTAACGGGACAAGGCTACGGACAAGTAAAATCGAATCTGGAAAATGGATTCCAGTTGGTTAATGCGCAAATCTTCACAACGGCCAGGAACTATTTCAACATTCCATAATAATCCTTTTCCCTGTAGACCTTGGTTTACAGACACTGGAGCTGCATCAGCTGCCGGCAGTAGTAGCGGCTTTAAGGGAGTTATAGCTGGTAGGCGTTTTATTTTTACTTTTTTTTTTTTTTGTAATAATTTCTTAAATAGACTACATTCTAATGATGTGCGCTTAGTGCCCTTTGACACTTGTCGAAATAGACCGATAGAACGTAAACATGCTAAGTGAGAGTGCAAGAGAATTACAAATTAGTAGTAGCAAAGGAGAGAAAGAGAAAGATAAACTTTGAGCCAGCGCTTTCAACGCGTGATAGTTTCAAAGGTTGACAAATATTTAACCTTGAAAATATACAGTAAAGCTATTTTTAATATCATGGCGCGTATGATTTTATATATTATTTATTCAAATATACAGAATAATATTAGTTTTTAATAAAGCTTTTTTTATTAAAAAAAAATTTTATTAGTAAATATTTAAAAAATTTGTGCCTATCAATAGAGTAAAATATTAACAACGTTATGGATTTTTTTCTTAGGGGGTATTACTGGCGGTATAGAAATTTGTATTACATATCCAACTGAATATGTAAAAACACAATTACAACTTGATGGAAAAACTGGTGCTACTAAACAATATGCAGGAATATGGGATTGTGTGAAAAAAACTGTACAAAATCGTGGATTTTTTGGCCTATACAAAGGTCTTTCAGTATTAGTTTATGGTTCAATACCTAAATCTGCAGTACGTTTTGGTTCTTTTGAAACAATGAAAAAATTATTAGTAGATGAAAATGGTAAACTTACTACTCAAACTAGCTTCTTAGCAGGATTATGTGCTGGTGCATCTGAAGCTGTTTTTGTGGTTACTCCTATGGAGACCATTAAAGTAAAATTCATTAATGACCAACGATCTGCTAATCCAAAATATAAAGGATTTTTACATGGAACAAGAATGATTGTTATGGAATATGGTAAGTTGAATAATAACAATATTTGAACTAAAATAAAGTAAATTTATTATAATAATCATAATAGTTTTATTGCTTAATGGTTTAAAATGTAATCTTTTTAAATTCTAATATAAAATTATTGAAGAAAATTAATAGTTTAGTTTTTTTGTTCTAGTCTGAATATAAATGTAAAAAAACTTGTCTTGAGCTGTATGCATAACCAACCTAATCATCTTTGCAAAGAGGTCAAGTTAGATTGCACATAGTTCTCAGTTTACACATGTGACAATATGGCACATGAGTATATTAGCTCATGTAATATTCTGTCATATCCTGTTACATATTTTTTGCAACGTTGCATTGTATAATAGTTGTAAAATTATGTAAAATATAAATACAAGTATTATTTTTTAAATTATACATGTTTTATAAATACAATATAAATATTACATGTCATTTCTTTTATTTAGGATTTGGTGGTATATATCAAGGATTAATGCCTACAGTTTTAAAACAAGCATCAAATCAAGCAATTAGGTTTAGTGTTATGACAACATTAAAAGACTGGTATAAAGGTGGAAACAAAGATGCAAGTGTGCCAAAATTCTTTATTGGTATATTTGGTGCATGTGCTGGTGCAGTATCAGTTTTTGGAAACACTCCTATTGATGTAGTAAAAACTAGAATGCAGGTATGAATTTTAGAGCATTTATAAAATTATGACCTTCTTTTGCAAGTATGGATTATTTAATTTGAATCATGTTTTTAGGGCTTAGAAGCCTCAAAATACAAAAATAGTATAGACTGTATTATACAGATATGGAAGAATGAAGGCCCAGGAGCATTTTATAAAGGAACTGTTCCAAGATTAAGTAGAGTATGTTTAGATGTTGCCATCACATTTGTGATTTATGATTCTTTCATGGAAATGTTCAATCGAATCTGGCCTTGAAAATTGTTAAATTTTTATAATTATATATTTTATGACGTGAGTGCAAATGTAGCTTTCATAATTAGACACACTTTATATTTATACAAAATATTTGTAGCAGTACTTTTTTAGAAATGTTTTTATTTCAAATGTAAAATGTAAGTATGCTATTATAATACACATTTTAATCAACGAAAATTAGAATAAAACAGGATTATACCAAAGACTTCCGTTTTTGGTAGTAATTAATTAAAATCCTGAAAGCTACAGTTGTATTATACATAAATTCTGTTACATAATATACACAGAGTATTAACGGAGATGGAAGATCTTGTTTCAGAATTAATTTATCATACCAATGTAAATCAAAAGTTCTTTTGCCTTTCGCAATCTCTGGCTTCCTTATCGAGATATAAGTAGTTACAGATTTTACGCGTGTGAACATTATGGACACGTGTTTCACGTATATAAGTGCGTGCATGTGTGGTCGCACAATCAGCTGACTGAGATAAAAATAGCGCATACCAAGAGTCACGTCAGTAAACTTCAACTGCTTATATGTTGGTAACTAAGCTTCAGATTGTAAAACAGTAAAGGGCTTTTTGATTCCTTTTCACATAAGGAATTGAGCCTGAAAAAAGGTTCCACATTTTCGTTAACACTCTGTAAACATTTATATTTTCTTACATTTTTTATTTAATGTATAATTTATGTGCTAAAGGGAAATTGTAATATGTATTTAATTCACAGTCATTTCAATACTGTTTGGTGATACTATCTCTTTTCACTCGTGTTCTATTAGTTCTCTCATATAGTTTAAAATATTAGTAAATATTTAACATTCCTAATATTCAAATTATTGAATGAATATGTTTTTTTCTGGTAATAATTTGTACATGATATGCATGAGTTATGTGTATCATTTATTCTAAAAAATAACGGTGTACAGTTTAATACAAAATAAAAAAGTGTTTATTCACCTGAGCGAAGGAAAATAAATTAATTTTTTTCAGTGATTATCATATATATGTTAATACAGTTCAAACAAAACTATAATAGGTAGAGAAAAAAGAGGTGTGAAAACTTATTAATTATCAATTATTAAAAAATTAATAATAATCGTTTACACTATATAATATTATTATCTAAAACGTGCGCGCATATGTGTGTATAAACGGTTAATTTGGTTTTATATATATATATATATATATATATATATATGTACATACATTATTTTAAATATGATAATCTTCGCTCAGATATTGCAATTTATTCTCAAATTAATAGAATGTCAAAATTTTATTGTAGGGGATGACATTCAAATAGATATAAAGTTCTAAAAGTTCCTTCAAAATAGAGACCTCATAGGCTTATAATAAATGTAGAGTGTCTATTTTACTACTTTAATCGCAAAAAACTATTCCTGCCCACAACATTTTGTATTATTTAGATGCCATTTCCTTTTACAGTAATATTTTTAATATGTTTATTACCACCATTTATGTAGTTGGAAAACCGTCCATCACAAACCATGCCATATTTATAGTAATTTTACTCAATGTAGTGCATGCTTTTGCATTATGTATAAACAATTATACACAAATAAAATGTATTACATAGGCCAATTGAATATTCTGAATGTGGAATGCCACATAATGTGACACATAGTTAATTATAATTTTTATTTAATTTGTTTATACGAATGTAAAATCGACAATCATTGTTGCTACACGTATGTGACGTTAGTCTTTCACAAGATTTGGTGTGTCACAGCATGATAGCAAACGTGAATGTGTTGCTTAATACATATTTTATACACAAATAGATTAATGTTTATAAAAATTCAGTAATTTCTTAACACTACAATAAAACTCTGTACATGAAAAGCAATTTACATTTTTGTACATAACTGTGAATAAAATAAGTCTTTAAAAAATAAGATCAAAGACTTTGTCTTTCATAAATGTAAATAATTGTGATATATTAAATAATAAAATATATTTTTAACAAGTTTAAGTATCAAGCTCTATTTCTATTATAAACTTTGTATATGTGTACTAAATTATTGTCAAATAATAATGTTACATCAATATAATTTATGAAATGCACGAAACACGCATAATCAAAGTAATAGAACGTTCACAAAAAATAGTTCACAAAGTTGGACTGAAAAGTAACAACGCCAAATTTCTGTACATTTGTATTGTACCCGTCAGTTTCATTTCTATGTATGCATATTTTTACACAGAAGCATAGACTTACGAGGTGTGTATATGTAAGGCCCAATATGCGAAGGGTAGAGAAGTAGACAGTGCCGGCCCCACTCTGGGCCTAAGGGGGGACCCGGGGTCACATTCCAAGATGGCTGTGCCTGAGGAATGCAGTGGGTGCCCCCCTAAGACGCCTTCCTCCCTCCCTTTTTATTAATCGAACCAATTCACTCATCCTAGCAAATACTTCGATTGCTAGGACGAAGTAGTTAATGTCAACGTTCATCCAGTGAGTGTCGTAAAAATTTGGAAGTAGCACTTTGCGTGGAATAAATGTGAGTGAGAAAAAGGAAGGTAGTGCGGGAAGTCCTAGAAAGGCCTTATACTCTAAAATGCGTGGCCTTATCTAATGGTGCTCCCTCGCTGCAGATAATGCTCATGCAGGAGGATGCTACCTGCTCGTCTTAAGCAATGTCTCATAGGGATATCTCTGAGGTAACAACACAATTCATTACGGTATATGTCTCAACAAGTACTATACTTTCTACGTTTTATAATAAAAATTATTTGATTTTCATATACTTTTCTGCTTTTTATTTTTTCATTTATTATGATATTTAAGAGCTTAATAATAAATTATGTTTTTATAATTATACTTGATAGATACTTCAATATGAGGTATATATATTTACAATAATGACGAATATAAATTTGTATTACTGTAATTTTCGATGTTATAAAGTAAATATAAAATAAACATATATAATTTCTACAAATTTTTGACAAAATTGTTTAAATTAATTAACAATTAAAGTAGTAAACAACAAAGGTTTTATGTCTTTAAATTCAGTTATCTAATCTATTTACCGAATTTCATTATTTTACAATAAGTGATATATAAATTGGAATTGATTTATAGATTTTTTAATTAACAATGTAATAAAAAGGATTATAAAAGATACTTTGAAGTATTACTTTGTTGTGAATATTTAAGGTGGAGCCCGAAGGTACGTCGGCCTTGGCAGTTGGATCAAGGTCTCTATTCTTAGAGACAGTACGTCGTAGCAATGCAGCATGTCAAAACGGTGATTATGCACTTGCCGCAAGCTTGTACACAGAAGCTCTTGCTTTGGATCCACTCAGCCATGTGCTGTATTCAAACAGGTCAGCTGCTCGGCTCAAAATGGGTTTATTTGCACTTGCTCTTCAAGATGCTGTTAGAGCTACTGAACTTAGTCCTCAATGGCCAAAGGTAGAATTATGCATTTTGATTATTATTCTCTAAATAATTAATAAAACTTTTTTTGTTAGGCATATTACCGTCAAGGAGTAGCATTACAATGTTTAGGGAGACATGGGGAGGCCCTTGTGGCCTTCAGTACAGGTCTGGCACATGATCCTTCTAACTGTCAATTATTATCTGGTTTGGTAGAAGCATCTTTAAAATCTCCACTACGTGCAACATTAGAACCAACATTTCAACAATTACGTGCAATGAAACTCGATGAATCTCCTTTTGTTGTTATATCTGTTGTTGGTCAAGAACTTCTTGGAGCAGGGCAGTATAAAGCAGCAGCTGGTGTATTAGAAGCTGCACTTACTATTGGTTCTTGTAGTTTAAAATTAAGGGGTTCTGTATTTTCTGCTTTATCTAGTGCATATTGGGCATTAAATTCTTTGGACAAAGCTATCAATTATATGCAACAAGATTTAGGTAAGTATTAGTTTGAAAATTAATAAAGTAATAAATATTCACTGATAGAATGTCTTTTTAAATTTCGAGTAAAAATATTTTTAGGTGTGGCAAGATCTTTAGGAGATACACAGGGTGAATGTCGAGCTCATGGAAATCTGGGCTCTGCATATTTTAGCAAAGGCAGTTTTAAGGAAGCTTTAACAGCACACAGGTATCAATTGGTTTTAGCTATGAAGTGCAAAGACACTCAGGCAGCAGCTTCTGCTTTAACTAGCCTGGGTCACGTTTATACAGCTATTGGTGATTTACCAAATGCACTTGCTTCCCATAAGCAATGTGTACAGTTAGTAAAACAAATGGGAGATCGACTTCAGGAAGCACGAGAAATAGGTAACGTGGGAGCAGTTTATTTAGCAATGGGAGAATTTGAAAGTGCTGTTGATTGTCATACCCAGCACTTGAGAATAGCAAGACGATTAGGAGATCGTGTAGAGGAAGCAAGAGCTTTTAGTAACTTAGGATCATCTCATCACTATAGAAGAAATTTTGGTCAAGCAATGGCTTATCACGAAAATGTTCTAAGAATAGCTCAAGAACTCGGCGATAGAGCAATAGAAATGAGAGCATATGCTGGATTGGGTCATGCTGCAAGATGTGCAGGTGAAAAACTTTTCGGAACGAAAAATAATGAGGAAACCAATGAAGAAATGAATTTTATTATAAAATTTCTTTCAAATATATCCTTATTTAGGCGATCTTGCACAAGCCAAGCTGTGGCACCAGAGACAACTTGACGTTGCATTAGCTACAAAAGACAAAGTAGCTGAAGGACGAGCATGCAGCAACTTAGGAATAGTTTATCAGTTACTTGGTGAACATGAAGCTGCACTTAAATTGCATCAAGCTCACTTAGGAATTGCTAGATCATTAGGAGATAAAGCTGGTATGGGCAGAGCATATGGAAACATTGGAAATGCTTATAATGCATTAGGATATTATGAACAAGCTATTAAATATCATAAACAAGAATTAACCATAAGTAAAGAGGTAAACTATTTAAAGTAATAGTACCCTATATTAGTGCTAAATATAAACAACATAAAAACATATCTTTATTGTAAAAGCTATTGTTTAATGTAGGTCAATGATCGTAGTTCAGAAGCTAGTACACATGGGAATTTAGCAGTAGCGTATCAAGCTGTACAGGGACATGAAGCAGCATTAAGGCATTATAGAGCTCATTTAGCTATAGCACGCGAGTTAAAAGATACAGCTGGGGAAGCATGTGCTTTACTCAATCTTGCCAATTGTTTATCATCTCGTGGTAGATTTGAAGAAGCAGTTCCATATTATGAAAATTACCTTATGTTATCCCAGGAGTTACACGATGTAGAGGGAGAAGCAAAAGCGTGCCACTTCTTAGGTTACGCTCATTATTGTTTAGGTAATCATCGTGAAGCTGTTAGATATTACGATCAAGATTTGGCATTAGCTAAGGATTTACAGGATAAATCTGGTATGGGAAGAGCTTACTGCAATTTGGGATTAGCACATTTAGCTCTTGAAAATTTAGATACAGCATTAGAATGCCAAAAATATTACTTGGGTAAGAATTTATTATGTTTGTATAATTGCAAAAAAAAAAACTTTAAAGTATATATTATTTTTTTATATGTAGCTATTGCACATATGACTAAGCATTTAGCTGGAAAATTTCGAGCTTTGGGGAATATTGGTGATTGTCTCTTACGTCTTGGTGAAGCTGAGGAAGCCATTAAAATGCATCAACGACAATTAAATTTAGCACGACAGGCAGGTGATCGCAGTTTAGAAGCTGCTGCTTATGGAGCTTTAGGTATCGCGCATCGAACGATAAAAAATCTTGATAAGGCATTAGGATTTCATACCCAAGAATTAACTTTAAGACAAGAAGCTGGAGATTTGCGTGGCGAGTGTAGAGCTCACGGAAACTTAGGTGCAGTACATATGGCATTGGGTCAATACACGCATGCAGTAAAATGTTATCAAGAGCAGCTTGAAAGAGCAAAAGAATTAGCGGATTCAGGAGTCGAAGCTCAAGCTCTAGGTAAAATTGACTTATAGTCTATAAAAATTTGAATTCATAACTACAATTTTAACCATACTTTTTTTTAAATAGGAAACTTAGGGATAGCTAGACTTAACATGGCACATTATGAAGATGCAATTGGATACTTTGAACAGCAATTAGCAACTTTAGAACCACTAATTACGGGTACAGCTTTATTGGACAAAGCTAGAGCACTTGGAAATCTAGGTGACTGTTATGAAGCTTTAGGAGATCCAGAGGAAGCTATTAAATGTCATGAGCAGCAATTAGCAGCTGCTACAAAGTTGAAAAATATAAGAGAACAAGAAAGAGCATATCGAGGATTGGGTAGAGCTCGGGAAGCAACTGGAAATTTACAAGAGGCTTTGGTTTGCTTTGAAAAGAGATTAGTGGCTGCACATGAAGTAGATAGCCCTGAATCGAGAGGTGCAGCTTATGGAGATTTAGGTAAAATTTGTATGCGACCTTTTAATTATGTTAATTTTTTGCGCGTGTTATAAATTTGGTAATATTAATTTTATAGGCAGAGTGCATGCTGCATTAGGTAATCATGAACAAGCTGTTAGTTGTTTATCACATCAACTTGCTCTTGCTAGAGGACTTGGAGATAAAGCTGCTGAAGCAGAAGCAGCTAGTGGATTAGGAGCTGTTCACTTATTAATGAATGACCCAAATTCTGCATTGCGTCATCATCAATTGGAACTATCAATTGCTGAAGGTTTAGATGCAGCTGGATTACAAGCTAGAGCTTGTGCAAATTTAGGTGTAACTCAAGAAGCGTTAGGACAATTTGAAGAAGCTATAAGATTACAAGAACAATCGTTAAGCCTCGCAGCGGCAGCTGGAGATCAACCAGCAAGAGCAGCTGCATTTTCTAGCTTAGGACGACTTCATCATTTATGCGGTGACTTATCACGAGCCTTGAGTTACTTACAATCTGGACTATCACTGTCTGAAGGATTAGGAAGAAGAGAAGAAGCAGCTAGATTAAGACACAGGCTTGGTCTTGTGCATTGGGAAGCTGGTGAATCAGTTATTGCTGTAGAACATTTAGAAAAGGCAGCAAATTTATTAGAATCATTAGATGGAACTTCTTCAGTTCTTACTTGTGGACAACCAAACAAGTCTGAATTGTTATCAGAAACATATAGAATGTTACAAAAAGTGTTAATCAGTTTAAATAGAGCCGAGGAAGCTCTAAATTGGGCGGAAAGATCAAGACGATGTAAGAGTAACTGTTTGGATGATGCTGCGCACTATTCAGAAATCATTGACAGACAACGTGGAGTTATTTTATATTATAGGTAAGCGAAAGAGTTATTAATAGACAATATATATAACAAATTATAATTCTACAAATCTGTCAATAAATATGAAATAATATTTCAGTGAAGTCGGATGTGAATTGCATGCTTGGTGCTTAGCTCCAGGTCGAGGACTGTTGCGATTTCATTCTACTACTTTGGATGATGGAATGGGATTGGAAAAACGAGTTTTACAAGCACGAGAAGCTCTTTTGGATGAAACAAATGAACTTGTTGAAGAAACGAAAATACCATCAAGAGGACATCATCTTAATGCTAGTTCTTATAGTTTGAGTAGTTTATTTAGCGTGGGCTCGGTCAGTTCACGAGCAGGAAGTGCAAGATGGGGACGAGGAACGAAAGGACCTACATGGCAACCACCATTGCCAATTCAAGTACTTTACGATTTACTTTTGGCCCCGTTCGAAGACCTTTTACCACCTGCAAGGAAGGAATTAATCATGGTAGTGGAGAAGTCATTGTATTTGGCACCACTTCCGGCTTTACAATCAAACCCTGGAGAAGATTATTTATGCGAAAGATTTTCTCTACTAGTTGTACCATCTCTTGCAGCCTTAAGAAAACGGTCAAAGACTCCTATGCCAGAAGGTGGTGCAACAGTAGCTGCATTAGTTGCAGGAAATCCTGTACTTCCTGAAGAAATTAGAGAAGAATATGGATGGTCTGAAAGTGTAGCTTCCACTGAAACGGAATCCGAGATTGTTGCTGAATTACTAGAGGCCCGTGCATTAACTGGTAAATATCAATACACTTGTGAACATTAATAAGATACTTAATAATAAATTGTTTTTTTTTCTATCTTTATTAATAGGGGCGGAAGCAACTAGATTGGCTGTTTTAAGATCTTTACCTGATGCAGAATGTGTACACTTGACAGTACCAGTTTTTTGGAATTCTAGCAGTTTAGTATTAACTGCTGATCAGTGTGAAGAACCCTCTGAAAGACCAGAGTATTTGTTAAGTTACTCAGATATTTCAAAATTGAGAATAGCTGCTCGCTTAGTTGTAATATCAAGTGGTCACTGTTGGAGTAGCACAGAAAATACAACTGCTACATCAGATGGTGTGCAAAATTTAGCTAAAGCTTTGTTAAATGCGGGAGCACAATGTGTACTTATAGGAATGTGGGCTGTTCCACCCACAGCTGGCAGCATTTTATTACGAGCATTTTATAGTGCTATGTTACAAGGTGCTAGAGCATCAAGAGCATTAGCAGAAGCCATGCAAACAGTTCAGCATACAAGACACTTTGCACATCCTGCAAATTGGGCTGGTTGGCTACTTGTTGGAGGAGATGCCAGATTATCAAACAAAGTAAGCTTTTAAAGTTTAATGTAATAAAAATATTTATGTACATATGATAGTTTACTAATCACATATTTAGGTCGCTTTAATGGGACAAGCGCTTGCTGAACTACTACGCGGTGGTCCTGAACAAAGTCGTGACGCTCTACGCGTAACGCTTCATTTAGTAGAAAAGTCATTACAACGAATACACCGTGGACAAAAAAATGCTATGTATACAACTCAGCGTAGTATTGAAAATAAAGTGGGAGCAGCTACCGGTTGGCGAGAATTATTAATGTCAGTAGGATTTAGATTTGAACCAGCTGGAAACGGAATACCGTCCTCCGTATTTTTCCCGCAAAGTGATCCCGAAGAAAGATTAACAAGATGTAGTGCAAGTTTGCAAGCATTGCTAGGATTAGGACCATCATCATTACATGCGCTTGCTCGATTGTTACAGGTAACAAGTAACAGTTGACTCAATGCAATATGAAAGATATCATAATGTATTAGATTGAAAATATTTATTTTGTATTTTATAGGCACCAGAAGCTGCAGAAGATGTTATTGCAGCAATGAGAAGAGCCAGTTGTGCAACAGAAGGTCAAGAGGTTACATTACCTGTACAGGTATGGAGAGCATCAGGTTCTCACGAATTGTTTGCAAGTTTAGGTTTTGACCTCATGGAAGTTGGTCAATCAGAAGTCACATTAAGAACAGGAAAACAAGCATCACGAAGAGCTGTTCAATTTGCTCTACAAGCTCTTCTTGCCTTGTTTGGTAAGTAATATTGATTATGCAAATAGAAATATTAATAAAGTAAAATATACTCATTTGTAAATATGTTATTAGATACACAAGAAGCACCTAAAAGTCTAAGTTTAGATTCTAGTAGTTCAATGGAAAGCCTAGCTTCTGTTGCTCATACTGAAAAGAATGTCATAGAACGACCTCGATTAGGAGGTGCATTTGCAAATTATGTTCGACATCGAGGTGAACCAGATGGAAAAACTATGGAACCACCAAATGTTCCAATTTCAACATCTCGACAACCATGTCAAAATGGAGGAGGTATGTATAAATTCTACAATTCAAATTTACACACGTACTAAGTGTAAAATTAAAAATTTTACCTATACACGTGTTTTATAGGTGAATCGGACGTTGCCTTCACTCCCAGCCCACCTGTAGCACTTAATTTAAATCACCAAACACATATTAGAAATCTTTATCCTGATCAAAGTATAAGACCTGGATCTAGTTCAAGTAGTTCGGTAACAGATTGGGATAATGGTCATGCAACAGTTTTAAGACGACAACCACTACCACCTTTACCAGCAACTATTCTAGAAAGACTAAGTGTCAGAACAGAAATTGGATCTAATTCTCCGAGGAAACCTCGACATCCTACGACAACTGAAGATATTTGTTCTCAGTCCGATTCTACGCAACCCGCAGAAACACATAATCAAAATTTAAGGAATGTAGCCACATCTCTTACAAGCCTCACACGTGAATTAACACCTACAATATCAGAGGTATATCATGAGCGAAATTTGGGATTAGGATTAGCACCATCCTTATCAAAATTACTAGAAGAAGTAGGTTCTGTTCCTGAAAACGAAGAAACTCAATCAACACGAGTAAATCATAATCAAACTCAAAATTGGATACAAAATGAATCTGAATTATGTCGAAGGGATGAGGCAGATGGTAGATCTATTGCTGAATCACAATGCAGTGCTACCAGCTCTAACAAAATACATCGAAAAGCACCTCCTCCTCCAGTATAGATTATTTATATAATATTTATAAGCATTAAATGATATTTTAAATGTGGATAATAGTACTGGGTACCAAAGAATGGAAGATATTTTATTGGAAAAAAATTTTCAATGTTTTGTGATTAGAGCTGGGAACAATTCATGGTAATTGCTTACTTTATAGCAGTATGATTCTACCTGATATTATTTCTAGATCTATTTTTTAACATAATATCAGTAAATGCCATTTCTACTTACACTGATAATTAATAAAATGTAATATGAAAAGTATACTGCTTACAAAACACCCAATGCTATACCTATACTTGTTAATGCAAAAATGTATTATATACTATTAAGATGAATGTGTAAGATAATATTGTGTTAAAATTTATTAAATGAAAACACATGACTATGTGTAAACCGTTATTACTTAATTAAAGGTATGCATTGCAGACTGAAGATGAATTTAAGATTGTAATATGTATTTCTAACTAACTTGTACTTATTCCATTTTTCATAAATATATTGTCACATTTTTTTGTGTTGGTCTTTTTTACAAAAGTTGTGTAGATATATTTCCAACTGTATCTGAAGAAAATATTGATAACTTCATATTTAATTATTTTTTTTGGAAATGAAATTTCATTCACAATAGTGGATGCAGTAAATCTTTAAAAAGTGGACTTAAATAATTAAAATATACAATTAAAACTCAAATAAAAGTGAAATACCTTTATTTGGCAAATTATTAAAACAATTTTAAATGTCCAGTTACTTGATCTATTAGTGGTGCTGGACCTGGACCAACTGCACATACTGTTCTACTTCCTGATGCTATTTGTGTATGTCCAGCATCTTGTATTATATTTGCAAAAAGTCCTATAGATCTAGCATGCTTTGCCACCTCTTTTAAAGCATCTTCATTGTTCACCTAAGTATTTCTCAGTCATAATTATTTGTTTTTATTTTATTAAATACATAAGAAATATACATACTTTGACAGTAATTTTGGTTTGGCCACATTCTTCCCAAGCATGTAAAATTGTAGGATCTTTTGTGGCTGCTTTGTATGCTGCAACAGCAGCGTGAGCACATTGTGCTGCAATTTTACCTTTCCCCATTTTTAAGTCAGTTCTGATTACTAACACAAGCTTGTAAGTATCATTTGTATATACCTATTTGAAAGAATAAATAAGATAATTGTTTATTGCCTTAATTTAATTTTTTGTGAATAACACTGTGCAAATTTTAATTTTTCTTACCATATTGTTTGTAGATTTATTGGAGTCCCTTAAAGCTTTTAATTTTCTTCTATGAATTATTGTCATTACTCTATAAAAAACATAACCTAACACCACTCCGCCAATAAATATTACTTTTATATCAGCAGCATATTCAAGAAATATTTCAGAGATACTCATTTTGTTAAAAGTCGTTAGGAATCTATCAAATTTAAAAATTGTAATCCATATTTACAAAT
Organism: Ptiloglossa arizonensis; assembly: GCF_051014685.1. Classification (NCBI taxonomy): domain Eukaryota; kingdom Metazoa; phylum Arthropoda; class Insecta; order Hymenoptera; family Colletidae; genus Ptiloglossa; species Ptiloglossa arizonensis. The sequence continues at coordinate 15,301,186 of NC_135056.1, forward strand.
ATAAATCTTTTATTATTTTTTAGCAAATTTAATTATTGCAAAATGAACTGAATATAAAAATACATACATACTTGTGTCAAAACAATTTTATAAAATCTCCAATACTTTGTTATATATTTTTTATTCTTTTAATTTGGATATACTTCGAGTTATTCCACGTGACAACTATCAATAAGATTAGGTATGGTTAGTTGCCACCGTTAAGTGTATCATACAGAATTCATTCGTAGGTGAATCAATATAGCAAGGCATATTTGACAACATGAAATTAGACAGTTAAAAGGAGAAAAAGGATTAAACATAAACATTATTATTTATATCGTGTAGAATTACATGTAAATAATTTACAAATAAAATATATTTGTAATCACATAACTAGACGGATTTATTTACACTTGCTTGAATAAACAGGACAAGAGATTTTAGCGTTTGTTTAATACAAAAATGAGTGTGGTGTGTGTACGTCATGTGACTTCGACAGGAGTGTTTGGCAGGGATCTATTCTTTGAATAAATATAAATACAACAAAATTGTGAAAGTTACTAATTATGTATATAAATATTAATATTGTTAGTTTCTCCTGAACGCTCTAACATATACAATAATATTTTAATAGAAAATTTATTGTTGGGTTTTCAATCGTTTGTCGTAATTTTTTGTCCACTTTGCTGCAGACCTTACCTATACTCCTAAAACACCATTCTGGCTAGCATGGAATGCAACCGTGCATGTACATCCATTTCAATTCAGTGTTGTGTACATCCATTCCATTTAAAAAAAATAATAAACGATTTAAATAAATAGAAAATGCAATTGATGTTATGATACAAAATAGAAAGAATAAAAAGAATTACTTTATTTAAATTAAAATTAATCATTGGCTAAATTTAAAAATATAAAATTTTATGCAATGTCCAAATACTTAGTACATTCAGATCATTATTTAAAACAACCGGTACAATGATTTATGCTGTGAAAGGCGAAAAATTGTTAGTACCGACAGTGTTCTTCTCACCAAGCATCTTAGTAATGTCGAGGATGATAACTTTCCCCTCTCACGGCAAAAATCATTGTCTCCAGGTGAACCTAAATTAATAAAATCAGAGAATTGTATATATTGTTTATGCCGAAGAGTAGCTGTAAAACATTAATTCTTACAATTCGAAGAGAAAGTCACCAACTTCGGCATCAACTAATATCCCTTCTTTATGTAGGCAAATCGTGATTGGTGTCAGAGTTAGTGGCTTTCTCCGTAAATCTCAAGAATTAATGATTCCTGATGCGCACGAATTGTTGCAAATGCAATTTGTATGCAATAATTTCACTATGAACGCGCTATAAAGTTACATCGAAGTAACATCTACAATAGTGTGTATATTTTCAGATTTAAGATACTCTCTCAGTGACCCAAGCAGAAGACAAAAAAAGTAAAATTAAATGCGAATTATAGCGCGTTCGTCTGTTCGTTCGTATGTCCGTGGCGCGTTTTGCTTCATATGCGGTTCAACAAACACTCAATGTGGCGCTTGAGTTTGGAAGGTTATGGATTAAAGCTTCAGGGTGTGGCATCATATTGTGATTTATAAAATAAATAGTATATCGTGCGTTTGTGATGATGGGCGAACTTATTTCCTAAGCGTGACGAGTACGAAGAATCTCTTTTCAACGGCGCGTGTAGTGTCTTGAAATTTCAACCACCTTCTAAAAATCTTTCTTTAAACGAAATAAATTTTTTTAAATGCATTTAAGACGACAAGTTTTTGGCACTCTACTCTGGAATTTGTGTAGTGTTTAAATGAAAAAATTAAAATCGCAAAATGTTTATGATGCTGGACGATTAATTTGCATATTGATGCCTGTTTACGTGAAACGTTGATACAAGGTAGTTGATCGTTGCTTGGTAGGATACGGTCCATGAAATCACGTGTATTAAAGTCTACGTGGGATGTTGGGCGCTATCACACCCACGCAGCCCCACGAGTACACCGAAATGTCCCGGTTAGCCGACTACTTTGTTGTGGTCGGCTACGACCACGAAAAAGAGAGTAAGGATTAAAGATTTTTATAGCAGTTATGTTTCAAACATATATCAATGTTCGTAATGCATATTATTAATAATAATGAAATTTGCATCGGCAATTGAACATTTTTATGGTGAAATGTGTTATATATACCAAATTTTGTTTATTATGTTCAATTATTTATATATTCAGTAGGTATATGAAGAATGATTTTTACATTCAAATTTTCAAATTACCATCAATAATTATTGATGTTTCATTGCCTGTCATGTCTTTCTGTATGACATTTCTTACTTAAACAAGTAACAAAGTATTTGTAAATTAAAATATTATTACTCTATATAAATATTTTATCCATATATATTGTTAAAATGTTGTATGTTACATAATTTTATTTATTATTTTGATATAGGAGGGGGTATAAGTAATGGAATCATTTTACAAAGGTTTCCAGAAAAAGATTGGCCTGACACACCATTCATTGAAGGAATAGAATGGGTAAGATTTCACTTTGTTAAGTTTACATGCTTTGTATATAATTTTGTGTTTTTTTATAGTTTTGTCAACCGCAAGGATGGGCTTTATCTACAGAGAGACAAGAACCAAGATTTTTTGTATCCATATTAACTGATATTGATGCAAATCGTCATTATTGTGCTTGCATGTGTTTTAATGAAACGGTATCAATTGTGCCAAGTAAACCTGTAGATGAAGAAGAAGATCCAGTAGATGGTGATAGTCGTTCTATGGTTAGAACAATACCTACAATTACACATCACAGCATCATGTATGCACCTAAATGTCTGGTGCTGGTTTCCAGACTTGATTACATCGAAACTTTTAGAGTATGTAACATTTCATCTACATTCAAAATATTATTATATTTCTGTATACAGCAACAATAGTTTTACATTATTATTTCAGAATTGCCTTGGTATTATATACACTGTGTATGTAGAAAATGTTGGTATACCATTAGAAACTCTGGTAGGAAACATATTAGGTTGTATACAAGTACCACCTGCTGGTGGACCACAAGTACGGTTCAGCATTGGTGCAGGTGATCGTCAAGCACTTCAACCTCCAATTAGCCCCTCTCTTCCAATAACTCACAGTAGTGTAAATCTTTTATTTCAACAATTAGGTAAGGATGAAATGACCATTATTACAGATTCATTTTCTTTGTAATTTTTGCATTATAAAAAAAGTGGTTTTCATATTTTACAGGTATTCGTAATGTACTAGTATTATTCTGTGCTGTTATGACAGAGCATAAAATACTTTTCCATTCTGCAAGTTATTCACGATTGACTGAAGGATGTCGTGCTCTTACTGCACTGATGTATCCATTTAGACACACGCATGTTTACATTCCTCTTTTACCAGCGGCTTTAGTTGAAGTACTCAGTACACCTACTCCATTCATTATGGGTGTACACAGTTCACTAAAACATGAAGTTGCAGAACTTGTAAGATGTATTTAATGTAATCATAATATTATATTTTATTATATCATGATTATCTTTTTATAATCACTACATCACTTTATAGATGGACGTAATAGTTGCTGATTTAGATGGAGGTTCTATCATGGTTCCAGATGGAGTTTCACTTCCATTACTTCCAGAACCACTTCTTTCACAGACACAGGATGCATTATCTTTAGTATTGCAGCCAGAATTATCCTGTGCAGATTATGCCTTTCCACCACTTGCAACAAGAGCTCCTCATTCTCCTATGCTAGATAAGGAATTAAGAGCAGTTTTTATGAGAACTTTCGCTCAGTTGTTGCAAGGCTATAGAAGCTGCCTAACATTAATAAGAATTCATCCAAAACCTGTTATAACGTTTCATAAGGTTATAATCATTCCTTATTTTGTTTATTTAATAATATGTAAAGATGAGTAATACAAATTCTGCTTCTTATTTCTAGGCAGCTTTCTTAGGGGAACGAGGCTTAACTGATTGTGATTTTACAACTAGAGTTTTGGATTGCATGTTTTTCACTTCCTTCATTGCAGAAAGGGGACCACCGTGGAGACCTTGTGATGTATGGGACGAATTGTGTGGCAATTTGAGTGACCAATTGAAACAAGAAGCACAAGACCAGAGTAAATAATAATGGCACAATAATATATAATCAACAATATGTGTGTGTATATGTATGTGTGTGCGCGCGCGCGCGCGTGTGTGTGTATTATATAGAATAGGTTTCAGTTAAATATATAATAGAGTTTTAAAATATATGTTATTGGTAGGACTTATCTTAACACATATTCAAGAATTAGCGCAACAATTATATACAAATGAGAATCCAAATCCTCAACCATATGTACAAAAAATTTTGAAACCGCCTGAAGGAGCATTTGCTAGAATACATCAGCCACTTTTGCCACGCATTAATCCAGAACAAGTCCAAGCAATTATAGATGAAGGTCTTGCTAAAAATAACGTGAAAGTTAGGTTCGTATTATAGATGGATTTTAGTGTTATACATGTATTATTACTTCAAAGCATTTCATAGTAATTTCGATTTATTGTATTCAGATTATCATCATTAAGGCCGTCACAGCCTCGTATTGTACCTATGGGTCCACATATTTCATTTGTTCATGACACTAGGCACTTGGTTAGCAATTCTGCACGTAGACTTGAAGTTCTACGTAACTGTATAAACTGCATATTTGAAAATAAAATATCGGATGCACGTAAAACCTTTCCAGCTGTATTGAGAGCTTTGAAGAGTAAAGCTGCTCGTTTAGCACTTTGCATGGAATTATCCCAGCACGTTGTTGGAAATAAAGCCATGTTAGAACATCAACAATTTGATTTAGTAGTTCGATTAATGAATTGTGCATTGCAAGATGATTCGTCCATGGATGAACATGGAGTTGCTGCTGCACTTCTTCCTCTTGCAACAGCATTTTGCAGAAAACTTTGCACAGGAGTGATTCAATTTGCTTATACTTGTATTCAAGAACATCCTGTGTGGCAGAATCAACAATTTTGGGAAGATGCTTTCTATTTGGATGTTCAAAAAGATATTAAACGATTATATCTCCCTGGAGAAAATTCACCGCCTCGACTTATAAACGATGGAATTTTAAGTCCTATTAGCCCACGTGATAGCAAAGAATTTCCTTTTCGCGATCGATATTCAATTTATCAAATTCAAGAACCATCAGCTCTTGAAATAGCTGCTGAACAAATGAGGATTTGGCCAACGATTGATCTAGAAAAACAAAAGGAATTCACTGCAAGTGAAGAAAGTACTATGTATAGTCAAGCAATTCATTATGCAAATAGAATGGTTTATTTATTGGTTCCATTGGATATAGGAGCAAAAGCTCATCGTCAAGATAACATTTATGACGATGAAAGGGCAAGTAATAGTATTACAAATAGTGTGGCGAGCGATAGTGGTGATGCAGAGTCAGGATTCGAAGAAACTGATCCCGGAGAAACCGGTTGTGCTGTTATTCGAATGGTTTCACGATTTGTAGATCGTGTTTGTACTGAAGGAGGTGTAAGTACTGAACATGTTAGATGTTTACATCAAATGGTTCCTGGTGTTGTTCATATGCACATTGAAACTCTTGAAGCTGTACATAGAGAAAGCAAGAGATTACCTCCAATTCAAAAGCCTAAAATTTTAACACCTAATATGTTACCTGGTGAAGAAGTTATTATGGATGGTTTACGTGTTTATCTTCTACCAGATGGAAGAGAAGAAAGTCCTGGAGGATTGCCAAAGATACCACCACTCTTGCCAGCAGAAGGAGCAATATTTCTTACTAATTACAGAATTGTATTTAAAGGAATACCTTGTGATCCATTTGCTTGTGAACAATTAGTAGTTCGAGCCTTTCCTGTAACATCTTTAACTAAGGAAAAACGAGTCGCTGTGCAACATTTAGCACACTTAGATCAATGTCTACAGGAAGGCCTTCAATTACGTTCTTGTACCTTTCAATTAATAAAATTAGCTTTTGATGAAGAAGTTACACCCGAAAATATTGAAACTTTACGAAAATTAGTTCACAAAGCTCGATATCCACCACATATTTTTCATCATTTTGCTTTTAATGGCCAAGTATTAGTAACTCAGACTGCACACCATAAAGGAAAAGAAAAAAATGCCACTCTTAAGTAGGTTAATCTTTATTTAGATATACTTCTGTTTATTAATTATTGCAATAAACTATTATCTTTTTTCAGGGGATTTGCTAAAAAAACGCTTTTAAAAACTGCACGTAAAGCAGGTTTTAAGCCAAAGCAATCATCTAAAAGGCAAAAGTATGTCTTGCCAAATATGAATATTATTACTAATAATAAATACATGACATCACCTGGTCGAATGAGTTTACCAGTGACTGATAATAATGATTTAAGTCATGATGATGACCTTAGTGGTAAGTTAAATATAAACGTTATACTAGTAAACTATGCATATTTTTAATATTTAAACACTTTACTAATTCTGATAATTATTTTTATATTTCAAAGTTTATTTGCATACATAATGTTTACAGTAGATGATTTTGAAATTCCTGGCATTGTAACTCAACCACCAACTGATGCAAAAACTTTAGAACGATTGTCTGAACGTAGTTATGTTAGAGATTGGTATCGTTTGGGATTATATTCAAATGGTCCACAGAGCAATCGTAGGCACGAACCATTTCGATTATCTTCAGTGAATTGTGCCTACATGATCTGTAGAAGCTACCCTGCACTTCTCATAGTCCCTTCGTCGGTGTCTGATGAAAGTATCCGAAGATTTTGTCGACTTTATAGACATAACAGACTACCCATAGTTACATGGAGACATCCAAGAACAAAAGCTCTTCTTATTAGAGGAGCAGGTTATCATGGGAAAGGTGTAATGGGTATGTTAAAAGCTCACCCAACATCTGCTGGTAATTTAAAAGGTATGGAATTTTTCATTCTTTTGTATAATTCTCAAATATAATTTTAAAAAATTATTATTATTATTAACAGCAACATCTTCAGAAACAACGTCATCCCTAGAGCAAGAAAAATATATTATGGCCCTTGTATCTGCGACTCCGTTATCCTCATTAAGGCAAGGTTCTGTATGGGGAATGTCTGACAGTTCTTTGAGTATTGATTCCCTATTACTAGCTGCTGAAGATCGTAATGCTACGCCTGAGCAATCACGACGAAATCCATTTAACAAAGCGATTGGAACACTGAGGTATATGTTTTTTTGTTGTATTTTTATATATAAATAAGATATTATACAATATGTGACAGAAATAAATTAAATAGTATATTACATATTCCTTATAGTTCATCAGGTGGAAAGGGCCCCAAAAATTTTGGACGCTGGGGTTCATTGAAAGATAAGAGACAAAATTCTCAAGCTTCCTTAACATCAGTCCACCAACGTGGAACCGTAAGACATTCTGCAGATTCGGATAGTGGCACAGAATGTGTTCATACTTTCCAACGAGCTGCATTATACATTCTTGGTGAAAAAGCGCACATGAAAGTAAGATACAATACATATATATACATGTACGTATATACATATACAATATAATTTAATTACAATTTATCTTTCATTTGTTCAAGGGTGTTAAAGCGGAATCAGCCCCAAAAACAGACTTCATTCCAGTGGAATATTATGATGTAAGACATACTAAAGCTGCATTTAAAAAACTTATGCGAGCTTGTGTTCCTAGCTCTCCAAACATAGAGCCAGATCAAAGTTTTTATAAGTATGTACAATTTATTTAAGGAAATTATAATTGTATCAAATATGAAACTTTTTAACAAATAATATTCATAATTTCAGATTAATTGAAAGTTCAGAATGGTTACAGCAACTTCAAAATTTAATGCAATTAGCTGGAGCTGTTATAGATTTAATGGATGTGCAGGGCTCCTCAGTAGCTGTTTGTTTAGAGGAAGGTTGGGATACTACTGCAACAGTTTGTTCTGTTGCGCAAGTATGTCTTGATCCACATTATAGAACTATCGATGGTTTCCGAACCCTGATTGAGAAAGAATGGCTCGGATTTGGTCATAGATTTGGACACAGAAGTAATCTTGCCGCGAATTCTCAAACTACAAATTTTACTCCTACTTTTCTGCAATTTCTCGACATAGTACATCAAATTCGAAATCAATTTCCATTAGCGTTTGAATTTAACGAATTTTATTTAAAATTTTTGGCATACCATTCAGTTTCTTGCCGATTTCGTACATTTTTGTTAGACTGTGAATTTGATAGAATGGAATGTGGTATTACTGCCGTTGAAGACAAAAGAGGATCATTGACAAGTCATCATAAAGGTGTAGATACAGGTAGCGACGATGAAACAATTTATCCTGGAGGTAGATTAGCAGGGACAAATACAGGGTGTAACCTTGGTCAAAGCATTTTTGATTATATTGAAAAACAATATGCAAGATGTCCCTTGTTTTATAATTTCATGTATACTCCTAATACGGAGTATACAGTATTAAGACCTGTTTCACACTTGCCAAGTCTCGATATTTGGCAATATTATTTAGAAGAAGAACTAGCTCACGGGCCTGCATATGATTTAGAAGTATTGCAACAAGATTCGCAACAAGAAGAAGAAGCTGAAGCTGCTGATGGTGTGGTTAAAAGTAACCGTAAAGTGGTTACACAAGGGTAAGATTAAATTTGTTTAACTTACTTTATCATATTAACATTATCATGTATCGTAGGTATGACGGTGTAAGCACAATGGTACCCGATCAATTTTCTTACCTTTTAGAAGAAATTCATAAATTAGAAACTGAATTAGGTCATTTACCACAAAAATGGAAGGTTCTTTGGGACAAGCTTGAACTGCCAAATACAGATTCACTCGCTGTTAGTAATGAATATAAAATGGTTAAAGCAAAAAGTATTTATAATTGAAATAAGATATGTTTTATTATTTTCTGTATAGCGACACGCATCATTTAGCACTGCATTGGTTAGATATCATGGTCGATTGATTCATAAACGCTCTACATTAGAATTACTCTTAAGAGGTAAACTCGCGGGTGGAAATACATCTGGGAACGATGGGTCCGTTTACGCACATCCTCACAGGTAATTTGTACAGTATAGAATTATTTTTCGTTAACTGAATGAAATTCATATTACGTATTCAGAAATTATATTCTTGTAGATTTGAGAGATTAGATTCAGCTACACCAACTCATTGCGATGCTTGTTCTGGTGTATTATGGGGTCCTGTAAAAGCTGGTTTGCGATGTGTTGATTGTGGTCATGTGTGTCACGATAAGTGCGCTGATGCAGTTCCAAAAAATTGCACAAAATACAAAGCAGTATCTGATAATTTACAAACACACACACTCACACGAAGTGGTGGTGATAACGGAAGTGTAAACTCAAGTACGAATGTTACATTACCGTTTAATATGAAATTTTCTAAATTATAATTATTCGTGTTATATTTACAGGTGTTACTACGATACAAACCTCTTCACAACAATATTACGAGCAGTTCTCTAGTAATGTTGCAGAAAATAGAACACACGAAGGTTACCTTTATAAACGAGGTGCTTTGCTGAAAGGTTGGAAACAGAGATGGTTTGTGTTAGATTCTATAAAGCACCAGTTGAGGTATTATGATGCAATGGAGGATTCTCATTGTAAAGGATATATAGGTGCGTAAAATATATGAAGAACACATAGTATTGTAGTACACATTTATTATAAACATAAAATTAAATTAATTTAATTTTATAGATCTAGCTGAAGTAGTGTCTGTAACTCCAGCTGCACCAATGCCAGGTCCACCAAAGAAAACAGACGATAAATCATTTTTTGATGTAACTATAAAATTATTTTTATATTGTTTACTTTATATATACAAATCGTATTACATAGAAATTTATATTTACAGCTTCGTACAAACCGGCGAACGTATAATTTTTGCGCTGGTGATGCAGCAACTGCGCAAGAATGGATTGAAAAAGTTCAAGCATGCTTACAATAGCTTGATTATATCGCTAATTTAAAATGTGCAAGTGACTGATAGATTAAAACAGATTTTAATTTTGTTACATACTATTGTATAGTCTAATAGTACATATTATAGACTGCAATAATTTTTCTTTAAATATGTTAAAACCGACGGTTGTTGGACTGAGAACAGTATCATAAATTGAATGTGATGTACTCATATACTTGACATAGCATTATTACATAAATGTATATTGTAATTATATAATTACGTTAAATTTGAATTATTTCAGCTGAAAGATGAAAAATTGCTACATACTCAACTAAACGTTAAAATTTTTTTATTTTGTTTATTATGTTTTTAATACGAATACAAATCGAACGTAAAATATGTTACAATGTTGAATGGACTATCTATTCTACGAGTTATTGTCATCTTAGTATAATCACAGTTGTAATCGAATAAGTCGCGATCTCGCTTGTTGCAAACATAAAATGTAAACGAAAACGAAAAGTTATGTTTTCTTCTCGAATTCTCATGTAATATTTGTTCGGTAATTTTGCTACGCTTATTAGTAAAACTGAAATTAAATGAAATTTTGTATATTGTTAATTATTAGTCAACTACTTTTATATTCGTAGTATTTTAAATTTTCTCACAAAATATGTAATTGATTTCTTATACTTGTTATGTACGTGTATTGCGTATGAATTTATGGATAAACAAAATTTTTAAACTTTCAATGAATTATAAATGCGTAACATACATTTTGGACAAATGTGCTACCATAATTTATTTGATACTTTATTAATATGGTTACAAAAATTAATAATTAATACTCAAAAATAAAGTATAACATTTTTTAACAACGAACATTAACACATTTAAGATGGGATAATGACCCTCCGATGTGTCACTGGATAATACCCTCAGTCATCGGTGAGTTATTCCTTGATTCTCCTACCAATTGCGTGTCTGATTGTTAGGTCACGGTGATCAAAATATTTGGAGCAAAAACCGAGAAACACAATGCAACTAAAGCCTTTTATGATTTTATTTTCTTAAATAAAGGTATGATGCATTATTTAAATATTAATAGCAAGAAATCGCTGCCGTTGCAAATGTATTTAATATAAAATTTCTATACATTGTTTTTATTAAACTTTATTTTATCCTAACAAGAATGTCTACCTATTTTAAGTTTACATATTATAGATAATAAAATTATTTTTAATTATGTTAACTGAAGTTTTGTTAAAAAATTTAAAACAAGTTTTCGTGTGCCATCTAGTGACTAAATAGTTCTGAAATATCGTCCGATTACCAAACTACATAGTTTATCGTTCAAGTTCTAGAGTAAAAGTTTACCCTAGATATCCCTGTATGAATGCAATGCAATCCAGACCAGAAACGTAATCGTTAACACAGGAATGAACAACGTATGAATCCATTGCAAGTGTTGGGGAGTGTTTAGTCCATGGTTGGAAGGGCGTTTTGCGTAAAGAGCTGTCAATGTACTGTCAACGAACGATTTTTTTACATTTGCTGACTGTTTAAAACAGTTGAGGTACTTCAAAATTAAATAGTTTTAAGTAACATTTTTAATAAATCATTCCAATAACTGCAAATGTTAAAGGATTAAGGTTTCATAATTTCATGAGTTAAATCTACAAAAAATCTGCATGTATTGACGTTTTTTGCTACATTTCATTAAACATTTCAGACACGTTGAATGTATTTTTATTTATAGAATCATGAAGAATGCTTTTATTTGCTATTCAAATTAACAAAATTTATTAACATTTCACATTCCGCATAGAGTTAGTAGAATGGCGCTATATACACTGAACATTGATCCAATCGTGGTTTACTATATTGAAACCTTATTTAATTTTGCTACACCCACAATGTTAGTAGAGTTGTTTCTTTTTCAGAATATACTTGATATTTGCATTATAATTTTGCAAAGTAGTTAAAAAAATTAAAATGACAGATTCCAAATATTTTACCACTACAAAAAAAGGAGAAATATTTGAACTTAAATCAGAATTAAATAATGACAAGAAAGAGAAAAAGAAAGAAGCTGTAAAGAAGGTGAGTAAATTTATTAATAAAATTTTTTAATTATTTACTATTTTATATAATATAAATTTAAAGATTCATCACTTAATAATGTAACATATTAATATTGATTTTATTTTTTTTACCAATACAGTTACATTTTATGAATAGTTATAAATAGTTTTATGCAGCTAAAATGTGATTATGAAAGGTAATGTGTTTCTTTGTAAAATAAGTTACAAAAGTAATACTATAAATTTGTCTTCAATACTAAAATATAATACGTAAATATAATATTTCATTTTCTTTATTCTTTGAAATTTGAATTTTGTTTTGCAATATCATTTCTACTTGTCAAGACTTATAACTTTATAAATATCAAATCACAAAATCTATTTCATACTGTGCAAAGAGAAGGCTGATTTTGAAGGCATAAAAAGAAATATTTTCAAATTGGAAAATTTTAATGATATTATTGTCTATTTATTACACACTTTTCAATTGTTTTTCTAAAACTTAATTTCGTTAAAAAATTAGTATTTTAAACATTATTTAGCATAAATTATATTTATATATTCATACCTTTTTAAAGTAATAATAATATTATTGTTAACTTAACAGATTTTCATCCTGGATAGTTATTATTATTTTCACCTTTGTGAAGATATACTATTAATTTTTAGTTACTTAAATATAGTTAACTGTGTTCAGGTGATTGCTTCCATGACTGTGGGTAAAGATGTATCAGCACTCTTCCCAGATGTGGTCAACTGTATGCAGACAGACAATTTGGAACTCAAAAAGTTGGTGTATTTGTACCTGATGAATTATGCCAAAAGTCAACCAGACATGGCCATCATGGCTGTCAACACATTTGTTAAGGTAATGTAGCATAGAAACTTAATAAATATTTATCATGTTTTATTAATGCACTTTTACCCTTTATATATTTTAATAACACTTGGATGATGTTCAGAGTCTCTGTCTGCAAAGAGGCAAGCTGGAAAAATTTTATGTGGAAGTTCCTTTATGTTATATATATTTTTTTCAAATAAATTTAAGATTAATTTTACAGCCTGCCTCACATTATGTACAGACCGTGCTTTGCAAATTACATCAGTTTGCACAGAGCTGTCTGCGTTATGGGACGGAATGTACCTTTTGTTCTCTCTTAATGAATTGCTTATTTTTCAAAGGGCACAAGACTGGAATTTGGCTAAATAATATATAATTCATTCTACATTTTAAATTATATTTTAATACATTAATAATTTACATAAATCTGTCATGATTCTACTGTTTCATTGTCACCAAATTCCAGTATCTTTTTTCAATTAAGTTTAGCATCAAAAATAGGAATGGAATTATGACAGTTGTAACATTTAGTATAATGATTAAGAAAGTCATTTATAAAACTGAATAATATATGTGTTAGTTATTTAATATTAATGCACTAATATACTTTGTGCTATTTCTCAAAATGGAGCATGGAACTTTATCAAATCACAAAAATATTATATTCTACAATTAAACAGCTTGTAGAAACTTGTATAATAATAACACAGCTATACTTGTAATACAAATGTAATAGGTTTTTAAAAAATTGTATTTGAAACAGCCTCAATGGTAGAAACAAAAATTTGTTCCTTTGTCACAATGACTAATGTATATACAGCATGAATAAAACAGTTCCTTAAATGTTCATTTTATTTGTATGACTGCATTATAAATTGCTGCTTGTATGCAGTGCATATTTACACTATCTGCACGCAAAGTGTTTTATTCTTTCCAGAATTTTAGTATTAATAAGTGTAATCAATGTTCAAATTAATATTCCATAATGCAATTGTTATAAACATGTGGATGTACATTTTGTTAATGTTTGAATAGATATCATGTAACATATTCTTATGTGCATGACAACAAATTTAATGTGGAACTTATTTTAATTTGTAAATTATTATTATAAAGAAAGAATTATAAATAGAAAAATTAAGAAGAATATCTCGTGCTCTTTAAAAAATGATCAGTTCTGCATCATATTACATTAAATGGTTGATAAGTATAATATTTAACAATTAATCAAAATGGTGACGGTGACCAATTTGACCTTTTTCGTTCTGACACGCAAAAGGAGCTAGCGACATCTCCGATGACAAAGGTACCATACCATTTTCTACTTCGTTACAATTCATGGGTTGAGATAGATAGCCACTGCTGTGACTAGACTTGAATCCCTGGCTTGCCCGATTTTTGCGCAGGATTGCGAGGACCCAAATCCGCTGATTCGAGCATTAGCAGTTCGTACAATGGGTTGTATACGCGTGGACAAGATTACTGAATACCTCTGCGAGCCATTACGGAAATGCCTGAAGGATGAGGATCCATATGTTCGTAAAACTGCAGCTGTATGCGTGGCCAAGCTTTATGATATTAATGCAGCTTTAGTTGAAGATCAAGGATTTTTGGATCAATTGAAAGATCTTTTATCAGACAGTAATCCCATGGTAAATGTTTAATATTTACTTGTCATTTAGACACTGAAACATAAATTTATCTTTTCATTTGATTTTCATGCTTAGGTTGTTGCAAATGCAGTAGCTGCCTTATCTGAAATAAATGAAGCAAGTCCAAGTGGACAGCCTTTAGTTGAAATGAATGCACAGACCATTAACAAATTATTAACGGCTCTCAATGAATGTACAGAGTGGGGTCAAGTTTTCATTTTGGATTCCCTTGCAAATTATTCACCGAAAGATGATCGTGAAGCACAAAGTATATGTGAACGAATTACCCCACGTTTAGCCCATGCCAATGCTGCAGTTGTCTTGTCTGCCGTTAAGGTAGTGTATTAAATACGATTGAATATTTGTAATTAAACAGTATATATAATTATTTCAATTTATTAGAATAGCTTCTTGCATTTATAGGTATTAATGAAATTAATGGAAATGTTACAGTCAGAATCTGATTTTGTCGGTACTTTAACAAAGAAATTAGCTCCACCTCTTGTAACTTTACTCAGTTCTGAGCCAGAAGTTCAATATGTAGCATTAAGAAATATAAATCTTATAGTTCAAAAACGCCCAGATATTTTAAAACATGAAATGAAAGTTTTCTTTGTCAAATATAATGATCCGATTTATGTTAAACTTGAAAAGCTGGATATCATGATTCGATTAGCATCTCAAGCTAATATAGCTCAGGTTTTATCTGAATTGAAAGAATATGCTACTGAAGTTGATGTAGACTTTGTACGAAAAGCTGTAAGAGCTATTGGTCGTTGTGCTATTAAAGTTGAACCTTCTGCCGAACGATGTGTTTCAACACTCGTAGATCTAATACAAACAAAGGTCAATTACGTTGTTCAAGAAGCAATTGTTGTTATAAAAGACATTTTCCGAAAGTATCCAAATAAGTATGAAAGTATCATTTCAACTCTTTGTGAAAATTTGGATACACTTGACGAACCTGAGGCACGTGCTTCCATGATATGGATTATTGGAGAATATGCAGAACGTATTGATAATGCAGATGAACTCCTTGAAGGTTTCTTAGAGGGATTCCATGATGAAAATACACAAGTACAGTTGCAATTACTTACAGCAATTGTTAAACTGTTTCTTAAAAGACCTACAGATACTCAAGAACTGGTTCAGCAAGTTCTTAGTTTAGCAACACAAGATTCTGATAATCCTGATTTAAGAGATCGAGGATTCATCTACTGGCGATTGCTTAGTACTGATCCGGCAGCTGCTAAAGAAGTTGTACTTGCTGAAAAACCTCTTATTTCAGAAGAAACGGATTTATTAGAGCCAACGTTGTTGGATGAATTAATATGTCATATTTCAAGTTTGGCATCTGTGTATCATAAACCACCCACTGCCTTTGTTGAAGGTAGAGCAGCAGGTACTAGAAAATCATTGCCTGCTAGAAGTAATTCAAGCGAAGATTCAGGACAGCACACAACAACCCAACTTCATGCTCAAGTCATTCCTGCTCAAGATTCTTTAATAGGTGATCTTCTTAGTATGGATATTGGCAAGTATTTATTTATTGTTATTTGAATATTTAGCGAGTTAAACATATATTGGATTTTGGTATAACGATATATTTACACTATGTATAGAAGTTTACAATATACAGGATATTCGTTTGAAATTTTACATATAAATATCACGCAAACAAACATTTTCGGGAAAAATGTTAAATACAAAAGTTTCTTGATTTTAAAGGGGAAATATAATTGTCCTATTTATTTTTTATTTGTTGAGAGTTTTCAAGGTCATTTGAACGTCAACTTAGATGAACTCAGTTGTCGACAAAACAACTAATGAGTTGTTTGGCAGTTGCTCTCAAGATTTCAAAAAGATACGGAACTTCTGTGCGGTTACAATAATAACTTTTATAGGCGGCCCAAGTATGGTTACTCCAACTCCAACTCCTCAATCAGGACTAGGTTTAGACTTATTAGGTGGTGGTTTGGATGGAATTTTGGGTGGCACTGATACAGGAAATAGTGCACCTGTGGTGTCCCAAAGTACTACTGGGCTTCTTGGTGACATATTTGGTTTTAATCAAGGACCTTCTTCTTATGTACCTCCTAAAGTTAATTGGTTACCTGCAGAGAAGGGTAAAGGACTAGACATATGGGGAACTATCTCGCGAAAGTTAGTAATGTAATTTAGATGCACTGCATATGAAATACATATAAATTCAAATGCAATTAAAATTAATTGTTCAACGTAATTTTATAATAGAAATGGACAAATTAGCATGGATATGACATTTACAAATAAAGCAATGCAACCTATGGGAGGTTTTGCAATACAATTAAATAAAAACAGTTTTGGTTTGACACCAGCTGCTCCATTACAAGTACCAAGTCCTCTAAATCCTGGTGCCAGTGTAGATACTAATGTAATCTTATCTACTACTGGTGCAGTACAACGGATGGAACCCTTGAATAATCTTCAAGTTGCAATAAAAAATAATATTGATGTATTTTATTTTGCTTGTATTGTTCCCATGAATGCATATTTTTTAGAGGATGGACAATTAGATAAAAGAGTATTTCTTAGTACATGGAAAGATATACCCGCCCAAAATGAGGTATTCATAAATTTGTTTTTCAATATAATTAAATTCATTTCTAAGTAATAAGTAAAGATATCAATAAATACATATTAATGTTGTAGGTACAATATACATTAAAAGGTGTAATGTTGACTGCAGATCAAGTTGTTCAGAAAATGCAACAAAATAATGTATTTACAATTGCCAAAAGAAATGTAGAAGGACAAGACATGCTGTATCAATCTCTCAAATTAACAAATCATGTTTGGGTATTAAACGAATTGAAAATTCAACCTGGAAATCCTGATGTCACTGTAAGTTTAAATTTTTGTCTATATAATCAATAATATATCAATAATAAAATATCAAATATAATCAATTAAAAGTATATTTTCATTACAGTTATCTTTAAAATCTCGTTCTGTGGAAGT
Organism: Ptiloglossa arizonensis; assembly: GCF_051014685.1. Classification (NCBI taxonomy): domain Eukaryota; kingdom Metazoa; phylum Arthropoda; class Insecta; order Hymenoptera; family Colletidae; genus Ptiloglossa; species Ptiloglossa arizonensis. Next base: position 15,318,751 of record NC_135056.1, read on the forward strand.
TGCTGCAGGCATATTTCAATCATATAATGCAATTTTGCATTCTTAAATAGTGAATTAAGTCATTTGACATTGAATTTGTGCAAATATCATATTTCACGACCATAATCCAACAATTTGTTTAATACAGATCACTTATATATTATCTAATTGAAAACGTTTGTTTTTATTATATTATAAACTTAAACAAATTTAATACACTGTTAAATTTATCTTAAAGGAACTAGATGTAAGTCAAAATAAAGACAAATTATGTTAATGACCTGGTTGTACAATTATTGTATTTTTAATATATGTAAACAAGCAGGTATATAACAGTTATATGTATATTTCAATTTACGTATCTTAAAGAGCTAAAATAAAATTGTATAAACTACAACATATTTTACAAGAAAAATAAATGTAGGGTACAATAAACAGAAAGAGTTAAATATATAGTAATTATGTTTATTTCTTGCATATAAAGAGAAATGTATACATTATGTTGTTTTAACAATTGTTACATTAACATTGGACCTTCCTCCTGAAAGAGCAACCTTCTGTCAATCGAGCTTTACCACCTGTGGATGTACAAAGTATTGTACGACAACCATCACATTCTACTGATTTTTGTGCATGTGAAAAGATGGTTTTGATGGCATAACATCCAGGACATTTAACATCCATGAAATAGCTGTTTGGTTTCTGCACAAGTCTCTTCAACTTGTGTTTCCTTTTTTCTTCAGCTGGACTTGGATGAAGAAAATCTTTCGCAAGTGGCATTCTATTAAAAGAAAAATGCTTTATATATATATATATATATATATATATATATATATTTTTTATATGTATGTAATTTGTTGAAACACATTCTGATTTAACATTGCACGATATGGTGAAACTAAATATACAATCAATTTTTCATTATAACTAAATCACAAAAACATTTTAATTAATTTTGTGGATGATAATGACAAGTAAAAATGACAAGTGAAAATGAAAATGAAAATAAAAATTTAAAATTAGTTGAGATGTAATATTAATTTATGTTAACTTAAATAGTTTAAACTCAAAATTAATGTAGTAACATCAATAAAAGACAGAAATAGAGGATATACAACGTAATGTATTACAAAAAAAATTATCCGAGATAATTTTCGCATATAAAAGATGACAAGCTAAACAATATAATATTGTAGTGAAATGTATTCTAGAAATGTCTGCACCATATTATGTAAAATATTTGGTTTACTTTTATTGTATAATCTATCGTATAGTATATGTCTAGAAAGAAAAAAAGATTGAAATAATTAATATCATAATAATTTTATGCACGTATTCGTCGAAAACTTTTAAGCTGTAATACTAATGTGTGACTAAAAACCGTATGAATATATACCAATATATAAAACTCTGGTAAAAGTAAATAATTTTTGCCATTATGTATATAAAATTTACATCGTAATATTTAATTTAATATGTTTACTTACGTGATTATGCTTGTATTTCGCTTTGAATTTAATAATCACACTTTTAACCACGTGCTCGCGTAACAACGTTATGAACTGAAAGGACAGGTTTCGACAGATTTTCTATCGTTAAAATTCCCTAATAGTAAATCATTGTTGCCAACTAATTAAATTTATGTTACTTGTTTGTGATAAAAATGAGAATACATTGATAAATGAAAAAAAATTTTAAGCATTTTAAATTGAAAAGTTATTTTTTATATTTCATTCATTAACACCCTATTATATGCGATATTTGACATAACTTTATATATTACAAGAAAATTTTAATTAATTTTAGATACAAAATTTAATTTATAAGCGACTTTTTTAATAACCTTCGTTTACCTGAAATTAGTATTGTTTCAGGTAAATTAACTTGATAATTTCCTAAGTTTGAAAAAGAAGTATATTTTAATAAATGTGATAATACAGTGTTTTATATATTTAAAAATTGTCTTATATTTGTGAATAAAAATTATTCATTTCTCACGGTATTCAGAATAAATATCAAAAATTGTTTCAATATATTAATTATTTGACGTATACAAATTAAGATACATCATTTTCTCAGTTTTTATATTTGCTTAAATTTCATATATATTTCAGTTTGTAATTTTCAGAAATATTTACTATAATGCTCACAAGTGACTCTTGAGCGCTGCAATTAACAACAGGCACCAAAACGAAGACGTATCTAATATACATATGGTTTCGGTTTCTAAACTTTATAAGCCATTTTGTGCATTGTTCAAGCAGCTGTGCAAAAATATTACTTATCATTTCGTTCCGAGATATCAAAACTGGGTTGATTGTTGTTGTCAAATATACGTGTCTCTGATGTGAATGTGTGATCATCATAGAGCGATACAATTCTGAATTATTATTATATACGTAATCGTGAAAGTCACCTACAGATTTTGTGAAACAAAGAACTTTTCAATATCTTTTATTAACCTTGGGCTGGTCGTCATAACAGTAAGTATCGTCTTCCGAGAAAGTTAAAAATAGTTTGGTTTAGTGAAAAGTCTGTCATACGTATGAAATAGTTTTTCAAACTAAAATGTTGTTCGCTCTATATAACATATAAAGTTTCGTAATGTAACATTTAGTTTTTATCCCTCACGAAATTCTTGAACGTGCTTCCTGTTTCTCGAAACGTCATTTTAATATTCTATTCAATGAAAGAAATGTTTGTGATGATACGCAGTAACTAACATTTTTTAATGGAAGTAAAAAAGTAGTATAATGTTGGATACATACATTATTTTGTATAAACACTTGGTAACCTATCACTTTCAGATTATGACTGAGTAAAAATGAGAACATTATGTGTGAAATAGAAGCCATTGTATAAAACCATATAATTTATATAAACTAAAGTGTGTCGTGTAATAAAATTCTATCAACGGTTTTGGTATACCTTACATTAATATATTAGATCAAATAACAATGTAAAAAGTATAGTGAGATGCATTTGCCTTCCGTTGGTACATTATATTGAGAACTGTGTTGAACCTGTGTATTTCTGTGGTTAGTATAGAAATCTTTATTAAGTATTTGTGGTCTTTAAATAAAATTTATATAATGATTTACTTTATTAAAATTTTATATTATTTATAAAATATTGTTTATATTTGAATCTGAAGAAATAATGAACTTAAAGAATAAAAGAAATATTTTTACGTTTATTATTCTAAAGTATTGTGTAGTATATGAATATATTACATATATGGAATGATAATATATATTAAATAATTGATATTGTAAAAATATTTTAATAAAAGAATGAATAAAGATGTACTTTGGTAAATTATATACTGCATGAATTTTGTACAAATTGAATATTTTTAAGATAAAAATAATAAAATATTAGAATTTTGAATGTAAACATTTTATAAACAATAAATTTTAATTTATAATATTTATTATTTCAGTACACATTGTTTTGGCAATTTAATCTTACCACAATGAGTAATAAGAATGTACAAAGTGAACCACAACAAAACATTGAAGATATGGAGATATCACCATCAACTGTGCCCACATTCACCAATTTCAGTCAACCATCTGTGAATACATGGATGGAAAAAATGAATAAAGGAGTATTATCTTGTTCTCTTTTTAAGGAACACTGGCGAATCTGGGTTCCAAAAATATATAGTCCAGAATTAAATGGCAATTGCCTAGTTTGGAATTTTGATGAAGAAGAAGCACAAAAAGTACTGTATGATACATTAGAAGAGTTTATCTGTAATGGAGATCCGCAAGTTGTACTAAAACAGCTAAATCAAGTGGATAATATGACATGTGGTAAAGTATTCAAAATGGGCGAGCCTACATATAATTGCAGAGAATGTGGTACGGATATTACATGTGTCCTGTGTGTGGATTGTTTTAAGCAATCAGCTCATCGTAATCATAAATATAGAATAAGCACTTCTCATGGGGGAGGATGTTGTGATTGTGGAGACCCAGAAGCTTGGAAAAAAGAACCATTCTGTAATATACACATAGCTGGAACACAAGCTAAAGAATCTCATGGAAATAAATTACCTGGAGATATAACAGAAAGAGCTGTCATAACTTTTGAGGCAGTATTAAGATATTGCTATAAAATGTTATCTTTAGAACACTCACCAGGCTTACCTGCTGATTTTCAAATAAAAGAAAATGAAGAAGATCCTTCGTCATTATCTACTGTAGATTCTTTTTGTACAGTCCTTTTTAACGATGAGTTTCATACATTTGATCAGGTAATTACGACGCTCGTGCGTGTTATGAAATGCTCGCAAAGAGATGCAGTAGAATTTGTAACAAATGTTGATAGAGAAGGTAGAGCTGTTTTAAGGTGTGCTGAGTTTCAAACTTGTAAGGATTTAAAGTTAAATATTGAAAAATTTACTTCAAGACATAACAATCAAGCTTTAAAGGTCCTTGTAGTTCATGCTTATGTAATTGCTCATCAGACATTTGCCATGAAACTTTTAAATTGGTTACAACAATTTATAAGTCGCTGTGAAGGTTTTAGAGTGCTCTTTAGTAATGTTGCACTCAATACAAAATTACCAGATTTTTCCATTGTACAAGGTATACTTAGGAGAGATTCACAGTTGTGGAAATCTGCTAGAACAGCATGGCACAGATTATTTATGTCTGGAATGCTTATGGAATATGAAAACAAAAAAGCTTTAGCAATTGTTTTTACCCAGAATTATGGTTCTGTTATGAAAGATTACATAAGGGATGACCATGATCATTTATTTTCTATTGTCTCACTTTCAGTGCAATTATTTACAGTTCCAACATTGGCACATCATCTTATTGCACATCATGATGTATTATTTACCGTATTAAACACATTTGTATCTGAAAGTTCACGTAGATGCAATACTGCAGGAAAATTGGAATTTGAAAGAGATATTTCTAATATTTATTTTAGAAGAGCTCAACAAGTACTTAACGACTTACGATACTTGCTAAGTGTCAAACCAGATGTTTGGACTGATGATCTGAGAAAAGGGTTTTTACAAGGACTTTCAGTTTTACTTACATTATTTGGTAGTATGCAACACATGGATGCTGTGTTGAGGCAAGTGGGTCAACATATGGAATATGAACCTGAATGGGAGTCTGCGTTTAACTTACATATAAGATTGTCTCCAGTCATTAGCCTTGCACTAGAATGGTGCGGTTCAGATCGAATTATTTTAGTGAAAGCTTTTAGAATGGTTTTAAGAAGGTTATATGAACAGTCGTTACACGAGCATGTTCGAACTAAAGTGAGAGAATTAGCACATCACAGTGCAACATGTCTTCAATATGATGTGTTATCTCAACCAGTATCTATACACCTTCCACTTTCTCGTTTTTTTGCTGGTCTCTTTTTGCATCTTGAAAAATATGGTCTACATTTTCAATCTACAGAGTTTATTGAACAAATAAAACCAACGCCAGAGCAAATAATAGAACCTGTATTAGAAGCTCAAGTAATGATTTCACAAGTACATGCTAATATGTGGAGAAGAAATGGATATTCTTTGTTGAATCAATTGTATTTCTATCATAATGTTAAGTGTCGTGCAGAAATGCTAGACAGAGATATTATTTTACTTCAAGCTGGAGCATCAATAATAGAAAGCAATGAATTTTTGATTCACGTTTTAGATAAATTTAATCTCCTACATTGGGCGAAATCAAATTTTGAAATTGATCCTCTGAAAAAACCTGACGAAGATAAAGACAGAATGATCATTAATTTGGTTGAAGAATTTCTTGGATTATTAATAACAATAATTGGGGAAAGATATGTGCCTGGAGTTGGACAGGTTACTGCTAATGACCGTTTGAAAAAAGAAATAATTCAACAATTGTGTATTAAACCACTTTCTCATTCAGAGCTTAATAAAACATTAACCAATGATGGAAACGTGGAAAATGAAATGGAAAGTGTAATTCATGATGTTGCAGATTTCATAAAATCTTCACAATCGTCGGGAGGGAAAGGAATGTATCAACTGAAACCTCATTTGTATTCAGAATATAATGTCTTCTTTTATCATTATACAAAAGAAGAATTAAGTAAATCTGAAGACAAACAACGAAAACGAAGAAAAGCTTTAAAAGAATTAGATTGTTGTCCACCTCCTAAACTTCCTAGACTGACAAAAGTATTTAGTTTGGTAACTAATTTACTGCAGTGTGATGTCATGTTACATATTATGCAAACTGTATTAGAAACAGCACATAATATTTCAGCCCATACTTTCTCAGAGCCACAAGTACATAAGGTTCTACATCTAATTGGATATGCTCTTCAAGAACAAGAATCTGGTTATTATCCTTTCTTTGCTTTTTCTACAAGAGCTGCAAAATGGAAAATTTATGAATTGTTGGAAGATTTATCTAGCAGTCCGCGTATAGAAGCTCATAAAGATTTATTAACGTGGGTTTTAACAAAGTATAGAGAAGTTACTGGTAATACTGTAACCGAAGTCAGTAACGCACCTGCTGCACTTCGTGTAGAACCTACACAAGAAGATGAAAATGGTAAAAATATTGAGAAAGAATGGAGAACAAAGATGGCAGCACAAAAACGTGCTAAAATAATGGAACAAATGGCCGCTATGCAAAAAGATTTTATGAAAACGAATGCCAAGTTGTTCGAAGAAACTGCTTTAGACGTGAACACATCTAACGTTCAAGGTTCTACTATGGATTTGGGTGAATGTTCTCAAAAAGCACCCGTTGCCGTTGGTATTGGACAAACAAAAAGAATGTCAGAGGAAAAAATTTACACTTGTATCTTATGTCAAGAAAATCAAACTGTAACAGCGGTTGGTTCAGCAATGGTACTAGCTGCATTTGTTCAACAATCCACAGTATTATGTCAACATAGAGCTGACACTAACGAACCTGATCCATTATATCTATCTGCAAAGTTGGGTGCAAGTCCACATACTAGTACTTGTGGTCATGTGATGCATGTACATTGTTGGCAGGTATATTTTGATATTGTTATTGCTAAAGAGAATAGAAGGCCATTCCGTTTGCGACAGCCGGCAAGTTTTGATGTGGAAAAACATGAATATCTCTGTCCACTTTGTGAGTGTCTTAGTAATACTGTCTTACCTCTCTTACCAGCTTTAGGAACATTGCAGCCAACTCCTAAAAATCAACCTGAACCCGATTTTAGTACATGGTTGGAAACTTTGAGAGTCACAGAATCTAGATTAGAAAAATTGTGTAAATATGATATTCCATGCCAGTATTGTGTAGTAAATGCTATGGGAGAAGAGAATCCTTTGAACCATGGTTCACATTGCCCACTAAAAGTTATTCATCATGAACTTCAAAATTTGGCAGGAGAAGTTTTTGAGTCAACTTATGATGAACGTGGTCCACTTATTTCTGACAGTTTAATATCAATGATACATCTTTTCGCACAAGTGACATACACAAAAGGATTTGGTGCAGAACCTAATGAAGGTGACTCTAGGGTACCATTATTAACATGGAAATCAACAGCATATACTGTTCATGCTACAGAATTTCTTCTACGCGATACGGATAAACCTTTATTAGGTGCCCTATCATCTAGACAAAGAGACAGCTTAGAAGGCCTTGCTAGAATTTCAGCTGTTTTAGAATCTACATGTGTGTCTGGTGCTAGTACAAATTTAACATCAGTGACTAAATATATTACTGGAAATGCTGCGCTTTCTCTTTTAACAATGTTGTTGAAAAATCCACACGATGGAGCAAGTATTTTAGATTGGGATCCATTCGGAGTACTTGTTCCTTTAATTAATTCACTCCCAAGTCTCTTTTGCATAAAATTGCTTGCCATTCCATCGATCATTACAGGTGGAATATTTGAATTTTATGCTTTGCAACTTGTATTTCTGTCTCTTATAGTAAAAATATTACTAACGTCAGATTTTAATGAAGGTATGGATATAGAATCTCAAGAAACATCTGAAAATACATCTTCTGAATCTATCCTAACACTGATTCGAGCTCTAGATATTTATATTGGTAATCAAACAGCTACTGAAGTATGGAGACGAGTCAAGGAAGCTTGTTTGCCTTTTCTTAGATGTTGTGCTCTCTACTTTCATTATGTAACTGATGTTCCAGCTCCAGAGGAACTAACTAAAACGGATGGAGCTACATATGAAAATATCTGTGCATATTTGGGACTACCCACAACATGTGATAAATTAGTGAAGCCAAATTTAGACGTAATTATGAGATTGATAAATATTTGGAAAAGTCATCCCACTGTTCAAATGCATTTGTCTGGTGTTAGTACAGTCACTGTAATAAGAGAACCTTTGAAAGTTAATAAATTGGTCGAGCTTCCAGAAGATTATAGTGAATTGATAAATATGATATTATCGTTCACATGTCCCAATAGCGAACGCAAGGATTCTAGGCATCCAACAATGTGTCTGGTTTGTGGAGAAATTTTATGTTCTCAAAGTTATTGTTGCCAAACTGAACTAAATAAGATGATGGTTGGTGCGTGTACATATCACGCGAATAAGTGCGGCGCTGGAGTAGGAATGTTTTTACGAGTACGAGAATGTGAAATCCTTTTCTTAAGATGTCCAAATCGAGGATCGTTTGTTTGTTCACCTTACCTTGACGAATATGGAGAAACGGATCAAGGTTTACGAAGAGGAAATCCACTTTGGTTGTGTCACGATAAATACAGGCAATTGAATGAAATGTGGCTGAGACATGGACTACAGGAATCCATATCAAGGGCTATCGAATCTTCAAGTAGTCTTATATCAACACAATGGCAGCATCTATAACCATCTTAGGATTTCTTATGCAATCTAGCCTGGACATTTAGTTAAAAATACTAAATCTATACTTAGCATAAGCAATCATAGCAGCTAATATTATGACTGTTAATTAATTGTTTGATCATCGCAAAAAACTGATGAAATTATTTATTTTGAGAATACAGTGCGGATGGCTTCGTATATTTAAAACGATTGGATGTTATTCCCGTTGCGATGTCGTTTTAGATTATTTCAGAGTTTACGGAATTTTCTATTATCATTGTGTAAATTAAATATAAATTTCTTTATAATTATTGACAAAATGTTGTACGAACTTTGTTGCTTGTAGAAATTAGTTTTTAATATCATTCAACTGATTGTCACATTGTTTAAGAAATTTTAGGATCATATAAATAATTCAAGTTATATAAACAAAAAACTTTTCTGTTTTAAATATTTTAAAACGCTCCTGTTAATTAACATAACTTTTTTTGTCATTTTACACAAATATTCCAGATTACATTAAACCATTACAAATGTAAAAGATTTAAAGATTTAAAGATTTAAATTTGTAAATTTGAAATCTAGGTATGTTTACAGTAACTAAAAATATTTATTATGATTTAGGATCCTGTAAACATAGCATATAAATGAAGTATGAAGAACGTAAATATTTAAATAATTAATTTCTAAAAGTTAAAAAAAATAATGTGACATAATGTTTGTTCTATCATTGCTAGTCTTTTAGTTCAATGTGCTCGATACAAGGTAGATAATCGAGGGATACGTTCTTTTTGCATAATATTACATTTTTATATATCGATTAGATTAGTTTTCTGCTTCTAATACAGCATTGTATTAACTTGTATGCTGTACAGTTATTTAACATAGGATTATTTACGTATAGATTTACAGCATCAGAAAGATAATATGTAAATAATAATATATCTCGATTAATTTAAGAAGTTTAAAATTCTTACCTAACAGTGCAGACACAAATATTTTCAACCTTCTTTATGTGTGATAGATTTTGATAAATAATAACATTGATTATTTATAACGGAATAATTATATGTAAAATGTTTTTAAAAAAGTGATTTTAGAACAGATCTTTAATAATTAATAACATAATGCAACAGAGTTGCATGTTTGGAGTTGTCAAATTTACGCGTCTAATATCTTTTAATTATTTCTAGTATTATATAATAAAACACTGTGTATTTCATTTTGTCCATTTGCTATCCTTTTTTTATTATTTATTGTAACTTATTACGTATTTTAAATGCAAAATGCAGTTAAAAAGATATAAATAGTAAAAGATTTTTATATTTTAAATTAATTTATAAAATTTCAAAAAAGTTTCCAATTTTAATATATGTATGAAGTCATTATTGATTGATGAAGCAGAAAAGAAAAGATATATATTTTGGAAACAAATTAAGTACTACTTTAAATATCGAACCGATTGTTATGTCCTAGGAAAGGTGTACCTAACTCAACCAAGTGTATGTCAGTAAATTATGAAACAAATCATTTTTGCCAAGGGAGAAATCAAAAGGTTAAACGATTCTGGTTCGAAATTAATATATACATACATATGTATTATAATTATTAAAAAATATTTTTTTTAATAATCAAAGTGATCTTTTAAGATGAATCTTAAAAAGTGTTTTTCTGTACAAAAATTTGTTGACATTTCCTATGTACGAATAATGAGCAATATCTGTTTTCAAACGTAAATAACGGTTCGCTTCTATTCGGTTTTTAAGTCTTCTTTATACTCAATATATTACTGAAAATTTTTTAAATTATGCTTCCAATCTTGCAAGCATTGAAATCATTATTGCCAAATCTAATTTTTTTTATGGATGGATTAAACAAATGTTAAATCAATATATTTAGTAAACAATGCTAGCATTCCATATTTTCAAACTCTAATTATTTAAACAATGTGAGAGAAATCATCATTTACTTCGAATCTCGATTAAAATTAATTTCTATAAATGAATTAATTATTTGTAGTACTTATATAAGGTGTATATTGTAACATTAATGTTTGGAACATGTGTATTGTTAATAACAATCGCGTAGAGGAACAAATATTCGCAGCCAATTAGACCCGGAGAGAGATAGATGGAATCAAAGTGACTTATAGAAATTGATTTTCATCGAGATTCAAAGTAAAAACTTGTTTCATGAAATTTTAAAGCATGGAAAGTAATAATTGTCTATTTAGTGCAATAATTTAACATTTATTTAATTCTCATAATATACATAATACGCGTAGAAGTTGTATTTTTCATTTAAATGCACTGAAATTCAATTAATCACTTTTCTAGACAGAAAAATCGTCGTGATAAACACTTGTGAGTTGATAATCGATATGTGTAGCCTCGATTTCGAGGTATTAAAGATTTTTTTAAATGTATAAAGGAAGGCTGGAATGAAGAGAAGTTAAATTATGCTGATTTCGTTTAATTTTACATTTATTCGAAAGATGATACATATAAAAGTTTGTACAGAAATATTTATTTATTCAACATAAAAATGGAATTACTCATATATGATATCGGTAAATATCGATAAATATATTTTGCACGCCGCTTTCAAACATTCATGACGTGAATTTACATGGATTGCCATCTATGGGAGAAGGGGTTAAACTATACTTAAGGGGTGAAAACACCTGGCGGAGAAACGCTCAAGTTTGTCGAAGAATTGTTTTGACCTTCAACAATAGATGGCACCATAAGCATAATGGTAACGCAAAAAACTTGAGCGTTTCTCCGCCAAGGGTTTTCACACTTCAAGTGTAGATTAACCCGTTCAACAATGGATGGCAACCCATGTAATTACCACGACACTAATGTTTGGAATTGCGCAATCGGAATATATTTGCATACATACAAACTATAATTTCGAAATGTAAAGAAATATTTATTTATTTTATCGAACGGTAGGGAATATTATTCGAAAGCAGATACTTATTTGTAATGTCGGTAGATAATGCTTGTGGAGCCATCTATTGATGAAGGTTAGAACAATTCTTCGACAAACTTGAGCGTTTCTCCGCCAGGTGTTTTCACCCCTTAAGTATAGTTTAACCCCTTCACCCCTAGATGGCAATCCATGTAAATTCACGTCAAAAATGTTTGGAAATGCACGTTCAGAATATATTTACCGGTATTTACCGATATCATATATAAGTAATTCCATTTGTATGATATTCCCTACCGTGCGATAAAATAAATAAATATTTCTGTACAAACTTTTGTATTTATCATCTTTCGAATAAATGTAAAATTAAACGAAACCAGCGTAATGTAATTTTGAAATGAAGGCTGCACATCGATTATCGATTCACAAGTATTCATCGCGATGATTTTTCTATCCAGAAGAGCGATTAATTGAACTTGGGCACTTTTATGTAAAAAATACCACTTCAATGCGTATTGTGTAAATTATAAGAATTAAACAAATGTTAAATTAATGTATCTAATAAACAATTGTTACTTTCCATGCTTGAAACATTAAGAAACACGTTTATAATTCGAAGCTCAATCAAAATTAATTGTTGTAGGCGTATCGATCATTTTTAATGCATAAATAAGATGCACATTGTACGATTAATATTGAGAACATGTATAAATGTGAGTAACAATCGCGGAAATGAAGAAACATTCACCGAAATCGTTCACTTTCGCAGATTTCGCAATATCTTGATGTTTATTTATCATATTTATTAACAACCGTCGTAGGACCGTAGATTAAATCACATCGCGGTGATTTTTCTATCTAAAAAAGCGATTAATTGAATTTCGGCACTTTTATGTAAAAAACACAACTTCTACGCGAATTGTGTAAACTATAAGAATTAAACAAATGTTAAATTAATGTATTTAATGAACAATTGTTACTTTCCATGCTTAAAAACTTTACGAAACACGTTTTAACATCGAGTATCGATCAAAATCAATTTCTATATGTTTCTTAATTAATTGCAATATATAAATAAGATGCACATTGTTCGATCAATATTGGGAACATGCATAAATGTTAGTAACAATCGCGAAAATGAACAAACATTCACCGAAATCGTTCGCCTTCGAAGATTTCGCAATATCTCGATGTTTATTTATCATATTTATTAACAACCGTCGTAGGACCGTAGATTAAACAATTATTAACAATGTTCTAGTATAAATAATGGTTTAAAATATCAATTCGTTGAAATATTCTTTGTTCGCGAAGGAATTTTTCGCTGAGATCCAACTGACATTTTCAAGGCTACAGGTATCGATTATCGATTCACAAGTCTTCATCGCGATGATTTTTCTATCTAAAAAAGCGATTAATTGAATTTCGGCACTTTTATGTATAAAACACAACTTCTACGCGTATTGTGCAAATTATAAGAATTAAACAAATGTTAAATTAATGTATTTAATGAACAATTGTTACTTTCCATGCTTAAAAAATTTACGAAACACGTTTTAACATCGAGTATCGATCAAAATCAATTTCTATATGTTTCTTAATTAATTGCAATATATAAATAAGATGCACATTGTTCGATCAATATTGGGAACATGCATAAATGTTAGTAAGAATCGCGAAAATGAACAAACATTCACCGAAATCGTTCGCCTTCGAAGATTTCGCAATATCTCGATGTTTATTTATCATATTTATTAACAACCGTCGTAGGACCGTAGATTAAACAATTATTAACAATGTTCTAGTATAAATAATGGTTTAAAATATCAATTCGTTGAAATATTCTTTGTTCGCGAAGGAATTTTTCGCTGAGATCCAACTGACATTTTCAAGGCTACAGGTATCGATTATCGATTCACAAGTCTTCATCGCGATGATTTTTCTATCTAAAAAAGCGATTAATTGAATTTCGGCACTTTTATGTAAAAAACACAACTTCTACGCGTATTGTGTAAATTATAAGAATTAAACAAATGTTAAATTAATGTATTTAATGAACAATTGTTACTTTCCATGCTTAAAAACTTTACGAAACACGTTTTAACATCGAGTATCGATCAAAATCAATTTCTATATGTTTCTTAATTAATTGCAATATATAAATAAGATGCACATTGTTCGATCAATATTGGGAACATGCATAAATGTTAGTAACAATCGCGAAAATGAACAAACATTCACCGAAATCGTTCGCCTTCGAAGATTTCGCAATATCTCGATGTTTATTTATCATATTTATTAACAACCGTCGTAGGACCGTAGATTAAACAATTATTAACAATGTTCTAGTATAAATAATGGTTTAAAATATCATTTCGTTGAAATATTCTTTGTTCGCGAAGGAATTTTTCGCTGAGATCCAACTGACATTTTCAAGGCTACAGGTATCGATTATCGATTCACAAGTCTTCATCGCGATGATTTTTCTATCTAAAAAAGCGATTAATTGAATTTCGGCACTTTTATGTATAAAACACAACTTCTACGCGTATTGTGTAAATTCTAAGAATTAAACAAATGTTAAATTAATGTATTTAATGAACAATTGTTACTTTCCATGCTTAAAAACTTTACGAAACACGTTTTAACATCGAGTATCGATCAAAATCAATTTCTATATGTTTCTTAATTAATTGCAATATATAAATAAGATGCACATTGTTCGATCAATATTGGGAACATGCATAAATGTTAGTAACAATCGCGAAAATGAACAAACATTCACCGAAATCGTTCGCCTTCGAAGATTTCGCAATATCTCGATGTTTATTTATCATATTTATTAACAACCGTCGTAGGACCGTAGATTAAACAATTATTAACAATGTTCTAGTATAAATAATGGTTTAAAATATCAATTCGTTGAAATATTCTTTGTTCGCGAAGGAATTTTTCGCTGAGATCCAACTGACATTTTCAAGGCTACAGGTATCGATTATCGATTCACAAGTCTTCATCGCGATGATTTTTCTATCTAAAAAAGCGATTAATTGAATTTCGGCACTTTTATGTATAAAACACAACTTCTACGCGTATTGTGCAAATTATAAGAATTAAACAAATGTTAAATTAATGTATTTAATGAACAATTGTTACTTTCCATGCTTAAAAAATTTACGAAACACGTTTTAACATCGAGTATCGATCAAAATCAATTTCTATATGTTTCTTAATTAATTGCAATATATAAATAAGATGCACATTGTTCGATCAATATTGGGAACATGCATAAATGTTAGTAAGAATCGCGAAAATGAACAAACATTCACCGAAATCGTTCGCCTTCGAAGATTTCGCAATATCTCGATGTTTATTTATCATATTTATTAACAACCGTCGTAGGACCGTAGATTAAACAATTATTAACAATGTTCTAGTATAAATAATGGTTTAAAATATCAATTCGTTGAAATATTCTTTGTTCGCGAAGGAATTTTTCGCTGAGATCCAACTGACATTTTCAAGGCTACAGGTATCGATTATCGATTCACAAGTCTTCATCGCGATGATTTTTCTATCTAAAAAAGCGATTAATTGAATTTCGGCACTTTTATGTAAAAAACACAACTTCTACGCGTATTGTGTAAATTATAAGAATTAAACAAATGTTAAATTAATGTATTTAATGAACAATTGTTACTTTCCATGCTTAAAAACTATACGAAACACGTTTTAACATCGAGTATCGATCAAAATCAATTTCTATATGTTTCTTAATTAATTGCAATATATAAATAAGATGCACATTGTTCGATCAATATTGGGAACATGCATAAATGTTAGTAACAATCGCGAAAATGAACAAACATTCACCGAAATCGTTCGCCTTCGAAGATTTCGCAATATCTCGATGTTTATTTATCATATTTATTAACAACCGTCGTAGGACCGTAGATTAAACAATTATTAACAATGTTCTAGTATAAATAATGGTTTAAAATATCATTTCGTTGAAATATTCTTTGTTCGCGAAGGAATTTTTCGCTGAGATCCAACTGACATTTTCAAGGCTACAGGTATCGATTATCGATTCACAAGTCTTCATCGCGATGATTTTTCTATCTAAAAAAGCGATTAATTGAATTTCGGCACTTTTCTGTATAAAACACAACTTCTACGCGTATTGTGCAAATTCTAAGAATTAAACAAATGTTAAATTAATGTATTTAATGAACAATTGTTACTTTCCATGCTTAAAAAATTTACGAAACACGTTTTAACATCGAGTATCGATCAAAATCAATTTCTATATGTTTCTTAATTAATTGCAATATATAAATAAGATGCACATTGTTCGATCAATATTGGGAACATGCATAAATGTTAGTAAGAATCGCGAAAATGAACAAACATTCACCGAAATCGTTCGCCTTCGAAGATTTCGCAATATCTCGATGTTTATTTATCATATTTATTAACAACCGTCGTAGGACCGTAGATTAAACAATTATTAACAATGTTCTAGTATAAATAATGGTTTAAAATATCAATTCGTTGAAATATTCTTTGTTCGCGAAGGAATTTTTCGCTGAGATCCAACTGACATTTTCAAGGCTACAGGTATCGATTATCGATTCACAAGTCTTCATCGCGATGATTTTTCTATCTAAAAAAGCGATTAATTGAATTTCGGCACTTTTATGTAAAAAACACAACTTCTACGCGTATTGTGTAAATTATAAGAATTAAACAAATGTTAAATTAATGTATTTAATGAACAATTGTTACTTTCCATGCTTAAAAACTTTACGAAACACGTTTTAACATCGAGTATCGATCAAAATCAATTTCTATATGTTTCTTAATTAATTGCAATATATAAATAAGATGCACATTGTTCGATCAATATTGGGAACATGCATAAATGTTAGTAACAATCGCGAAAATGAACAAACATTCACCGAAATCGTTCGCCTTCGAAGATTTCGCAATATCTCGATGTTTATTTATCATATTTATTAACAACCGTCGTAGGACCGTAGATTAAACAATTATTAACAATGTTCTAGTATAAATAATGGTTTAAAATATCATTTCGTTGAAATATTCTTTGTTCGCGAAGGAATTTTTCGCTGAGATCCAACTGACATTTTCAAGGCTACAGGTATCGATTATCGATTCACAAGTCTTCATCGCGATGATTTTTCTATCTAAAAAAGCGATTAATTGAATTTCGGCACTTTTATGTATAAAACACAACTTCTACGCGTATTGTGCAAATTCTAAGAATTAAACAAATGTTAAATTAATGTATTTAATGAACAATTGTTACTTTCCATGCTTAAAAACTTTACGAAACACGTTTTAACATCGAGTATCGATCAAAATCAATTTCTATATGTTTCTTAATTAATTGCAATATATAAATAAGATGCACATTGTTCGATCAATATTGGGAACATGCATAAATGTTAGTAAGAATCGCGGAAATGAACAAACATTCACCGAAACCGTTCACCTTCGAAGATTTCGATTAGATCGAACAAAGACAATGGAAGAAACGGTAAGTCACCTTGGGGAGGGTATATAAGGAGCCCCCGGTTGTTTGAAATTTCATTGTTCCTGGAGCCTCCGAGGTGGACGGATCTCTTCGTTTTAGGTTTATGGAAGGGGGACCCCCCACCTTGGTAACCGGTACTGGCCGCCGGTAGGCGGTGGTCAGTACTGGCGACCACTCTCTCAATCCTTTCTTTTTTTTTTAATTGTTTCTTTGTCTAATTCATTTCATTTGTACTCTGATTTTAATTTCTACTTGTTTTGACATGTTTATTTTTTTCCACTAACCAAATTCATTTCTATTTTCTATTATGCCATGACTTTAGGTTTCTCTTAGGTTTCTCTTAGGTTTCTCTTAGGTTTCTCTCAGATACATTCTCTTAGATGTATCGGAAAACGAAGAACGAAGAACGAAGAGGACTGATGTATTGCATCCTCCGCGGGACTGTTAATTCTAAGTATAGACTAAGTTAATTTTAAGGTCACCATGTACGAATATCTGTGATCTGCCGAGCAATTATCCAATCTTTAGCTTCTTTTTGCTCGCTTGCTCGTATCTCAGTCCGGCCACCTCTGCTTGTTGCATAAGCAAGTGACCGGCCGTGGAGGTGGACCGAACGCTCGATCGCCGTCTCTTCTGGTGCGTCCGCTTTGAGAGAGAAAATGCTGCGAACACAGGGGCAGGTGTTCGCACCGGTCCCTGCGGAAGCCCTTGTTCCACAAGACCCTCTCTTCGTCATCCTCCGTGAGTCAGGTCCACGCTCTGCGTGGCTCCTGGCTGCGGAGTTGGGAGAAACGGGGCACTCCTCTAGAGGAGTGGACGGCGTCGCGCATTTCCTTGAGAATCTGGCCCACTGAGGAGAAACGGGACCGACCTAGTAGGAACAACTCCACGGTTCGCGTCGCGTATTTCCCAATTTTGCCTCATTTTACCATAATGTAATTGCTCGGCAGAATTAAACGAGGAGATCGAAGGAACATTGATTCCTTCCATCTCTTTGGTTTAGTATCTTCGTTTGTATCGCGTGTCGAGGGAGATCGATGGAACTTTGATTCCATCTATCTCTCTCCGGGTCTCCGCTCGCAACAACCTCCACGTGGTGAGACCTGGTAATCGGTATTACTCGCGGCGAACAATAAGTATTCGTCGCAGGTAGTACCGAGCTAATTGGTTGCGAATTTAGAATAGTTAGATAGTATATAAGGAAAAATTGAATTCTTCGTTACAAAACATTGTTGTAACGCCCATAAAGAAATTAATACTTTTGTCGAATTTAAGCATATGAATGTCAATCTAATGCATTTCGATAAGTTCATTGAGTATAACATGAGCTCCACTTATTCCCATACATTGCTCTCATTCCCTCCACCTGAACCTGAATACTAAATCAAAAGACGAGGTTTGCAAGTTCAAACTTGCGGAATTCTTTGAAAATTACGTCATTTCGAAAACTCTGCCGAAAAATGAATACCTCCTCGGCGACAATGTTCTCCTGATACCAGACTCTCAAATTCAGTCAAAAATTTTAGAAAATGTTCGATTTTGGGACTCTTGGTATCAGGAGCATATAATATGCCAGGACGTGGCACGATTTCGCGAATTCTTGGAAATTACGTCAATTTCCAAGAATTTCCATAAATTGAGATTTTGCGGGATTTTCGAATGAACCTCTGAACTTTTGCTCGAATTGTTCGAGGTCACTGGATTGCCCCAGTACATGTATAAGTAATAGCTTAAAATATTATAAATTAAATTATTTTTATGCTTTGTACTCCTGCACACAATTATGAGTCAAAAATTAATTTATTATGCTTAAATCTTCCCTGCATTGTAGCCTTTCTTTATAATTTAAAACGATTTTTAATACCTTGAAATTAAGTTTACGCATATCGATTATCGATTCACAAGTGTTCATCGCGACAATTTTTCCATCTAATAAAGCAATTAATTGAATTTTGGCGGTTTTAAGTAAGTAATACAACTTCTATGTGTATTGTGTACATTATAGGAATTAAACAAATGTACCAGGAATTAATGTACCTATAATACCGAACTATTTATTTATTTTATCGCACGGAGGAGAATATCATTCAAATGGAATTACTTATCTGTAATGTCGGTAGATAATGCTTGTGGAGCCATCTATTGATGAAGGTTAGAACAATTCTTCGACAAACTTGAGCGTTTCTCCGCCAGGTGTTTTCACCCCTTAAGTATAGTTTAACCCCTTCTCCCCTAGATGGCAACCCATGTAAATTCACGTCAAAAATGTTTGGAAATGCACGTTCAGAATATATTTACCGGTATTTACCGATATCATATATAAGTAATTCCATTTGTATGATATTCCCTACCGTGCGATAAAATAAATAAATATTTCTGTACAAACTTTTGTATTTATCATCTTTCGAATAAATGTAAAATTAAACGAAACCAGCGTAATGTAATTTTGAAATGAAGGCTGCACATCGATTATCGATTCACAAGTATTCATCGCGATGATTTTTCTATCCAGAAGAGCGATTAATTGAACTTGGGCACTTTTATGTAAAAAATACCACTTCAATGCGTATTGTGTAAATTATAAGAATTAAACAAATGTTAAATTAATGTATCTAATAAACAATTGTTACTTTCCAAGCTTGAAACATTAAGAAACACGTTTATAATTCGAAGCTCAATCAAAATTAATTGTTGTAGGCGTATCGATCATTTTTAATGCATAAATAAGATGCACATTGTACGATTAATATTGAGAACATGTATAAATGTGAGTAACAATCGCGGAAATGAAGAAACATTCACCGAAATCGTTCACTTTCGCAGATTTCGCAATATCTTGATGTTTATTTATCATATTTATTAACAACCGTCGTAGGACCGTAGATTAAATCACATCGCGGTGATTTTTCTATCTAAAAAAGCGATTAATTGAATTTCGGCACTTTTATGTAAAAAACACAACTTCTACGCGAATTGTGTAAACTATAAGAATTAAACAAATGTTAAATTAATGTATTTAATGAACAATTGTTACTTTCCATGCTTAAAAACTTTACGAAACACGTTTTAACATCGAGTATCGATCAAAATCAATTTCTATATGTTTCTTAATTAATTGCAATATATAAATAAGATGCACATTGTTCGATCAATATTGGGAACATGCATAAATGTTAGTAACAATCGCGAAAATGAACAAACATTCACCGAAATCGTTCGCCTTCGAAGATTTCGCAATATCTCGATGTTTATTTATCATATTTATTAACAACCGTCGTAGGACCGTAGATTAAACAATTATTAACAATGTTCTAGTATAAATAATGGTTTAAAATATCAATTCGTTGAAATATTCTTTGTTCGCGAAGGAATTTTTCGCTGAGATCCAACTGACATTTTCAAGGCTACAGGTATCGATTATCGATTCACAAGTCTTCATCGCGATGATTTTTCTATCTAAAAAAGCGATTAATTGAATTTCGGCACTTTTATGTATAAAACACAACTTCTACGCGTATTGTGCAAATTATAAGAATTAAACAAATGTTAAATTAATGTATTTAATGAACAATTGTTACTTTCCATGCTTAAAAAATTTACGAAACACGTTTTAACATCGAGTATCGATCAAAATCAATTTCTATATGTTTCTTAATTAATTGCAATATATAAATAAGATGCACATTGTTCGATCAATATTGGGAACATGCATAAATGTTAGTAAGAATCGCGAAAATGAACAAACATTCACCGAAATCGTTCGCCTTCGAAGATTTCGCAATATCTCGATGTTTATTTATCATATTTATTAACAACCGTCGTAGGACCGTAGATTAAACAATTATTAACAATGTTCTAGTATAAATAATGGTTTAAAATATCAATTCGTTGAAATATTCTTTGTTCGCGAAGGAATTTTTCGCTGAGATCCAACTGACATTTTCAAGGCTACAGGTATCGATTATCGATTCACAAGTCTTCATCGCGATGATTTTTCTATCTAAAAAAGCGATTAATTGAATTTCGGCACTTTTATGTAAAAAACACAACTTCTACGCGTATTGTGTAAATTATAAGAATTAAACAAATGTTAAATTAATGTATTTAATGAACAATTGTTACTTTCCATGCTTAAAAACTATACGAAACACGTTTTAACATCGAGTATCGATCAAAATCAATTTCTATATGTTTCTTAATTAATTGCAATATATAAATAAGATGCACATTGTTCGATCAATATTGGGAACATGCATAAATGTTAGTAACAATCGCGAAAATGAACAAACATTCACCGAAATCGTTCGCCTTCGAAGATTTCGCAATATCTCGATGTTTATTTATCATATTTATTAACAACCGTCGTAGGACCGTAGATTAAACAATTATTAACAATGTTCTAGTATAAATAATGGTTTAAAATATCATTTCGTTGAAATATTCTTTGTTCGCGAAGGAATTTTTCGCTGAGATCCAACTGACATTTTCAAGGCTACAGGTATCGATTATCGATTCACAAGTCTTCATCGCGATGATTTTTCTATCTAAAAAAGCGATTAATTGAATTTCGGCACTTTTATGTATAAAACACAACTTCTACGCGTATTGTGCAAATTCTAAGAATTAAACAAATGTTAAATTAATGTATTTAATGAACAATTGTTACTTTCCATGCTTAAAAAATTTACGAAACACGTTTTAACATCGAGTATCGATCAAAATCAATTTCTATATGTTTCTTAATTAATTGCAATATATAAATAAGATGCACATTGTTCGATCAATATTGGGAACATGCATAAATGTTAGTAAGAATCGCGAAAATGAACAAACATTCACCGAAATCGTTCGCCTTCGAAGATTTCGCAATATCTCGATGTTTATTTATCATATTTATTAACAACCGTCGTAGGACCGTAGATTAAACAATTATTAACAATGTTCTAGTATAAATAATGGTTTAAAATATCAATTCGTTGAAATATTCTTTGTTCGCGAAGGAATTTTTCGCTGAGATCCAACTGACATTTTCAAGGCTACAGGTATCGATTATCGATTCACAAGTCTTCATCGCGATGATTTTTCTATCTAAAAAAGCGATTAATTGAATTTCGGCACTTTTATGTATAAAACACAACTTCTACGCGTATTGTGTAAATTATAAGAATTAAACAAATGTTAAATTAATGTATTTAATGAACAATTGTTACTTTCCATGCTTAAAAACTTTACGAAACACGTTTTAACATCGAGTATCGATCAAAATCAATTTCTATATGTTTCTTAATTAATTGCAATATATAAATAAGATGCACATTGTTCGATCAATATTGGGAACATGCATAAATGTTAGTAAGAATCGCGAAAATGAACAAACATTCACCGAAATCGTTCGCCTTCGAAGATTTCGCAATATCTCGATGTTTATTTATCATATTTATTAACAACCGTCGTAGGACCGTAGATTAAACAATTATTAACAATGTTCTAGTATAAATAATGGTTTAAAATATCATTTCGTTGAAATATTCTTTGTTCGCGAAGGAATTTTTCGCTGAGATCCAACTGACATTTTCAAGGCTATAGGTATCGATTATCGATTCACAAGTCTTCATCGCGATGATTTTTCTATCTAAAAAAGCGATTAATTGAATTTCGGCACTTTTATGTATAAAACACAACTTCTACGCGTATTGTGTAAATTCTAAGAATTAAACAAATGTTAAATTAATGTATTTAATGAACAATTGTTACTTTCCATGCTTAAAAACTTTACGAAACACGTTTTAACATCGAGTATCGATCAAAATCAATTTCTATATGTTTCTTAATTAATTGCAATATATAAATAAGATGCACATTGTTCGATCAATATTGGGAACATGCATAAATGTTAGTAAGAATCGCGGAAATGAACAAACATTCACCGAAACCGTTCACCTTCGAAGATTTCGATTAGATCGAACAAAGACAATGGAAGAAACGGTAAGTCACCTTGGGGAGGGTATATAAGGAGCCCCCGGTTGTTTGAAATTTCATTGTTCCTGGAGCCTCCGAGGTGGACGGATCTCTTCGTTTTAGGTTTATGGAAGGGGGACCCCCCACCTTGGTAACCGGTACTGGCCGCCGGTAGGCGGTGGTCAGTACTGGCGACCACTCTCTCAATCCTTTCTTTTTTTTTTAATTGTTTCTTTGTCTAATTCATTTCATTTGTACTCTGATTTTAATTTCTACTTGTTTTGACATGTTTATTTTTTTCCACTAACCAAATTCATTTCTATTTTCTATTATGCCATGACTTTAGGTTTCTCTTAGGTTTCTCTTAGGTTTCTCTTAGGTTTCTCTCAGATACATTCTCTTAGATGTATCGGAAAACGAAGAACGAAGAACGAAGAGGACTGATGTATTGCATCCTCCGCGGGACTGTTAATTCTAAGTATAGACTAAGTTAATTTTAAGGTCACCATGTACGAATATCTGTGATCTGCCGAGCAATTATCCAATCTTTAGCTTCTTTTTGCTCGCTTGCTCGTATCTCAGTCCGGCCACCTCTGCTTGTTGCATAAGCAAGTGACCGGCCGTGGAGGTGGACCGAACGCTCGATCGCCGTCTCTTCTGGTGCGTCCGCTTTGAGAGAGAAAATGCTGCGAACACAGGGGCAGGTGTTCGCACCGGTCCCTGCGGAAGTCCTTGTTCCACAAGACCCTCTCTTCGTCATCCTCCGTGAGTCAGGTCCACGCTCTGCGTGGCTCCTGGCTGCGGAGTTGGGAGAAACGGGGCACTCCTCTAGAGGAGTGGACGGCGTCGCGCATTTCCTTGAGAATCTGGCCCACTGAGGAGAAACGGGACCGACCTAGTAGGAACAACTCCACGGTTCGCGTCGCGTATTTCCCAATTTTGCCTCATTTTACCATAATGTAATTGCTCGGCAGAATTAAACGAGGAGATCGAAGGAACATTGATTCCTTCCATCTCTTTGGTTTAGTATCTTCGTTTGTATCGCGTGTCGAGGGAGATCGATGGAACTTTGATTCCATCTATCTCTCTCCGGGTCTCCGCTCGCAACAACCTCCACGTGGTGAGACCTGGTAATCGGTATTACTCGCGGCGAACAATAAGTATTCGTCGCAGGTAGTACCGAGCTAATTGGTTGCGAATTTAGAATAGTTAGATAGTATATAAGGAAAAATTGAATTCTTCGTTACAAAACATTGTTGTAACGCCCATAAAGAAATTAATACTTTTGTCGAATTTAAGCATATGAATGTCAATCTAATGCATTTCGATAAGTTCATTGAGTATAACATGAGCTCCACTTATTCCCATACATTGCTCTCATTCCCTCCACCTGAACCTGAATACTAAATCAAAAGACGAGGTTTGCAAGTTCAAACTTGCGGAATTCTTTGAAAATTACGTCATTTCGAAAACTCTGCCGAAAAATGAATACCTCCTCGGCGACAATGTTCTCCTGATACCAGACTCTCAAATTCAGTCAAAAATTTTAGAAAATGTTCGATTTTGGGACTCTTGGTATCAGGAGCATATAATATGCCAGGACGTGGCACGATTTCGCGAATTCTTGGAAATTACGTCAATTTCCAAGAATTTCCATAAATTGAGATTTTGCGGGATTTTCGAATGAACCTCTGAACTTTTGCTCGAATTGTTCGAGGTCACTGGATTGCCCCAGTACATGTATAAGTAATAGCTTAAAATATTATAAATTAAATTATTTTTATGCTTTGTACTCCTGCACACAATTATGAGTCAAAAATTAATTTATTATGCTTAAATCTTCCCTGCATTGTAGCCTTTCTTTATAATTTAAAACGATTTTTAATACCTTGAAATTAAGTTTACGCATATCGATTATCGATTCACAAGTGTTCATCGCGACAATTTTTCCATCTAATAAAGCAATTAATTGAATTTTGGCGGTTTTAAGTAAGTAATACAACTTCTATGTGTATTGTGTACATTATAGGAATTAAACAAATGTACCAGGAATTAATGTACCAATAATACCGAACTATTTATTTGTTTTATCGCACGGAGGAGAATATCATTCAAATGGAATTACTTATCTATAATATCGGTAAATTATTCTTGTGGTGCTATCTGTTGATGAAAGTTAGAACAATTCTTCGACAAACTTGAGCGTTTCTCCGCCAGGTGTTTTTTAACCTTAAGTGTAGTTTAACCCCTTCTCCCATAGATGGCAATCGATGTAAATTCACGTCACAAATGTTTGAAAGCGCGCGTGCAGAATATATTTATCGATATTTACCGATATCACATATGAGTAATTCTATTTTTATGTTATTCTCAACCGTGCGATCGAATAAATAAATATTTCTGTACAAACTTTTATATGTATCATCTTTCGAATAAATGTAAAATTAAACGAAATCTGCATAATTTAACTTCCCTGCATTCTAGCCTTCCTTTATAATTTAAAAAAATCTTTAATACGTCGAAATTAAGGCTATACATATCGATAATCGATTCACAAGTGTTCGTCGCGACGATTTTCCTATTTAATAAACCAATTGATTGAATTTTTGCGCTTTTGAGTAAAAAATGCAA
This sequence comes from Ptiloglossa arizonensis, assembly GCF_051014685.1. NCBI lineage: Eukaryota > Metazoa > Arthropoda > Insecta > Hymenoptera > Colletidae > Ptiloglossa > Ptiloglossa arizonensis. The sequence continues at coordinate 15,344,616 of NC_135056.1, forward strand.
CTTCTACGCGTATTGTGTACATTATAAAAATTAAACAAATGTTAAATTAATGTATCTAGTAAACAATTGTTACTTTCCTTGCTTTAAAACTTTCCGAAACACGTTTTACTATAAATCTCGATCAAAATCAAATTCTATAAGTTACATAATCATTTGTAATGCATAAATAAGATCCACATTGTTCGATTAATATAGGGAACATGTGTAAATGTTAATAACAATTACGGAAATGAACAAACATTCCCCGAAACCATTCGACTTCGCAGATTGCGCAATATCTTGATGTTTATTTATCATAATCATTAACAATCGTGGTAGAAACATTGTTTAAGCAATTATTAACAATGTCCTAGTATAAATAATGGCTTAAAATCCAACAATTGCTTAAATTTGCGTTAGATCGAACAAAGCCAATCGAAGTAACCGTGCGATAAAATAAATGAATATTTCTCAACATATTGATATTATACTTTGTATGCATGCAAATATATTGTGACCAGGCATTTCCAAATATTTCTGGCGGGGTAATTACATGGGTTGCCATCTATTGGAGAAAGGGGTAAACTACACTTAAGGTTAAAAAACACCTGGCGGAGAAACGCTCAAGTTTGTCGAAGAATTGTTCTAACTTTCATCAACAGATAGCACCACAAGAATAATTTACCGATATTATAGATAAGTAATTCCATTTGAATGATATTCTCCTCCGTGCGATAAAACAAATAAATAGTTCGGTATTATTGGTACATTAATTCCTGGTACATTTGTTTAATTCCTATAATGTACACAATACACATAGAAGTTGTATTACTTACTTAAAACCGCCAAAATTCAATTAATTGCTTTATTAGATGGAAAAATTGTCGCGATGAACACTTGTGAATCGATAATCGATATGCGTAAACTTAATTTCAAGGTATTAAAAATCGTTTTAAATTATAAAGAAAGGCTACAATGCAGGGAAGATTTAAGCATAATAAATTAATTTTTGACTCATAATTGTGTGCAGGAGTACAAAGCATAAAAATAATTTAATTTATAATATTTTAAGCTATTACTTATACATGTACTGGGGCAATCCAGTGACCTCGAACAATTCGAGCAAAAGTTCAGAGGTTCATTCGAAAATCCCGCAAAATCTCAATTTATGGAAATTCTTGGAAATTGACGTAATTTCCAAGAATTCGCGAAATCGTGCCACGTCCTGGCATATTATATGCTCCTGATACCAAGAGTCCCAAAATCGAACATTTTCTAAAATTTTTGACTGAATTTGAGAGTCTGGTATCAGGAGAACATTGTCGCCGAGGAGGTATTCATTTTTCGGCAGAGTTTTCGAAATGACGTAATTTTCAAAGAATTCCGCAAGTTTGAACTTGCAAACCTCGTCTTTTGATTTAGTATTCAGGTTCAGGTGGAGGGAATGAGAGCAATGTATGGGAATAAGTGGAGCTCATGTTATACTCAATGAACTTATCGAAATGCATTAGATTGACATTCATATGCTTAAATTCGACAAAAGTATTAATTTCTTTATGGGCGTTACAACAATGTTTTGTAACGAAGAATTCAATTTTTCCTTATATACTATCTAACTATTCTAAATTCGCAACCAATTAGCTCGGTACTACCTGCGACGAATACTTATTGTTCGCCGCGAGTAATACCGATTACCAGGTCTCACCACGTGGAGGTTGTTGCGAGCGGAGACCCGGAGAGAGATAGATGGAATCAAAGTTCCATCGATCTCCCTCGACACGCGATACAAACGAAGATACTAAACCAAAGAGATGGAAGGAATCAATGTTCCTTCGATCTCCTCGTTTAATTCTGCCGAGCAATTACATTATGGTAAAATGAGGCAAAATTGGGAAATACGCGACGCGAACCGTGGAGTTGTTCCTACTAGGTCGGTCCCGTTTCTCCTCAGTGGGCCAGATTCTCAAGGAAATGCGCGACGCCGTCCACTCCTCTAGAGGAGTGCCCCGTTTCTCCCAACTCCGCAGCCAGGAGCCACGCAGAGCGTGGACCTGACTCACGGAGGATGACGAAGAGAGGGTCTTGTGGAACAAGGGCTTCCGCAGGGACCGGTGCGAACACCTGCCCCTGTGTTCGCAGCATTTTCTCTCTCAAAGCGGACGCACCAGAAGAGACGGCGATCGAGCGTTCGGTCCACCTCCACGGCCGGTCACTTGCTTATGCAACAAGCAGAGGTGGCCGGACTGAGATACGAGCAAGCGAGCAAAAAGAAGCTAAAGATTGGATAATTGCTCGGCAGATCACAGATATTCGTACATGGTGACCTTAAAATTAACTTAGTCTATACTTAGAATTAACAGTCCCGCGGAGGATGCAATACATCAGTCCTCTTCGTTCTTCGTTCTTCGTTTTCCGATACATCTAAGAGAATGTATCTGAGAGAAACCTAAGAGAAACCTAAGAGAAACCTAAGAGAAACCTAAAGTCATGGCATAATAGAAAATAGAAATGAATTTGGTTAGTGGAAAAAAATAAACATGTCAAAACAAGTAGAAATTAAAATCAGAGTACAAATGAAATGAATTAGACAAAGAAACAATTAAAAAAAAAAGAAAGGATTGAGAGAGTGGTCGCCAGTACTGACCACCGCCTACCGGCGGCCAGTACCGGTTACCAAGGTGGGGGGTCCCCCTTCCATAAACCTAAAACGAAGAGATCCGTCCACCTCGGAGGCTCCAGGAACAATGAAATTTCAAACAACCGGGGGCTCCTTATATACCCTCCCCAAGGTGACTTACCGTTTCTTCCATTGTCTTTGTTCGATCTAATCGAAATCTTCGAAGGTGAACGGTTTCGGTGAATGTTTGTTCATTTCCGCGATTCTTACTAACATTTATGCATGTTCCCAATATTGATCGAACAATGTGCATCTTATTTATATATTGCAATTAATTAAGAAACATATAGAAATTGATTTTGATCGATACTCGATGTTAAAACGTGTTTCGTAAAGTTTTTAAGCATGGAAAGTAACAATTGTTCATTAAATACATTAATTTAACATTTGTTTAATTCTTAGAATTTACACAATACGCGTAGAAGTTGTGTTTTATACATAAAAGTGCCGAAATTCAATTAATCGCTTTTTTAGATAGAAAAATCATCGCGATGAAGACTTGTGAATCGATAATCGATACCTATAGCCTTGAAAATGTCAGTTGGATCTCAGCGAAAAATTCCTTCGCGAACAAAGAATATTTCAACGAAATGATATTTTAAACCATTATTTATACTAGAACATTGTTAATAATTGTTTAATCTACGGTCCTACGACGGTTGTTAATAAATATGATAAATAAACATCGAGATATTGCGAAATCTTCGAAGGCGAACGATTTCGGTGAATGTTTGTTCATTTTCGCGATTCTTACTAACATTTATGCATGTTCCCAATATTGATCGAACAATGTGCATCTTATTTATATATTGCAATTAATTAAGAAACATATAGAAATTGATTTTGATCGATACTCGATGTTAAAACGTGTTTCGTAAAGTTTTTAAGCATGGAAAGTAACAATTGTTCATTAAATACATTAATTTAACATTTGTTTAATTCTTATAATTTACACAATACGCGTAGAAGTTGTGTTTTATACATAAAAGTGCCGAAATTCAATTAATCGCTTTTTTAGATAGAAAAATCATCGCGATGAAGACTTGTGAATCGATAATCGATACCTGTAGCCTTGAAAATGTCAGTTGGATCTCAGCGAAAAATTCCTTCGCGAGCAAAGAATATTTCAACGAAATGATATTTTAAACCATTATTTATACTAGAACATTGTTAATAATTGTTTAATCTACGGTCCTACGACGGTTGTTAATAAATATGATAAATAAACATCGAGATATTGCGAAATCTTCGAAGGCGAACGATTTCGGTGAATGTTTGTTCATTTTCGCGATTGTTACTAACATTTATGCATGTTCCCAATATTGATCGAACAATGTGCATCTTATTTATATATTGCAATTAATTAAGAAACATATAGAAATTGATTTTGATCGATACTCGATTTAAAACGTGTTTCGTAAAGTTTTAAAGCATGGAAAGTAACAATTGTTCATTAAATACATTAATTTAACATTTGTTTAATTCTTAGAATTTGCACAATACGCGTAGAAGTTGTGTTTTATACATAAAAGTGCCGAAATTCAATTAATCGCTTTTTTAGATAGAAAAATCATCGCGATGAAGACTTGTGAATCGATAATCGATACCTATAGCCTTGAAAATGTCAGTTGGATCTCAGCGAAAAATTCCTTCGCGAACAAAGAATATTTCAACGAAATGATATTTTAAACCATTATTTATACTAGAACATTGTTAATAATTGTTTAATCTACGGTCCTACGACGGTTGTTAATAAATATGATAAATAAACATCGAGATATTGCGAAATCTTCGAAGGCGAACGATTTCGGTGAATGTTTGTTCATTTTCGCGATTCTTACTAACATTTATGCATGTTCCCAATATTGATCGAACAATGTGCATCTTATTTATATATTGCAATTAATTAAGAAACATATAGAAATTGATTTTGATCGATACTCGATGTTAAAACGTGTTTCGTAAAGTTTTTAAGCATGGAAAGTAACAATTGTTCATTAAATACATTAATTTAACATTTGTTTAATTCTTATAATTTACACAATTCGCGTAGAAGTTGTGTTTTTTACATAAAAGTGCCGAAATTCAATTAATCGCTTTTTTAGATAGAAAAATCACCGCGATGTGATTTAATCTACGGTCCTACGACGGTTGTTAATAAATATGATAAATAAACATCAAGATATTGCGAAATCTGCGAAAGTGAACGATTTCGGTGAATGTTTCTTCATTTCCGCGATTGTTACTCACATTTATACATGTTCTCAATATTAATCGTACAATGTGCATCTTATTTATGCATTAAAAATGATCGATACGCCTACAACAATTAATTTTGATTGAGCTTCGAATTATAAACGTGTTTCTTAATGTTTCAAGCATGGAAAGTAACAATTGTTTATTAGATACATTAATTTAACATTTGTTTAATTCTTATAATTTACACAATACGCATTGAAGTGGTATTTTTTACATAAAAGTGCCCAAGTTCAATTAATCGCTCTTCTGGATAGAAAAATCATCGCGATGAATACTTGTGAATCGATAATCGATGTGCAGCCTTCATTTGAAAATTACATTACGCTGGTTTCGTTTAATTTTACATTTATTCGAAAGATGATAAATACAAAAGTTTGTACAGAAATATTTATTTATTTTATCGCACGGTAGGGAATATCATACAAATGGAATTACTTATATATGATATCGGTAAATACCGGTAAATATATTCTGAACGTGCATTTCCAAACATTTTTGACGTGAATTTACATGGATTGCCATCTATGGGAGAAGGGGTTAAACTATACTTAAGGGGTGAAAACTCCTGGCGGAGAAACACTCAAGTTTGTCGAAGAATTGTTCTAACCTTCATCAATAGATGGCTCCACAAGCATTATCTACCGACATTACGGATAAGTATATGCTTTCGAATAATATTCCCTACCGTTCGATAAAATAAATGATAAAATAAATTCTTTACATTTCGAAATTATTGTTTGGATGTATGCAAATATATTCCGAATGCGCAATTCCAAACATTAGTGACGTGTTAATTACATGGGTTGCCATCTATTGTTGAACGGGTTAATCTACACTTGAAGTGTGAAAACCCTTGGCGGAGAAACGCTCAAGTTTTTTGCGTTACCATTATGCTTATGGTGCCATCTATTGATGAAGATCAAAACAATTCTTCGACAAACTTGAGCGTTTCTCCGCCAGGTGTTTTCACCCCTTAAGTATAGTTTAACCCCTTCTCCCATAGATGGCAACCCATGTAATTACCACGCCACAAATGTTTGGAATATATTTCCATGCATACAAACTTAATTTCGATATGTAGAGAAATATTCATTTATTTTACAGCTCGGTTACTTCGATTGTCTTTGTTCGATCTAACGAATATTTCAAGCAATTGATGGATTTTAAGTCATTATTTATACTAGTACATTGTTAATAATTATTTAAGCTATAGTCCTACGAGGATTATTACTAATTCTGATAAATAAACATCAAGATATTGCGAAATCTGCGAAGGCGAATGGTTTCTTTATATATATATATATATATATATATATATATATATATATATAAATGTGGATAAAACAAATTTAATGAGTTACGAATGTGAAAAGAAAAAAAAATTGGCAGCGGTGGGATTCGAACCCACGCCCCCGAAGAGACTGGTGCCTTAAACCAGCGCCTTAGACCGCTCGGCCACGCTACCACGTGTAAACGGTTGTTTATCATTCGTTTATTAGTTGCAATACACCGCATAAATATTTATCTTCACAGTTGTTTCTTGCAAATTTGTATACCAAATAAAAATGAAACATTCTTATTGTAAATTTGTTCGTGTACAAACCTGAATCTATCGCAAAATTAACATTTTATGTAAGCATAATTTGTAAGACATACAAGTGTTCGTTTTCGACGATATAATATTATGTAAATTGTATTTATTTTTTCCAAAAGCATTAGCACCTATGTTATTGCCTGTAAGCTGATCCGATATTACCACTTTAATTTTCATACGAATAACGTTGATCTTATTATCGAAACATTCGTAATGTCATTGTTTAACGTTGGCTAAAGTTGGCTAAGCAAAACTACCTTTGGACTTTTGGAAATACTTTACGTCATCGAATTTCTCTTTGTAGCGTGCTTTCTGGCATCTGTAGCTCACAGTAGCGCAAGATTAGGATCCCGCCGTGAGACAATTCGTAGTTTGTTGGCCACATGTCGTGGGCGTATGTACCGTGGATTAAACAAAGGCAGTCTCCGGGCGGGGCTTCGATCCGCGTAGCCGAAGCATGCGCAGTACGTTTTCACTCGACCCCACGCGCATCGTGCTCTGTAAACCGGCATGTGGTACACAGAAGCAAGAGGAACGAACGCATCCCTATTTTTTTCGCGCCTCGGGACGGCCATTTTGTACACCGACTTAATATTCGCCTCTCATTTTCTCCCTTCGCATCTGTAACTTTATATCAGCGCGATGAAGTTCAATTGTCACACTGGTGGTCCTTTGTTCTCGCAGGCTCGGGCCCATAATCGAGTCAGTTAGCGCCCTTACGCAGCGAATACTAACGATTCTAGAGCGGATTAGTCATCGATCGGTAACAATTACCGATCCTTCTCCCCGTCGATGACAGGTGGTTAATGGAAATCGAAAGTTAATCCAATCGGATCTCGTGCTGGGCGCGAACGTTGTTTTGACAAAGTATAAAGAGTCGTCGTAAGGTTTCCCCGCTCGTATTCGTAACACGGTGCTGGCAAACGACTTTTTTTCTCGTGAATATCGTTCGGAAAATGTTGATAAGTAATCGCGAAGAAGGGTAGCAAAAATTCGTTATTACTGGACTGGGTTTACTTTTAATTGGCATCAGATATTTCGTGTTACCAAGATCAATTTTTGGTACAGCGTCGTTTGGTCATTTACGTTTGCACGTTGCGCTTCGAACTGGTTTCAACTTGATCCCTTCGTACTTCTTTTATCGTTTCAAATATAAGTAACAAATCTTACCATCACGGATAGGTAGTCTAAGTTCTCCGTTAACGGGCAACGAACCGATTACGTTACTTTATACGACATCCCGTACATTGAGATGTTCCTCTGTTGCGTTCTTGTCTATCGAGAGGATACAACGATAGGAAAATGTGAGGCGAAAATCAAGGGGAAAGTTACCGTGAGTAACAACGGGAAAGACGACAATTGTCCAAGGAAACAGTGCCAGTATACAGTTGGCTATTCGCGAGAGACAGTGTCGCGCAAGTATCGCGCGACAGCGTCCAACGATCGTCATCGCGGGCAACGTTTAATTAAACATTCGTCGGTATTTATAGAAACGATAAGGGAGTTGATTAATCGAGACCGCGGACCACAATGGAAGGTCGGTGCGCGCGGTCGCGTTTTCTCGCTCGCTCGCTCGCTTGCGCACACCGCCGAACAAGGCGTAGGAGCCATCCTCGCGGTGAATTAATCATTTCAACAGCTGCTGTCGCATTAGCGAGAGCGGATAAGACAAATGAACGTCGTGGAGCTTGTTAAGACGTAATCCGAGAGATGTGTCTGCGTCGCCTCCCGCTTCCACCTTCGTCACCGTCATCCTCCGCCACCACCGTCACATCCGTCGGTCTCATCCGGGATTAGACGCCTGTGCATCAGAGTCGCCATTTTGCTCGGTGATCCTCTTTTGTTTGCAGGGGAGCTCGCAGACATTGTTTCTAACTCGTCCGTTCTTTTTCATTCTTATTTCGGTGGTAAACGACGCGATGGTGTGGCAGCCCTCTTCTATTCGACTCGGTAGTCCATCGTAGTACCAGGACCGTGCGGTGCACGGACACACCGTGCAACCAGGAAGCGACGAAGATAAGGATCTTCGAGCTGGTCTGTCTCCAGGTTGAGCGTTGTGAAACACGACGGGCCCTGTTCCTAGGTACCCACGGTTAGAAGGGTCTCCCCGATGACAGATAGCGTCAATGCGGGCGCCATTGAACGATGTTAACGCGAATCGTGAGGACACGCGATTGATCGTCATCTCGTCACCTTTTGTCATGGAAACGATCCGTATCCAGACGGTTCCAGAACGCGTCACTGTGTGTCGTTCGCCGCGTGTCCTCGATCGTTCCGTTACGGAGTATTTTATCGCTCCGTCAACCTTCTTTGGTTGTTGTTTACACGGGAGAAAAATCTCGGGGAAACTTTCTCACGGCTCGTCGCATTTCGCGTGAGCAGCACTCGCCGTGGAGCTCTTTTTCGAGTTCTTCGAGTAATTTTAATCATCGCGCGGAGTGCATTAAGCGCGCGAAACTTTGCCCGGGTCCCCGTTATCCGGCTGTATACGCGTCGTCGACTTTTCAAATACAGACGCAAGTACGTAGCCGAAGGAGTTCTTCGATTCTACTTCGCCTTTGTCGGACCGAGTAATGCGCCTCTCCATTTTGTCATCCCCTAGCGGGGTTTCAATGTTGTAACCATGGAGACGTCGCGTTTCCGCAGGGGGAACCGTATAAAGGGTGTCGGGCCGTACGTAGGCAAGTATGGTGAGGCTGCCATTGTTAAAATTCGTGGCCGGGCTACGTGTCCAATTCGATGATAATGAAAATACGATACAGTTGTGAGCGCGAGGCGATCGACGTTCCACGGGGGAGGGGGAGGGGGAGAGCCGTGGCAGGCACCGTTGTGTCTTTCGAATACGATCTCTCCTCTGTTCGTCGATACGTTATCGTCGTACAATCGTCTCGCTATCGGTACGCGCGATTAATTTCTCCGAAAATTGTCGCTCTCGAATGTTCGCGCTTTCGAGAGATTCGAGTCCCACGGTCCGAGAGTAATCGCTCCCGTGTAATTTGCGAGTCTACCAACGACGAGACGTCCCGACGGAAAACGGGAATGATTGACGAGAAAATTCGCACTCGAGCTCGTCGATCGTTTCGGCGTTTCTCGGCGCGTCCTCGGTGTTAAATGGCCAATAAGTTTCATAGGAGCCATTAAGGGCTCCTTGGTCCGTAATGAGACTCTCGAGGAGAGTCTTACGATTATCCCCTGTTAGAACAATAGAGAATAATAGCGAGACGGTCTATCGGACGTTTCGTTCGAAAAACGGGTGCAATTCCCCCCGGTGGATCGAGTCGATTCTATCGTTTCGCGAATCGCTAATTGTTCTGTATCGCGCGTATTTACACGCGTTTTCCCAACGCGACGAATTTTTTTATTTACGCGGTTTTCGACAGCCTTTTCGCGGCTCAACGACGCGTTCGCGACGAACGCGTGTACGCGTGCACGGACGCGTCGGAGACGAAAGAAAAGAAAAAAAATAGTCGACACTTTCCGAACGAAGAAACCGTTTGTTAGTTCTGGGCCATGTCACGAACGCAATTAGTGAGTGATTCGTCAAGCACTGCGAAGTCCTCCACAGTAATAGCGGAGGGCCCTTCAACCGGTCGAGTACTCTTCCGGTAGCGACTGCATTTTGATTTGCGCTTCAATGTGCTTCCTTAGAGTGCAAGTTCGCTTTAATGCAAACCAACGAACATCGCTTCGACGGTCATCGTTCTTTCATCCGTACGCGAGTTTGTCCTTTTTCGCGGCGATAAATCGTGCACAACCGTGCAAAAGTTTCTTCTTTCTGCCCGTACAGGGTGTCTCAAAATCGCGCGAACCAGAAAGTATGTCACGGAAAGTTTGGATTATCATTCTGCTCGATCCAGTTATAGGTAAACAAACTCTTTCACTTTGTTAGAGACTCGCACTCGAAAGTGTCTTATAGATTCGAAAATGACGATATCTGCACCCACCTTTATCGCTATCCGTTTGCTCTTTTCGTCAAATATTACGTGCTCCAAAAATTTGACAACTTCCTGGGACACCCAGGTTGTACAAAGTCCAGAAACTTTCGTGTCTGTTTCGATTCGATAAAATTGTAACTCTGGAAAGCGCTCAACGACTGTTTTATATAATTACGGAACATCTTCGGTGTTTCTATTTTGGAAAATGTACAGGGTGTCCCGTGGTGCGTGGGAACCGCTTCAGGGACAGATTCTAGGCACGAAAACGAGTTATAGCGAATTTCGTGCCGAAATGATTCTTTCGATGGACGAAAGTACAGTAAAGTCTCCCAGTAAAGTATATAAACTAACAGGGAAACGTATAAAGTTTTCGGATAATAGAACAATCGTCCATTAGATAACTTCATTTATTTAAATATAAACAAAGAAAATCGACAGACTGTTTAAGTATCTATGTCTTTTACGACAGCTGTGTTAGAAGTATATACGTACGTAATCGAATATTCGGATACGGAAGACTCTACTGTAGTTGAACCAATTTCATCGAACTATTTGCAAACAGAACACGATGTCTAACGTAGAAGTTTTGTAGTCTGATTCTGTAAACGCTTCCTCTATCTCGTGCACGAGTCGTCGGCGCACTGGAAACGTCAGATTATCGCAATACGTCGCGTGTGATGTGAAAATGGGAAATTAACCCAATTGAGAAACGACAGATACGCACCTAGTGCAAGAGCTTGTCCGGTGCGATGCCGTTAAAGCAAAAGTGTGTGTATCTACCTGGATAAGTCAATGGTAAAACGTTCACAGGCTTGTGTTCGGACGCAAGTAGGTAATTTCGAAGGTAAGCGGATACAGCGCGTTAAAGAATAAATTCGCTATAACTCGAAAACAAGGTCAAATAAGACATACGTTTATACGAACTCTTTTTACTGTTTCCGCGCGCGGATGCAAAGCGGTAATTTAAAACACCTTTGGCGAAGGTAAGCAGATACAGCGCGTTAAAGAACAAACTCGCTCTAACTCGTAAACAAGGTCAAATGGGACATACGTTTATACGAACTTCTTTTACCATTTTCGTGCACAGAAGCTACCTCCCAAGCGTTTTCCACGTGTTACGGGACACCGTGTATCGTACAAAGATACAAAGATTCGCGGAACAAAATGTACCTCCGCGTTTTTGACTTCTTTCGACAGGAAATCGCTCTGTCGCTTCATTTTCGATTGTACCACCGATTACGCGGATACTCGATATGCGAAAAATATCCAGCGAGATAAACGGAAAGTCGAAATTACGTTTCGCGCGAAAAAGTGTACACGGTGTGCGTTTATTAACGACGAACGTACTTACACTGGCGAGGACCGAATCGTTCCTCCGACGGAAACTGTATCGCCACGGTGACGCGCAATCTCTTTCACTGGCTCGAATTCCAGGGTTTTTTTTTTCTTCTTTTTCACGGACAGTTGCAAACTATAACGTTCAACAGTCGTCGAGGCCGTTTCGAGATACGAATCGTCCCGTTCGAATTACAGAATTTTCCAGAGGGGGAACCGTTCGAGGTTTTTCTCCGCCATTCTACTCTTAAGTAGCCGATACTTGTTCCGAGCTTACCAAAAGCGATACGGAATATCGAAAACCACTGGTCCGGTGTCCCGTGTTCTTGACCTCGCTGGGAAAGATGTGTTTTTTCTTTTGCTTTTTTCTTTTTCTTCTTCTCGGAGAGAAGATCTCGATCGCTCGTCGCCGGGGCTGTTTACACGCGCGGGAAAAGCGGCGACGATGGTTAAAAGGTTTCGGTGTAACCAGACTCCCATTAAAGCAACACCCATTGTAGCCAGAAACGTTATTGTGGAGACATTATTGTATGCGGCACAGAGCGCATTATAATTCATTGTGTCCTCGTAGCGTGGACCGTTCTTTGGCGCCTGGCATACACACCTGGTAGGTGTAACGTTGCCGCCATTTTCTATTATAAGGATAATTTGATACATATCGCGAGCAAGGACCGACAATGCTCCCTGTCGGGTTTCGTTCGAATCTTGGGCGGTAAACTCGCGGTGATATTTTTCGGGCAAACGGTAGTTACCGGGATAGGTAATCTCGATCGAGTTTTGAGATTCCGAAAAGGTATAGACTTACAACATCGTTGGTTACGCTGCATTTTACCGCGAAGTAGATTATTATTATACTGGCCCTTACGCGTCAAATTTCGACCCGGCTCGAGACCCATTTGCCGCAACGATCGATCGTCTTACGGTTTTAACAAAGTAACGACGAATCGATGCGTACGAGACGCGAAGTGTGTCACACAGAATAATTCGTAAAACTTGTACGGCGAATGTATTACGTGTGCACGGTGTGCAAAAGTACAATGAAGACGGTACGCGATACATGTATTACGTACGCGTGTATATGAAAATTATATAAATACACGTTCGCAAGACCGAAAATCACGGTAGAACCAGACAAAAAGGTGATTTCAGGTGTAAAAATAGAAAAAAAGGTTAAAATATTTCTGTTCGTTAAATATCGTTGTCTTCGTACAGTTTTACGCATTTTCGAAACGATTACCTCGAGACAGCTGGACGAAGCGAAAGAATATATTATTGGGGATTTTCGAGCGATATGCATTCCCGGAGACGCGTGTCGTACATACGCCAGTTCTATATCCACCCGGATTTTGGTCACGTAGAAACCCCATAACGAAGTTACCCTAGAAGCTCCTTCTACGGGCGGACCATCGTATAACGTGTCTCGATTCCAAGAGCCCTGTATACTCGAGAGCCCATAGAACCAAACTCAATATGGCGGAGTCAATTGGACGTTCCGTACTTTAGGGTTCCCCGTCTCTCTCACTTTTTCCCGTTCCACCCCTCGCTTTCTGCTTCGAGCATCCCGTGTGTCCGCTTTCTCTTGCGTTTCCTTCTCTCTCGGTTCTGAGCATAATGGAGACACAATCGACTTTGAAACACAATCGATAGTTACGGAGACCGCCAAGAGAAAAATTCACGGCTCACCTACTCATCGACTTTGAATGACACACACGGGGCCCACACCCCCGTGGCTCCGGCGATTCTCTCTACGCTTAGGCAGTTACCAGCATTAACATCGTGCAGGGGACGCGTGGGGTTGCCACCATTTTGTTTTCGATACCAAAGTATAGCGGACGAAACACGTACGTGGAACAACTCGTGCCACGCACGACGAGGTTTCTCAATGATCAAGTGGGTCCTTTGTCGTCAAAATTTGAAACAATTGTTCCAAAATCCTTGTACTCTATAACCGAGTTGTACACTAAATGTTCACGTTTACATGCTTCTAGAGGACTAGCGTTCAAAAGCTGAAAAATCTTCGAACAATTCAAACCCACCTTAGCACCGTTTTCTCAATATTCTGATCAATGGAGGGTCTGACGTAGACTAGTTTTGGAATTGTACATCGAGTTTCCTTACTTGTACGCGTCCAAATATCTCCAAACGATAGAAAACCTTTTAAAAAATTCATAGCTGACGCAGTGCTACTGTTTTGTCAATATTTTATTCAACCGAGAGCCCAGCGGAGATCAATTTCGAACTTGCCGACCATGTTTTGCTATATATACGCTTCTAAAGGACTATCCCAAAATCTTCCGAAGAATCCATGCCGATATGGCGATACTTTATTAATATTTTTTTCGACGAAGCTACCTATCGAAAACAAAGTACTTCTAACTTGACACGATCTTGAACGCGTATCGTCTCCAGGAACGTTCACAAAAGCGTTGGAGAGGTTGCAGGAGAGCAGAGGGTTTAGGATCCTCGCGGATCCAGCAGCCAGGTTGCAATACCTCGTCATCATCGTCGTCGTCGTCGTCGAGATAAAAACGTCGGTCGGGCACGTCGTTTCGGATCGCCATGGCGACGAACGTAGACGTTATAGAGAGGAGGCCCCGCTCATTTGTTTGTCATTTCCTCGCGGCGACTCGCGGAAACAAAGGACGGGGCACAAAGCACGAAACAAAAAGCAATCCGGCAGCGACGGGCGAGCGAGCGCGAAAACTGGGGTTTGGGAGGGTGTTGGGGGCGGTGGAGTGACGGTGGTGGTGGTGGTGGTGGTGGTGGTGGTGGTGGTGGTGGTGGCGGCGTCGGTGGCTCGACAGGGGGGACACATCGTTGTTGTTGCCCGCGGAGAGACAGAGGGATGAGAGGTCGATGGGGTTGGCCGCGACTGCTTGTGCAGGAGGTCAGGGGTTGGAGGGCGGAGGAGAGACGGATGGAAGAGAGTGAAATACCGGGAATTACCTGTTCGGAAGAGAGCATTTCGTCGTCATTTTTATTTCATTTCCGCGGAAAACTCTGCCGACCGGTGCGGCGGAACATCCTCCGGCGGATCCTTGCTTCGGCGAACCGATCGCGACCGCCTCGGTCCCCGAGAGATTGAGGAAATGTCACGGAATGTGCATTTTCCTGATCTCGTAAGACTTTGATAGATTTTTTATTCGAATATGAACCGAACGACGCGCTAGGTCGTCCTCTCTCCTCCGAAATTTCAGCGACGCGTATAAAAAATGATAGGAATCGGTATCGACCCGTTGTTCTGGTCGCGTCGGAAGATCATCCCGGGGTACGGCGATGAGGCCGAAAGAGGCGTCGCTGATTTTGAAACACGGCGCGCAATTTAACGGTAACGATCGCGCTGTATTATAACACCCGAGTAGACGATCTTTTGCATCGGCGGGAACCGACAATGTCGATAATATCTGTCGCTAAGAGCGAAGCGTATTCTCGAAAGAAGAACGTCAATAACGGCCTCGGCTGTCCGTCGTCTCGTTAGCAACGATGACTCTTCCACTTTTCGAACTGCGATGCGCGAACGTCTCTACGAGCTCGTCTCGTCTCACGGTAGCCGTGGGTCGATTACACGCGCAGCGGATATAAATAAACCCGCGTAGAAATTAGTTTACGGAGCGTTTCTTTCTCCGCGCGTCTCGGATTAGCCGTTCCTTCTTTTCGTCCCGGTGACAGGTACAATTTTAAGTAGAAGCTTTTACGTAACGATTTCGAACTCTAATTATGCGCCATGTTTCGTACCACTAACCAGAACGGGAAGGACTCGGTTTTAATACCGCCATTAAGTAATTACTTTTTGCGCGTTTTTTGCGCTCGCGCGACCGTTACCGTTCGAGGGAGATCGCTCGAACGTTGTTTTTTCTTCCCCTTGGTAGATCCAAGTTCTCCGCGAATTAAAAATTTCTTTATTTATAACCAACGACGAACTCTTCCCGAGCGACGATTTCCGCGTACGTTCGACCGAACGAGATATTTATCGTTCGTCGATTTTTGTACGGTCACGCGACTGTTTTCCCTACGCTTGCGCTCTTTCGATGGAAGAAATCATCTAGAGGAACATCTCGATACACTTGGAACTCGTCCGAAGGACCAGCTCAATATAGGAGAACTCGTCTAGAGGAACATCCGAACGTATGAGAACATAACGGAGGAACTGTCGATGTAAGAGAACTCGTAGAGGAATACCTAAATACGAGCGATCGTTTCGTTTTAATCGAACGCGTCGTGTTCGACGATACTTCGGGTATCCGAAGGGCCGGAGAGTAACTCCGCATCGCTGGAAAGACTGAATTTCGCGGTAATTACGGAGATTCGTAGGGTGAGGTGTTAGACGGTAGGTTCCTCGCGCCGTTTA
The DNA here is from genome assembly GCF_051014685.1 of Ptiloglossa arizonensis. Classification (NCBI taxonomy): domain Eukaryota; kingdom Metazoa; phylum Arthropoda; class Insecta; order Hymenoptera; family Colletidae; genus Ptiloglossa; species Ptiloglossa arizonensis. The sequence continues at coordinate 15,360,743 of NC_135056.1, forward strand.
CGGATGCTCCCCCGTGCCGCGATACCGAGTAATTAACAAGCACATTATCCGAGGTACACGAGGCGTTGCAACCCCTATAATACCCCTTCGTTCTCCCCCTACGATTCGACCGAACCGGGAGACCCATTGACTTCGTTCATTGATTTTACGTCAATCTGTGGAGGGCACCCTTGTGGGGTCTCCGTGATGCATTTACCATACGCGATAAGAGCGGCGCGGGAGGGAGGAGTAGAGGGGGGAGGTGCGAGGGGACCCCCGCTCGACACACCCCGTCAAAGGGAAATAGAATAGAAATGACCCCCCACGGGAGTCGCATTAGGGACACATGGCCGGGCGACAAAGCCCCGCTTTTCTGACGACCCTCCAGGATCTTAGGCATGTATACGGTTACATAACGTTACGTGCTTGTCACCCTTCGCGATCGTAGGGGTTGGCACCGAGGGTTGGGAATATACACGCGTAACCACCCCTCGAGGACCAACGGCGCCATTTTGTTACGCTCGGTAGCCGTCCGACGGACATTTTTCTCGTTCGGAATTCATGCCCCTCATGGTCACCGGTGTGTGCATCTTATCGAAGAGTCAAGATCTCCCGAGACACTTTTCGTTCCGTGTTCGTCCACGTTCGGTTTCGCGCTCGAGCGCGAGGTTACGGGAAAAATCGAGGGAATTTTCGTGTTTCCTCCGGTGAGGATCGTTACCCCGCGAGAATCGTGCACCGGTTTCGGGGAACGTTTGGATCGGTCGTCGTTGTTCGTCGATACCGGACCACGGGAAGATGGTAACCGAAACGGTGGTTCGATTCTCGAATCGTCGAAAGATCGCTCCGAGGGATTCGCTTTCACGTTTCCGAGTGGCGAAACGCTTGGGATTGATCGCGGCAAATGGATTCGACGAAGCGTACCATGTAAACCGGAAGATTTGTCGATCCGTATCGCGGGGGGCTCCATGGACACCTGTTGTGTCGCCGTTGGATAGTTTTAGTTTTCGCGTTATCGCGACCGGTTGAGTGAGTTTTCGTGTAAACTCGACGTATCGGGCCCGCCGGGGGAAGCGGAGCAAGAGGAGACAAAGGTTAATTTGGTACGAGCTGTAATCCGTCTCATCCGTCGGATGGAGCACCAGAACCCCAGAACGGATGACAGGAGCCCCCGGGATTAGTGCCTTGTTCCGTCAAGGATTATATCGAGCGCGAAAAAAGATTAATCGATATTTCCACTCTCGACCCGGGCTGCCACGTACCTACTTTTAATGAAGTCACCCCGCGCCCGTTTCGCGTTCGTGTAAAACGCGGGGAAACCTGCGTCGATGTTTACCAGCGGGGACGATCGGATGGCTACTCTTGGATATCACTGTGGATAACCTGGCCGCGTCGATGTTTCACTGTCCTTTACGTCGAAATTAAGATTTTGCACTCTCGCGGCTCGCGAGTCGAATCAACGTGGTCGTTCTCCGATGTTATCCGACGTTCGTCGTACGTTCTATGTTGCACGACATCTTGTAAAACGCGGGGAAATCTGCATCGATGTTTCACCAACAGGGAGGTAAGCTACTTTGGATATTACCGTGTACAACCTGTGTACATCGATCCCACTGTCTCTTCGTCGAAATTAAGATTTTCCATCTTCTCGGCTCGCGGGTCAAATCGGTGTCGTTCTCCGATGTTATCCAACGTTCGTTGTATTTCACGCGTTACGTAACATTCGTGTTACGTAAGAATTCTCTCACCTCTAGATATTCAAAAATAGAGACGATCGGAGGTGAGCCACTCCGGATATACTCGTGGATGACACGGGTGCTTCGATTCCTCTATCCTTTCGTGGAAATTTAGACTCTCCGCGTTCTCCGATGTTAGTGTGCAATTTGAACAAATTATGAAAATACAACGAAAGAGCATTCGTGTTTGGAATAATTCGCGAATTTCGCGCGAAAGTCGACCGAGTTCGGAGGCAAGTTACTTCGGATATTGTTACGGATAATCCTCGCGCCTCGATGTTCCTCCGTCTTTTCGTTGTAATTAAGATTTTCCATTGTTGAAGCTCACGAGCCAAATTGGTGCGCGCGTTCTCCGTGTTATCGCGTAAATTTGACCCCATCGGGACCAGAAAGCGTTCGTGTTCGTAAAAATTCGCGAATCTCGCGGACGACCAATTATTCGGACAAAAAAAAACATTTTTGTCGGACGCTATCGCGCGTAGGAAGACGGCCACCTAAAGTATGAAATTTGGAAAATGGTCGTCTTCCGCCCGGACTTCAATTAACGAGGTACAGTGCCGCCACCGCCACCACCGCCGCCGCCGCCGCCGCCGCCACCTCGATTTGCCTCGCCACGGGGTGGAAACGTGCCCTGGATCGCGATGTTACCATTGTTCGTCACGGTAGCATTACGATACGTGTGTAACCATTGCGGGGCTGGGAAGTCGAGCCCCGGCGTGTTCGTCTCGTCGTTAATATAATGGCGAAAATGGTGAAACGGTCCGACATCACGTAGAGGTAATTCGGCACGCGTACACTCGTCTATCAAATTGATTTCCACACTCTGCGTCCTTACAGGCACGTTTATTTCGTCACGTTTGCTGGACGCCGGGTAATGCAACATTCGTTGGTAAATAACGAGAACGACGAAAAATCCGCGGGGGGTTTCTTACCTATTTCGGGGGATTATTCCGAAAATATATTACACACGATACGAAAAAAAACAACAAAAAAACATAGAAAAGTATCGACGTCGATCAAACATTTTTCGAGGTCTCTCTTTGGACCGGAAGCGAGATCTCTCGACCATAGAGTCGAAACCAAGGTACTCTGTGGAAACGTTACAATTTCTCAAACAATTTTTCCAAGAGTTCGTCGCTTTCGAAAGTATATCGTGTGCTGTAGAAAAAAAAAAAAAAAATAAGCAATAGAGAACGACGTCGCTTGAAAATTTTTCGAGGTCTCTCGTAGAACCGAAATGGGATCTTTCGACGATAGAGTCGAGATAAAGAAACCCGGTGGAAAAGTTGAAATTTTTCAAACTAGTTTTCCGAGAGCAGCTCGTCGCTAAGTCGTGTGACTCTGGAAAATAATTTCAGATGGGATTCAGCGATTTAGCGGTAAATGTGTACCTGTTTACACAGGTCGTCTTAGCGAGGTGAGCAAGGAGCAGATCACAGATAACGTATACTTTTCTCTACAGATATTTCGACTTGTGTAAATGATCGACGGGGCGAGAAACGGTAGCCAGAAGAACTTCGGACAGGACGTGACGAGACACTTTTTCAAATGCCTGCGAACGAAGATCAAGAAGCAGAGGCCTCGCAGCCGTCGCACCGTTTCGTCGTTCTCGTTCCGAGGCCTTCGCTAATTGACCCGTGCTAGCAGTCAATTGGTGGCTAAATTATAGGTCTTTGGAAAAAATAACGATTATCGGTCAAACAAAAGAAAACCTATAAACAAACAATAATGGTTTTGACTTTTGGTGAGTAGAAGACCTTTGGGGAACAAAAGCGGAACAGGATTGGCACTAGCAGCTCTAAACTTACGCACGTGCGCTGTGTACGTTGCAATGGTGTCCACGATTTTTTAATAAATCGTGTTCGATAAGTTATCGATGAATTCAACTTCCAACAAGTTGTGACAAAAATTTCGAACACACTTTACGTAACAGTCGCCACGATTCTTTTTAACGCGACTACATTGTTTCTTCGTTCGATCGTTACAGAGAAATTGCAATCAATTCTTTGGTAGCAATTAGTGCTGTTTTAACAGAGAACTCGATATTTGTGCACCAGACACGAATTGTGATACGGTTAGGGAGGCGGGCAAAAATTAGACCGATCTCTATCGGTATACTTGTATTTGTGACATCGAAAAGTAATATCGAACGTAGACGTTTGATTTCACTGTCGATACAGGGTGTTTGACGCTAACTGGTTCAATCCACTGCCATCAAATTCAACTATTACACGTTTCCCGTGTTTTTACGCTGATAAACGTCGCTAAAAATCCATTTCTCGTTACCATCGAAATTGTTTCGATACCTTCTGTAACTCCGACCAGAGGAAACGATACGTTTCCATTTAAATAAATCAAGAAATTTCCATTTTCGAAAGTTCATTCAACTAATTTCAAAAGCTCCCAGAACGTTGATACTCGGCGTTCCCCCAATTTACATCTTCAACGATTAAATTCGCACCGCGATTTCAAACAGGGAACATTTGTTAAAAGCGCGATATTTTCGGAAAAAAAATTCTCTAATTTTTATCTCCATTTCAACGACAGAACTCTCCGAATTGGCTTCGGGATCGCTCTAAAAACACAGTGTTCGAAAAAACGTGGGATGCAGTTATCGCGAGCTGAATAAATTAAAAAAGAAAAAGGAAAAAAAAAAAACTCTCGCCGTGTTTGACGGTATCTACATCGTATTCCCACCGTACCTGCGTTTCGTTCGACGAGAGATGCAAAAATGTTCGAAACGGTGCTCGTTCGGCGAATTAAATCGTCGGGCGATAGTTCTCTGGCCCTCTGGTGAAGCCGTGCCAACGATTTATCGGGTCAAAAGCGTTCGTAATAGGACGTTGTCGAGGAGCGGTTGAAAATGTATCTAGATAAAGACGGTCGCGTTTAAGGGCAGATCGAAATCTTATCGGTTGCGGCGATCATAGACGCGGTGGGTCACACTCGAGTTGTCCGTTTAATTTATCGAGCGTGACAGTGGAAAGATAGTAACGAGCCAGTGGGCTTCGGTGTGGTGGGGAGAGGAAAAACGACGACGAGGACGATGACGATGACGATAATAATAACGGTGGTAGTCGTAATAATAACGCCGGGAGAGGGTACTCCTCGCCTATTCGAATCCAGCGTGTGGTATTCCAAAGGTCTACTTAGCATTCGGTGTCACGTAGAGCCCACGGTTTAATACATCAAAAACTCCGGAATCCGTCGTCTCTCCCTCTCGATCCTCCTTACCGTCGCGACACCCCCGGGAGAAAGGAGAGGGAGGTAGGGAGGGATGGACGACGAGGGACAAGGAGGTACGAGGGGGTTCACGGTATTCATTTGTTCAGACTTGCAACCCTCTCGAGAAGGGTGCGTGCCTTTTGTTTTGGCCGGCACGAGTTCTGATTGGATCGTTCGCCGGGTTCTGCCGGCCATGGCAGCCTTTTCCCTGGCTAGAGTTATCGGGCCAATAGCCTCCTCGAGGGCGTTCCTGGGCGGAGATTCAAACGCGTCCTACATCTGTCGCTGTTGTCATCATTATTATTATTATCATCGCGACTCGTTGGATGTACACCTTTATGAGTTTCCGGCCGAACCCGCAACTATGGTAAAGCCGCTTTCGATCTCCGGTTTCACCGTACCTCCGCGAGATGGCGCCGGATGTACGCTTTTCCACGGCTATCCGTTAGAGGCGTATTTGTTGCAACAATTACTCACGTGTTTATCGGTGATCGTTAGGTTATCGGTGCATTTTCGTGCACGATCGAACGTATTTTCGAGATCAGAGTGGCCGGTGAGTGTTGCACCACGGTACAGTAACGATTAACGATCGCGATTAATCTGCATTTTATGCAATTTTCCTAATTACGATCATTTCGATACGTACGATGTATACGTTCAATGTGGAGGTTACGAACACGAAGCGTTAATATTTTTCACGCGAGTATTCCGAAGTGCAATGCTATTGTTTCTTTCCGGTTGTTCATTTGTCGATGCATGCGAGCAATTCGCATAGACGGTTTCCATGAGAATCTATTAGCTTTTGCGGATCGGACACAACACACGCGCTCGCCATCTATGTGTGTATCTCGCGATCGTTAGAGAAGCAGGTGCACGAGCGCGTGGCATCTTACAAAGTACGTTAGCACGGCAGTTTCTTTGCAAATTTCGAGGAAAAAGCATCGAAACCTTTCGTTCGTCGGATCGTATTACATAACAGTGCCGGGTGAACGCTTCCAGACCTGCTTGTGGCCGCGAAGCGACGGAACGACCGTGTAAACACAATTTTCATCGAACGTCGCGATCGTTGGAGCTTCGATGGGAACGTTTTTAAAAAAGTCGAGCGTAGCCGAGCGAGTTCGTTGAACGACGTTAATCGCTTTCGGTGTTCGCGCGGATCGTTTAACAGCGTCTAATTTGCCGTCGCTGGAACACTCGGCGGAGTTTACAGCATCGTAATTTATCGACGTCGAAGTTTCGATCTGCCTGTTGATCGTGGGAGCAGCCCCGGCGTTCTTAACGGGTAAGTAGTGAATTTCTCATAGGTTGCCGGCATTGCGAACGCCATGACGAAAAGTGCAGCCAGTGAACTTCGGCACGATTCATCCTGCCAAAGGTCAGAGGTTTTAATATCCTGTGCCGGACACCCACGTGGTAGCGATAATTCGAATTAATAAGCGCAAATTGGCGAGCCGTGGCTAATATAAGCATATTTCGGGGCCAACTCGCAGCTAAGCGCAGAATATTTTAACCTCACCGAAATGGATTCTCGGAACGTATCGAAACGACCGATCGTGACGGACAGCTTCCGCGGTCCTCGGAATTGCGCGTTCAGAATTTAATACTCGCAGGTCGGCCATATTAGAATCGAATACGTTACGCATTAATTCGAATCTGAAATTACATTCTGCGATCCGTGATTACATCGATACGTTAATTACACGCGTATATATTACAATAAACACGTTACCACCACCGTTAACGGTGGCTCGCTTCTTGTACGCAATACTCGTTATTTTCACCGTGAAACGTGTACCTCGGTGACGCGTCGAAGTGTCGCGAAAATTTCGCGTTACCCTTCGCGTCGACATTTTTTTCGACCAACGTTTCGAAATTGTTGCACATTTAGCGTTCGATGCTTTGCAAACGAAATGACGAATAATCGTCCGGGCTGTACGGTTCGAATGAAACGCATTTTCGTCGTTAATCGATACAGTTCACCCTCGAAGAGTGGCAATATTTTAAACAACGGACTCTTAATTGTCTGGAACTTGCTCCGGTATATTGCGTTGCATTGTCTGTCCGCCGGTGAAAAAGAGCGCGTCACGTGCCCGACCCGAAATTAATGTTTGCCATTTTCGTCGTGCAATCTTCCGTTCGCAGCCGGTCGAACGCGTTCGCGTATTTTCGCGCGGACGGGACGCGTTAATGCGAGGGCGGACACGCGTGCAAGAACGACGAAAAAATAACAGAGGAAACTATCGCTTGTATGTACACGTACGGCGAGATGCCTCCACACTTTTGTGTCCCATTGCCGGGCCCGTGCGCAAATGACACTCATTTGTACCGATAGGGATCGTTGGTAGTCTTGCAAAAAGCGCAAGGCTTAATGACCGAGATGCGCCTATACGATATCTCGTCATAGATCCGTCAGCGATATCGTGCATGGCTCAACAATGCGCCAGCCGGAATTAAAAATGTATTATGCAAGGTGTCGTTCGGCTCGCGTTCCGTTTAATTCGAATCGTTCGACTGGTTGCAACGCGAAACTGGGAAACGTTTGCTGGAAACTTCGGCGTTCGTGATGCCCGACACATCTTTTGCATTCGATTATTGCGTGCAACGAGCGACCGAGCTGTTCGAGACTGCCATTTCTTTCTTTCTTTTTTACTTTTTTTGTTCTTAATCGACGAATGTAAATAAGATTACAGGGTGTCCCGTAAGTAAGTTACACTTTGGGAGCTCGTACTCACCTTGAGAAAAAAATCTACCGTTATGTTTCCCCACGTTGCAAATACTTTTCCTATTGCTCCTTCTTGCATTTCAGAAGAAACGAATTAATTAATTTCGCACGAAAAAAATTATAAAAATACTTACTCGATACCGGTGGTACAAGTTCCGTAAAATTTCGTTAAATATTTCCAGGGTACGTCGTCGTTGTAATTTTTAAAATATTTATTACGCTCTTGATTTAAAATCAAGCATTTTACACATTATACATCAGATTTCGTACACGTTGCCGAGTGTTCTTGTAGTTGAAAAATGTTCGCATTAAAAATACCGGAGTGGGACAATTATATCTCTCTCTTTCGTTGCATTAAACTTTCGCCTTCTGTTTCTTTTTTTTTTTTTTTTTCACCACGAAAACACTCGACAGCATTTATTTCGGATAACTCTGCACACCGCGGACGCAACGAGGAGCGCGATAGAATTACAATAGACCGAAACAATCGAACGTTACTCGAACGGTACGAGAAGGTACTTCTCGGATATTCGAACAACGGGTAAATATTAACCATGCCGGGTTCGAACATCGACAAGCTGTGCCTAATCGTCGACCAGAGGTAGCGTTTTCCTTCGAATCGGCACGAATATCGAGCGATCTGCCGATTCGCGCGGTCAGAGCCGATGATGCAAGCTGAAGACGATAATTAGTAGGATAATTCGAATGATTGTATAGAACGTGAGCCGTGTTAATTATACGTTCGCCGATATCGTGCCACGCACCTCGGCGTATTATCCGATTTATCGCCGGCGGACGTTTAGACGGATGCGCTGCGCGCGTTGTTGCGCATGATGCATAATGCAGCGTACCGCGCGGTGCAGCCGCGTTAAGCGTTCTCCGCCGTGCACTCGACTCGCGGTCTTGTTAGAAAAATCGCGGATTCATAGTCCACGCATTGTCTACGCTCCTACTTGGGATAATACTTTCAATCTCTCCATGCTGGGAATACATTTTTCGAACGTTCGCGTTGAAAAGAGACGAGAACACGCTCGTTTCTCGCGATTCGTTGCAACGCGGATTTTGAAATCGAGGTCTACGCATCTCTCGCTTCACAGTCGGGGGATATTTTGCTTAAAAATTTGATTCACGAGTTCGATTCACGGCCTTGTTAAAAAATTCGCGAATTTACAGTTCGTACATTGTCTACGTTCCAACTCGGGATAATACTTCCAATCTCTTCGCGATGGGAATCGATTTGTCGAACGTCTACATAGCAAAAAAACGGGAATCGTTCTCGTGGTTCGTTGTAAAACCGATTTCTAAACCGTCGTCAACGAATCGCTGGTGTTCGAGTTCGAGTTCACAATTGGGGGAAATTCATAATTATACACCCGTTTGACCAACATTTCTGATCATACAATCCACTCAATTTGTCAATTTGGTGGGTTCGATTGTTTCCTATTATCGCGTGTCTTGTTTATCGTAGAAATCGTCAAACTTTCTCAAACGTATAGAATTATTCATGACGATGAGCAATAACTTTCTAAATGTGCCCCGGGGTGTTATCTAATTCGTTTCATCGGGAGTAATCAGTAGCGAAGTATCAAGTGTACGCGGATATTGTAAATATTTATTTATGGAAACTTCGACTCGATATTATTCATCAAACGGAAGAAACTACTATGTACCTGGCGAGCTTTGCGTAATTACATTGGTAACCGTATGGTGTTAAAGAAACAGGGTTCAAGAATCGCAAGGTTCGATTTCCATCCAATAGATATCGACCGAACACAACGATCGAATATTTCGCAATCACATCAATATCCTTACCCTCGAAGAAGCAAATTTCTAATTAAATTAACTTTCGCCACGCGCGATGCGCCCGCTCGTTTTCTCTGCTGCAAGCTCTTCGAGCTCCGTACCCCTATTTGTTCAATATCCAGTACACCGGGAACGATGCTCGTAGTTGTTGGCCAAGTATCTCGTTACGAAACGAAATCTAGCTCCCGGTTTCGCCGTTATAAAATCGTCGAGCTAAACGTTTCAAGCTTCACGCACACGTGAGCCCCGGCAACTCGGAAACGCGTTGCACTGGATGCTTTTAGCATCGTTCTCGATACGGACTCGGCTCCAGGAGGAGGGACCGTTAGCGCGATTTTCTGACTTGGCACTCACGGCCGAACGAAAAGCTGTCGGGGTGAAGGAGAAGCCGGAAAGAGGGACGCGGTGCGAGAAATAGAGAGAAGAGACCGAGTCGAGAGAGAGACAGAGAGAGAAAAAAGAAAAAAAAAACCGAAACAAAAAAAAAAAATATAAAGAACAGGGGAACGTCGCGGCGCGGCAGAAGGAGTTGAAAAATGTCAGCCGGCAAATTGGAGGGGGGTTGGGGTGGGGGTTTAAGTACGGCAGCTCCAACTTCAAATAAACATGCCAGGACGAGCAATTTCGAATATTAGAAGGTCCCGCAGGGTAGGTGCATTTTGTGTCAGGACGCGTGAGCTACGGTGATGATGTTTGACCGCAGGACGCATCAGGGACTCCACTTGCATGGCCGATGCAATTGCAAATGCCGACCGCAAGGTAAATGGGCACTGGCTGGTGGGAATTAAGGATTCTTGATGGGGTAACCCGTGAGCGTTCGAGGCGTATTCGAGGACAATCGAAAGCACCGCGATGCGACGAAATCAAACGGATTGTTCACGGTTTTCAGAAACCGGAGCCCGGCTCTGGCGCGCGAACAGCCCTGTTTTAGCGCCCGTCGTTACCAGACGCTGATGAAATCGTTCCTCGTGCGGTTTTGCGGTGGCCAATTTAGCGTCTCCGACAGAACGACGAATGGTCCGTTTTTAACGATGCCCGCGCTAATAACCGAGCGTTGTATAACCGAGGACGCGGCTCGGCGCGGACCGATCGTAAAAAATACAAGGAACGGCGAATGTTTTTTCGCGACCGTGTCCGCTACAACGAGATGGAACGCGAACTGTAATCGCTTAGGGGATAAAAAAACGCGATGGCGTTAAGAACCGTGCGCATCGAACGATCTCGCACGCCGCGAATCTACGCGCTCCGAAGCAAAACTGAGCACGTATGTTTCGAAACTCGGTGGTAACGTTAACGACGATAGAAATTGCACCGGCGTAGAATTATCAACGTTTACCAGTTCTCTCGTTCATCGATGAAAAGATAATTCGAAACGATCCACGGTATAGCACCGCGCGAATACCGTACGAGTACTCGTTACTGTTTTTCGAAAGTAGAATTTTTACACCACCCTGTAACGTTTTGTACCGCGATAAATGTAAACGTTCGACGATAAAACTTGACGAAAAGAGCAAGATGTCACGTTCGCGGAACTAATTATTCATTCGTCGGCCCCGGTCGCGACGGTACAGCTGGAAAAGAAACCGATCGAATATTTCGGTCACGCAACGTTCGGAGCGTCGAAACAAAGCTCTCGTCGTCGTCGTCGTCGTCGTCGTCGTCGTCGATAATTTTCGATCGGAGGGAAAAGGCGAAAATCTTGAACGTAGGGGGGTCACGGTTCAATTTAAATAATCTTTAGACGCGGAGCGGCGTAAGGGTGGCGCGCGCGACACCCTGTAATCTTGGCCACGTGCAATACCGACAACTCGAGAGGGAGGAGAACAAAAATGGCCAGGGTCGAACACGGTCGAGCGAGTCAGTCGATAGAAACGGGTCGACGTTCGTATCGAACCGATAACTATCTAATAGGAATGCAGTTTGTAATCGCGTTGCACAACGGGGCCCGGGTGTAACGCGCGGGCCCCTGCGCCCTGGAAACAAATTTATTTGCACTTACCTGGCACGGATCCACGGTCGAACGACGAGGTCTTTTTGCACCGCGAACCCCCGAACGGCTCGGTGGGAATCGAGCAGCGAGTCGAGCCCCCGCTCGCGAGTGCAATTCGCCGAATCTAATTTGCATGCGATCGAACGCGGAACCCACTTAAGCGCGAGTTCCTCCGACGAAACTTCCGCGCGACGGGAGGGGAAAAAGTTTCCGCGATGGCTGCGTTTCGCGCACGGTGAATTAGGTGCCGGTATGATGCAGCCTTTCTGCCGTTTGAATTATTTAATTCCATCGTTTCTCAGATACATATCCGATATCGTTTATAGCCGTCGTAATGTACGGGGTGTCCTGAAAATGTTCCTCGAAGAATATTTTAAAAGTACACCGAAACGGATGCGGACTATTCACGGTGTTCATTTTTTTGGGGGGCAGGGAGGAAAATTAAGGATTTTCGAGATCGATTGGAGATGCATCGTCGATTATTAATCCGCCATACGACGCGAGAGAAACGACGAATTATATCGTCCGACCGTCGAAACGCGAGAGCGGTTTCTTTTTTCGCCGAGCTGCCAAATTGACAATTACGAAGTTTAATTAAGCATATTACGCAAAGCGACAGGAAACCGTGTAAAGAAAAGAATTGTGTAGAAAAAAAAAAAATATCCCTCGACGGGATACGGAACCCCTGGCTCTCCCGGGTCGTAGTCCGGGACGCTACCGCCGCGTCTATTGTTACGGTTGGAAATGACTTCCATTCTGTCGGAGCGCGCGCTAATACTTCGAAATTTTGAATATTTAAAGTCACATTTTTTACCGAAATTGCTGTACACGAGCGGCGAACGTTCCACGATTTGTTTGTGCCCGTCTTTTGTACCGAACTTTTATGCCGAATGTTCGATGAAAATTTTGTAACCTATAGTAGAGAAAATATATTTCCGCTCACCGTTTCGTGCGAAACGACAGTGCCTCGAGGCGCATTTCGCGGTTCCCTTCGAACACAAACTGTAACTTACGAGTATGTTGCACTTATTGTGCAACTTATGCGTATTTTCAAGGGAAACGTAAGAAAATACGTAGAAAAATTTTAATAACGCTGGTGCTTGTTATTGAAATACGTATCAATCCGTCCACTCTTGGTACTCGAGAAACGTTTAATTATTTGAAAGGTACAAGAATTTTGCTACGATGCACTTTGCATTTCGAATACTCGAACACGCGCTCTCACCGTCCATCCGTGGAACTGGAGATCCCCTGATTATTTGAACCAAAGTTTCCAAGATCTCCCGGTGCGGTACTATCGATGCAACGGTACCGTTACGCGCAGAGTTCGGGAGTTGAGGCCTCACAGGACGAGACAACGAGTATTCGTAACACCCTATTCTCCACCGACTGGATTTCATCGCCGAACGGACAATACTTCTTACGGAAGAAGAGTCCGCTCCGTGATTCGTTTAAATTATAACGTCTAACATTGTCGGGGCGAGCAAGCAAACACGAGGGCGCCGGGATCATCCCGATAGTATCGATAAATTCAAAGAAGGAGAGGGTCTATCCAGCGTTCGAAATGCCAGATCCATTTCGCGCCAGCTCGATCTTCCCGTAGGGCAACGGTGCCATGAGGATGTTGCTGGACGATCGGAGGGGAAGTGTCGCTGCCTTGCTCTCTCTTCTTCTCTCATTCTATTTCTCTCTCTCTGATTCAATCTCTCTATTTCTCTCGCTTTGATTCTTTTTCTCTATTTCTCTCTCTCTCCGATTTTCTCTCTATTTTTCTCTTTTTCTGATTCTCCCTCTCTTCCCTCTCGCTCTCTCTCTCTCTCTCTCTCTGCCGGCGAACGATCGCTCGTGGTTTCCATCGTGAAACGGGAAGTGGAGGGGGTCGAGAAGGGGGCATGTAACGTGCCGACGACGTCTCGACGATGACTGGTGCATCCTGGCCGAGACGCGAACGAGAGACGCGTGATTCTCAGAAAAGGCCAGGTCTGCCTCGGCCCGTCCGATAGAGTCATCACGTGTCGGCGCTAGGATAGTGCTTTTATTGTAACATATCGAACGTGGATACCAGTTGGGGGCCACGCTCGCAGTAGAGAGGGTTCCGGGCACGTTCTTCTTTCAGGCCAGCAGCCACGAGGAGAAACGAATTGCGGGGCTAGTTGTCCTGTATCGCAGCGGGACGTCTGAATGCACGGTGTATGATTGATCTGACACGTAGTCGGGGCACCGTGCCCTCGTCGTACGTACCTGGTACTTCGATTCGTCCAACCCCTGAATCCACGCTTCGTTCCATCTCTCTTTCTCTCTCTCTCTCTCTCACTCTTTGTTCGCGCGCGACGTCGATATCGCGAGAGGTTCCGTTCGCGAACGTAACTGAACACCAAGGGGTCGTTTGGTATTCGTTACGGATCATCCGGGATCTGCATAGACGTTCGTGGAGGGTCTCGTGGTGTTCTAAGAATCGATAAACGATTACGGATCGCTTTTGGACGATACAAAACGGACATCGAATCGCGCGAGAGTCGCGGTTCGATTCGGAGCGAACGGAGACGAAACTCGTGAACGAAGTGCAAACATCGTTCTCGAGGTGAAATCGTTTCGAGAAACGAACGCGATCCCCCGGCGGTCCCGTATCGGGGAACGGCGATCGGTTCGAGTCGATGGTTGAATTTTGTTTTATCACGGGTTAACGGTACAGTCAGTGATCCGTAATTACTCGTTCTTACGAATCTCGCGAACATCTATCTGCCGTGGCGCGGAGATGGAAACGCGGGAACGCGCGAGACGAGTTAATTAGAAAAATTACGAAACGCGACACGCGGTGCTCTCGCGTTGGCGCGCGGCACGGACGGACCTCGCGCGAGCAAAATGCATTATCGTAAGTACGAGATTGCGTGTTTCAATTATGAGAAGGTTCGCTCGGAGGTATATTGGGACTGTCTCCGTCCTTCTCGTTCGTTGTCTTCTTGGTCCGTACGGGGAGAATCGCTTCATCATAATCGGTCATCCAGCGTTTTTCTACGGACCGGACCCCCCGCTGTCGCTACGCCCGGATATCTTAGCATCGAAATGCCGCGCTGACAGGCAAAGAATTTGATATCGTGATTAGCTCGTTACGGTATTGTGCGTTAACGCGATGCCACGGAACCTCGGGGCCCACGATTGTTATTTCACTCGAAACGCGACCGCCCGACACCGGCCCTCGGGATCGAAGATGCGGAGTAATTGATTTCGGGCCCCGTGTATGCAAATGGCGCCGAGATGAAAGGCCGTGTTTTGGGTACGATGTTACGTTCAATTGGATCGTCGTCGTTCGAGCTTCCACCGCGAGCGTTTTACGATTCGGCTCGCGAACCGCCTCGTACCGTCCGAATTACTTTCAGAATCTCGTCCCGAGTATTAAACATTGAACGAATATACCACCGTGTCCAAGGTGTACCGTCCGTGGTACCGTGTGACGGAGAATAATATTTTCTCGCGCGAGACTTCGTTCCGAAGAGTCGTCGCGAAAGATTCGTTGCGCTCTCTTATTTTCAGAGACGAATACAGGGTGAAAATCACGGGAATAGTCGCGAGTCTCGAATAGATCGTAATTCCTTCTTTCGATTTAGCTTACCATTGAAAATTTTAGATATTTCGCAAACAATATTTATACCGTTCGATATCCTCCCGGAGAGGGTGCAAAGTTGCTCCGGTTGAGATTCGAATATTTCGACTTACCCTCGAAATTTGTAGAAATTTTTCAACAATACTCCAATCGAAAGGTTTGAAAGTTGCTTCGTTTCAGGATCCAATCGTTTCGACTTCGCACCGAAAGTTGTACAAATTTTAGAAAAATACACCATTCGATACCCGAGGAAGCTTCCAAAACCGCTCCACCTAAGATCTAATTATTTCGACCCCCGTGAAGTGTTCCGAATCGATCGATCCTGCGTGCGAAGATATCGCGCGCAGCGCTCTCGAGGATTACTTATTGCAACACCCCCGATAGAGGTGCGATAAAGGTCGGAGTTCGAGGCGCGCGTACGCCTTGTTTGTAAAAAGAACACCGGTGAAGAAGTTTCTTGGCAGGACTATCGGTTAGATCGTTTCAGAGATTCCGTGGAGTATTCGAAGGTGTTACTGGAACTCAAACTCCGCACTCTTCTATTTGCCGTTCGAATTCCTTCTTTCGGGTAGGGGTGCAGCCACCCCGTTGCTCAACCATGGCCTCATTACCAAAGCAAATATTTTATAGTCGAGCCCTCGGTGACGACTCGAGCAGGAAGCTGAAGGAGACGAGATGGTGCCGGAATCGATGTAAAAAAAGGCCTCGGATAAAGCGCGAGTTCCTTTTTCCTGTCTTCCAATCTCTGTCCCCGGTCGTCGTACCCCTCCCTCCTTTCACCCCCGTGCAACCCCTCCGTTCCCGGCGGAGCGACGGGGGAGAATAAAAAGAATCACTCTTTTCACCGGCTCTCCCCGATTTACCTTTCAACTCGCTTGTTTTATATCCACGTCGAACCCTACCCCCGTCCCCCTCTTTTTCTTACCCCCACGAACCGTCGATATTCCGAGGTGAAGGCGATCGGCGTTAAAAATTAGATAGGTCGCGGGCTCTCTTCCCCGTCCCCGTTCCCCACGTCGTCGTTTCCGTGCTTCGTGAGACGAAAGATGGAAACGAGAACCGCGACGACGACCGAGCGAAGATATTTTTTTCTTTTCTCTCTTCTCTTCTTTTCTTTCCTTTTCATTTCTTCTTTTCTCCGCGAACGTCTGCACACATGGGCGGAGAGACAGGGTGGTGGACTGATACGATTACGGAATCGTAAGCTTCGAAACTTTATTCCGTGATTCGGTCGGATCGAGCGTATTTATCGTACCGGTTCGATCGAGAGTGTAAAACCGCGAAAAGTTCCAGCGCTTTGTCCTAGAAACGCGTTAATCCGCCCCGAAACTCCGTTCCGGTTTTCGCGAAACACGAAACCTTCGATTCTCGTACGGACAATGTTTGCGAACTCGTTCGCTTTTTCGACGAAACGTGGATCTCTCGTCTCGCGTTTGGCTTTTTCATAAATACTCGATGGAGTGGTAATCTGCGGGCGATGGCCGAAAGACGAGGAACGATCCCCCTTTTCGTCAAAGACGCAATGCACGACGTTCGATCGTCTATTTCCATAATACGCTTAAATTGATCCTTCGGGCTACGGTGGCATTGGCGCAGTGTATCCTTTGGTATTCCATTGAATCGTCAATTTGTCTAGCATTATCCAGGGACGTAAGGAAAGGGACGACGGGGAGGCAGGATGGAAGAGAGAACGTAGGGGCGGCAGGGCAACGAAGGAGGGCGAGGAGAGGCAAAGGCGGACCTAGCGTCTCCAAAGGATTTCGTGTATTTAGGATAACAAGCTGCTCCGCCCCCGAATTGGTATGCAGAGACCCACGAGTAACTCCTTTATATTGACATATCGTGGAACGTGATCCAAATACATGCGACATTATACCGAATTGCGAACAAAGCTGGCGCTCGGGTGGTGCTACCGCTGCCGCAGCAACCGAGGTCCTCGTCAAATTGTCCATGAATAGAAAACAAATCGTCCGTAAGGGAAATTCGCGTACCCTCTCCCCCTCTGTCGATGGTACGAGAATCGATTAGGCGCGGTACGAAACCTAGCCCGATTTCGTCGTCGTCGGAATTCACCATTCCGACCGTTCTTCTGCTTCCTGCGTTCTTTCAAAGTCCGAGGGTGGGTAGATTTTTCATAAACGCGGCAACCGACCCGGTCACGGAATCGGGACGAAAAAATAATAAGAGGATACGAAGGTCCTTTCCGCGATCGCACCGGCCAAATAACAAAGTAACCGAAGATGGATATCCGTTTCAAATATTCACGCCCTTTTCGCGCCGCGGCGTGAAATTGATGCGTTTAGGAACCCCTTTACTGGTAGGCGGACAGTTACGGCGGCATAAATATTGCCAAGAGCCCTGCTGACCACATGGCACAGATACGGCCCTGAATAATGTGCGTGCCCGCGTCGGTGTCCGCAGGGTAACCGACAGATTTAACACAGTCGAATGTCGGAACATCGAGGTATTTTTTTCGACGTCGGGAACAATAATTGATTCTACGCGCGGTTTCGCGATACGGAATTAAACCGTGGTACACGGCCGTCGAATCGATCGAAATATCGCATCCGTTTCCACGGCGATTCGAATTGTTCCGTTGGCACGTACCTCGTCCTCGGTGCATCCGATCGAAATGCATCCGGGGAAAAAATATTACGATCGATCGTAAAGAACCAGCCGCGAAGTCTCACGGACGCTAACAAACACGATTCTCTTTAACTCGATTCGATCTTTTCGTTTTCGCTGTTCGACGATAAAGTATCTCGACGATGGAATACCACCGTGCCCCGCGAAACGGGAGTACTTCGATATCGTGCGATTGTTCCCAATTTGAACCGCGAACCGTTTCACTTCTCCCCGTGCTTCTCTATTCAACAGCGAACGATTCGAATCGCGATTCGTTCCGACGCGCGATAATTTTTGCGATCCTCCGCGAGGTCGGTCGCTCGAGATGTCGTCGCGAACGGTGAATCATTACCAGCGACGAGTCTCGTCGAGTAATCGAATGCCTTTCGTAGACACTCGAGGTTGCACCAGCGTGGATTTCGAGGACAGTCGGCGACGTTTCGGTGCAACGAAAATCTATACAGCGGGTGCTAGGCGCGGCGTGTTTACCTCGCCATAGTTACATCACTCCCGCGAGGTAGGAAGCGATATTTGTTCAGGCATCCCGGTAGGAAATTCAAGGCGACTAAGAGATTATTCGCGGCACCCGTTGCGTGAATATATAATAGCGTGGCGTGTTTATGTATCCAGCTATGACAGGCACTTCCGTTTCCGTCGAGCGCACTTGACTTCGTTCCGTTTCTGAGCGCGTAAATGTGTTTACACCGGTACCGTCGTCTGTCATTGGTTCCTCCACGTGCAACGTTTTCGGGTTACTCGTCGTTCATCGTCGTCTTCGTCTTGTGCGTCGTTCCTTCGATCGATTTTCGCGAAACAAAAACCCGGATTCTCGCGAGACACGGGTTTCGCGCGCTATTTTCGCCGGTCGCGACCCAATAGCCGGGACCGCGCTATTGGCAACGCGGATAATCCGTCGTACGACTATTCGCGCTCGAAACGACAGTGAGTAATTAACGTCCCGCGACGCGTCGCTGTTATTAATTCGAATTTAATTTCTGCAATTATTTTCAAGCGGCTGTCCATTATAGAGCATCGTTTGTTTTTCGTTTTGCCTCTGCGGTTCGTCCTTCCGGCCATTTTCTTCACCAATTTATCAGGTACTCCCAGCGGCCTCTCGTCATTACCTTAATTAATTTTTCTTGATCGTCCCGGGCTCTTCAGACCGCGGAAAGCACGGCGCGCGGTGAAGTGTCAAATTAACGAACGTGTCCTGAAAAATGGAATGCCCCGTAGACGGCCAACGGGGTGTTAATTGTTTCGTACACGAATACTACGCGCGGGGCGAATGCCAACGGTTTGTACGCGGCTAATCGCCATCTGTTCCGCCGAGTGACTCGGCGCGTTGCAATATTGTTAATTATTCAAATTCAGGTTGTAACGGCACGCTTGACGGAGGCTTGGCAATCTGATCGGAGCGGCGTTACCTTAATACACACGCATCTACTTCGCACCTCGTTATTAGTCTTTAATTGAATTTCACCGAGTACATTTTCGAGCCAACACCTCGATAATCCGGGACGACCGTCTCGAACGCTTCGATCCGTTCTCGAATCGTTCCTCGTCGAACTCGCTCGCAAAGTTCGAATCATCATCGATCCACCGTAACGACAAAATCTTCCATACCCCGGAACCAGTCGAACGCTACGATCCGCTCCGGAACCGTTTCTCCGCGCGTTCATTTTCGAAGTTCAAATTGTCCATCCACCGTAAAGATAAAACCTTCGCGATCACCGCGAAAGTTTCGCCCGTTTCACCCGGTAGGTACGTCGACGAACGACGACCGAGTCGCGAGAGGGGAGAAAATGGAAAAAAAAAGAAAAGAAATGAAGGAAATTTGTTACTTTCATCCGGCGGGGTCTCCACTGTTTCGCGGGGCCCCCGCGACGCGCTATTTAATAGCACGTCGAGCAGATCGGCCCGGTGCTTCCGCTATCCCCCCACCGATCGAATCCTTTCGCGCGTATTATTTCCACGAGCAATTAACCCCGGTGGTAATTCCACACGGGGCGTTCGTCGCACGAGCTCCTCTCTACCGAGCAACACGGACGTCGATCATAATCCGAAGTGGCCAACAGCAACGACAGCGACCAGCAGCAGCAGCAGCAGCAGCAGCAGCAGCAGCAGTAGGAGCAGCAGCAGCAGCAGCAGCAGCAGAGGCAGCAGCAGCAGAGACAAGAGAGCGCAACGTGCACTTCTCTCTCGCGGCGTATGGTATATCATTGGCCGGGTCTGGGCGGAGTACGGCGTGAAGTTGGCGCCGCCAGCGATAGATACCGCTAATTATCGATCGTAAATAACGTCGCGGGGCGCACGGCAGCCCGATCCTATCGGTCCTTCGGCCTGGCTTCACCCCCTTCTTACCCCTCCACCACCTTCGAGTTCCGTAGTCTTTCGATGATATAGGTGGCTTCGGCCGCGTCGTCTCTGAAACGGGGTTGGCCGGACCTCGAGGAAACAGGTCCCTCGGCTCTAACGGCGTTCTTACGGTGCAGTCGCTCACAGGGTGGCTTGGATATATTACAAGCGGTGGCCGTGCACGGTTATTACAAACGTGTACGCGGTTATAATTGCGGACAAGAGGGCCCACCGGCTCGCAAACGTGTGATTTGTGCTCCCGTGGCAAGCAAAACGGCTACCTGGCACGGTTCTACACGTACCGCGACACGCATACCACCGTACATACACGGCGGAGCCGTGAAACGATTCCCGTATCCGATTCTCCTACTGATAACGAGAAACCGAGGGGCCTCCTTTTCGGAGGAAATCGGGGACGGATCGTCTTAACGTACGATCGCGAATTGCCGGGTTGTCCGCTAAATATAAACAGTCCCCCGGTGATCTACGCGACAATGTTCTCGAGTTTTCCTACAGTGTTTACGCGTTGCTCGGGGTCGTGGTAATTGGTCCTCGCGTTGGATTCGCGTAACGGGAACCGTATTCGCGACTCGGGGAGGATGGGGTTTTATTTTTTTTTACTTTTTTTTTCCCTTTCGTCTCCCCCGCTCGCCCCGGTAAAATCTAATCCGATCGCGCGCCAATCGGAGACGACACGGAGATCGAAAGAGAGAGATCGCGTCCGTGCCCCCGCCCGAGTGTTGTTTCCCGACGTTTAATCCTCTTGATTGCTCCGTAGCGGTTTAATTTGCGAACTGCAACACCAGACCAGAGTATCCCTCCCCTCCGTCGGGTAGCCTCGAGAGATAGCCACGGGGAATGCGGTATCGATTTTTGTCTCTCGATACACCACGGTGCACCACGGTTAGTTTCTTCGAGCCGCGTTCAAAGGGCAAGCTCTCGTGCCGGGTGTAGGCGAGGCGAAGTTCGACGAACTTAAATGGAAACGCGGGGGAGAAACGCAGCGAGACGACCCGATACCGCACTTTCGTCGATCTTTAATTACTCCAATTCGACTTGTCGATCCCCGCTATTTCGAACGATACAACCTATCCTCTCGCCCGAACCCTTGCTACCGCCCCCGAAACGATTTCATCGACGAATTCTAACGAACTTCCGCGGCGCACGCTGTTTCCCCCACCCCTGTCAAGCCTTCGCGACCGAATCGGATCTCGGGCGCGACGATCGTTCGTCGAAGATCGAAAAACGAGATCGTCGGTTCGTTCCTCGTGCTCGTTTCGGTCGCGAGTCTCCTCTTTGAGGGAGGAGCGAGCGTTCGCGGACGGTAATGGTTCCCGCGTTACACGACGCGGTCGTTCGTGCTGCAGTTGACACCTTGGAAGTAACGATATTTCCTTACGTGGCCCAACCTACCCACCCGGCCTATAAACGGGGCCTCCTTGTCGCTCCTGTTCGCGAAAGAGATCGTCGCCGTCGTCGTTTCGAGGGTTCGTAGGCCGCGCGGGGCGTCGGGGTTAAAACCGGGGGGGAGAGGGTAAGTCGTGCCCTATCATGCGGGGGCGATATCGCGTTACTAGGCTGGGCTTTGATCTCGCGACACTTACAATTTTCCCGACCGGCGATACACTCTTATTTCGCGTCGCGCCACGCGAGTCCTAATGAGAGGCTATGTTCTCCGCTCCCAGCGGCCCGTCTCCTGCCCCCGGTGCCAGGGCCACCGGTAATCACAAGGCATGATGGCTCGTTTCTGGTGCTGTGTAACCCGCCACCCCTGCCCTCTCGTCACCGACCACCCCGTCCGTTGCGCACCACCGACACCACTACCACCACCAACACCACCACCATCACCACCGCCGCTGCCACTGCTACCCCCTTCGAACGACGTCGAACAACGCAGTCTCACTGGTCACTGCGCCGTGCGAAACGCTAATAGCTCGACGGTGTCACGCGCGATAATCGCCTATTCCCCTCCTCCGGAGTCGAACGACGATTAGACCTTTCGAAAGATTTATCGGAAGAAAGAACAGGCAAGGGTAATCGTTCGGAAGTTTACCCTCCTCGCCGATTACGCCGACCTTGGAATATGTTGTCAAGGTCATCGTTTCGAACAACTTTTCCCCGTACACGTTACCGTTCCTCGCCGCTGCTTTCGTAGTTACATGCAACAATACGTTGCAACGGTTCCGAGCCTCGAACACCCCGAGTAATCGGAATTCTTCCGTATCTGTGTCGTGTACGATCGAACGAAAAGAGTATCTTCTTTCCGCGAGAAGGAGGAACAAATTTAAACCAAATCTCCTTTCCTCGAACTCGTCTACAGAGTAATTTAATCCACGTTGCTCCAATTGTTCTACATTCCTGTAATTCGAAGATACATTCCTGCAATTGGATGAACTTCGGTCAGGTTTGAAGTTTCGAACCTCCTTGAAGTGAACTTTTATAGAACGGTTCAAAATCCGTAAGGAGGTATCTTCTCCACAAATTTACAATCACCGTAGGGTTCTCCATACGCGTGTGTCTGCATCCGACGTTCTGTTCTCCGGTACGGTGATACGATTAGGCGTTTCGAAAGATTCATCGATCGGGCGACCGAAGCTGCAAAGTTTGAATTTTCCTCGGTGGTATCTCGTTCCCTGGCACTGTTCTTCGTTGTTCCATCGTCACGGGTATCGGCGTCGCCACAACCGTTCGTGGACGCCCGGAAACAAGGACGTCTCCGGTTCGCGGCCACGAGCTCGAGTTTTCGAACAAGAAGAAGCGTTTCGTCGTCGTAAACACGTGTCGGAGCCATCGCTCGGAGCTTCGGTGTAAATACAATAACCCTTTATTTGTTCCCCTTTCCGCGCCAGGGCTGGCCGTGATTCAACAATACTCGACGTGTAGGCGGCAAACATTCGCCGCCTCGTCGGGCCACTCGCCCTCCGGCGATTTTCGCGAAATTCACCGGCGAATCCGCCGCCTATCGAGGATTCGGGGATGAACGGTCGCGTCGAGTGAGACTCGAGCGCGTTCTGGGTCCCGTCGGGGGATGAACCAAGACGGGGGCGAGGGGTGGTTCGGCCGTCGGCGTTAGACGGAAGAGTGACGCGTGACGAGGCTGAGGAAACTTTGGTATCGAATCTCGCGAGTCAGAGAAAGAAAGAGAAACTCTGTGTGTATGTGTGTGTGTGTATGAGAGAGAGAAAGAGAGAGAGAGAGAAATGGCGAGAGAGAGCTGGTTGTTGGACACAGAGTAAACACTTGAGAAGATTGCCGTTTCTGCGTTGCAACCTTCTCTATCTCCTCCCTCCCCTCTGAAATCCTTACTTTCCCCGAAATCCGTAATCTTCCTGAAGGGCGTGGATTAATTCTCCGGTCGTGTCACGTGCGCAGGCTTTGGGAGATCTTGTATGGAAGTAATCATGACCTCTTTCGACCATACCCGCGGATATTGTGCCCGCGAGTCGGACGCCGCGCGGAAGATTAACTCCCAGGCCGGTTTAAATTTAACCCTTCGCAGCTCGAATTATTTTCTGCCTAACGTGTTCCGGCCGAGACGCGGGCGTTTAGCTAGTCGCGTCGATGTCGCGCGTGGAGTGTTTCTAAACCGGTGGGCGGGTCTGGATGAAAATATAAATCGAAAACGAGGAGGAGGACCTCCTCGATAACTTGTTTCGGCCGATATCGTTGTACGGCTTTCCTACCACGGCACGTGCATGTGTTGTTTATATCCGGCGACTCGACTCGTTTAACCGACTATAGATATCTTCGTAAGAAAACATCGGTGTCGATAGGGCGCATTGTGCGATAGAGGGGTTAATATTTTAGTACCTTACGTTGGTACTAATATAGTCGGTGGAGCAGAGGTTCTCAAAGTGGCAGATTCGGTTGGGTCTCCTGTTAAAGTATGAGACCGGTTTAAACGTTCGAAGGATTTCAAAATTTTTAAATAGTGCGCGAAAGGATCTTTTCTTCTCCAACTTCTTAAAATGTGCATGGTGAGCTGATCGTGAAAATTTGGAAAACTCTACAGATTATCAAATATATTTTACCATTGCAATTTATAATTCTTTCCGATACGATGTACTTTGAAAACGTTCTCCAAAGTATTTCTACAAATTTTTCTCGTAAGTTTCGCGCGTACGTGTTTCCTTTCGGTGTAGACGATTCGTCGTTTTTTCGTTGTCTCGAAAATATCGCGCACAATCGAGGAGTGGGTTTTATTTCCGACTGGAAGCTCGGGTCTCGCGCAGGTGGAATGCTAAGAACTCGTTTGGATATATCCTTAACCTCCGTGCTGATTCTGCGCTTCACGAGCCGCTGGGGGAGGGTCCTGAAGGAGCAATTAAGCCTGAAGTGTTTCCTGCAAGGTGTGACTCGTAGAAACGGACGGACGGGAACGAGAACGCCAGCCACCTGACACGAGAGACGACTTCTCTCGCACGTCAAACGGTAGTAATTCAACTTTTATTCGAGAAGGATGCAATATATTCATCGTTACGTCGTCTCGAAGTCGAAAACGTTGCTCGTCGATGCCACGAACGACCATAGTGACCGTATACCCCGTGCTAAACTGTTCCAGGGTACAAGTGAATGGGAAACATGGCCGGACGAATGCTTTCGGCGAAAAGAAACGGAAACAACCGACGTATTACAGTGTAACTGGTTATTGTGACAGGTTCGATACATCGATGTACGCATACGTGCGCGAAACGTAACGAACCGACCTCTGCGATACCGCTCGAAAGTGTTCAGCGACGAAACGATTTGCATAATTTGACGCATACGTAAACGAAATACCTTTTAAATCGTTCTTCTCGCGAGTGATCGGCTTTCGTTGCGATTCCTTCGGTTCTTCGATACTTTAGCCTTCTCCGAACGCAACATTAGGAAAATTTCGTTGCAAAAGTGGAGAATTCTTAGAAAGCAGGTATCTATGTCCCATCGGTAGGCAAATTGTTCTTACACCCTAATATGTCTCTCGATTCGTCTCGGGGATTTCTAGAATTCCTTCCCTCTGTTCTTCTACGATTCGAAAATAAAGAAACACGATCGAGCGGTTCGTTCATCCGTAAAATGTCTTCCGAAACGTTCGAGCGTTGATACGTTTGTTTCATTTTTGGCAAACGGAGGTAGCGGTATTTCTATTCCCCGATTTTGTTGTCGTCGTGTCACCGATGCGGTACCAGCCGCAAGAAATAGTCCACTTTTGCGAAAGAAGGAGGATTTTTAACCGGGTGTACGGTACGAGATTGCATCCTTTGTCTCTTCTCACATATTTTACGTGTTACGGTTCTCTCCATTGTGTTTCATTTTTCCAGCAGAACGTCCAGTAATCGTGAGAAATTCAGCGCGCAACCGAGCGCGCTTGCATTTATCAACGATTTTCTCGAGACGATGGTTACGTCGGATAATGAAACGAGCGCGCTCTTTCCACCGAAAAAATGGTAGCTATCCGAGGCGACAGCATTTTAGTTTCGCGTCTCGTATTTTCCCCTACCATTCGAGCCGGTGCTTCTTAATTGCGGGAACAACAATCGCGAAGTTGTCACGACGACGACGACGACGACGACGAAAAAAGGTACGCGGCGGTTGGTTCGCGACGAGCCGAGATCCATCTCGAGACGGCGGAGACACGGTGAAAAAGGAAGCTGCCGCGAACGAGGGAATTGAATAAAAATTTTTCGCCCGTCATGCATCTCGGATAAATCTGAATTAATTAAGCGGTTTCGGGGCTAGACTCTCCCGGTCCACCCTCTCACCCCGCTTCGTTTCGCGGTACTTTTTACTTTTTATTTCCCACCTTCTCGATGCTTCGATTCGACTTCGACTTCGTGCTCGTTCTTTTTCATCGCGTCGAGATTTCGTGGTAACTCAAACGCGGGAGCCATTCGGTAGCTGATGGGTTAATTGAGAGTCGAACTAGCCCCTCGGACACAAAGGCCTTTCATGGACCAACGAGAATACGATGCACGAATTGCGTTCGAGTATGTACTTTTGTGCGGCGTTTCAACGAAACCGGCAAAGGTGGCTCCGCGTTTTACAATTTCCATCGATTTGCTACTCGTTCCCCGTCCCGCGGAGGAGACGCGTGAAAAAGATTTCACGCCACTCGCACGAACGCGTCTCGAACACCCTTAAAGCCGTCGAAAAAACTACTATCCGGCCCCAATTTCGGCGGCGATACAATGGAAAAGAAGAAAAAAGAAGCTGTAATAACAGCATGAATATTTCATCCCATCCCGGGAGCTTTACGAACCCTTTTCAAACGGGGCCCCGGTTCGACCTCTTCGGGTCATCAGAGACCGTTAATTGTCATCAATAGCGGCGAATTTTGCCGCGTCCTTGAGACTGGTTCAACCACCCGATGGACCCGGTGCGTGTTTCCGCAGCTTGCGACAGCATCCGGTAATGAGATGTCCCCGCATCGGGTTCCTGGACCAGTTTGTCTTTGGTCCACTGTTTTTCTTTGCATTTTTTTTTTACCTCTCTTTTTTTCTTCCCTCCTCGAGACACGATGGACGATGGTCAGCGGAGACCCGATGGTTAAGTAACTGGTTCGTTAGAATGTTTATTTGCTTAGGGGTCTTTTGTCAGGGCTTCGACTAATGTTATGACGACCTGTTACCGTCCCTCGGGTTTCTCTTCGTCGCATATGTTTCGTGAGCACAAGGGACGTTTTTCAACTATTCCGGCGGCCTTTCGAAAAATCTCACGTTTCCTCGTAGCGGAATGCTCGTACAAAAACTTTCGAAGCCGGTACACACCCTGTCCCGATACTGGTCGGTTCGGTTTCTAGATTTTTCCCGATCCGATTATCGCGAGTACTCGACGCGCGCGATAAATAACGATCCGATGATTCGATTCGAGATTCCAACGGCGATTCCCCGGTAGATCCGTATCTACCATTGGTTAAACGTTAGCTACCGCGTTTCGTGGAGAAAAACTCGATCCGAGAACTCGTTTCGCGTTTGGTCGCGTCGAATAAGTAAACCGAATCGAATCGTCGAGCTCGGGCCGGGGATATCTAGGCACGAGTATCATAGAACGAGACCGCGTCGGGGCAACGGGATGAAGACGTTTCGGCCATGGAAATTCCTTTCATCAATTATAATCGTCGACGTGCGGGACAGTAGCCGTTCATTAAACGCGTATATACGAGGGCTGCTCGTTGCACGAAGAAAAATACGCTAACGATACCGCTCGTGAACGTGTTCTGAATACGGCGTTCGCAGCTCTCTTGTGTATTCGTAATCCCCCCAGTGTCCGATTCTCGGCTGAACGTGGCTGTTCGGGAATAATGCAAAGTGTGGAGTCACCCTGTGGATGGTAGTCAGGTATCGCTTCTGCTTCTTATTTATATAAATGACCAGCGCATAACTCGCAGCACCCGAGGACTAACGCGCGCCTATTTCCACGCTGAATGCTCCGCTAACGTGTCGACCCGATGATAAATTAATTGTGGAACGGAGCGGATGTTACGGTTAATTTCGAGATTCAGCCTTGAGCGGACTTTTTCACGCGCGCTTTATTTCCGGTTAAATAGAATTCCATGTTTTGCCGTCGTTTTCTCAACGCGCAAGAAGACCGTCGATAAACCGTTGCTTAATACGGGAGTTATCCCTAACGAGCCGAATTTTGTCGCACGGTAATATGCCTGCCATGAATCCGGTGACTGGGTAGTCACAGCTCGTACGTTTAACCGAGGATGGATCGGTGCCGGCATTATCCACTCGTCACGGTATTCGAAGGACCTTTCCGCTCGAAAGGAGTGTAACGTTGTCGCGTTGGATCCGTGGACGTACACCCCGCGCCTACACCGGGACTTGGTTTCTCGCGGTGCGGGTATTCGATCGATGGTGATCGTTGGCGGGAAACCATCGACCCTTTCGGATAATATTTCCATTTCTTTTCTTTAGGAGCGCGTCGAATCCACCGTACCGATGGATTCGACGATTCCAATATCGCCACGGGCATCTCCTGCACGTAAAATTCTCCTCTTTGCGGTTTCCTTCCGCGAAGATGCACGAAAGATTCGTTTCTTCATTGTGTGTATCCACCCTCGAAATAATAGGCCGCTCAGCCATCGAGCTTGGTTAACCCCATTTACTTTTCATTCACGGAGGAATTCCCCGTGTTCCTTTTGTCGAAAACAATCGTGCGCCCGTCGTCGCGCGTAACCGTGTATTGGGAAGTCTTCGGGGGATGGCTTCGGGCGCGCCGCGGCCAGTGTTTCTCATTCCGCTGTACGAAGACGGTGGTACCCCGTGGCAACGTGATACGGTAACACCGTTTTGGATTATGCCACCGACGCAGTAACGCGTCACGGGATCTTGGCCGAACGGCAATCGACGAATCGACTGTAATCAGAACCCATCGAAAATCATCCAGGATCCGACTGGGTGTATGGCAGTAACCGATGAATATTAACCAGCAAACAGCGCTGCCCTGGCTGCTGTTGGAACGAAGCGTAGTCAGAGCGGCGAGAGTGGACCACGTTGGAGTAGCGAGAACCAGAGTAGGAGGGTACATATTCATGACGTTAACGAGCCTCCGTCGAACGTTTAATTCCGCCAACCGCCTGAGTTGGGTTAGGGTAACTCGCTCGGCAAACACGAGCCCTAACTAACCGTGCATCTCCCAGTCCTGTTCTCGCTTCAACCCGCTCCTACTGTCTCACTCCCGCCCTCTCGACTCGCATTGTACCTAGCGTCTTTCTCTTTCGCACTCTTTCGGGCCGTGGCCTATGTCCCCTATTTGTCTTTCCACACCGCGAAAGAACAACTCCCAGTGACGATAGCAAGTGCGGCCGTGGCTGCCTGCCTGCCTGCCTGCTTGTGGCGTTTATGAATGCAGGTATTGCGGAGGTTTTGTTGGGACTGTTAACAGCGGCGTTTAATCGAGGATTGAACTCAAATATTCATTAGCGGGGCAAAAAATTGCGGCTTTCGATAATTGCCCGTTCTTACGGGGCACGAGCAGGTTGTCGGTGAACGGTGAACGTCCGTGTTTGCGGGACACGACCGTTGCACGACGTCGAGTTGTTATCGTTGTAATCCGCGCGTAAGTTGGCTACGTTTCGATCCATTCGATGTTACCGGCGCGTACACGTGTACGATAATCGCGTCTGTGTCGCAAGCTCGTGTAGACGTTCGTGGAATTAGACGCTACTCGCGCGCGCGTCGTTGAACGTTCTGCAAAAGTATTCAACGACGAGTCTGTGAATAGTATTCCGCGCCAATGTAACGCATCGCAGGAAAGTATGCATCGCCGAATGGGTTAACGCGTATCGAATCGCAAGGTGCGACGATTCGCGCGTATTTCTAATCGTAATCCCGTCCGATCGAATCTGCCCGGCGTAACGTTCGAAAGTGTTGTCGAGTTAATGCATTCCGTGTCGATCAATCGCGTCTCGTTCTTGATAATGCAAGATACCAGGCGGCAGCGGGTAACTTGGGTAACACGAGAACTGGAAACGAGCACAAGAAACAGCACCAGCTTACGTACATTCCAGCGATCGGATATCTGGAGCCCGCCTTCTCTCAGGACGTCTTACTTATAATACCAGGGCCTGGACGAGTCTTGGGTTAACGTGTTACAGGAGTGACTTGCGACTTGGTAATTTCATCCCTGGCGTGGTGCCTCCTTTTCTTTCCTTTTTTATTTCACGGGCCACTATCTCCATCGCCATCATCATCATCATCATCAGCAACGGCCTCAGCGGCGGCGGCGGCGGTGGCGGCGGTGGCGGCGGCGGTGGCGGCGGTGGCGGCGGCGGTGACGGCAGCATCTGCGTCGTCCTCGTCCTCGTCCTCGTCGCAGTCATCGTCATCGCGTCCTTTCTATCCCCGTCGTTCGTCTTACACATATCAACCGCGTTTTGACCAACACGCACGGTGGAGATCTCGAACGAAGAGCGAGTCTCGTGTTTGCCTACAAACAATCCACTTAAACGTAACCGAGGTCTTTCGTATGCATTTCCTCCCACCCTGCCAGCCGAGCTTCCCTCCTCGAGCCATTCCATCTTCGCCGTCCTTGTCTGCGAGCGGCGGGGCAAGTTGGCTCGAGGCAGACATCTTGAAACACGTTTTCCCGCGTAGAAGCACCGCTGTCTCATTGTTCTGACAATCATCGAACGACCAGATTCCGGCCGGGACAATTCGAGAAGCTTAAGACAAGATAACGACTGGATCCGATCCCTCGAACCTAGCTAGCGCAACGCCTCGATCAACTCATCCATTATTAGAAGTTCTTTACAGATTATACGTGTCATACTTGGGTAAGCGTAGGCGTAACATCGGTCCGACCGAACTCTTTTAATGCGGATCAGTGTATCCCGTGCAATGAGAGAGATCCACCGATACCCGGGATCCATTTTGACAGCCAGCCTTTTGTTTTACTCGATGGATGATGATGATGACCGAGGAGGTTTCTCGGACCACCGTCTCACCATCCCTTGTTAGAATATAATACGAGAAGATTTCGTCTAGATCTCGTGGGCGACCGTGGGTAGTGTTAGTGGCGCCAAAGATAATCCTCGCGATAGTTTCCCCTCTTCTTTCCCTCGCGTCAATCAGGATTGGATTCGGTTTAGAGCTCTCTATAGCTGAACCCGTCGCATCAGAGGTGCTCAAATGGAATCCGATAACCGTGCGCTGAAATATCGGGTAAACGAAGATTCCGTCGTTATCGTTTGAAAAAAAAAAGGAAAACCAAATCTGCGAAGAACGTTCGAGGTTTCGTATACCCATTCCGTCGACTTGGTTTCCCTTCGCGGAAACGTCGAGCACTTTTGCTCGCGTACAGAGATCAACGATTAACTATCGCAATGGGTAAAAAAAAGGGGGGTTTACCAGCGCGCAGCCGTTCGATTCTTATCGTCGTACAAACGATAACGTCGATTATCCTTTAAGACCGTCCAAACGCTTTCGCGGATCAGCTCCCCCAGGTGCACTCGCACATCAAAACTAACTTCCGCTCAGAAAACTTGCATGGTACGCGCGTACCACAGTCAGCCTCTGGGGTCTGTTAGAGGGTACTTAATGGCTATTTAATTCCTAATCCAACCGCGCGCAGCCTCGCCGACGGCGCTACTTTCGCGGTAATCTGCAGCCGGTTGCCGTCTTCCTCGAAAACAGAAATACGCCAAAGACGGTCTAATCCACCGCATCTGGGATTCATGAATCCCTCTGACTCTTCCACGCGTCGCGCTTCCGCCGTCCTCCACCTTCGCCACCTCTCGCTATCTCCTCATTCACGAGCGACGCCGTGGCACTCCCTACCCTCTCGCCCGGTCTACCCAATCGGCCGACGGCTCCCACTCTTCCACTTTGTAGAGAGCTACTTCCATATTTACATGGGAGGTAGTCGCAAAAGCGAAGTTAGCGCGGCTAAGCTGATTTAAGCATTCGTTATTATAATTCTTGGAGAAGCAGCAGTGCTTTCCAGTTCGAGCCACGTTCAACTTCTAGCGCGGTGCGGAGGCAAACGAGAGACAGAGAGAGACAGACAGATAGATAGGTGGATAGATAGAGAAAGATGGGTATATATATGTAGAGAGAGAGAGAGAGAGATTTTGCCAGCTAAAAGGACGCCGCGGCCACTACCGCCGCTCTTTACCGCCTCATCACGCTAGAATTCTAATTTATCCTATGAATTATCAGAGAACCGAACTTTAACGTTTCCGTGATTACGGGCTGATTGCGACCGCTCGATGCTCGTATCCGAACGATATTTATCGGTTCAGCGTTCCACGTATCGATATTGCTCGGTGTTTAGATCGGTGAATTACGTTACGTTTCGTAGAGTTTAGAACGATCGTGTACCGGGGGTTGTTTCGATCGAGCTCGTGGCAAGGTTGGTTAACCGCGAGGTAACACCGTCGATACACACCGGTGATGATTTTTTGATGGATCTCGCCATTAGACGGTCTCGTAGTAATTAACAGCTGGGAGACACCTTTTCTCTTTCCATCGCGGCAGGCTTCTGTGGGTTCCGGGCGTCGCGTATTCGACGGTAATTAAGTCCGGTCTCCCTAGCACGCGTAGTTGTAGCCCAAAGGTGTCCGTATCTCGGCACGGTCAGTCTACCAACTTCGGAATCCATCGCGCACGATTAATTTCCCGGGGTCCCCTGGGCGAATTTCAGGCCGTACGATCACTCGGTCCGTTCGTCTGTCCGTATTCTTAATTAATAACCGAGGCAGCTGCCCTGACGCTGACGTCATTACCAGCCTTTTTGCCTTTCTTCCTCTTATTCGTATCCCCTTTCTTTTCCTTTTTTTCTCTTAATTCCCGTTCCCGCTTATGAGATATCGCTAATATACATCACTAGCGCCACCAACGGTGTACCGTGGAAGGCCCTAATGAAGCCGTACACCGACGTTCGCCATATTAAACCTAACCTCTAAGCCGACAACGAAACGAACCTGACGCGATGATCGTGCCCGATCGGACGTTGCGCGCCGCGCACCGTGACATCCGCTAAACAAATGTCACTGGTCGATGCTGCGCCTCGAACGTTATCGACTTGGTAACCGCGTTTCTTTCCACGTGTAAAAAGAACTTCTTCCGCGGCTACCTGCGTGCCAACGCGTGGCTCTCGAATCCAACCGACTGTTAGCGGACGCACAGTAATGGCGATAATGATGATGGTGATAGAGGCTTTATGGGTCTTCAGAAAAACTGACGTTGGAGTATGCGTGGAAATGGATGAAGTATAGGCGAGCCTCTGTGGTAGTTGGTTAAGCCTGTTGACGCAGTCCACTTGACTGGCCGCTCAGTTGGAACGATCGTTTCGAGTTATCGGGCCCGCTGGAATATATTTGCAATCTTAGCGCGTCCACCTGCGTATTAGGTCTTCCTGATGGGATTTTTTCTTCTCGAGAACCTCCCGATCGAGTAATTAAAATATTGCTCGCACCGGTACGGAAAAGCGAGTAACGCGACGGAACCTGACGCCGGAAGGCGTACGTCAGGTGCGTAACCACGGGGAGGACACCCATTAAGCGTAAGCCAAAGTCGAAGATGTTTTGAACGAGTTTAGGCACGGAACTACCGACCACCGGGATAATCCGCCCCGTCGAATGACTTCCAAGAGGAATTGGGAGAAAAGATGGGTCACGTTCGTAAGCCTCGAACGGTATTAACGTCAAGAATCTTAACCTCGAATTGTAAATAAAGCCGTCTGCGCGTTTCAGTTTGCGTTTGGAGAACCACTCTACCTCGAAACGGAACGAACGCGTTCGTTGTCGAACCTCCATGAAACGAAGTAACGAATAACGAATTTCTTGCGTAAATCGCTATCTCGAGGAAGCGTAACGCGTATTAACGCGTTGGGATAATGGATTGTTGTCGGTGTATTTTCTTTTACAGCATCGCTGATTACGGTAACGTTGTTTAAAAATTTACAAACATTAGGGTTCGTTTCTTGTCGGTTCTTCGAAGAAAAGTCGTAAGCGATCGTGATCGGTAACGTTCGACTTCGACGATAAGAAAATAACAAAATAATCGTACTTTTGAATTTCGATCGGTAACATCCAAACTCGAAAATACAATAAGAGTACCTAGTGATCGTACGTTGCTGTTAGATCGCGATTGGTAATATCCCAGCTCGATGATAAAAGTAGAAAGTCGCGGTAGTTTGGATTTGGATGTCGTTCGGTACCGACGATGTTCGACGATAAGAGTACAAAGTCATGCATCGTACATTGTCGATCGTTACGAGTTTCGAGCACGAGCAATCGTCGTCTGGCATCCAAGAACGAAGAATCAGCACGGTGAGAGTATCCACGATCGTTTCGTCGAGGACTCTGCCGGTGTCGCGGTTCCGACAGAGGTTAGGCAACCCGGGACTCGATAACGAATGGCCGGTCGTTACGGTAAATGTCTTACTCGAGGCCCCGGACGACCGACGGAGACCACTGGGATAATGATATTATTACGGCCATCTTGATTCTCCTGGGCCACACTATCATCATACGTCACCCGTTGCGCGCGGTCGCGTTGAATCCACGCCGTATTACGGGCATATATTTCCTGGCGTGTCCTGGCCGAGCAGTTGCTTTTTGCCGGGCGGTTACAAAGTATGATGATCTCGCGGAGACGGGCCTGATGAAATCATCAGGACACGCCAGATCGTCCGTGGATCCAGTTAATATCGGCTAGAGAGACGCCTGCCGGGACGAAACGTTCCGTTTCTTCGCGCGGAATGAGGCAATTTGCACCGGTCGGGACCGACGATGGAACACTCCGCGGAAAGGAACCTGTACAACTTCCGTGATCGTGAATCCTACGCTACCGCGAACCGTCCGGGTTTCGTTTCCATCACGCGGAAAGAACGTTATAATTGATTACGGGGATCGATCGATGCGAGCCAACGTCATCGTGACTCGTTCACCGGGGAAAACTTTATTAGAATTTACGCGCGGAGGAAATCGGGTAGTTGGATAGCGGAATCACCAAAGTTGTGATTTATTCGCACGAAAAGAACTTTATAGTTGATTAAGGGGATCGATCGATACGAACCACAGTCATCGTGACTCGTTCGCCAGAGAAAACTTTATTAGGATTTGCGCGAGGAGGAAATCGGGTAGTTGGATAGTGGAATCACCAAAGTTGAGATTTATTCACACGAAAAGAACGTTATAGTTGAACACAGGGATCGATCGTTATCGTGACTCGTTCGCCGAAGAAAACTGTCTTAGGATTTACGCGCGAAGAAAATCGAGTAGTCGGATAGTGGAATCACCAAAGTTGAGATTTATTCGCACGAAAAGAACGTTACAGTCGATCAGTCGAATCGATCGACGCGAGTCACCGTCATCGTGACTCGTTCGTCAGCGAAAACATTATTAGGATTTACACGCGGAGGAAATCGAGTAGCCGGATAGTGAGATCACCGAAGTCGAGATTTATTCGCTTGGTTCGACGGGCAAAAGAAAAACCGAACCGCCGCGAGGCGGTTCTCGGAATCCATTAGACCGACGGTGCTCGAGAGCTTTAAAGCGAGTAGTATTGCTTTAGTTGGGCACGGTATCGATAAAGATATCCCCGGGAGGATGGATCGTGCAAGGATCGCGTCGTTTAATCATCGTCTTAACAAGCAACTCGTACGCCTCGGTCCGTTCACGCGACCGAGTAATTTGCCCGCCGAAACGCACGCTCGGTTGTTCGCGCGCGCGTCCATTTTCCAGGAAGCGAGCCTTCTTCCTACCGGCGCGAACACGGCGCTGTGCGGCGCGGCGAGGTGCGTCGCTGAAGCCCTCGGGATTCATGAATCGGCGGACACGTGCCGGGCGCAAGGTGTATAATTATCCGCACGAAATGTAGATCTTTTAAGGACTCCGGGTATAACCGCGTGCTCTTCGTCGCTTTCGTTCGCGAATGTGGGTCAGCCTGTTTGTCAATCAGTCCTTAATATAGCCTGTCGCCCCTCTTATCGCCCCGACTGCAGTCAGTCGTGCTTTTACGAAGTTACGTACATCGACGAGGACGAACGTTCTCGTTCTCGTTCTCGTTACCGTAACGCTGTACTTTCTTCCGAGAAATAACGATATTCTCTACACGAATCGTTATCTCGCGGAGGCGCAACGATGCGTCGAAAAGTCTCTTTCGTATATATTCTTCCTTCTGTTTTTTTTTTTTTTTTTTTTTTCTTTCCTCGAGAAGCGATTTCTTCGACGGTCGGCGATAACATCGATTCGCTTCCGACGTGTTCGGAACGAGGTGACTTTTAACGGCGGGACAAGAGCGAAAGAAGCGACAAATTAACCGGGCTGCGGTTTGACCTCGTTGGCCGTCGCGGAGTCGGAATACAGCAGGGTTGCGCCTTCGGATGGACGAGGACGGAACGAGAAACGGTAGAAAACCTCGAGGAAGAGAAGAGGCGGAGGTCTGCCAGTCCCAGCATCCACTCCGATGAATTACTCTCTGGCGATCAGTA
This sequence comes from Ptiloglossa arizonensis, assembly GCF_051014685.1. NCBI lineage: Eukaryota > Metazoa > Arthropoda > Insecta > Hymenoptera > Colletidae > Ptiloglossa > Ptiloglossa arizonensis. The sequence goes on from NC_135056.1 coordinate 15,396,700, forward strand.
GTTCCCAACTGTTTCTTCGGGCAACGATCGAACGAAATCTCGTGAAAATTTCACGAGCAACGTACACGGAATTGAGAACCATCGTCGACCGCTGATCCGGATAATAGGAGTCCCGAGTTCTTCGAGCCAATGGTCCGCCGTCAACTTCCTCGTACGCGTGGACAAAGTTCGTCTGGAAAACCGGCAAATGAACCGAGACGCTCGAAAAATCGGCTCCGTGTGTATTTTTTCACTCGTCGGGGAAACTCACCGGTTCGAACATCGTTCCAGGTTTCGATCGCTCGATCTTCGCTTAACGAAACCGCGTGGATCGAGAACCACTCGACCTCCCCGATCGGAATCGCGTTCAAATTTATCGGTTTCTGCTTCGATACGCTACGACTCGGTGCATACATTTTCGAGATCCACCGTACGAGTACGTCGACGTCGCCTCGTCGACGCTCCCGTCCGTCGTCGTCCTCGACGCAACAACGATGCCGCACAATGAAACATGAAACGCCGACTCGGACCCCTCGCCCCCACCGGGGAGGAACTTACCGATTAACTCATCTATCAGAGGCATTGTTGCCCTCAATGAGAGGATACCGGTCGCGTTTATTATGGATATCGCGTTATTATACTAACCTACTCGCTTTTGTGCGGCGATATAAGTTTTCCGGTCTGGTCGTTTGTCGACCCGCGGTAGGGCAAGCCGTCAATGGACATCGGTGGGATGATTTTTTATAGCGATAGATCCGTTGGATGAACGACGGCAACGAAACGTTGATGCTTTGCCACGGGAGGATGGAACTCTTCGACGTGTACTTTAATATTCGCGATATTCGATACCGTTCGAACACTTTACAATTTTCCATTTCGGAGGACAACGAAGTGTATTTAATATTAGCGGCGATACCTTGGCAAAATATCGTCATTTCTCCACCAGAGGACAGCACCGATCAAATATTCGATAATATTCGAAACTTCCACGTTTTTATATCCATGGAGAGAATCAACGAAATTTGTACAGTTTCGATGTCGGAAGAAGTTCTCGAAAGTAAATCAATTTGCACGAAGAACACTTACGCGTGGATGTATCTCTCGAATTTGATTAAACAGGAACACGGAAACGATCCGCGACTCTGGAATTATTTTTCCATCAATGTTAATCGCGTAATTGCCGGATGTGGTGTCTTTTCTGGTAGTTTCACACCGTCGAATTAAACGACGAATTCTCCGGTTCGCAGTGGTAAATTACAGGTAAGCTCCAAAATCTAGTCCGCGATCTGTGTCACGAAGCGCCGCGCGGTATCGTTAAGACGACTTTAATCACCGACTATTAATGTCGCATTAAGAAATCAAGACGATCATCGGTCGACTCTTGCGGTCTATATCGGTGTACGTGCCCGAGATTGTTCGGTTCGTAGACTACGGAGCTACTATCCGCGAAGAAACGTTCGTAAGATTATACGGGGAGAATAGTTTAGGAATTAATCGACGATAACGCGGTGAATGCTCGTAATCAGGATTAATAAAGTCCGCGTGATACAAGAATAGGCGTGTAACAGGGGTAATTTATTTTCGTGTGAATTAATTACCGTCGACTATCGACGATTACACAGTATCGAGACGCGTTCGTCCTGCAAAGGGGAAGATTTGGTGGCAGAGTGGGTGCAAGAGAAGATTGCGAAAGAAGCGACAATGAAGCTGTTTATTAAGTGTCATTACGATAAACAGAGTAGACGTCTGGATTAGGTATATAATAACATTATACGGTATCACAATGTAGCCAGAGTTAAACTTACGATTTAATGCGATCGGTACAAAGGGGAGATTTTTCACGACGAAAAAGGTGCGAGAGAAAAATTCATCGGGAAAGCAACGATGTTTATCGAATTGCCACGGTAAACGGAGCAGAGACAGTGGGTGGTAAATATATTTTAATACAACCATGTACAGCGGTATCACAATGTAGCCAAAGTGAAACTTACGATTTAATTATTACCAGCGGCTGGATTTCAATTTTTCTCTCGGTCGTCGATACGAAACTTCTTACCTAGTCTCCATCGTTTCGTTAAAGTCGCGCGTTTCCATCTGCCCGAAAAATGGAGGACGATAATCGCCCGTAGAATTAACCAGACCACTCCCGATCGGTATCGACGGACCCAGACAAGACGAAGGGGTTCCGTAGCTCTCTTTCGCATCTTTTGCCATTGAATTTTGCGAGCGTACGAACACTTCCCCGACAGCGGTGAGAGAGATCAGATGTACATACATACACGCTTGCCGGATAAGTATCAAGTATACAGGTCGAGGCAGATATAGTCGACCAGTATCGACCGGGTAGCCAAGTTCAACAGCCAATCCTCGGCTGCGCGTTAAAACCACGCCCTTTATTTCGCGGTTGCATTAACCGCATCTCGCTGTCCGTATTTAAGTCAAGTCGGGCTACTTAAACTTTTTCCCCCTCCCCCTATCCCTCACCTCGGTGGTAGAAAAAGTTGGAAGCGGACGTCGGGCACCCGACGAATTAGAAACACCCGTGTTTTCGCTGTTTTCCTCTTTCCACGATTTTTATTCGCCGATCGGGACAAAATTTACGGATAGGAATTTACAAAAATTCTTCCCCTTCGAGAGAATTTCACTCGTTTGGAAAATACCCGATCACGATTCTCGATCGGATCGATCGTTCGTTCAGAGATCGTGGAAAATTAACGTCTCGGTGTAGTCGCAATTGTTCACGGGAATTCGTTGCTAACGAACCCGCGAGCAGCAGCAACACAGCCTCGTCGTCGTCGTCGTCGTCGTCGTCGTCGTCGTCTACGGGGAGAAGATTCGCTGATTAATTGAATTCGTTCGATCCGTAACGAGGAGAAATAATTACCATCGACGCGCCCGTATACTAGTATTACGGATCACCGGGAGGACATCGGTGTCGTTAGAAGTGACGGGCGCGTCGGCGTTTTTCTTCGGAACTCGATTGCTTTTTATTGACGCGAGATCGCGGCCTACGGGATTCGTGGAACACCGGACTTGGAATTGGACGCTCGTTCGACGAATTAACACCAGTTTCGATCGGGCTCGTTCCTGGCCGACGAGATCGAAACGAGTCGAAACACATTTCGCGGAATCCGATTTAACGCGAAACGACCAATTCGGGCGACCGAGGTGAAGATCACGCGTGGGTCCAAAGAGACCCGGTTCGATCTCGCCCGAACGAACGAAAATTCTATCACCGTGCCTCGTCGTTCTCAATCTTCGAGAAAATTTGTATCAACGATACAATCGTTGAAAGTTTTGCAATTGGTGAGAGTTTCTCCGGGTCTTCTCAGACCCGAGCGCAACGTAGAGACGGTACGACGACACCGCGAATGAAAAAATAATTGCTCCGGTAACGGTGAATATCGTCGTTAACCGACCGGTTGGCTGGTATCTCGGTTCTTGCGATCGGAGAGTCGTGAAATCGTCGGGGAGTTATTTCGAAGCGTAGCCAAGGGTGAGGGAAAATTGCACGCGCGGTGGTGACTGCTAGGCGATGACGAGGTCGACGACGGGACGAATCCACCGCAATTCACGGCCATTAAAACTCTCGTATTTATGTAAATAAGGAACACGGTCGCGGAAAGGAGACGCAAAGGGCAACGAAGGAGAGAACCGGTCCCAGGACCTCCGTTAAGGATATCGGGTGCTAGATGGAAGGTAGGTGCGTCGAAGTAACGGGGGCCGAGAGCACGAAGGAACAGAAAGCTCTCGTTAATGAGCTTCCTCACCCTCAAAGCTTTGAAAGCCGGTTACACTCGTCTCGCCCGGTCTCGCTGAGCGAGAGAGTTGTTCAATTCAAAGCTTCCAGGAAATTATACGTCTGTTACCGTTCTGTCTTCGAGCGAAGGCTCAAACTCGGGAGGGCTAATAGCGGCAATAGCGTATTTTAATCTTCGCCCGCGGAAGTGCATTTGTCATTTCCCTGTCGTACAAAAGCCCCCGCGTCTCGTAGAGCTGCAATTTCGCCGGCGAGATTATTCGTTCAGCACGGTTTAACGACGACACGTCGGATACTCCGGGAAATTTCTTCCGTCAGAAAGTAACCGTTTCACGGACACTACAGTTTGCGTATATACGCGATCGGTCGGGGGAGTCTACCGAGGGGTGGTAACTAAAGAGAGGAGGGAACGTTCGAGCTTCAACGACGGAATTTGTTTCCACGGGGTTTGTCCCGCTGGCGCGGGTAATCGAAGTTGGTCGAAAGGACGCGTCCTTCGCGAGGCACGAACCTTTTCCCCTCCGACTTTGTCGTCGAAAAATGACGTCGCAAGTTTTACCGATAGTTGGCGAGCGGTAGGCGACTCCTCTCGACGGTATCATGACTCCTGGAGTCCCGATTTGCCGCGACGGCACCCTAAAAACGTGGCTATTGGAAAATGCCCCCATCTGGACGTCGCCGCTTCGACAAGCGTCCAAAGTATTCCGCTACGTTACGGAGTTTCGAGACTTGGCCGCAATGCCGTCACGGCAATTTCTCCAGGGGGATGGTTACTTACAGTGTTGGCTTAAACAACATACTTAACCGGGCTACTTAGTACTCACGGGCGTAGACGTACCCCTTGCAATAATAACATTTCACCCCCTTTAATCCGCAGCCTGCTGTTAGTCCTCGGCTAAGTATCTGTCCTCCTCTTACCCTCCATTGTCGTTCCATCGCTTCCCGGACGAAATCAAAACACGGAAAAGCCGATACAGTTTTGCGTAATACCCTCGTCAGAAACTTTCTCAAAATGTTTCCCGTCCTGTTGCCTGAAGGGCGAATCCCGACGAAAAAAAAAAGAAAAAGGAGAATCGTCGTTTCGCGACAACCGAGGAAATTTCGATCGAATTGATGATAACGTTAAGCGCGTTCGAAAAATAAATTTCTTTTTCCTCGGTTTGTGACAGTTCGCGGATTTTCGAGTAACGTAAGGTTTGGGTCGTATTGATACATTTAACGGACGAATAAAATAGCGAAGAACGTTTAAGGGTGAATATTCGTAATTTTTGTAAAGTTTTATGGATTTTTGAATACCGCAAGATTTCGGTCACATTGATATCTTTATTGGACGAATAAAACAGCGAGGAACGTTTAAGGGTGAATATTGGTAATTTTTGCAAAGTTTTGCAGATTTCTGAATACCGCAAAATTTGTTTTATACGCGTATCTCTAACGGTCGAATAAAATTAGAGAGGAACCCTAAAGGGTGAATGTTAATTACCGTAGATGTTCGTCTGATTCTGACTACTCGGACTCCGGAGAATATCGCGTACCGTATGCACACGGTCGAATGATAAGATAACGTGCAGCAGGCGAGGTACGGATTCCCATATAAGTTCCACAGAGTTAGGAGATACTCCATCGAACATAATACAGCATAAACCCCATAGTGCTAAGCAGCTTAGTATCTCGCAAGGGCAGTGACGCCTGACATATCTATATATATATATATATATATATATATATATATATATATATATATATATATATATATATATATATATATATATATATATATATATTGGGTCCAGGTACGTGGCATCTCAGACGTAGATTTCCGGGAAGGCTTTTCCCGGGATCTCGAAAATTGTCGGTTGATTGTCGGAAGGTAAATAAATAAATAAATGAATGAAAAAAAAAAAAAAAAGAACAATCGAGTCTACGTATGCCATTCCGTTGCGCAATCCACGTATTAATCGGGACGAAAACGCAATATCATCGTCCAGGTTGTTGTTCACGGTTTCCATTCGGTGAAGATCGAGTCTCGTGGGAATGTTCGTTGCGACACCGATTAAAATTCATTGTTTTTTCGTAGCGTCGACGGACAGTGTTTGTCCAAACAATCGTACACCGAGAGCGAGAGAAAGAGGAAAATGTTTCCGGTCAGTTATTGCAGTTAGCTAAATATTTTGTTTTTCCCATGATGTTGGCACGGTCTCGTAGAAGGGGGCCAAGGGTGACGCGCGACACACCCCCATTGAAATCCTGTGCACGAGGGATATGCTTAAATTAAACGGACGCCGGTGTCACATTATGGCGCAGAACGTCGAGTTATATCTAACCTCTCATTAACCCCGTGTGAACCCGAACGCGGGACCCCTGCCTGTAATGCGACACGTCGAATTTTCGAATTCGAAATACGCACCGGGGCACCGTTTATTACGGGGTTGAAGCGGGCCATACGAGACGTTTTAATCGATTCACCGTTAACGTTCTCGCTCACGGAAACGCTCGCGTCCGCGAATGTACCGGGGCGCGAGGGTGAACTCGATTCGGGCGACGTCACGGTTTTCGCACGTTGAAAAGGGAACGTTATTCGCGTAGCTGGCACGAATTTCAACGAGGATCGAGAAATCGTCGTACGGTACGATTCTCTCGCGTAGCCGATCGTTCCGCGCGTCACCGTCGCGTCGTTATTCCGTCGCGCGGGCAATCTCCGCCAAGCGTGCACAATACTCGAAAATTCCTACCGGCGGGTTCTCCTTTTCCTTTTCGAGTTCATCTCGCGCCCTTGAGCAGCTAAGAGCCCATGATCTCGGCGACCGCGGTGGCCGGAAGCGTAGATCGAAAATATGGAACGTCCACGAGCTACGCTTAGAGCACCGAACCTAAGGAGGAGGGAGGTGGGTTAGCGCAAAGCCTGAAAAACTTCTTACCGCAACAATGGCCAGTACCGATTTTAAAAAGATCCAGCGAAGATTTACCATCACTTTCACACCTCTCCGTGGCACCCCAAGCCAGCCTAAGACCTACAACAAATACCTGGTGGGCATCGTAATCTCGCTAAGGCCTCCCATAGCGGGGTCCCGGTGGGCCCCCATTATGATTTCCGCGGCATTGTCACGGTGTCGAATCTGTCTACAAATAACCACTAGAGAAATGGTTACTCCGTCGATACTCTTCAACGATCCGTCTCCCTCTTTCCTAACCCTCGATGTTTCGTTCTCCCTCGCTCCCTATCGCACGGTCTGTCGATGTTCGTCTATCTGCCCCGTTGCACCCCCCCTCCCCCCTCTCGCGCTCATTCCGGGGTCTCTCCGCCATTCAGAGTGGACTACATTATTTTGCTGTAAGGCCCCGACCACACCGTATTATCCTAACATCTAAATCCGGACAGCTGGATGTCTATCAGAGACTCTCAACCCGGGAACGCCCGTCGCTGAACGCTCTCTATTCTGCCACGGTTTTCGTCTATCCGTGCCGATAAAACCGGACGGCGATTCGATGAATTCGATAACGCGAAAGAGGATTTTTGCACGAGCGAACATTTTCACCCGAACTCTCTACGCTCGTTCTCCGACGGATTAAAACCGAGCGATGGCGTACTCGATGCCCGCTGATACGGAGCACCGAGCAACTTTCCACCTGCGCGTACCGATGCATAATTCATTTTTTCCATTGAAATTTCTACCAATGCTTTATCGAAACGCGATTCTCTTCCTTATCGTGTTTCGATCGCGCGATATTACGCGCGATATCACCGTGCAATTTTTCGATCGTTTTCACGCGTTCCGAATCCTAACTTTCTTGTTTCGCGTCGGAACTTGTATCCGTACGCGCGCGATCGCGATCGGTGACAACACGGTGAAACTCGTTCCCCTTTCGTTCGTATAAAATAAATTTTTCATTTCTCCGGATTGGTATCGCGATCCGGTATTCGTCGTGAGTAAATTCCCCGTGGTTATCGTCTTCGTTCCCGTCTCGTTCGTAAAAGCGTATTCGGTTTCCCGGTGGGCACTCGGGGGTTGAGAACCACTTTCTAATGAATGCGCCAGAGGTGTCAGAGCAGCAACTGTCAAAACACGAGCGGCGAGACGACCGTGGCATCCAGTGTGCGACAAAGAGCGACGACGGGACGAACGAGGGCAGACGGCACGGTCCTTTTCACGCCATATTGGATGTACCTTGAAAACGGTACACGGAACCGATGCCTATCGATAATCGCGACATTCATCCTTTCGTACCCCTACCACCGGTACGAAATTCTTCCGCGGCTACGTGTTCGGATACGTAGCAACGTCGAGAACGAAGCATTGTTCACGGCGCGCGTTTGTTGCACAACGGTTTCCCCGCCTTCCGCTCGTTGAATCGCAGACGATGCTTATCAAGAAGGCCGGGACGCTTGTTTCTTTTCCTTTTTATTTTTTTTTTCTTTTTTCTTTCTCTCTCTCTCTCTCTCTCTCTCTCTCCGTTTTGCACGTCTAAGGAATGAGAAGAAACCGGGAATCAACGGCTCGTCGTCGTTTAACGAGAAGGTTTAACCGAATTTCGAGAGGACGAACGCGTAATCGCGCGAACTTTGATCGGGTCTCGAAACAGGCGGTCGAGTCTATGGGAATGTATTTTGCGACGATGAGAAAATAACGAACGAGCGAGACCGAGTATGGAACAAGTACGTTCGAAAATGTGCAAAGTTACTTCGGACGGTGTAACATTCGCGGCCGAATTAACTCGGCCAGTAGGTGAATGGGGAACAGAAATCGTTTGTAACGAGAATTAATTATTGCAACAACTCGAATCGTGCAAAAGAAACTTTCTCGGTGTACAACGATCGGAACAGTTACGGTTTGTGGGGTCGTTGGATTTGTTTCTTTCGCGGTGTGCGAGGATATCGGGGGAAAAAAATTATGGAGCGTTTAAAAAAATGTCTCGGTAAAAAATGACTTCGGTGTAGTCGCGAAACGAACCCTGGACAGGCGAGTGAAGTGACAAAGAGTGAAATGAAAGCGGTAGGAATTTTGGAGCACGATTTAAAAGCAAAGATCAAAGTCTTGAATGGACTCGGTAACGAGACTATTAATCGATACAATTATCCTTGTCACTGTCGCGACAAGTGTCGCTCGACGGTTCGTTCTTATCCTGGAATCTTTTCCCCCACAGTGCAACTTTCGAGGTCTCTAACTTGAACACAGAGCATTCAGACGTTCGCGCGACACCTATCTACCCCGTTGTAACAACCGAAGTATACGTATCGCCGTGGGTTGAATTTCGAGCAACGTGAATTGCAAATTGTTCTCCCGGGGCGTTGGAAAGAAAAAAAGAGGATCGAAAACATCGAAACATAATATCCATTAAGAGGAGAGTGTTCGATCGGAAAGGGTTCGAGTGTGAAACTCGTCGATCGTGCGGACGAAATCGCTTACGTACTACGCTGGTAGTGAAAATCACACTTAACGCCGAAAGGCTTCGCTTTCGGGCCCGTGTCGATTACACTTTTAACTCCCCTCGGTGTATATACTATACACCCGTGAAATCTTACAATGGACTCTTTCTTTTGGACACCGCGCGCGAAGAAAATCAATCTCGGTTACTTTGATCGTCGATTTTCCCGGAGGCGGAGGGAAAACAGCTTGTACACCTCCTCTCTCTCTCCCCTCTCTCCCTGTTTCCCCGCTCCGAAAGTTTCTCTCGCGAGAGAGGAGCGAGCCGTTTACGATTAGCCCTCTCGAGGCTCGCGACTAAACGCATTTCGCGCTCGAGGACCAGTTTCGATTACGGGAACTTCATCGAAGCGATTCGACAACTCTGTCGGCACGCTGTTCGAAAGACCGGGACCTAGACGCGCGAGCGGTGTATCTCCATTCCCGGAGCGGCGAGGACTCCATCTTCCAACGGAGGGAATCCAACCCAGCTGTCGGGGAACTTTCGCCGCGCGCGGAGGCAGAGCGTAGTCGGGGGCCGTGTGGATAGAGGGAAAAAGGGTGGAAAGAGGGAGAAAGATCGCCAAGCGGGTAGGTAGGTGTAGAGGGGCGAGGCGCGAGGCGCGAGGTGGAGTAAGAGAGGAAGCGGGGTTTCGCATGTGGTGGCATCGGGCAGGGTGGAGTCGACGACGAAGGACGGTTAGGCGTGCGCTCTGGGCATATCGGCTTTTTGGAAAGTCTTGGTCGATGTTCCTGGTTCCTGGTTAACCCGCGGGATCGGTTACAAGGCAACCCGGGCACCCGATTGGTCCATTTTGTCAGCGACACCCGCCCACGCCACGTTATCGCCGCGACTACTCGCTCGGCCGGTGTTGGCCTATCTCGCGTATTCCCCTGCTCTCTTTCTCTCTTGTCCGCAGTCGTGTCGATAACCTTCCTACGGCTGATCTCTCGGTCTCCCTCCGCTACGGTGTCTCGTCCCCCGTCTCCCTTCCTCTATCTCCGTCTCTCCCCCTTTTCGTGTCCTCCCGTTCGCGCGTCTCCCACCTCACCCCGTATCCTCCTCGACGAGAGCGGTGTTCCTCTCGAGCGCGTCGAACGGACCCGTACACACCGTCTGCGTACACCACCTTCCAGCTTTCGACCTTCGACGAAAAAAAGGATCCGTGTTTCGAGCGCGACTTCTTTCCGAGTTCGTTAACAGGGAGCGCGGTACCGCGTGACTACGCGTTTAACCGGCGCGACGCGATGCGCGCCAGGACCGTGGGGAACCGGCGTTTAAATCGTGGGAAGAGACGAGCGTTGGGCCAACAACGGGGATGTAACCGGGCACGGTCTCGCCTATTTCCCGGACGATGAATCTTTTCGATGGATGGTCGCGCGACAGAAACCGAACCGGGCCGAAAAACCAACGTGTCGCGAGGCGCATTAAGCTCCGATCGGTCGTCGAAGAGAAACGACACGTTCGCGTGGAACGTGTTCGCGCGATAGAGAGAGGCGTACTGTAAGTTTGGTCTCGTCTTGCCTGTGCGTGGATCGTACGCGTTCGTTGTACACGGCTCTCCGTGTGCCTCCATCGCCGCGAATCATCCGTCTCGCGTTCAAACACACCGACGCGGGTAGATACGATTGTCGCCACGCGCGAATCGTGTCACGAGCT